>NW_027363157.1:0-1200000 GCF_046119375.1 Phyllobates terribilis | reverse complement strand
GCAGCATGACCCCAGAGCCCCCACAAGCCCGCAGCATCCCCACCATCCCGAAACATGCGTCCCCCTAGAGTGCATGCAAACCTTGCTGCATCCCACAAGAGTGCCCGCAGCGTCCCCCCAGAGCCACCACAAGCCCCGCAGCGTCCCCCTAAGCCCCGCAGTGTCCCCCCAGAGGCCCCCCAAGCCTTGCAGCGTCCCCCCAAGCCCTGCAGCGTCGCTCCAAGCACCACAGCATTGCCCCAGAGCCCCCAGCAGGCCCCTAGAGCCCCCACAAACCTGCATCACCCCAGAGCCCACAGCATGCCCCCACAAACCTCGCAGCATGGCACCAGAGCCCCCACAAACCCGCAGCATGCCCCCACAAATCCACAGCATCACCCTAAATCCCGAAGCATGCCCCCAGAGCCACCACCAGCCCACAGCATGCCCCAACAAACCTTGCAGCATGCACCCAGAGCCCTCACCAGCCCGCAGCATCCCCCCAGAGCCCCCAGAAACCCACAGCATGCCTCCAGAGACCCCACAAGGCTGCAGCATGCACCCCAGCATCCCCCCAGAGCCACCACCAGCCCGCGACATCTCCCAGAGCCCCCACTAACCCGCAGCATCCCCCCCAGAGCCCCCACGGACCTGCAGCATGCCTCCAGAGCCCGCACAAACCTCGCAGCTTTACTCCAGAGCCCCCACAAACCCGCAGCATGCCCCCCAGAGCCACCACCAGCCCGCTACATCCCCCAGATCCCCCACAATCCCGCAGCTTGCCGCCAGATCCCCACTAACCTCACAGCGTCCCCCTAGAGTGCCCACAGTCCCGCAGCATGCGTCCCCCTAGAGTGCATGCAAACCTCGCAGCGTCCCCCTAGAGTGCCCACAGTTCCCCCCCAGAGGCCCCACAAGCCCGCAGCATCACCCCAGAGCCCACAGAATCCCCCCACAAACCTCGCAACATGGCCCCAGAGCCCCCACAAACCCGCAGCATGGCCCCAGAGCCCCCACAAACCTGCAGCATGCCTCCACAAACCCTCAGCATCACCCCAGAATCCCCACAAAGCCACCACCAGCCCGCAGCATGCACCCACATACCTTGCAGCGTACCACCAGAGCCCCCACAAGCCTTGCAGTTTCCCTCTAGAGTGCCCGCTGCATCCCCCCAGAGCCCCCACAAACCTCACAGCGTCCCCCTAGAGTGCCCACAGTCCCGCACCATGCGTCCCCATTGAGTGCATGCAAGCCTCACAGCATCCCCCTAGAGTGCCTACAGTCCCCCCAGAGCCCCCACAAGCCCGCAGCATCCCCCCAGAGCCCCCACAAGCCCCGCAGCGCCCCCCCAGAGTCCCCACAAGCCCCAAGCATGCATCTTTCCCCCCCGAACCCCCACCATCCCCCAGAGCCTCCTCAAACCTGCAGCATCCCCACCACAGAGCCGCCACCACCACCAGCCCGCAGCATCCCCACAGAGCCCCCACACACCTAGCAGCGTGCCCCCAGAGCCGCCGCCGCCACCAGCTCCGCAGCACTGACCTCCTGCAGCTTCACTGGCAGCTGTGTCACTCTCTGCATTAGACTATGACGCCTGGTGCTAAACTAGAACACGCCCATAATGCACAGTCAGGACACGCCCCCGTAAATGACATCATACGTGGAAGGAGCCCTTACTTTCTTGCTTTTACCGTGGTGGGTGGTGAGGCTGCTGAGTACTGGGGAGACATGGCGGATGACTGCGCATCACACACTGAGCTCCCGGGCAGCCTCAGTCCCGGGGGCAGCCTCAGTCCCGGGGGGAAGCCTGGCTTCCAGTGGATGTGGTTAGTCCCCTGCACTATAGAGAGTGGCTCATAGACTGCTGTATAGCAGCAATGGTCGTGACGGGTCAGAGTCAGTGATTACAGGGAGCCGCAGCCTCTCACCTGTCAGCAGTTGGACTATAAACCAGGTTTCCATTCACTGACAGTATGGCTGGAGCTGTGCCCATTATGCACTGTTAGAACTTGGCGATTTCTGCAATGTTTGTAGGTTCCCGGATTCTGTATTTTTATACACAGTGTTTGTCAAGGAGGAAAAGGAACACAGAGCGCCAGTCCTGGCCACAGGTTGTGTCTGGTACTACAGCTCCGGTCTAGTGACGTGACAGGTGCTGAGCTGTAATGCCACACACAGCCTGTGCCCTGGGGTGGCGTTGTAATCCATCAGCTCTGGCTTTCTACTCTGGAAAAACTTCTGTAAGGCTGAATTCACACATCTGTGCTCCACTGACCGAGCTCAGATCTGACAACCGCTGGGTCACCAGTGCTGATCTGTGATTACCTACTGGGAATAGATGAGGCATTGATCAGGTCCAGAGAGCCGGGCCGGGTGCTCGATCCCACCACGGATGTGTGAATTCGTCCTTAAGTTAATATCCATTTTTCACGGATTGACGTAATGGAGAAGATGGAGAATTTTTTTTTGACCTATGTCTTGTATCTTGTTTTGTGTCACTTTATGTACAGTCGTGGCCAAGTCTTGTGACTGATACAAATTTTGGTGTTCACTTCAGTGTTTTTAGATCTTTGTCAGATGTTTCTGTGGTTACTGTACTACAATTATCAGCATTTTATAAGTTTTACACTTTTATTGACAAATACATCAAGTTTATGGAAAGATTCAATATTCACAGTGTTGACCCTTATTTTTCAAGACTCGCTCCCTTCGCCCTGGAAGCTGGACATTGGCTGCTGGGCCAAATCCTGACTGTATACGGACAATTTTTGTCTAATCACTGCTTGGAGCTGACTACATACATTTCTGTTTGTCCACCCACTTTTTGAGGATTGACCACAATCAAACTGAGATCTGGAGAGTTTACTGGCGATGAACCCAAAATGTCAATGTTACCCAGACACTTAGTTGTCACTTTTGCCTTGTGACATATTCTCCGGCATGCTGGTAAATGCATTGTTAATCACCAAAAATGCTCCTGCTGTGTTCTTAGGCAAAATTGTGAGTGAGCCCACTCCCTTTTGATGATGAATAACTCCACACATGACTCGTCTCGGGGTGCTTTACTGTTGGCATAACACTGGACTCAAAGTAGCGCTCAGCTTTTCTTCTCCGGACATTCATTCTTCCATATGTCCCTAACAGCACTGGCGCCTGCCTGCTGCCATTCTTGAGCAAGCTCTGCACTGGTGTTGAACCAATTCAATAGCTGAATCCTATGTAGGAGGTGATACTGGGACTTGCTGGAACCTCCCCCTATTAAGTTACTATTTTAGTGCCGTTTATTACATGGAGCTTTACATGTGAAAAGGGATATGTGGCACCCCAGGGGGTCTGGTTGCCACAGTGGTAGAAATACCATGTCTGAGAGCGAGCATGGGTTTTCCTGGTCAGGATCATTATTGCATGCCACACCTCCTGCCCCAGTCCAGGCAGGGGAGGATCCTGCCCTTTATAAACTGGATCTGGGGCGGGGTTAGCAGAGAAGAGTCTAGTTCCAGAGAAGGGACAGAGCAGCAGCAAGGAGCTCTGTAGGAGCCAGGAGCTGAAGACCTGCCAGGACGAGCTCTGCTCCAGTCCCTGAAGACGCAGAGAACCGGACACCGGAGTCCGAGGCTGTGGGGATATCTACATCCAGCAGCAGAAACCACCTGGCAGGGGATTTCAGGTCCCCTGGCCATCGAAAGCCCGGAGGCTCAGTCACATGCAAGGGACCGGTACCGCCATCGAGGAGCGGAAGGAACCAAAGGCCCCAAATCACCAGCCATACGGGTGAGCATCACACGGTACACTCAGGGACGTGGGCTACTACACGACTACAGCAGGGTAGCCAGGAAGAGTGCAGTCAGACGGGAAGGCCTACACCTCCACCTGGCCAGGGGGACTCTTGTTCGCTCACAGACTCACCAGGCCTCTAATGTTAACCAGTACTCCCGGCAGGGCCTTCTTCATTACCAACAGTAAAGACCCTGAACTGCACTGCACGGACTCTGAGTCATTTCTGCTGTGCCCCTGCACTACAACCCTCACCATCTACATACGCTGCCCTGAGGCTATATTCCTCCCGTGGGGAGTTATACTACTCTCTGCTGCGCACCCAACATCAGCCTTAGCGGTCTGCCCCGCAGCAGCGGTTCTCAGTGACCGCAATCCACGGGTGGCGTAGTCGGACATTCAAACATTAAAAACCAGATAAACAGACCCGCCACTGGTTTGACCACCCTGAGCCACGGGACCGGGTCGCCGCCACGGAGACACAACCTCCAACATTATACAGAGTCCCGGCTCCGGGTATTCCCACACACACGGCCCAGGGGGCGCGTCAGATATACATAGCAAAAAACAAGTACAATAATCTTGAGCAAAAACAAATCACCGACTGGTACAGGAGGAGCGAGGACCCTGCCCGTGAGGGCTCAGTCTACAAGGGATGGGTGAGGATACAGTAGGTGAGGGTACAGCTGGTCGTGGAGCGGTGGTTACTGCAGGTTGTAGGCTTGTCGGAAGAGGTGGGTCTTCAGCTTCCTTTTGAAGGTTTCCACGGTAGGCGACAGTCTGATATGTTGGGGTAGAGAGTTCTAGAGTGAGGGGATGCACGGGAGAAAGCTTGCGTGCGATTGTGGGAAAAGAAGATAAGAGGGGAGTAGAGAAGATCTTGTGAAGATCGGAGGTTGCGTGCAGGTAAGTACCGGGACGCTAGGTCACAGTTAGATGGAGGAGACCGGCTGTGGATGGCTTTGTATGCCATGGTTAGGGTTTTCAACTGGAATCTCTGGACAATGGGGAGCTAGTGAAGGGATTGACAGAGGGGAGAGGCCAGGGAATAGCGGGGGGGACAGGTGGATTAGTCGGGCAGCAGAGTAGAGTTATCTGACAGGAGAAAACCAACTCCTTTGCCATGCTTGCCGATGGGGTGAGGGGTGTGGGAAAGGTGGAATCCAATGTATGAAAGTGCAGCTGGAGAGGACATGTCAGAGGGGATGAGTCAGATACCATTGATGCCAAGGAAGGAAAGTTTGTTAGTAATGAAAAGGTCATGGATGTAGGAAAGTTTGTTGCAGACGGAGAGAGCGTTCCATAGAGCTCCTGTTGGTGGGATTGGTGAAGGGGGGGGGCAATGGGTATAGGTTAGACAGGTTGTGGAAATTTGATAGATTGTGGATGAGAGGTCGAAGTGACTGTGGGGATGTGATGAGGAGGGCCATGATTTGGAGAGATATCGCCAGCAGTGTGGAGGAGCAGAGAAAGTGATATTAATGGGAGCAGGAGAGAGCGTGAGGTGGCTGTCTGTGTTTGGAGACAGAGGATTGTATGTTAGGGAACAGATCTGAGGAGGAGGTGAGACGGAGGGAGAGATGACCACTTCATTATTATATGTAGGGATGAGAAGGGTTAGTAGAACATGTAGGACTATAGGGGTGAGAGTGAAAACAAAGAGAATTTTATTTACTATGGCTGTGCAGTTACCTTCTGTTATCTTCTGGTTCAATTCTGGTCTTACTCAGTGCAGCACACTGTAAGGTTGCTCCCAGATAGGTTGTTGACAGAAGGTATGCGTCCCTGAAGTACCAAGCTTCTGTAGGACACAGAGAAACAGGATCCAGCACACATAGTGCTGAGAGGGAGTAAAAGGGCTGGGTTTTACAAGCAGCTGAAAGAGCTGGGGGGGAACAGCTGCTCACTTACCTCCAGTCCAGGTCTTGGAAGGCCTGATTTAAGACAGCTGCGCCTGTCTCAGTGGTGCTGTGTGTTGTGCAAGGTGAGCAAACCTTGCATGTGCTGCTCAGTCTGCAGAAGGCAGAGAAAAGTGTGGCGCCCTGCTGTGCATTGGTGCCACAGAACCCAGAAGGGTGCATGGATGGATTTCTCCACAAGAGGCCCTCGCTACATTCACACACCTCCACCTTCCACCTCATACCAGCAGATGGAGCCCGGATAGGGATATATATATGGAAGGTGGAGCCAGGCATCTCAGTGAGAGTTGAGTGTGCAGTGTGCTCAGGAGGGAGCAGCACGCAGGCTGCTGTGTGAGGCAAGCTAGGCCTCCAGCAGCCCTGAAGCCTAGAGAGGGCCCCGAGCGTGGCCGAAGGCGAGAGGAAGGAAGGAGTAACAAAGGTGGCAGAGGAGCATAGTAAGCTCACCCCGTTATACAAACCGGACACCGGGTCCGCGCCTACAGGGACTCATTATACCCAGCAGGAATTACTGGAATCCCTGGAGAACTACAGGTCCCAGGTTCACCAAAAGCTGACTGCAGTACCATGGCTAGGAGTCACGGAGGCCCCAGCGACCAGGGAGAGTGACTCCAAAGAGAATGACCTACCACCAGATCAGCAGGTGCAAAGACAGACAATAACCAAGCTAGGCCTAGATTCAGGCAGGTCAGAGCTTATCAAGTGGAGGCAGACGATCAGTCCACCCGCTCACTGGGGAGAAGTCCAAAAGTGCGCCCTTCACCTGGAGTACCCTGGACTGTGCCTGCATCATCATCAGTAAAGGTACTGAAGCGCACCCCCGTGTGAGTGTCTGTCTTTCCTCTGGGACTGTCCTGCCGTCTCTCCCCTGCACCACCATCCATCTACCCCTACACTGCCCTGAGGCCTGCTCCACCTGTGGGGGGCCATTCCATCTCCAGCTGCCCTAACACCTGCCTCAGAGGACTGTTGCAGCACTGGTGATCCTCACCAGACACCACAGGTGGCATCACGACAAATCCCCTACAAATATTCCCCCCTCTTTTTTACTGACCGCCCTGGGTCACGGACCGGGCCCGCCACCGTGATATTCCCTGCAAGCAGCCATAGGCCCGGCTGCCGAGTACCCCACGGCCCAGGGGGCGCATCAAAAGCACTACATTTAAACGGCTGATGCCGTGCTGTATGGACTGGTTATTTTGAGTTTTGTTCTGTTATACCTTTTGTGTATCTAATGTATGGTGGCAGAAGGTGCCAAGCCCCCCGGCTTTAGGCAGAGGGAGGGTATGTAAGGTTGCTGCAGGACAGGTCGTGGATGGGAAGTATGTGTCCCCAAAGTACCAAACTTTGGTGATGTAGGACTGGAAGAAGCAGGCTCCAGCACACATAGTGTAGGGAGTTAATGGGCCTGGATTAAAGGGCCGAGTTTTACAAGCAGCTGAAAGAGCTGTTATGTTTTGTTTTCCTGGTTGGTTTATGGACATTTAATAAACCACCAGTTTGTTTTGAAACCTGCATTCCTGTGTGAACCTGCGCCTACCCAAGAGCTGATCTGTCACAACACGTATATGATGCACCGCAGACTAAATTCCTAATGATCCGATAAATGGTTGATCTAGGGGCAATCTTACAAGCAGCAATGTCCTTGCCTGCAAAGCAATGATGACTGCACACATTTCCTTGAAGGTAATCAGAAGACAATGATTTGAAGCACCAGCCTGCTCTTGTAATTCAGTAAGCATGACTGAGTGCTATCAGCTGCCTGGTCCTCTTTTACACTTTGTCCTGAGCTAATGAGAAGATCACTGAAATGATGTAAGCAGATCATTTTGTGGTAGGGCAGAAATTCAGTGGAAATGGGGGTTTTGTGGTTAAGTAATTTCGTTGTGACGACATTAATATGCATTTTTTTTAACAATTCATCTGATCATTCTTCATAACAATCTACAGTTAATGCAAATTGACACAATAAAAACTGAAGCAGCCAACTTTCTGAAAGCCAGAATGTGTTTCAGTCTCCAAACTTGCCGACTGTGTATTATTGTGTTACCTCTTTTGTATATTATTCTGTCACCTCTTATCTTGTGTATCTCCTCTCTTTTCAGATTGTTAGCCACATGCTGCCAGGACAGAGCTTGTGGTCACAATCATGAGGCTGGTGATTCTTGATGACTATGCCCTGGCCAGCGAATGGGCAGCAAAATACATAAGTAATTGCATCGCCCGGGTTCAATCCTGGACCCGACAATTACTTCACACTTGGACTACCCACAGGTAATGTGCCTTTTATCTATCTTTATCCAGTTTTCCACCGGTTGGTTCAAGCGTTTTAGTTGTGGATTGAACTATTTTTGCACATGTGAATTATGAGAAGTCCTCACGAGTAAGTCAGATGTGTACGACAAAGTTTCGTAGAGGAGGGAGACTTCAAGTTCACTGCTGAACATCTGCTCTCCATGTTTCGTTGCGATCTACAAGTGTCTCCGTAAGATTTGGCCACTCTCTACTGTTATATGCAAGAATGTGCCAATTTTCCAAAGGAACAAGGAGATTGAGTAGTTCAACAGCCTCTTGCCACTGATCGGCAAACAAATTTGGAGAAAATAATTGGACAAAGCCTGAAGGACGCTGTAATGCAGGGCTGTGTTCTGGGGGATCGATGAAGACATAAGAAGCATGATCTGTGCCCAACAGTATGGATGGTAATCCAAAGCCTCCATAACCAAGCTTGGCATGGAAGGCACTCGGGAAATAGGAGTGTGAGTTGGGGGTCTCCCAGTGGTAATACAGTTGGAATCACTGCCTTATTAATACAACGGGGAACTGTTTTATTTCAATTAACAATTTAAAGGGGTTGTCCAAAACAACACTGAGTTAATCCTAAATCTCTACTTAATGTAATAATCTAATTGCTTTTCTAATATACTTTAATTAAAAGTTAATCTAAATTGATCTAACTGGGGTGTGTTTGTATGTGTGTGTGTGTGTGTGTATATATTTGTTTTTTTACCAACTTCCTGTTTGATAATATTTAGTTTGAAAATCCCCAGTGCATCCTGGGATATGAAGACGGACGTGATCAGGGAGCAGAGGCTGCGGTCCCTGCTGCTGCCTCTTTTCCCACCCTGAATGAAGCGTCATCAGTGATGCCTGTTTCAGGGGCTGGGCTAGTCCTTGCTACTCTGCGCATGTGTCGGTTGTCAATTCTAACACTCAGTTGCTCAGCAGGATCTTGTCACTGTGCAATATTCTTTTTAATGCGCAGCGTCAGGGATTCCTCAGAGACGGCACCGTGGAGATCACGCAATATCTCACCCTGCCGTCACTGTGTCACAGATTTTGTCCGGAACCGCGAGCACATGATCCAGATTACTCGACAGTTCAGCAGTTTTTGGGGATTATGAATCTCAAGAATGCTACCTCCCGGAAGTTAAAATACAATAAATGAGGGGCCAGGTGAAGAAAGCCATAGCAAATTTCGGTCAGGTCCCTTAGAGGTGCAATGTACCTGTTGGGTACCCTGACATCGTGCTTCCCAGGGGTTCTGTGAGCACAATACCATTCCAGGGTTCTGTGACGTCTCTACTCGATAGCCCTTTTGTTTACCCTGGGAGATGGGGGACTCGGAGTCGGGTCCTGAGATGGAAAGATGGGGTGCAGCCATCCATGGCCCGGACCCGACCCGTGCTCAGGGCCGTCACATTAAAAGGATCATGTGGGCTTATCCGGGTTGAGTGGCTGATTCCGACTACGCCACCTGTGGCACCTGGGGAATGCCACCAGCGCTGCTGCAGTCCGCTGAGGCCTGGTTTTAGGGCAGCCATGGTTGTTACTACTCCCCACAGGCGGAGCAGGGCCTCAGGGCAGGTAGAGACAGGATGGAGGGGGTAGTAGTAGAGGAGTACGAGTGCCGCGTCGTGCGGTGTAGCGCAGAATAAACAGTCCGGAGGCCATAGGGGTGAACTTTCAAGGCTTTATTCACATTAGAGATTTCAGAAGGAAGGCGACTCCCTGCTCCCCGTTGAGTCCTGCGGTCACTAGGGACGGGGATCCGACAACCTCCGAGCAAGTCCAGCATTCAATCGGGACCCCGCACCTGAGTGTTCCTGAACAACAGACCATATCCTCTCCTGTCTGTGTGTATGTAGATAGGCCGGGTCTCCCTCTGAACTCCTGTCAGAACAAGGGCACGGGTGGCAGCTCCGCTCCTTCCGATACCCGATGGGATCCTCTGGGCCTACCGGGCTTTCCCAACCAGGACATGGAGTAGCAAGGTCGGGTGTCGGGGGCCGGTACCCCTCTTGCAGCCGGACTCCCTCTGAATATATCAGGTGGTGAGGACAGGTGGCGTACACTGCTCCGTCTGCATTGTCTCCGGGATCCATTTGCTGTGGAGCTACACTCTTAACCTCTGGGCCTTCTAGGTCGTGGTCCTTGACCGGGTTGAGATATTCCTCATCTGCAACCTGCCCCTCGTCCCAAGGCCAGGGTACGAGGGCTGTGTCTCCATCCACTGCAGGTCCACACAGGATCCACGTTCAGGGTGGGAGATCACAGTACCTCACAGTAATTAACAGCACAAAGACCAAAACCAAAGATGGCTTTTTATTAAATATGAAATTTAAAGTGTCACTAAATTGTAAGTCCTCCACCCTCACCCACTAACTGGTTCCCCTCACTCTTGGTTCCCCAGTCTTCCTGTAACCAGGAGGGCAGCACCTGGTGCATACTAGCCCCCTCTGGTGGAGAAATGTGGTGTTGGATGCAAAGGTTGGGTCCCGACCATCACGCTGTTCTTACCTCGGAGGAGGAACACTACACTCCATTACAGAAGTGCAGCATCCCTGTGGCGGTCGAAACCTCAGGGGCGCCACATTCCCCCCTGCTGAAACACAGCACATCCACGGGCTGCAATAGAATAACACCTAGGAAATTTTCTTTTTATATAACAAAACCATCTTCCCTTTATGGGAGGCACATCTTCTTAAACGTTGCAAAAATAACAATACCTTATAAAAGTACAAAAATATAAAATTATAATAGTGCTAGCATTTTTCCAGAGACATTTTTGGTAAGACAGATGGGTTAAGGTGAAAAGGCGCAGAGTCAGTTCAAAAGTGCGAGGGACCTGTCCCAAACCCTCAACGTGGGCCCTGGGGTGGCTGTGGGGCATGAAGATCCCGAGTTGGACCTCCCAGAGAGCCACCCTGACAGGTTTTCCTTCTGAGGTCTTGAGGTAGAAGTGTCCACGGTTTTGTATAAAACCAATATGGAGCACCTAAAAAGATGCAAACTATATACAAGAAAGGAGTCTGTCTGCAGCCAGTCCGCAGGGACACATGTCTCTAGAAACCGGGGTTAGAAGAAAATCAAAATATAAATGTCAACATTTGAACTATAAACAAGTTGCAACAGCCGGGGCTGCCTAAACCTCGGGTTCCCTCCTGGGAAAAGGCTCGTTCCTCCCGATGGAGGCTGACCGGTCCCCTGAGGCTGGGCGCGAGGGGGCGTCGCTCCCGGACACCTTGTGTACATCCAGGGCGTACCACCCCCGCACCCCTTGGTGGCGAGAGTAAGTTACTACTTCACCCGGGAAGAGGTTCCGGCCAGGGTGTCCCTTCTTCAAACGCGGCTCGACGTCCCGCCGGCTGACAAACACGTCGTCCTCGTACGGGGGTTTCTGATGAACCCCCACCCCGCCTCATGGTGGAAGCGGACAACTTGCCCTTCCACTCGTGGACTGGGACGAGTGGCCTCCTCCTGACGAGCCCGGGATTTAGCAGCTTTGGCCCGTACCTCGAGGCGTTCGCAGCGGAGCTCCCGTTGACGTTGCTCCCGAGTGAGCTGGAGTATCTGCTCCCTGAACCGCTGGCTCCTCCTCTGCACTTCAGCCCGGGTCTCCCGGGGGAAGCCCATCAGATCCCCCCCCTGGTTGTCCCAGGCCCACTCCTCAGCCTCCAGCCAGGTGACTGTTGTTGCGGGTAGCGGTGTCATTAAAGGCTGCTGCGGGTCCTCTGCAAGCGCGGACCAATTCGGCTTGGAGCCGGTGGACACCTCTGCAGCTTCAGGCACTTCGGGTTCGGGAGTAGGGCGGCATCGCAGGTCCCCACCTATAGCTGCCGCTTGTGACTCGCCCCCTGGGCCGTGGGGCACTCGGATCCGGGCAATAGGGAAACGATGGGGGTAGTGGTGGCACCCCGGTTCCGTGGCTCAGGGTGCTCAGACCGGTGGTAGTCTGCTATGCGCTGTTGGTATGTCTGACTATGCCACCCGTGGATTGCGGTCAGTGCGAACCGCCGCTGCCAGGCAGACCGCTGGGGCTGATGATGTATGCAGCTGGGGTAGTGTGACTCTCCACGGGAAGAGTGCGGCCCCAGGGCAGTATAACGGAAGATGGGGGTGATGGTGTAGGGCGTCCCAGTACTGTTAGTGCTGGAGGAGCAAGGAGCACACAGACAACAGGTTGCAGTCCAGGGTCTTTACTAGAACAGGTGAACTGACCCACAAACAGTCCCGGCTAAGAGGGGACCTGGATGTCTGAGAGCAAATGGGAAGTTGGCCCTGGTCAGGGTGAGGGTGTAGGCCTACCGTGCTCTCTGCGCTCCTTCTGGCTATCTCCTCCTTATAGGGTAACAGCCCACGTTCCCGAGCTCTCCGTGTCCTCTCGCCCGTATGGTTTGCAACGTGGGTCCCTTTCTACTATCGGCCTGGTACGGCTTTGCTGGTCCCTTCTGCTGTGGCGGAGCCTCCGGGCTTCTTAGGCCAAGGAACATACAGTCCCCTGTGGACTGGTTATCTGCTGCAGGACGTGGAATCCTCACAGCCTCAAACTCCATAGTCTGGTAAATTTGGTTCTTTGTCTGCCAGGACAGGCGTACTTCACCTCTTGTCCCTGGCTTGTGGCTCTCCTACTGCCACACGTCCTCTTAGGCTGCAACACAACTGTTTCTCTCTTCTCTGGGACACCTCTCAGTCCTGAGACAGGTCGTCCAGTTCTCTCTAACCCTGCCCCCAGTTCCAGCTTTTATAGGGGCAGCCTGCTCCCCCTTCTGGCCTGAGACAGGAGGTATTGCATGCTAATGTTCCCCTGACTAGAGAACCTCCCCCTTGCTCTCAGACACAGCTTTATTATATTTGTGGCATCCAGGCCAGGGTGACACATTCCCCCCTAGTAGAATTTAGTACTCCGAGACTAAACAGTAAACAAAGATAATATACATGACTATAAAACATTAGTAGACAAATGACGCACAGGTTGAGTTCTTAAGGTCACAGTGTGGTCTGTGACCAGGTGTCCATATCACCAATACAACGGGGAGCCTTAACCAGGTGGGGGTCTGTCCTAGCCCAAGTCCTTTACAGTCTTGGTTCATTCCTTGGTCAGGCTCCGTACGCAGTCCATGCAAAGTCCCGGTTATTAAAAGTCCATAACCTTTGAGTCCGTATGATAACTGCAAGAAACTGAAATACACTATTAATAATCATGCAGGTAACTTGCCAAACATTTCAACATTTGGCAACAGGGTTATTTACAGTTCTAGTGCATTCTATATTCTCCCGCGAGCGGGTATCTGCCCCTTTGTGCTCCTGGTTGACCTCCTTAACCCACTGTCTGGTGGTGGACCGACCTGGCTTTCCCCACTAGCGTTAGGGGTACAGCTACCAGCTGGGTGTACAGGTAGGGCAGGCAGCTGTCTGCGGGTCCTTTGGCTTACCGCAGGCATGGCAGGCTCACTGTCAGCAGAGGGTTGATTCTCCTGGGCTGCTGGTACCGGCTCTTCTGCCTCTGGAACTGCTTGCTCTTCTTCACCTTCCGGCTCTGGTGTAGGTTGTTGCTGAGCCGGTTGCAGGAAATGCAGGACGGGTACCACTATGGCATCGTTTATTCGAGTCCAGGACTGAGGGAACTCTCCGAGAACGGTGCTGATCATTTCTTCCTTGTCCTCTGTGGGTTCAAGGTCACTTTGATCCTCTTCTGCACTACGGAGTTGCTTGGGGCACCTTTTTAGGTGGTCTCTGGAGACGGTACTAGTGGTTTCTCCTCCATCCTTGGTGATCACGCACACCTTCGGGTTGTCGTGATCAGACTGCAGTACGGTGTAGGGTTCCCTTTCCCACTGGTCGTCCAACTTATGTAGCCTTCTCTTTCGCTTCAGGACCTGCTCACCAGGTTCCAGGGGCCCAGCAGGGGCGTGTTGGTTGAAGAGTTTTTCTTGCCTCTCTCTCACCTGGGCCAGGCTTTCTCCACACTCTCCTGTACCTTCTTGTACTGCAGTTGCCTTTCCGTATCCCAGTCCGCATCCGGGGAGGTGTCCTCAGATGTTAGGACTCCCATCTCCAGGTCTACGGGCAGCTTACCTGGTCTGGCTCGCATCAGGTAAGCCGGGGTGCAGTTTGTAGCATTCACCGGGATATGGTTGTATAAGTCTATTAGATCCAGCAGTTTTTCTGGCCACAGGCTGCGTTCCTCCAGGGGCAACGTCTTCAGGAGATCAATGACTATATTGTTCATTTTCTCACACATCCCGTTGGTTTGTGGGTGGTAAGGCGTTGTCCGAATCTTCTTACAGCCATAGAGGTTGCAGAACTCTTGGAAGATTTCAGCTTCGAACGCTGGACCCTGGTCTGTCAGGACCTGTTCCGGATACCCGTGTGGATGGCAGAAGTATTGCTGGAAGGCTCTGGCCTCCGTTTGGGCTGTCAAGTCTTTAACCGGGACCACCACTAGAAAACGGGAATAATGGTCTACGATTGTCAGGGCATAGATGTATCCTGACCGGCTTGGAGCCAATTTGACGTGGTCCAGAGCTACCAGCTCAAGAGGCTGCGTGGTGACGATGGGCCTCAAGGGTGTCTTCTGGCTGGTGCGGTCCTTCCTCCTTAGGTTACAAGGGTCACAGTCCCTTCACCACTTCTCTACATCCCCTCTCATGCCGACCCAAAAGAACCGTCCTTTCAGCAGGAACTCCAGTTTCTTCCAACCGAAGTGCCCCGCTCTGTCATGGTAAGCCCCCAGGACCATAGCTGCATCCCGCCTTGGGACCACGACTTGCCAGTCAGCTCGTGTGTCTGGTGGTTGACAAGCCTTCTGCACAGCTTGCCTTCATAGAGGAACAGCTTGCTCTTCTCTTTCCATAGCTGCTTGGCTTCCTCTGGGACATCCGGATCTAAGCGGGCGTCTTCCCGGGTCAGCAGATCTTTCACCAGGCGGATTGCAGGGTCACTATCTTGGGTCTCTGCCCAGCTGTGGTGAGGTAGGGGATTAATCATAACGGTGGTTAAATCTTCCTCCTTCACACGGTGGGAGTATTGAGCTGCTCCGTACCAGTGAAACGCGGGGAGTTCTACCTCCTCCAGCTCTTCTGGGTCTTCGTCACCTTCGGATAAATGAGGCATTCTTGATAGGGCATCAGCGTTGGCATTGGTTTTGCCTGCCTGGTACTTGATCACGAAGTCATAATTGGAGAGACGGGCCATCCACCGCTGTTCCAGGGCACCAAGTCTTGCACTGTCTAGGTGTGTTAACGGGTTGTTGTCCGTGTACACCGTGAACTTTGCGGAGGCCAGGTAATGCTTGAAGCATTCCGTCATGGCCCTCACCACCGCCAAGAATTCTAGCTTGAAGGAGCTGTAATTCTCAGGGTTCCTCTCGGTGGGCCTCAGCTTCCGGCTGGCGTACGTGATCACCCTTTCTCTGCCCTGTTGGTTTTGTGACAGTACGGCTTCCAGTCCCACATTACTGGCGTCTGTGTGGAGAATAAAAGGCTGGCCATAATCAGAGTAGGCCAGGATCTCATCCCCTGTGAGGGCCATCTTCAACTGGCGGAAGGACTCCTCTTCCGGTTTATCCCACTTGAAGGGTGGCTTTTGACTTCTGGACTTAGACTGTCCTATCAAGAGGTCCTGCATAGGAGCTGCCATCTTAGTGAACCCGGGGATGAACCTTCGGTAGTAGCCTACCAACCCGAGGAACTGCCTCACTTCTTTGATGTTTGAGGGGCTTGGCCAGCTCTTGATTGCCGTGACCTTGTCAGGGTCGGGGGCCACTCCTTCCGCGCTTACCACGTGCCCTAGCTACTGGACCTTCGGTTTCAACAGGTGACACTTCGATGGTTTCACCTTCAGGCCATAGCCTGCCACGGCTTCGAACACCTCGGCCAGGTGCTTTAGATGGTCCTCGTAGGTCTTCGAATAGACGATCACATCGTCCAGGTAAAGGAGGACCTTCTCAAAGTTTCGGTGCCCTAGACAGCATTCCATCAGCCGCTGGAAGGTCCCCGGTGCGTTGCAGAGCCCGAAAGGCATACAGTTGAACTCGCTCAGTCCCATCGAGGTGGTGAAGGCGGTCTTCTCCTTGTCAGCCTCTGCCACAGGAACCTGCCAGTACCCGCTAGTAAGGTCCAAAGTAGAAAAGAAGTTAGCTGATTTTAGTGCGGCTAAAGACTCCTCTATTCTAGGCAGCGGGTATGTGTCTTTATGGGTGATACGGTTGATTTGCCTATAGTCCACGCACATTCTCATGGTGCCGTCTTTCTTTTGCACCAGAACCAAGGGGGCTGCCCAGGGGCTACAGCTATCTCTAATGACCCCAGCTTCTTTCATTTCTCTTAGCATTCCCTTTGCGTTCTGATAATGTGCAGGGGGTACAGGTCTGTGTCTCTCTTTTATTGGTGGGTGGCTCCCTGTGGGGATGTGGTGTTCTATCCCTTTTATTCTGCCGAAGTCTAGCGGGTGCTTACTAAAGACTCTCTCGTACTCCTGTACCACCCGGTAGACTCCTTGTTTTTGGTGCAGGGGAGTGGAGTCAGCACCCACGTGGAGTTTCTGGCACCAGTCCTCCTTTTGTTTCTGGAAGCCATTACCCTCCGCCTGTGGAGATGGAGGCAAAGGTTCCACGGCCCTGATAGCTTTGTGTTCGACAGCAAACAGTTTGGCAAGTGTAGCGTACCTGGGTAAGTGTACCTCCCTCTCTCCAATGTTGAGAATGCGGACGGGCACCCTCCCATGACGGACATCAACCACCCCCCGGGCTGTCAAAATGGTGGGCCTGCTGTCTGAGTACACGGGTTCTACCATGGCTTGGTAGTCTCTACCTCTCAACCCGATTGCAGTCCGACACCAGATCATCATTTCACTTTTGGGAGGCATGGAAATGGGGAATGGGTCACTCAGTCTTACGCTACCGATCTCACCACCAGACAATCCTACCTGCTGCCGTCTCATCAGGGCTTTTATTTCCTTGTTGAGGACTCTCTGTTGGCTGGAACTAGCATTCACCGCCACCTGTTGTAGAATTACAATTACCTCTGAAAGACAATTTTCAATCAAGTTAGTACCCACAGTTATTTTAGGGTGACTTTCACGACGGTCAATGTCCACAATAATTACTCCCTGTGCCGGTAGTTCAACTTTACCAATTTTAATGGTCATCTCCTTGAACCCCATCTGCGGCACGGGCAAGCCATTACTGGCGATGATGCTCAAGTCACTGTCTGGATACCGTGTTATATCAGCATCAGTCCAATACTGCTTAAAAAGTACATAAGGGATAGTAGTTACTTGCGACCCGGTATCCAGCAAGGCGCTCATGGGGATGCCGTCCAGCACCACGGGTAAAACTGGGCGCCCCCCAACGTACTTATTACGCCAATTGTAAGGGCCTGGTGATCTTATGCCTGGGGGTTGGCCCTCTGCCCCAGGTTGGACCCGTTTAAATTACAGTACCTGGAAATGTGTCTGGGCTGGTTGCATCGACGGCAAATGGGCTGTCCATCCTCTGAGTAGCGGTCTGTGGGCCTCCCTCGGAACGACGGGATCCTCCTCTGTCGACGCCACTGGACATCCTCCGGACTTGAAGCCAACTCGATAGGTCTTGACGGGTCCACTTGTAACGCCTGGACGGTCCTGGTCAACGCCGCGATGCTCCTGGTCAGCTCCTGGACTTAGAATCATAGAATCATAGAATGGTAGAGTTGGAAGGGACCTCCTGGGTCATCTGGTCCAACCCCCTGCTCAAAGCAGGATTCACTAGATCATCTCAGACAGATGTCTGTCCAGCCTATGTTTGAAGACGTCCATTGAAGGGGAACTCACCACCTCTCGTGGCAGCCTGTTCCACTCATTAATTACCCTAACTGTCAAAAAGTTTTTTCTAATATCTAATCTGTGTCTCCTCCCATTTAGTTTCATCCCATTGCTTCTAGTCTTTCCTTGTGCAAATGAGAATAAAGATGATCCTTCTACAATGTGACAGCCCTTGACATATTTGTAGACAGTTATTAAGTCTCCTCTCAGTCTTCTTTTTTGCAAGCTAAACATTCCCAAATCCTGCAACAGTTCCTCATAGGACATGGTTTGCAGACCAGTCACCATTCTGGTCGCTCTTCTCTGAACTTGCTCCAGTTTGTCTATGTCTTTTTTAAAATGTGGTGCCCAAAACTGTACACAGTATTCCAGATGAGGTCTGACCGAAGAGGAGTAAAGACCGATAATAACTTCACGTGATCTAGACTGTATGCTTCTGTTAATACATCCCAGAATTGTATTTGCCTTTTTTGCTGCTGCATCACACTGTTGACTCATGTTCAGTCTATGATCTATTAGTATACCTAAGTCTTTTTCACATGTACTGTTGCTTAGCTCTATTCCTCCCATTCTGTATATGCTTTTTTCATTTTTATTGCCCAGATGTAGTACTTTGCATTTTTCCCTGTTAAAAACCATTCTGTTGGTTGCTGCCCACTGCTCCAGTTTATTTATATCTTTTTGAATCCTCTCTCTCTCTTCTCTAGTATTAGCTATCCCTCCTAGCTTTGTGTCATCAGCAAATTTAATCAGTTTACCCTCAATTCCTTCATCTAAATCATTGATAAAGATGTTGAACAATACAGGTCCCAGGATGGAGCCCTGTTGTACCCCACTTGAGACATTCATCCAGCTGGATGTGAAGCCATTTACAACCACCCTTTGAGTCCGATCACTAAGCCAGTTATGAATCCACCTAAAAGTTGCCTGGTCCATTGCATACTTGGTCATTTTTTCAATAATGATGGTGGTGGTGCAGATCTTTCGACGGGGCTTGGTTCAGGGCCTGTGCATCAGCCCCCATGGAGTCCATAGAGGAGGGCGCCGCCTCCTGGTGGTAGGTGAGAGCAGGGCACCGGGGGTTTATAGCGCCACTGGTTGCGGGTTCACGCAGCACCCTTATGGCCCTGTCTTTGAATTGGGAAAAGGTCAGATCAGGGTTCTGAAAGAACATGAGGCACAGCTAGGTCCTGTGGGCGCTAGACAGAAGACCTTCTATGAACTGTTCTGTTAGTAGCTTATCCGTATCCTGCACGCTGCCAGGATCAGCTTGTTTGATGGCTCTCAAGGCTTCCTGCAAATTTAGGGCATAGTCTCTGATGCTGTCCTGTGCCCGCTGCTTACACCCGTAGAACCGCATTTTAATTTCAGCGGAGGTACGTGTATCAAAGGTACCCCGCAGCCGGGCCAGAATGTCCTTTACAGTTCTTTTCTCCTCAGCGGGCCATGACTTTACTTCCCGCTGGGCTGCGCAGCTTAGCTGCCCTGTCAGTATGCTAATCTTCTGTTCCTCTGTCAGGGGGTAAACTTGGAACAAACTGTACAGCCTTTCCTTAAAGTCAGTTAGGGCATGGGGCGCCCCTGAATACTTAGGCAGCCAGGCCTCTCCAGGGATGTAGGGCAGGGAAAATGGCATCGCCGCTGCTGCAGCTGCGCTGGTGGTAGTGGGCGCCTCCGTGTCCGACATCTTCCTCCCCCCTAATTAAGCATGGCCTACCTTCCGACGATCCTCTTCTGTAGGCCGTGGCTCCGCTGGTGCTGCTCTGGACGAGGACCTTGCGTCGCGTCCTGGTGACGTCAGCGTCGCTCTCTCTCCCTTCCAGGACCTTGCGCAGAGTCGGTGCGTGGGGCGGAGCTTCGGGTCTCGCACGGTTTGGACGTCCACGCCCCTCTTCTTCCCGCGCGGCGTCCTGAAGATGGCGTCCGATGGCGGGAAAACGGCTGAAGACGGCGGGAACCGACGGAAGATGGCGGGAGATGGCTGAAAATGGCGGGAAACGGCTCCGAATGGCGGGAAACCTCTTCTTCAGGTACGTGTACAGTCTTTTTCAGGCACGCAATACCCGTTTGTGGCGGGTTGGTTACAATCCTGCCGACTACCCCAAAGCTGACTCGCCCCCTGGGCCGTGGGGCACTCGGATCTGGGCAATAGGGAAACGATGGGGGTAGTGGTGGCACCCCGGTTCCGTGGCTCAGGGTGCTCAGACCGGTGGTAGTCTGCTATGCGCTGTTGGTATGTCCGACTACGCCACCCGTGGATTGCGGTCAGTGCGAACCGCCGCTGCCAGGCAGACCGCTGGGGCTGATAATGTATATAGCTGGGGTAGTGTGACTCTCCACGGGAAGAGTGCGGCCCCAGGGCAGTATAATGGAAGATGGGGGTGATGGTGTAGGGCGTCCCAGTACCGTTAGTGCTGGAGGAGCAAGGAGCACACAGACAACAGGTTGCAGTCCAGGGTCTTTACTAGAACAGGTGAACTGACCCACAAACAGTCCTGGCTAAGAGGGGACCTGGATGTCTGAGAGCAAATGGGAAGTTGGCCCTGGTCAGGGTTAGGGTGTAGGCCTACCGTGCTCTCTGCGCTCCTTCTGGCTTTCTCCTCCTTATAGGGTAACAGCCCACGTTCCCGAGCTCACCGTGTCCTCTCGCCCGTATGGTTTGCAACGTGGGTCCCTTTCTACTATCGGCCTGGTACGGCTTTGCTGGTCCCTTCTGCTGTGGCGGAGCCTCCGGGCTTCTTAGGCCAAGGAACATACAGTCCCCTGCGGACTGGTTATCTGCTGCAGGACGTGGAATCCTCACAGCCTCAGACACCAAAGTCAGGTAAATTTGGTTCTTTGTCTGCCAGGGCAGGCGTACTTCACCTCTTGTCCCTGGCTTGTGGCTCTCCTACTGCCACACGTCCTCTTAGGCTGCAACACAACTGTTTCTCTCTGCTCTGGGACACCTCTCAGTCCTGAGACAGGTCGTCCAGTTCTCTCTAACCCTGCCCCCAGTTCCAGCTTTTATAGGGGCAGCCTGCTCCCCCTACTGGCCTGAGACAGGAGGTATTGCATGCTAATGTTCCCCTGACTAGAGAACCTCCTTCTTGCTCTCAGACACAGCTTTATTATATTTGTGGCATCCAGGCCAGGGTGACACATTTGCAGCTCCGGAGCCAAGACCTGCTCCCAGGTGGCCGCGCCGGGTATGAGATATTCGGCCATGAGGTCCAGGATTGGAAAGGTAGTCTGTGCAGCCGGGGCAGGGGTAGCACACTCACCTGCCGTTGGGCCGCTCACGACCTCTGTCACTGTAGCTCCTTGGGCTTCAACTCCTTGGCGGCGGGCCCGGTTACGTAGCAACATCTCTTCCCGCCACGCAGCCGTCGCCGCCTCTTGGGCCTCTCTCTGTCTCCACATGAGACCCGGGACTTCCTGTTGGAGAAATTCCAAATCTCCCTCTGTTCACACTCTGCCGCCTCGTTCCCTGCCGGGTGAAGGGCCTGAACCGGGTTCAGAAGGTTCGGTGGGTTGCGCTCCAGAAGCGTCCATGTCTGCCTCTGAAGAATGCCAACCTCCGACTGCAATGGCCGCACCTTGTTGCTTTTCTTCTTCCTCCTCTTTCGGGGCGGAGCCTGGGCGGCATGCTGACAGGCCCGCCTTCGTTCAGCCCATCCGGTTTGACAGGCATTACCCCGCGGACAGTCTCTGATGGAAGGGGCAGTCCACATTTTTGGCGCCAAGCAGGAGCCCAGCCCCTGATGGGAGGCGTTTGAAGACCGTCTTTTCACAGCATTATGGCGCCTGTTCTTCTTTGGCGGGCGCCATTTTAGGTGTGAAACGAAAGTTCAAGGTGTAAGGCACACAGTACCTGGAAGCAATGGGTAATTCCTTCCTTTGCTGCGGGCACGCGATCCTGCCGACTACGCCTGGTTGTGACGTCTCTACTCGATAGCCCTTTTGTTTACCCTGGGAGATGGGGACTCGGAGTCGGGTCCTGAGATGGAGAGATGGGGTGCAGCCGTGGCACAGACGCGACCCGTGCTCAGGGCCGTCACATTAAAAGGATGGTGTGGACTTATCCGGGTTGAGTGGCTGATTCCGACTACGCCACCTGTGGCACCTGGTGAATGCCACCAGCGCTGCTGCAGTCCGCTGAGGCCTGGTGTTAGGGAAGCCATGGTTGTTACTACTCCCCACAGGCGGATTAGGGCCTCAGGGCAGGTAGAGACAGGATGGAGGGGATAGTAGTAGAGGAGTACTGGTGCCGCGTCGTGCGGTGTAGCGCAGAATAAACAGTCCGGAGGCCATAGGAGTGAACTTCCAAGGCTTTGCTCACATTAGAGATGGCAGAAGGAAGGCGACTCCCTGCTCCCCACGGATTCCTGCAGTCACCAGGGACGGGGATCCGACAACCTCCGAGCAAGTCCAGCATTCAATCGGGACCCCGCACCAGAGTGTTCCTGAACTACAGACCGTATCCTCTCCTGTATGTGTGTGTGTAGATAGGCCGGGTCTCCCTCTGAACTCCTCTCAGAACAAGGGCACGGGTGGCAGCTCCGCTGCTTCTGATACCCGATAAGATCCTCTGGGCCTACCGGGCTTTCCCAACCGGGACATGGAGTAGCAAGGTCAGGTGTCGGGGGCCGGTACCCCTCTTGCAGCCGGACTCCCTCTGAATATATCAGGTGGTGAGGACAGGTGGCGTACACTGCTCCGTCTGCATCCTCCCCGGGATCCATTTGCTGTGGAGCTACACTCTTAAGCTCCGGGCCTTCTTGGTCGTGGTCCTTGACTGGGTTGAGACATTCCTCGTCTGCAACCTGCCCCTCGTCCCAAGGCTGGGGTATGAGGGCTGTGTCTCCTTCCACAGCTGGTCCACACAGGATCTACGTTCAGGGTGGGAGATCACAATACCTCACGGTAATTAACAGCACAAAGACCAAAACCAAAGATGGCTTTTTATTAAATATGAAATTTAAAGTGTCACTAAATTGTAAGTCCTCCACCCTCACCCACTAATTGGTTCCCCTCACTCTTGGTTCCCCAGTCTCCCTGTAACCAGGAGGGCAGCACCTGATGCATACTAGCCCCCTCTGGTGGAGAAATGTGGTGTTGGATGCAAAGGTTGGGTCCCGACCATCACACTGTTCTTACCTCGGAGGAGGAACACTACACTCCATTACAGAAGTGCAGCATCCCTGTGGCGGTCGAACCCTCAGGGGCGCCACATTCCCCCCTGGTGAAACACAGCACGTCCACGGGCTGCAATAGAATAACACCTAGGAAATTTTCTTTTTATATAACAAAACCATCTTCCCTTTATGGGAGGCACATCTTCTTAAACGTTGCAAAAATAACAATACCTTATAAAAGTACAAAAATATAAATTTTTAAAAGTGCTAGCATTTTTCCAGAGACATTTTTGTGCAGACAGACGGGTTAAGATGCAAAGGCGCAGAGTCAGTTCAGAAGTGCGAGGGACCTGCTGCAAACCCTCAACGTCGGTCCTGGCGTGGCTGCGGGGCATGAAGTTCCCGAGTTGGACCTCCCAGAGAGCCACCCTGACAGGTTTTCCTTCTGAGGTCTTGAGGTAGAAGTGTCCGCGGTTTTGTATAAAACCAATATGGAGCACCTAAAAAGACTAAACTATATACAAGAAAGGAGTCTGTCTGCTGCCAGTCCGCAGGGACACATGTCTCTAGAAACTGGGGTTAGAAGAAAATCAAAATATAAATGTCAACATTTGAACTATAAACAAGTTGCAACAGCCGGGGCTGCCTAAACCTCGGGTTCCCTCCTGGGAAAAGGCTCGTTCCTCCCGACGGAGGCTGACCGGTCCCCTGAGGCTGGGCGCGAGGGGGCGTCGCTCCCGGACACCTTGTGTACATCCAGGGCGTACCACACCCCGCACCCCTTGGTGGCGAGAGTAAGTTACTACATCGCCCGGGAAGAGGTTCCGGCCAGGGTGTCCCTTCTTCAAACGCGGCTCGACGTCCCGCCGGCTGACAAACACGTCGTCCTCGTACTGGGGACTTCTGATGAACCCCTGTGACGCCCAGCTGTGCTTGGTATCACAACTCCTAGAAGGGTGTATCGATGGATTCCTCCACAAGAGGCCCCCATAACCATTCACACATCTCCACCTTCCACCTCAGACCACCAGAGGGAGCCCGTTAGGGATATAAAAGGGAAGGTGGAGCCAGGCAGCTGAGACTGTTGGTGAGTTCCTGCAGAGTGAGACGCAGAAACAATTCAGTCTAAGTCAGAGTCTAGTTCAGTCTGGTTTAGCAGTGAGTCCAGTACAGCCTGAGAGGAGTTACCTCAGAGGACAAAAGCCTGTTCCAGCTCCTGCAATTGCTAGCCTGCAGTGGAGCTTATTCAGATCAAGACTCCATGTAGCTCAGAGAGGTGAGCCTTAGGTGTGCCGGCGCCATAAGATCGGTGAAGCGCGGCAAGCTGCTGTTAGTGTGAGTAGTCTAATGAGGGCCCGAGTAGGCCGAAGGCGAGTAGAGAGTTAGTTCATAGGGGGCAGAGGAGCTTAACTACCTCACCCCGAAGAAGCTGTTACCGGACACCGGGTCCGAAGCTTACCGGGATCTCCAAGACCCAGTAAGATAAACCGGAATCCCTGGAGAACTACAAGTCCCAGGATCGCTAAAGTGCTGATACGTAACAGAGCCAGGAGACACATAAGAGACAAAGTTAGGCCTAGCTCCAGGCAGGTCAGAAACTTACTACGCAGAATCAAGAAACAGGAGGCCCAAAACCCACTCATTGGGGAGGATCCGGACATACACCCTTCACCCTACAGTGCTCTGGGGAGTGCCTGAATTTCCATCAGTAAAAGGTACTGAAGTGACCATCATGTCTGTCCCTGTTCTTGCTCTGACCCGGCGGGGTCTCTTCGTCCTGCTTTCCTCGTTCATACACTGCCCTGAGGCCTAGCTCCACCTGTGGGGAGCTTTACCATCCAGCTGCCTTATCACCGGCCTCAGTGGACTGCGCAGCGCTGGTGAATATCATCAGGAACCATAGGTGGCGTCACAAACTTTTATAAACTTGATATCTATCAACACCTTTTTAAAGAGAGACCCCAGAGTACGGGCCCGGGAGCAGACCACCGCGACCTCCTTAAGACTAAAGGCCCGGGTAACCGAGTCATTCCCCATCCCCTGGGCTAGTCATCTCACTTGGCGTCACGAACAGGATTGCGTGCCCGCTGCAGCGACGCCGTGTTTTGCCAGGTTGCCACCGGGTAGTGTGCGCCTTTATTCTGAACTGTGTACGTAAAGTTGTGGTGAAGGTTGCTCCCATTGTTGGGCCGCTGAGTGAGAAGAAGGGCGTAACCGCGGGAAAATAAGGGGCATATCTGCAAAAGAGCGCGAAGTCCCGGACATGCCCCATGCTACAACGTCAGACCAAGAAGCGCCAGGTCCTGTACGGAGCGTCGCTGAACGCTCTGACGTAGGACGCAAGCGACGCAAGGACCTGAAGATAACCGTCACCTGCGGAGCTGCGGCCTACCGGAAGAAAAACCAGAAGGTAGGCCACAGTTAACTAGGGGGGCACTAAGATGTCCGATGAGCAGCAGAACGCCGACCTGCCGGTCAACGTCCCTGAGGTTCAACCCGCGCCCGATGATGAGCAGGCCGAAGCCGCCGCTCCACCAGCAGCGCCTGTAACAGCCGTCATTCCTATGACTCTACCGTACATTCCTGGAGCAAAGTGGCTCCCCCAGTACAGCGGCAAACCAGATACCCTGTCTGGATTCGAATGGAAGATATGTGGTATCTTGGACATGTACTCTATGACCGGGAAACAAAGAGCTGCCATTGTATTAGGACAACTGACCGGTGCTGTGGAGGGGGAAGTGGAAACATGGTCGGCCGCAGACCAAGAGTCAGTGTCCGCAATATTCCAAAAACTACAGACTGTATTTGAGGACCTTACTGAGGCGGACCTTTGGATGAGGTTCTACAGCTGCTCCCAACAACCAGAGGACAATGTTCGGGACTATGCCTGGCATCTCCAAGGTGCCCTGCGGGCTCTGAACCAGGTTAGTCCAACCAGCGTTGAGAATGAGAACAAAATGCTGAAGGAACAGTTTGTCCGGGGACTGAGGTCTCCAGATGAGAGCAGGACTGTGCATTGGTGGTCCCTGGATCATCCAGATGCCACCTTTGACAATCTCAAGGACATGGCTATAAAAGGACTGCAGCCCCTGGAAACAAATGCCATCCAACGTTACCAGGGTGGGGTTACTCCAGTGCCTGCTGCACCCACCTTATCCCCAGTGGCTGCTGAAGTTAAAGTCCCAGCAACGTCCCCTAAAGAACTGGACAGTCTGCGCTCTGAGGTGCGTCAGTTGAGCAAAACTCTGACCACCGTGCTGAGTGCTCTGCAGCTGCGGACGGAGCCCGAGGAAGGAGGGAAGATCCTGCTAGCCGATAGCCCTGAGGATGACCCCTGGATGCGCAGGAGGAGGAGGCCAACACCGCCCTCGCCGAGGACCAGTGACCAGCGTCGTCCACCGAGGGACCCGACCTGCTACCGCTGCCGCAAGACCGGACACCTCGCCCAGAAGTGTCCTTTAAACGAGAAAACTCTGGGTCCGAGGGCCGACACCCAGGAGTAGACTCACCAGGCCCATCAGACTGGTACAACAGGTTCGTCAGAGGAAGACCTTTCCTGTCCATTGTACTGGACGGGATCCCGACGCATGCCCTGCTGGACACGGGATCTCAGGTAACCATCATGCCTGATGTCTACAAGAGGTTCTGGTCCATGGACGACCTACATCCGCCAGCTCCAGATTTGACTGTATATGCCTCAAATGGACTCCCCCTTAACCTACTCGGGGTTAAGAATGTGACTGTAAAGGTGGGGAGAGTGGAGCTGAAGGACCAGGGACTAATTGTAGCAGAGACCAATCCTGATGACACTAACCCGTACATGGTAATTGGCACTAACATTGTTAGTAACTGTTTGGGAGAGGTTGTGTTCTTTCTCCAACAGATAGCTGACATTGCCAAACCAGGACAGAGGAGGGCGCTACAGAAGGAGATCCGAGTCCTGATGTATCAACAGCAAGTAAGGCTAACACACGATGAAATCGGTAACGTGAGGGTAACAGACCCCATACCCATTGTCATCCCCCCAATGAGTGAAATTCTCATCTGGTGTAGAGCTGCCATAGGTCTTAGAGGACAGAGCTACCAGGCGGTAGTAGAACCCTTTTGCTCCGAGCATACACCTACGCTCTTAACCGCCAGGGGAGTGGTAGATGTACGTAATGGGGGAGTGCCCGTCCATCTTCTCAATTTAGGGGAAGATGAGGTCAGACTGCCACATTATGCCACTGTTGCCAAATTACATGCTGTCAATAATAACTGCATCCATGAGGCGGAGTCCTTAACCTCACCAGACGAAGTAGAGGATAATGACCCTGCAACCCAGGTGGAGGATTGGTGTCAACAGCTCCATGTTGGGACAGACACCACTCCTGCCCATCAAAAACAGGGTGTACACCGGGTGGTTCAGGAATACTCGCAGGTGTTCAGTAAACATCCACTTGACTTTGGGAGGGTTAAGGGGGTTCAACATCATATCCCCACAGGCAACCATTCCCCAATCAAAGAACGTTGTAGGCCTATACCCCCAGCTCACTACCAGAAGGCAAAAGAAATGCTGCATGACATGAGGAAGGCGGGAGTGTTAAAGGATAGTTGTAGTCCCTGGGCGGCTCCCCTAGTGCTGGTTAGGAAAAAGGACGGGAGCATGAGAATGTGTGTAGATTACCGTCAAGTAAATCGCATTACACATAAAGACGCATACCCTTTACCACGCATAGAGGTGTCCCTAGCTGCCTTGAAGTCTGCAAATTACTTTTCCACCCTTGACCTCACTAGTGGGTACTGGCAAGTAGCTGTGGCTGAGGAGGATCGGGAGAAGACGGCCTTCACCACCCCGATGGGACTCTGCGAGTTCAACAGCATGCCGTTTGGACTCTGCAATGCCCCCGGAACGTTCCAGAGATTGATGGAGTGCTGCCTGGGACACCGCAACTTTGAGACTGTGTTACTTTACCTGGATGACGTAATTGTGTACTCCAGAACGTACGAGGACCACTTGAAACACCTGGCAGAGGTATTTGAGTCACTGTCCCGGTACGGGATGAAGTTGAAACCCTCAAAGTGCCATCTGCTCAAGAAGAAGGTACAGTACCTGGGACACATTGTCAGTCCGGAAGGTGTAGCACCAGACCCGGAGAAAGTCACAGCCATCCAGAAGTGGCCGGAGCCGAAGAACCTAAAGGAGGTGCGTCAGTTCTTGGGACTAGTAGGATACTACCGGAGGTTCGTGAAGGACTACACAAAGAAAGCAGCTCCTCTGCAAGACCTCCTGGTAGGGCAGTCCCCCAAAGGCAAAAACCCTCCATTCCACTGGGGTAAGGAGCAAGCAGAGTCGTTTCAGCAGATGAAGGAGATCCTGACAGGTGATGAGATCCTAGCCTACCCTGACTACAGTCAACCGTTCCTGCGGTATACAGATGCCAGCAACGAAGGCTTGGGCGCTGTCCTAAGTCAGAAGCAGAATGGGCAAGAGAAAGTCATCGCATGCGCAAGCAGGAAGCTCCGTCCGACTGAGAGGAACCCAGAGAACTATAGCAGCTTCAAGTTGGAGTTCCTGGCCTTGGTCTGGGCCATCACTGAACGGTTCAAGCACTATCTGGCCTCCAGCAAGTTCACTGCCTTTACTGATAACAACCCCTTGACCCATCTTGAAACAGCTAAGTTGGGGGCACTGGAACAACGATGGATGACTCGGCTGTCAAACTACCAATTTACAATCAAATACCGGGCGGGCCGCAAGAACGCCAACGCCGATGCCCTGTCTAGGATGCCTCACCAGTCAGACACAGAAGAAGAAGTGGATGACCTGGAAGAGATTGAGCTACCTGCCTTTCACCGGAATGGGATGATCCATGAGCAGAGAGCCTCGAGGAAGCAGCGTGGAAAGACGTTAAACCCCCTTCCTCACCACAGCTGGAAAGAGACCCAGGACAGCGACCCGGTTGTCAGCCTCATTAAACAGCTGATAACCCAAGAAGGTGCCTCCCTGGAGAAGGAAGCGTCTCTGCAAGCAAAGCAGCTGTGGAACGAGAGAAGCCGGCTGTTTATTTACCGTGAGAAGCTGTGCCGGAGGTACGTCAATCCAAAAACTCATGAGATGGTATGGCAGATAGCAGTCCCTAAGACAGACATCCAGATGGTATTGGAAGCTTACCACGATCAGGCGGGGCACTTTGGCTGGAAAAAGCTAGAGACCCTGTTGAAGTGTCGATTCTACTGGGTAGGAATGCGCAGCTCCATTGAAAGGTGGTGCCGGGACTGTGGACCCTGCGGCCTAAGAAGGAAAGACTTCAGCAACCAGAAGGCACCCCTGCAGCCCATCAAGACGACTCGGCCCCTGGAGATCGTGGCCCTGGACCATGTCAAGCTCTCCCCCAGCCGGTCAGGGTACTCCTATGCTCTGACCATGGTGGATCACTACTCACGTTTCCTGGTGGTCGCCCCCGTCAAAGACCTGACGGCAGAAACAGCAGCAAAAATGTTCCAAGCGTATTTCTGCAGACCCCAAGGCTACCCTGAGCAGGTGCTGACGGACCAGGGCCCGGCCTTTGAGGCTGAGTTGTTCAAGGAGTTCTGCCATCTCTACGGGTGTAGAAAGATAAGAACTACGCCTTACCACCCACAAACAAAGCGTCTCTGCAAAAAGATGAACAACATCATCATCGACCTGCTAAGGATCATACCACTTGAGGAGAGAAACCAGTGGCCAGACCTACTACCAGACCTAGTGGATCTGTGCAATCATATACCAGTCAGTTCCACCAATTGCACTCCGGCATATCTCATGCGGGCAAGGCCAGGAAAGCTGCCCATGGATCTGGAGCTTGGTGTTGTTGAACCTGAAGCTGATATGACCACTGAGGACTGGGACACGACCAGACAAGAGCAGTACAGAAGGGTACAAGCCTGGGTCGAGGACAGTCTCACTCAAGCAAGGGACAAACAGGAAGCCAACTACAACAAAAACGTACCCGCAGAACCTTTCACACCAGGTGAAACAGTACTAAAAAGGAAAAGACGCAACCACAAACTGGATGACCAGTGGGAAAAAGACCCCTACAATGTGTTACCGTCAAGATTTGACAACAAAAAGACTTGTATAATCAGTCGAGATGGAGGAAAAACATCTACAGTGTCCAGGGACCATCTAAAATTGTGTCCAGATTTACTGAAACCCCAAGAAAAAGTGCCTCTCACAATCCAGGAAGAACCTGAAGAAGCGGTGATACACACTGACCTTGGAGACTTCCCAGCTGATTGGCCTCAGATAGGAGGTGCAGTAAGAATTCCAGTACTCCAATTCTATGAACAACCAGAAAACCCTCTACACCAAGTTGTACCTGTAAGTGCTGCAGAAGAGCCAGCTCAAGAAGTATCCCCGGATGAAGGATCCCCGGCAGGAGCAGAGCAAGAGGGCCCAGCCAATGGTAGACTTGCCAGTACAAGAGAGAGGTTAAGGCAGTTTTACAACATGCTTACACGTAGAACTGATAGAATAACTAAGGATACAGACACTGACACTCCACCAACCACAGCATTACGCAGATTAGTACGCAGCACAAGAGGTAAACCTCCTGCTAGGTACACACAGTAGATGATCAAAATTGCTGAAAGTGTAGATAGTTACCCCTGGGGTATTGTGTATTAACTTGAAATGTACTGTATAATTGTGTATTTTCATGCATATGTCCTTATTAATTTGTGCTTAACCTCATTAATTTCCTTTATTCTTGGCATAAAGAACTGTGTGACTGAGGACTGTGTGCAGCCCAAAAACTTTTATTGTATATAATTGCGCTCCCTGGAGTGCCCTTTAGGTGAGCTCAGAAGGAAAACCTGTCTGGAGTGGCTCTCTTGGAGGTCCAACGCGGGATCTTCATGCCCTGCAGCCACCCCAGGGCCTATGTAGAGGGTTTAAGACAGGTCCCTCAAAAACCACCAAGTACTCTACCTTGTGAGATGGACATCCTTTTTGGGAACCTCACAATAGGAGACTCGAATTCTGAGGGCACTCTGCTTTGTTTCATTGTTATGCAATGTTTAAGATTGGTGCCTCCCATAATGGGAAGATTGTTCATGTATTGCTTATGTTTCCTATTGTTATTGTTTTATAAAATGTACTTCATCCCGGGAGTGCTGAGCTTAACTAGGGGGGAATGTGAAGCCCAGCTGTGCTTGGAATCACAACTCCTAGAAGGGTGTATCGATGGATTCCTCACAAGAGGCCCCCATAACCATTCACACATCTCCACCTTCCACCTCAGACCACCAGAGGGAGCCCGTTAGGGATATAAAACGGAAGGTGGAGCCAGGCAGCTGAGGCTGTTGGTGAGTTCCTGCAGAGTGAGACACAGAAACAATTCAGTCTAAGTCAGAGTCTAGTTCAGTCTGGTTTAGCAGTGAGTCCAGTACAGCCTTAGAGGAGTTACCTCAGAGAACAAAAGCCTGTTCCAGCTCCTGCAATTGTTAGCTTGCAGTGGAGCTTATCCAGATCAAGACTCTGAGTAGCTCAGAGAGGTGAGCCTTAGGTGTGTCGGCGCCATAAGATCGGTGAAGCGCGGCAAGCTGCCGTTAGTGTGAGTAGCCTTTTGAGGGCCCGAGTAGGCCGAGGGCGAGTAGAGAGTTAGTTCATAGGGGGCAGAGGAGCTTAACTAGCTCACCCCGAAGAAGCAATTACCGGACACCGGGTCCGAAACTTACCGGGATCTCCAAGACCCAGTAAGATAAACCGGAATCCCTGGAGAACTACAAGTCCCAGGATCGCTAAAGTGCTGATACGTAACAGAGCCAGGAGACACATAGGCCCCGTAAGTCGGGAGTGTGTAATCCGACAGAAGGCCCTACCACAAGGTCAGCCAGCGCAGGACAGAGACAAAGTTAGGCCTAGCTCCAGGCAGGTCAGAAACTTACTACGCAGAATCAAGAAACAGGAGGCCCAAAACCCGCTCATTGAGGAGGATCCGGACATACACCCTTCACCCTACAGTGCTCTGGGGAGTGCCTGAATTTCCATCAGTAAAAGGTACTGAAGTGACCATTGTGTCTGTCCTTGTTCTTGCTCTGACCCGGCGGGGTCTCTTTGTCCTGCTTTCCCCATTCATACACTGCCCTGAGGACTAGCTCCACCTGTGGGGAGATTTACCATCCAGCTGCCTTATCAACGGCCTCAGTGGACTGCGCAGCGCTGGTGAATATCATCAGAAACCATAGGTGGCGTCACAAACTTTTATAAACTTAATATCTATCAATGCCTTTTTAAAGAGAGACCCCAGAGTATGGGCCCGGGAGCCGACCACCGCGACCTCCTTAAGGCTAAAGGCACGAGTAACGGAGTCATTCCCCATCCCCTGGGCTAGTCACCCCCACCCCGCCTCATGGTGGAAGCAGACGACTTGCCCTTCCACTCGGGGACTGGGACAAGTGGCCTCCTCCTGACGAGCCCGGGATTTAGCAGCTTTGGCCCGTACCTCGAGGCGTTCGCAGCGGAGCTCCCGTTGACGTTGCTCCCGAGCAAGCTGGAGTATCTGCTTGCTGCACCGCTGGCTCCTCCTCTGCGCTTCAGCCCGGGGCTCCCGGGGGAAGCCCATCAGATGCCCCCCCTGGTTGTCCCAGGCCCACTCCTCAGCCTCCGGCCAGGTGACTGTTGGTGCGGGTAGCGGTGTCATTAAAGGCTGCTGCGGGTCCTCTGCAAGCGCGGACCAATCCGGGTTGGAGCCGGTGGACATCTCTGCAGCTTCAGGCACTTCCGGTTCAGGAGTAGGGCGGCATCGCAGGTCCCCACCTATAGCTGCCGCTTGCAGCTCCGGAGCCAAGACCTGCTCCCAGGTGGCCGCGTCGGGTATGAGATATTCGGCCATGAGGTCCAGGATTGGAACGGTAGGCTCTGCAGCCAGGGCAGGGGTAGCACACTCACCTGCCGCTGGGACGCTCACGACCTCTGTCACCGTAGCTCCTTGGGCTTCAACTCCTTGGCGGCGGGCCCGGATACATAGCAACATCTCTTCCCGCCACAGAGCCGTCGCCACCTCTTGGGCCTCTCTCTGTCTCCGCATGAGACCCGGGGCTTCCTGTTGGAGAAATTCCAAATCTCCCGCTGTTCACACTCTGCCGCCTTGCTCCCTGCCGGGTGAAGGGCCTGAACCGGGTTCAGAAGGTTCGGTGGGTTGCGCTCCAGAAGCGTCCATGTCTGACTCTGAAATATGCCAACCTCCGACTGCAATGGCCGCACCTTGTTGCTTTTCTTCTTCCTCCTCTTTCGGGGCAGTTCCTGGGCAGAATGCTGACAGGTCCGCCTTCGTTCAGCCCATCCGGTTTGACGGGCATTACCCCGCGGACAGTCTCTGATGGAAGGGGCAGTCCACATTTTTGGCGCCAAGCAGGAGCCCAGCCCATGATGGGAGGTGTTTGAAGACCATCTTTTCACAGCATTGTGGCGCCTGTTCTTCTTGGGCGGGCGCCATTTTAGGTGTAAAACGAAAGTTCAAGGTGTAAGGCACACAGTACCGGAAGCAATGGGTAATTCCTTAATTTGCTGCGGGCACGCGATCCTGCCAACTACGCCTGGTTGTGACGCCTCTACTCGATAGCCCTTTTGTTTACCCTGGGAGATGGGGACTCGGAGTCGGGTCCTGAGATGGAGAGATGGGGTGCAGCCGTGGCCCTGACCCAACCCGTGCTCAGGGCCGTCACATTAAAAGGATGGTGTGGGCTTATCCGGGTTGAGTGGCTGATTCCGACTACGCCACCTGTGGCACCTGGTGAATCCCACCAGCGCTGCTGCAGTCCGCTGAGGCCTGGTGTTAGGGAAGCCATGGTTGTTACTACTCCCCACAGGCGGATCAGGGCCTCAGGGCAGGTAGAGACAGGATGGAGGGGGTAGTAGTAGAGGAGTACGGGTGCCGCGTCGTGCGGTGTAGCGCAGAATAAACAGTCCGGAGGCCATAGGGGTGAACTTCCAAGGCTTTGCTCACATTAGAGATGGCAGAAGGAAGGCGACTCCCTGCTCCACGCGGAGTCCTGCGGTCACCAGGGACTGGGGTCCGACAACCTCCGAGCAAGTCCAGCATTCAATTGGGACCCCGCACCAGAGTGTTCCTGAACTACAGACCGTATCCTCTCCTGTCTGTGTGTGTAGATAGGCCGGGTCTCCCTCTGAACTCCTCTCAGAACAAGGGCACGGGTGGCAGCTCCGCTCCTTCTGATACTCGATGGGATCCTCTGGGCCTACCGGGCTTTCCCAACCAGGACATGGAGTAGCAAGGTCGGGTGTCGAGGGCCGGTACTCCACTTGCAGCCAGACTCCCTCTGAATATATCAGGTGGTGAGAACAGGTGGCGTACACTGCTCCGTCTGCATCCTCCCCGGGATCCATTTGCTGTGGAGCTACACTCTTAAGCTCCGGGCCTTCTTGGTCGTGGTCCTTGACCGGGTTGAGACATTCCTCGTCTGCAACCTGCCCCTCGTCCCAAGGCCGGGATATGAGGGCTGTGTCTCCTTCCACTGCAGGTCCACACAGGATCCACGTTCAGGGTGGGAGATCACAATACCTCACAGTAATTAACAGCACAAAGACCAAAACCAAAGATGGCTTTTTATTAAATATGAAATTTAAAGTGTCACTAAATTGTAAGTCCTCCACCCTCACCCACTAACTGGTTCCCCTCACTCTTGGTTCCCCAGTCTCCCTGTAACCTGGAGGGCAGCACCTGGTGCATACTAGCCCCGTCTGGTGGAGAAATGTGGTGTTGGATGCAAAGGTTGGGTCCCGACCATCACGCTGTTCTTACCTCGGAGGAGGAACACTACACTCCATTACAGAAGTGCAGCATCCCTGTGGCAGTCGAACCCTCAGGGGCGCCACAGTTCTACAGTGGGATGTGCTACATAATGAAGTTTCTCTTAAGGGGCACTTGGAAGGGAAGATGTCCTTATCACCCCGGTCAGTAAAATCTTTATAGTGGTGGCAGGATGAGCCTAACCTATCTCGAGGGGTTCCCTGGGTACTTAGGGTCACTAGAACAATTACCACAGATGCGAGTCCGAGAGGGTGGGGCGCCCGTCTGGGAGATATGGTAGCCCAGGGGACCTGGTCAGATATCGAAAAGGGTCTCTCCTCCAATGCAAAAGAACTTCTGGCGGTAGACAAGGCGGTGAATAATTTCTTACCTTTCCTTCAGGGCCAGAATGTAAAGATCCTCTTGGATAATCTAGTTGCGGTAGCATATGTGAACCACCAGGGGGATACATGGTCAAGATCGCTGATGAGAGTGACAGATCATCTCTTCCAGATTACAGAAAGTCACCTCCTTTCCCTGATGGCCCTCCATATAAGGGAAAAAGAAAACATGAGAGCAGATTTCCTAAGCTGCTATCCTCTGATGCAAGGGGAATGGGAACTAAATCAAGCAATTTTTACCCAAATAGCCGAAGATGGGGGGGGCCTCCGGTCAGGTAGATCCGTTTGCCACAAAACTAAATCGGAAGACAAAGATCTTGTGTTCCCTAAATCCCCTAGCTGTGGACGCTCTCCTGATACGTTGGGATTTCAGCCTGGCGTATGACTCCTCCCCCCCGTTTGGCTGTTCTTCTCATAGTCATAAGAAAGATCCGGGAGGACAAGGCCAGGGTTCTGCTGATCGCACCGTTTTGGCCCAGGAGGCCCTGGTTCTCATGCCTGACGAACATGTCCATCTCCGATCCTTGGGTTCTTCCAGAGATTCCATATCTCCTTCTCCGGGATCTGATATTCCATCCTCAAGCAACTGGCCTCCACTTGACGGTGTGGAACTTGAAAGGACACTGCCAAATCAGAAAGGTTTTTCCCAAGGTCTAGTAACCATCCTGATGCACAGCAGAAAACCTGTTACAACCCAGATTTATGCCACAAGTTGGAGAAAGTTTTTGTCTTTCTCTGGTTCTGGGGTTGATGGGGAGGGGGTGCCAATAGGACAAATCTTTGGAGTTTTTACAAAAAGGTCTTGAACTAGGGTTATCCACCAGCACCCTTAAAGTACAGATTTCTGCCTTGGGTGCCCTATATAGCTGTGATGTAGCTTGTAACTACTGGGTTTCTCGGTTCATTAAGGCAGCTTTTAGATCTAGACTCATTATTAAAAGCAGCTTGGTTCCCTGGGATTTAAATTTGGTTCTAAAGGCCTTGACTAGCTCGCCGTTTGAGCTAATAGTCAGCAACCCTTAAATCCCTCTCTCTTAAGACCGCTTTAATATCTTTAACCTCGGCCAGGAGCATTAGTGACATCCAGGCCCTGTCTATGGCCTCGCCGTTTACTCAAATTCTGGATGATAGGCAGGATCTGGATTAAAAATCACTCTCTCTCCCTAAGGTAGCTACTCGTTTCCACAGACTTCAGGAAGTCCTCCTACCCTCCTTTTGTCCACATCCTAGTAACCAGAAAGAGGTAGAGTTACATACGTTAGAAGTGAGGAGATGTCTGGTTAGGTACCATTCAGTTACCAAAAGCTTTAGGAAAGATAAGTCGTTGTTTATATCCTACCAAGGGGCTAGGAACGGTCTAAGGTCATGAAGTCCACCATAGCTAGATGGAATTGGGAGGCCATTTCTCTATCATATACAGTATAGACCAAAAGTTTGGACACACCTTCGCATTTAAAGATTTTTCTGTATTTTCTTGACTATGGAAATTCTACATTCACACTGAAGGCATCAAAACTATGAATTAACACATGTGGAATTATATACTTAACAAAAAAGTGTGAAGCAACTTAAAATATGTCTTATATTCTAGGTTCTTCAAAGTAGCCACCTTTTGCTTTAATGATTGCTTTGCACACTCTTGGCATTCTCTTGATGAGCTTCAAGAGGTAGTCACCGGAAATGGTCTTCCAACAATCTTGAAGGAGTTCCCAGAGATGCTTAGCACTTGTTGGCCCTTTTGCCTTCACTCTGCGGTCCAGCTCACCCCAAACCATCTCGATTGGGTTCAGGTCTGGTGACTGTAGAGGCCAGGTTATCTGGCGTAGTCCCCCATTACTCTCCTTCTTGGTCAAATAGCCCTTACACAGCCTGGAGGTGTGTTTGGGGTCATTGTCCTGTTGAAAAATAAATGATGGTCCAACTAAACGCAAAGCGGATGGAATAGCATGCTGCTGCAAGATGCTGTGGTAGCCATGCTGGTTCAGCATGCCTTCAATTTTGAATAAATCCCCAACAGTGTCACCAGCAAAGCACCCCCACACCATCACACCTCCTCCTCCATGCTTCACGGTGGGAACCAGACATGTAGAGTCCATCCGTTCACCTTTTCTGCGTCGCACAAAGACACGGTGGTTGGAACCAAAGATCTCAAATTTGGACTCATCAGACCAAAGCACAGATTTCCACTGGTCTAATGTCCGTTCCTTGTGTTCTTTACCCCAAACAAGTCTCTTCTGCTTGTTGCCTGTCCTTAGCAGTGGTTTCCTAGCAGCTATTTTACCATGAAGGCCTGCTGTACAAAGTCTCCTCTTAACAGTTGTTGAAGAGATGTGTCTGCTGCTAGAACTCTGTGTGGCATTGACCTGGTCTCTAATCTGAGCTGCTGTTAAACTGTGATTTCTGAGGCTGGTGACTCGGATAAACTTATCCTCAGAAGCAGAGGTGACTCTTGGTCTTCCTTTCCTGGGGCGGTCCTGATGTGAGCCAGTTTCTTTGTAGTGCTTGATGGTTTTTGCAACTGCACTTGGGGACACTTTCAAAGTTTTCCCAATTTTTCGGACTGACTGACCTTCATTTCTTAAAGTAATGATGGCCACTCGTTTTTCTTTACTTAGCTGCTTTTTTCTTGCCATAATACAAATTCTAACAGTCTGTTCAGTAGGACTATCAGCTGTGTATCTGTGGCACCCCAGGGGTCTGGTTTCCACAGTAACAACAATGTTATGTCTGAGAGCAGGTGGGAGGTCTCTTGGTCAGGAATCCTATGCATGCCACACCTCCTGCCCAGTCCTGGGAGGGGAAGAACTTCCCCTGTATAAACCTGGGGCTGAGGCAGGGTTAGAGAGTTGAGAGGGAGAGTTCAGCCAGGAGGGCTGACAGGGAGCTGTGGCTCCGGCTGGGCCCAGCTCCTGGGCCATGCCAGAAGTAGAGAAGAGAAGCAGCATAGGAAGAAACAACAGGAGCTCTGTGGGAGCAGTGTTACAAAGAGTCAGGGGCTGGCAGCTGCAGAGCTCGCCCTGACTGAGAAGATTTCTTACCGGACCCGGAGTCCGAGGCTGTGGGGACTAACTCCTACCCAGCAGCAGAATCCGTCAGGCAGGGGATTTTAGGTCCTCTGGCCAAGAAACCCGAAGGCACGGTCACACGCATGGGACCAGCACCGCCGTCGTGGAGCGGAAGCTACTAGAAGGCCCCGAGTCACCGGCCATACGGGTGAGCACCACACGGTACACTCAGGGACGTGGGCTACTTATACTCGCTTCTAGCAAGGTAGCCAGAAGAGTATCGTTAGTTTGGGAGGCCTACAACTCCGCCTGGCCAGGGGAGATCCCATCTGCTCAAGGACTGACCAGGCCCCAACCGCTAGCCAGTACTCCGGGAGGGTCTATCCTTGTCACCAGTAAAGACCCTGAACTACACCGTACCGTCTCCGAGTGGTTCCTGCTACCCCCATCATCCACGTCGGCTGCCCTGAGGCCATACCCCTCCCGTTGGGGGTTATACTATCACGCTGCACAATCCTACCACCGGCCTCAGCGGTCTGCCCTGCAGCAGCAGCTCCTTAGCTGTACTCAACGGGTGGCGTAGTCGTCCAACATCTACCGCTGATACAGCGCCACTTAGTCTGACTCCCTGGGCACGGACCGGATCACCGCCACGAGACTACAACCCTCAAAAGATCCGGCTCCGGGTAAGCTCCCGCGTGCGCAACGCAGCGCGACACAGGCCCAGGGGCGCATCAACTTTTGGCGTAGTCGGCAGGATCTCGTGCCCGCAACCACCGGGTACTGCGTGCCTGAAGGAGACTGTTCAAACTTACCTGTGGTGAAGATTCCCGCCATCCGGCGCCATCTTCCGCTTCCTTCCCGCCATCGGTGGAGTTTTCCCACCATCCGGCGCCATCTTCGGCCTTCTTCCCGCCATACGTGGAGTTTTCCCGCCATTGGACGCCATCTTGAGGGCGCTGCGTGGGAAGAGGAGGGGCGTGGACTCCGAGGGCACGTGAGAACTGAAGCCCCGCCTCACGTCCGGACGTTGCGTAAGGTCCTGGAGGGAGCCCAGCAGACGCCGGCGTCACGGGAGCGCGGCGGGGGGTCCTCGGCCCTGACGATCCACTGCGGAGCCGCGGCCTGCGGGGGAGGATTGTCGCAGGGTGGGCCGCGGTCCACTGGGGGGGAGAGGGATGCCGGATACGGAGGGGAGCTTCACCGCTTCAGCCCCCGCCAGCGCCGCCGCTGTTGCGGTCATGCCTTTCGCCGTGCCCTGTGTCCCGGGGGCGGCCTGGCTGCCCCGGTGCTCAGGGGAGTCGCATGCCCTGCATGACTTTGGGGAAAGGCTGGATAGCCTCTTCCAGGTGTACCCCCTCACAGAGGAGCAAAAAGTGAGCCTCCTGGTGGCCCAATTAACCAGGGCGGCCCAAAGGGGGGTAAAGTCCTGGCCACCTGGGAGGAGGACTGTCGCAGAGATACTAACCCAGCTAACCAAGGAGGAGCTGCAGTACTACCAATACGAGGAAAGCCAAGAGGACCTGGACGGGTCTGAGGACTACCCTCAGGAGGGAGCACAAAGAGGACATAGCTACTGAAGGGAAGTAGCGTGAATAAAGAGCTGTAAATAGTTACCCGTTAGGGTACAAGGACTGCTGCTAATTAAAATATGGTCCCCGTTGGGATTAGTGAATTGTTCCCCGTGTGTCCCTATCCCTTACCAGGCTGAGGACTGTGAGCAGCCATCCCCTATCCCTTACCAGGCTGAGGACTGTGAGCAGCCATATCCTGTAAATAATTATGTGTTTCTAGTAATTTATAGGAGTCCTTGGTGGATTTACCGGGAATCCTTTGTACAGTTAGTGGAGCGTAACCCAGGATGGACTAAAAGACTGTTAAGGACTCGGGGCAGGACAGACCCCTACCTGGTTACGTCTCCCTGTTTTGGTGAAATGGACACCTTTGTTTCCTTCAAAGACTGCACCCGGTTGCGGACATGCCGTGACCACCTTTATGTGTTTCTTTATTGTATTGTTATTGTTATATCTTGTTATGTTTTTCTAAAATATGTTTAGTCCCAGAGTACTAAATTTCACTAGGGGGAATGTGGCACCCCAGGGGTCTGGTTTCCACAGTAACAACAATGTTATGTCTGAGAGCAGGTGGGAGGTCTCTTGGTCAGGAATCCTATGCATGCCACACCTCCTGCCCAGTCCTGGGAGGGGAAGAACTTCCCCTGTATAAACCTGGGGCTGAGGCAGGGTTAGAGAGTTGAGAGGGAGAGTTCAGCCAGGAGGGCTGACAGGGAGCTGTGGCTCCGGCTGGGCCCAGCTCCTGGGCCATGCCAGAAGTAGAGAAGAGAAGCAGCATAGGAAGAAACAACAGGAGCTCTGTGGGAGCAGTGTTACAAAGAGTCAGGGGCTGGCAGCTGCAGAGCTCGCCCTGACTGAGAAGATTTCTTACCGGACCCGGAGTCCGAGGCTGTGGGGACTAACTCCTACCCAGCAGCAGAATCCGTCAGGCAGGGGATTTCAGGTCCTCTGGCCAAGAAACCCGAAGGCACGGTCACACGCATGGGACCAGCACCGCCGTCGTGGAGCGGAAGCTACTAGAAGGCCCCGAGTCACCGGCCATACGGGTGAGCACCACACGGTACACTCAGGGACGTGGGCTACTTATACTCGCTTCTAGCAAGGTAGCCAGAAGAGTATCGTTAGTTTGGGAGGCCTACAACTCCGCCTGGCCAGGGGAGATCCCATCTGCTCAAGGACTGACCAGGCCCCAACCGCTAGCCAGTACTCCGGGAGGGTCTATCCTTGTCACCAGTAAAGACCCTGAACTACACCGTACCGTCTCCGAGTGGTTCCTGCTACCCCCATCATCCACGTCGGCTGCCCTGAGGCCATACCCCTCCCGTTGGGGGTTATACTATCACGCTGCACAATCCTACCACCGGCCTCAGCGGTCTGCCCTGCAGCAGCAGCTCCTTAGCTGTACTCAACGGGTGGCGTAGTTGTCCAACATCTACCGCTGATACAGCGCCACTTAGTCTGACTCCCTGGGCACGGACCGGATCACCGCCACGAGACTACAACCCTCAAAAGATCCGGCTCCGGGTAAGCTCCCGCGTGCACAACGCAGCGCGACACAGGCCCAGGGGCGCGTCAACTTCACCAGACTTCTGCACAACACAACTGATGGTCCCAACCCCATTTATAAGGCAAGAAATCCCACTTATTAAACCTGACAAGGCATACCTGTGAAGTGAAAACCATTTCCAGTGACTATCTCTTGAAGCTCATCAAGAGAATGCCAAGAGTGTGCAAAGCAGTCATCAAAGCAAAAGGTGGCTACTTTGAAGAACCTAGAATATAAGACATATTTTCAGCTGTTTCACACTTTTTTGTTAAGTATATAATTCCACATGTGTTAATTCATAGTTTTGATGCCTTCAGTGTGAATGTACAATTTTCATAGTCATGAAAATACAGAAAAATCTTTAAATGAGAAGGTGTGTCCAAACTTTTGGTCTGTACATCTAGCGGCAAGGAAGGGCCAGAAGGGCTGAAGGCTCATTCCACCCGGGCTGTGGCGTCCTCCTGGGCTGAGAAGACAGGTGTCTCGATAGAAGACATATGTAAGGCTGCTACCTGGTCCTGTCCCTCTACATTCCATAGACACGATAGGTTAGATATAGGTGTATCGGCTGACCTCACCTTTGGGAGAAGAGTGTTCCAGGCTGTGGTCCTTCAATAGATTACTTCATCTCTGTAATTCTCTCATGGTGCTGTCATGGTCGACCGATAAAATCTTAAATTACATACCGGTAATGGGATTTTTCGGAGACCATGACAGCACCCTTATATTCCCTCCTTTCACGTTTGTGGGAACACTCCCGTTTTATTAATTATAATCTCACACTCAGTAGGTTTCGTCTGGTATGGCAATTTTGTGATTGTTTGCTGTGTTTATTAACCTGGCGGTCCTCTCAATGCTCTGTAATCCAAACTGAGGCGGGAGAGAGGTGGCGCCCTTTTAAGCCTGTATGTTTCCTCTCCTTGGTGGGCGGATCCCCTCTCTCGTGGTGCTGTCATGGTCTCTGAAAAATCCTGTTACCGGTAAGTAACTTACGACTATTCATTTGATGGAGCAATCAAAAAGTTGTACCCCAAAATGGTATTAAAAACGGTCTTAGAAAATTGGAACACAAGCCAAACAATTTGTTTGCAAAGTTTAGAATTTTTTAAAAGCAGTAAAATGTTTTCGTTTTCTTCTGCACCATTTCACTTTATTTGGAATTCATTGCCCTTTTTTTTCTATATGTTGCACAGTAAAGTGAATGGCGTCTTTCAAAAATACTTTAATTTTGTCCCACAAAGTACACCTCAACCCTGCTGTATTGAATAGTGTCTGTGTTATTCACTATGTAATATGTGTTTTTTTTATTGTATACTAATGTATAGTGAATAGTGATGATCGAGCGTGTTCTATGAACCCATTCAGCGAGCACGCTAACAGCCGTGACACTTGCAGGCACGGCGACCTTAAAAGAAATGCCGAGCATGCCAAAATACTCGGCGATCACCCGAGCGTGCTTGCCGAAGGGGTTGATAGAACACGCTCGATCATCACTAATAGTGACCAGATGCCTCTAAGGAATCTTTTTTGGCCTCTGTTTTACTGGTGCTTGAAGTGCAATTTTTTGTAGCTCTAATGATTAAGTAATATGCAACTATGTGAACTGCAATTGCCAATTAACAATTTAAGGGAATCCATCAGATATACCCCTCCCTTCAATTCCCATTCATGACCATGCAGGATTTGGAAAGATAAATCCATAGACACCTCTATATCTTTTATCTGTTGCTGCATTTCTGAGTGCTCTGGGTGTAACGGAGCACTAACCAAGCCTCAGCCTTCCAAGGTTGCTTCCCTGCCCAGCACCAGCCTCTTTATCTTGATTGATAGCTCACTGTCAGTTTTTTGGGACGTCAGGCACCAAACAAGGAAAATCAGTGAGCTAGACACTAGCACTGGGAACTTTCCCTCCGTACACGCAAAACATAAACCAAAAAAAAAGCAATTTGGCACGTTACTTAATTTATGTAGATTTATAGAATGAAATGTTGGATTTCGTACGAGCTCGATCCTTGTTTTTCACAGAACTCATATCTATTATAGTCTAGGGCTGTTCACATATTTCTGTGGACCGCGTATTTTTCACCGAAACAGGTTGACCTGTCGGATTTTGATCCAAATCAAAGTTTAGAGCTTCTCGGATGCAAAACAAAGCTGATGAAAGTCTGAATGAGGCCTTACTCTATTATTTATTTTTTAAGCAGCGTTCATTCCAGGCTGCTGTACACATGAAGAGGGTTTACACACCTAAAATACATATATAAAACAAAGAAATAAGCTACCTTTGACAGACTAGTATGGAGGGAGACACTGCCACTACGAGCTAACAGTGTGGATTCTGGTGTCTCGCTCCTTCCCTCAGGGTGTATTCCAAAAGCCTCCTCCAATAAGCAAGTTCTGGACAAGCTGCAGGTGGAGAGGGAGCGCGGGATTACGGTGAAGGCCCTGACTGCGTCTCTGTTTTACACTTACGAGGGAAAGAAGTATCTCCTGAACCTGATCAACACTCCGGTGAATGTGACGTTTCTTCTTGATTTGTTTCTCTGTGGTCTTGTTGCGGATGTTCAACAGGTCACGGCAGTCTCGTCTCCTGTCCAATGACTAAATGACGTCATGGAAGATCCTTTCACTCCACCGCGAGCCATACAAGAGACCAGACGCAGTGGAGAAAAGACCGGGGGCCATCAGAAGGTAAGTATAATGTTATTTTCTCCAATCCCCTCCATGACAGCACACCTGGAGGTAGCCTCCCCATCCTAATTAGGGACAGGAAAACAAGAGGTTAAATAGCCCCTTCCCGCTACAATCCCCAGTGTTTTCCTGTCCCTATGGGATGAAGAGGTTACCTGGGGTGCCTGCGGCCGGCAAGCAGGGCCCTATTAAATTTACCTGCCGGGCTGCAGGGAGCGATCGCCTCCGACCTTCCTTCCTTTGCAGCTCCCGTGTCTCCTTGAGAGCGGGACCCCCCACACACACACTCGCCTGCGTGTAAAGCCGAGTAGGGTTTTGGGGGCTGGGGGCCTCCTGTAGCTCCCCGGCCGGAGTCTCCTCTGTCCTCCATGGCGGCGTGCCGGAAGTCAGGCTTTTGGCCAGCGGGACGTCACTTCTGGTGCGTTCCACTGTGGAACGCATGGGGCCGCGGCGGGAAATTCAAAAGGAGAAGCCGCGGTTTGCCCTGAAAATGAGGATCCTTCACCAGATAGGTGAAAATTTGGCACTGGATCTCGGTCTCCCCTATAAAAGACCCAGATGAGAAGACTCCATTAAGGTAGGACAGAATATTCTGCTAGTATGGAGGGTGCTGTTCCAAAGCCTGCGTCTGCAGAGCCCAGCGCTAACCCGGCCCCAGTAAGTACTAGGTCCTAGGTTATTCCCCACTCTCTTTTGAGCAGGATCCTAAATATATTTTAAATCTCCCCTTTTTTTATTTTTAATTTAGGGAGACAAGGATCCGGCACCGACAGTGGGAGAAAGCACTACAGTTCGCAAATGTGCCATCTGTATAAAAAAGCTGGCTTCAGGGCATAAGAAACCCCTATGCTGGAAATGCACTGACAACATTGTGAAGGAAGAACAGCCTTCCCTTATGGAAGAAGTCAGGGGAATGGTTCGGCAGGAAATACAATCTTCCCTAGCCTCCTTCTCACAAGCCAGAGCTGAAGGTCCATCTCCCCCCAAAAGGAGAAAATATACGGTTAGGGAGACCTCTGATTCAGAATTAGGGTCTATGGAGGAACCGGAAGAAGGGGTCCTAAGTGAAGATCATGAGGAAGATAGGAAATATTACTTTTCGTCTGAGAATATGGAGGAATTGTTGTCGCAGGTGAGAGACACGATGCAGGTGGAAGAGGAGAAGGAAACCCGTACAGTTCAGGATGAAATGTTTGGCGGTCTGAAATCCAAGAAGAAGGTAGTGTTCCCTGTGCATGACAACATTTGGAGTCTTATTTTGGATGAATGGGAGTCACCTGAGAAAAGGCTTAGTATGGCAGGAGAAATGAAGGATAGATTCCCTCTAGATGAAAAGGCGGCTAAGCTATGGATGGAAGTCCCGAAGGTTGATGTACAGGTGGAAAGGGTTGCGAAGAAAACAACCCTTCCCTTTGAAGACTCGTCACAGCTCAAAAATCCTATGGATAGGAAGATGGACAGCCTTCTAAGGAAGGCATGGGAAACATCGGCGGCTTCACTGAAGACTAATATCGCTTCAACTTGTGTAGCTCGTTCCATGTTCCTCTGGCTCCAACAACTAGAGGAACATCTCTGGAAAGGTACCACTCAAGAGGACCTCCTAGCATCTCTTCCTTTTCTGCAGAAGGCCACTGGATTCCTAGCGGATGCCTTGGCGGAGTCGGTCAAGATTGCGGCAAGATCGGCAGCATTATCAAATTCTATGAGAAGAGCTCTGTGGTTGAAGATGTGGAGTGGGGACAACGCATCAAAATCTAAGCTTTGTTCCATTCCATTTAAAGGAGAGTATATGTTTGGGGCGGTGCTAGACGAGTTGTTGGAGAAAGCATCCGACAAGAAGAAGTCTCTGCCAGAGCCAAAGAATCCAAAAAGTTTCAGAAAGAGACCATTTCTTCTCCCTTAACAACAACAGCAGCAAGCATTTCAGTACAGAGGCAAGGGTAAAACTGGTCGCTGGAGTTACACAAAAGGGGGAAGAGGTAGGAATATCTTTCAAGGTTCTAGGCAGGACAGACAATGACGCCAAGAAGGTAGGAGGCAGAATTGCGAACTTCCTTCCTCAATGGCAGCTTATTGATTGGAAAAGGATTTGTCGTGGCAACAGTAGACCAGCCAGAGGCTTACTACCACGTGCCAATTCATCCGGATTACAGAAAATTTCTCAGATTTGCTGTAACTCAGAACCGAGAGGTACTTCATTTTCAATTCAATGTACTCCCCTTCGGCATTTCGTCAGCACCCCGCCTGTTTACAAAGATCATGGCAGAGGTAGTAGGTTTATCTAAGGAAACTGAATATCTGCATCGTCCCATATTTAGACAATTTTTTGGTGATGGTTCCCTCGGTTTCAAGTTTGGAAAGAGACCTCCAGATGACCCTCCAGATCCTGGAATCCTTGGGATGGTTGATAAACTACCAAAAGTCAGATCTGATTCCCTCCACCAGGAAGACCTCCTTGGGAATTCTCCTGGATTCTCAGCAACAAGCCTCTTTTCTGCCAAAAGAGAAGCAGATTCAGTTGAGGTCGAAAGTTTATGCACTAAAGAACCAGAGAGGAGTGTCATTAAGATTCGCCATGTCCGTCCTCGGGTCCATGACCTCATTTATTTAGGCGGTACCTTGGGCTCAAGCTCATTCAAGGGTCCTTCAAAACTACATCCTTTCCTGTTGGGACAGATCTCCAAGTTCCCTCTCCAACAGAATTCATCTGCCAGAGAAGGTGAAAGCATCTTTAAATTGGTGGCTCTGTCCAGGAAATCTGGAGAAAAGTTCAGCATGGATTCAACTTCCCTTGTTATCCGTCAAAACAGACGCAAGCAAAAGAGGATGGGGAGCAGTAGTCTCCCACGTGGCCTTCCAAGGGGTCTGGTCGCAAGAAATAGCAGAGCAGTACTCAAACTTAAGAGAAATGAAAGTGGTGGAAGAAACCCTATGGGCAGCCACTACTGTGCTTCAGGGGTCGAATGTCAGAGTCTACTCGGACAATATGACAACTATAGCCCACTTGAGACATCAGGGAAGTACAAGAAACAGGAAGTTACAGATGATCTCCGAAAGGATCTTCCACTGGGCGGAGCATAATCTACTATCCTTATCGGCTCTGCATCTGAGGGGCTCCGACAACTATCATGCAGATCTTCTGAGCAGAAAATACATTCATCCAGGGGAGTGGAGCATGAACTCGAAGATATTTCAGATGATTGTTCAAAAGTGGGAATACCCAGATGTGGACCTGTTTGCGAACCAGGAAAACGCAAAAGTAAGAGCCTTTTTCTCTTTGAAACCCGAGGATTCAGCAACAGGGATAGATGCATTCGCTCACCCTTGGAAAGTTGGGCTCGCTAATGCTTTTCCCCTGATTCTGTTAATACCAAGGACTTTACAAAAAATCAGGTCGGAAGGGCTCAAGACTATCCTAATAGCTCCAATGTGGCCAAAAAGAGCATGGTTCGGAACATTGAGCAGTCTAAGAATGGATGATCCATTGATGCTTCCTCAAATCCACGATCTGCTGCATTAGGGCCAGATTTTCCATCCGGCCCCTCAGAATTTGGCTCTAGCAGCTTGGCTTCTGAGACCGCCCTCTGAAAAGCCAGAGGCTTCTCAGTACAGGTGATCCAAATGTGGCGCCCTGCTGTGCATTGGTGCCACAGAACCCACAAGGGTGCATGGATGGATTTCTCCACAAGAGGCCCTCACTAGATACAAACACCTCTACCTTCCAACTCATACCAGCAGAGGGAGCCCAGATAGGGATATATATAGGGAAGGTGGAGCCAGGCAGCTCAGTTGATTAGTGAGTGCTCAGAGTCAGAGCAGAGCAGGCAGGCTGAGAGAGAGCCTGAGAGCGTGCCGACACTCAGATAGCGGTGAAGACGCAGCACGTCAGCTGCCTAGTAGTGAGGGCCCCGAGTGTGGCCGACGGCAAGGAGAAAAAGGGGAGTGAAACCAAGGGGGCAGAGGAGCACAATAAGCTCACCCCATTATATCTACCGGACACCGGATCCGCGCCTACAGGGAGCCTTTACACCCAGTGGGGATAACCGGAATCCCAGGAGGACTACAAGTCCCTGACAAACCTGAAGGCTAGACACACACAGGATCAGGAACCACGAAGGCCCCGACATCCAGGGAAAGTGGTTACCAACCAGAGGTCCTATTTCTGAGCATCTGGTGAAGTAAAAGCAGGACACATAAGCTAGGCCCAGTTGCAGGCTGGCCAGGAGCATACATAGGGACAGACACGGATCAGGAGGCCCTATACCTGCTCCCTGGGGAGAAGTCCAAAAGTGCGCCCTTCATCTGGAGTACCCTGGACCGTACCTAACAGCTGTACCAGTAAAGGAAATGAAGCAAATCCCCTGTCTCTGTCCGTTACTCCTGCTGTGCCATCGCTTTCCCTGCACCACAATGCTCAGCGCAACCTGCATCATTTATACTGCCCTGAGGCCTGCTCCACCTGTGGGGAGCCGTTCCATCTCAAGCTGTCCTGACATCTGCCTCAGAGGACTGTTGCAGCGCTGGTGATCCTCACCAGACACCACAGGTGGCGTCACAACAAATTCCCTACAAATAATTCCTTTTGGCACTGACCGCCCTGGGCCAGCCACCGCGATAATCCCCGCAGGCAGTCTTAGGCCCGGCTGCCGGGTGCCCCGCGACACCCCTGGGGGCGAGTCACATACACTGCAGAAAAGCAGAAAACCAGTCACAATTTCCATCTATGGAAAAATCTAGAAAGCTTTCAATCTATGGTATGAGCCTCGTCCATTAGATCCCTTTCGGCCTGACGTGGCCAGAATCTTGGATTTCCTACAGAACGGTCTGTCTAAAGGATTAAGACCAAGCACGCTGAAGGTCCAAGTCTCGCCTTTAAGTTCCTATTTTGATGCTGATTTGGCCCAAAACAGATGGATTAAGAGGTTCATGATAGCTGCTTCTCGGATTAATCCAACAAGAGCTAAAATAGTTCCACCTTGGGATCTCAACGTAGTTCTTAGAGGCCTAACTATGCATCCTTTCGAGCCAATAGCCGAGGCACACATAGACAAATTGTCTTGGAAAGCGGCATTGCTTATAGCTCTGACTACAGCCAGAAGAGTGAGTGAAATCCAAGCCCTGTCTATCAGAGAGACTTATTGTCGTATTTTGGAGGACAGGATCATCCTCCAGTTGGATCCTTCTTTTCTACCTAAAGTGTCGTCTAATTTTCATATGTCTCAGCCAATAATTCTTCCGTCATTCTGTCAAAATCCATCAAATAGCAAGGAAGAAGAATTCCACGCGTTGGATGTAAGAAGGAATATAATCCGCTATTTGAAGCAGACTGAAACCTGGAGGAAGGATCAGAACCTATTTGTCCAATATGGAAGCCCCAATAAAGGAAAGAAAATTGCAAAAATACACTAGCAAATTGGATTAAGAAAGCAATTTGTGAAACATACATAGTTCAAGATTTGCCTCCTCTGAAATCCTTGAAAGCTCTTTCTACTAGAGCTATGTGGGTCTCCTGGGCGGAAAAAGCTAGTGCATCCATTGAGCAGATTTGCAGGGCAGCTACATGGTCGTCTGTCCATACCTTTGCTAAACATTATAGACTAGATGTAATATCTAATAGAGATTTAGCATTTGGAAGGAAAGTCCTTCAGGCTGTTGTCGCTCCCTAAAATTCATTCTTTGGTATTACTCCAGGTGTGCTGTCATGGAGGGGATTGGAGAAAATAGAATTAGACTTACCAGTAATTCGGTTTCTAAGACCCTCCACAACAGCATGGGTAGTTCCCTCCATTTCTTTGATTGGAAAAATCCTTAGTGTTAATAAATATTTAGAGCATTCATACTGTGTGGTCCTTTGAAAACACTGGGGATTGTAGCAGGGAGGGGCTATTTAACATCTTGTTTTCCTGTCCCTAATTAGGATGGGGAGGCTACCTCCAGGTGTGCTGTCGTGGAGGGTCTTAGAAACAGAATTACCGGTAAGTCTAATTCTATTTTTTTTTTTTACCATTTTTATTCTTTTTTTCAACTATTAACTTGGTCACACTATATAAATACATGCCGGTTGCAAGGATTTATATAGTGTGACCAAGTTATCAAGCACTTTCCAAGTGATGCTAAAATCGCTTGGAAAGCGGTTGACAACCCGCATGCGGACATGCATGTGAAAAATGCTTCACTTACGTTTGTCCCTGGCAGGAAAAACGCATGTAAAATCTGCATGCGTTTTTTCTGCCAGGGAGATGCAGAAACACTCAGGAAAAATCCGGAGCATTTCTGCATCGTGGGCATGTGGCGCCCCTGAGGGTTCAGTCGCCACAGAGGTACTGCACCTCACCCAGAGGTGTGGTGTCTCCCTTCACTCAGGTAAGATGGGAGTGCTGCAGAGAACCCCCCAAAACACCTGCATCCAACATTACACTGCTTCAGACCGGCTGGAAGGGCAACATGCAGAGCGCAGCTGCTGAGCCCTGTCCCTGGCTGGAGTGGGGGAAACCCAAAGGTAGGGGGAACCAGTAGTGGGTGTGGGTGGAGGAAGCAGTTAGAAGGAGCACACAGTAGGTATATAATGGGAAGCAATCTTAGGGTGGCAGTTCAGAACAGAATGGTCAGTCAGTACAGTACAGACGGTCAGTGTGGACTGTCTGGGAGCAGAGGCTCAGCAGGAGCTCTGCTCCACAAGAAGGGCCCGGGATAGAGGCCCCGGAGTGGAGAAGGGAGTAGGCTCCATTCTAAGAAGGGATCCCAGGGGTACGGCGCGTGCAGGACAGCACCCGTACGCCCCGCATCTGTCAGAAGACAGAGGGATCGGTTGCCCCATTCTAATCTCCAGGGGGTCAGGTTGGTCCCGGATCCGACATACAGGAAGGACTTCAGCATACCCGAGCGGGATTGAGAGTGGGCAGCGCAGGGCAGCAGGGAGAAGGACCTAGTGTGAAGACGGTCAAAGTAGGAACACGAGAAAGTGGGGTTCTGCCAAGCATTCCTAAACTTCCTGAGGAAGGATTGAACCCCTGCCAGGGTGAACACGGCGCAACGTGGGAGGCCTTCACCTGTAACTTGCACTTGTGTGTTTCCTGAAGAACTGTGAATTAAAATCTTGGACGACTGCACTGAGTTGCCTCCGTCTATTCCTTCACTGGTGCCATTTCCCTCCCTGCACTACAACGCCCAGCGCACCCTCCATCTATTTACACTGCCCTGAGGCCCGCTCCACCTGTGGGGAGCCGTTCCATCTCTAGCTGCCCTAACATCTGCCTCAGAGGACTGTTGCAGCGCTGGTGATCCTCACCAGACACCACAGGTGGCTTCACGACAAATCCTATAAATAATCCCTTTTGCACTGACCGCCCCGGGCCAGCCACCGTGATATTCCCCAAAGCAGCCATAAGGCCCGGCTGCCGTGTGCCCCGCGGCCCAGGGGGCAGCGAGTCACCACTTGGCGTCACGAACAGGATACGTGACCAGCCTGCCATCTGCGGGTAATGTGCGCCTAAAGAAGTGTTTTCTGCCTTGAATGTGGCGCCCGCCCCAGAAGAACGGGCGCCATTATGTGCGTGCTAAAGAACAACAGAATGGAATCTCCCGTCGTGGGCCGGGTCCCAGAATGGCTCCAAAAGCAGGCCCTGCCCCTTGCAACAGTGACTGTCCGCATAGATGTGTCCGTCAAAGCGGGGAGGCCGACACAGGGAGTGACCGACAGCAAAGTGCCATGGGACCGCCCCCAAAAGAGGAGAGGCGGTGGAGAGAAGCTGCGTAAAGACCGGGAGGTGTCAGGCCGAGCTGACGCAGTCGCGGGAGCAGGTCGGAGTGATGTCCCTGTCCCAAATGCGGCTGGCGCTGCTCCATCCCTGGTCCCCCTGCAGCCTGAGGCTGATGACCAGGCTGGGTCAGCCTGCAGAAACCAGGGGTTCCCCCGGAGGGGGCCCCACTGTTAAACTGTTTTAGTTAACTGGACTGTACATAAGTTGCCCGGAAGGGTGCAGATGACTTCATGTTTGCTACCCAGTTACCCGTCAGGGTACAGAGACTGACAGGCTGAGGACTGTGAGAAGCCGGACGTTGACATTGTACATAGTTTAGCACTTCTTAAAGTGCATCCTATTGGTTTTATAATTACAAATATACCTCAGAACAAAAACCCGTTTGGCGTGGCGGAAGACGAGGTCCAGGATTGGATCGTCTATGTCCTGCAGCCATGCCCAGGGCCTACGTTGAGGGTTTGTGGACGGGTCCCTCATGCTGCTACTGTTGCACCCTGGTGCTGGAACTGTCTTGAAAATTGTTTTATATGACAATACTCTTATGATGTTTTATAATGTAACCAGTAACGTTAAAAGAAATGTGCCTCCCATAAAGGGAAGAAATGTTGTTTTATGGTCAAATATGCTGATGCATCTTAAAAATTTTGCATGTCAGTTATGCCTGGTTTTGCTCTGTTCCAGCCCGCGGACGTGCTGTGTTTTACCGGGGGGGGGAATGTGGCGCCCCTGAGTGTTCAGTCGCCACAGCGGTACTGCACCTCACCCAGAGGTGTGGTGTCTCCCTTCACTCAGGTAAGATGGGAGTGCTGCACAGAACCCCCCAAAACACCTGCATCCAACATGCAGAGTGCAGCTGCTGAGCCCTGTCCCTGGCTGGAGTGGGGGGAACCCAAAGGTAGGGGGAACCAGTAGTGGGTGTGGGTGGAGGAAGCCGTTAGAGGGAGCACTTATACAGTAGGTATATAATGGGAAGCCATCTTAGGGTGGCAGTTCAGAACAGAATGGTCAGTCAGTCTACCATTGGGCCCTATAAGACGTTCTTCATCTCCCGTTGCAGTGGGGTTTTTATTTGTCCAAAAAAAAGACTGGGGGTTGCGGCCCCGCCTTGATTTTCGCGAGTTTAATCGGATCACGGTCTGGGATGCATATCCTCTCCCTCTCATCCCCGACCTCTTTAGAAAAAAATTTGGCTCCTACGATTTGATTAAACTAGACCACAGGGGGGCTTATAATCTCATTCACATTGAGGAGATGAGTGGAAGATGGCCTTCAATACTCCTGAGGGGCACTATGAAAAGCTTGTGATGGCATTTGGGTTGACTAATGCTCCCGCTTTCTTTCAACACTGTTAGTGACATTTTTAGTCATCTGGCAGGTAGATCACAACAAACCAATCTTGATGACATATTAATTTACTTACCTCCAGTCACATCAGGTACATATCAGGCAGGTCTTACAGATACTCAAAGATAATAAATTATTTGTCAAACCAGAGAAATGCATGTTCTCCATTCAGGGTTAGTTCTTATCATTCACCGTTTTTGCATGGATCTGGCCAAAGTCCGGACGGTACTGGATTGGTATTATATTCAAGACTTAAAGGCGTTACAAAGTTTTTTGGGTTTCGCCAGCTACTACTGTAAGTTCATCAAAAACTTTTCGGTAGTGGCCAAACCTCTGATGGACGATTTTGCCAAATAGAAAAAAAAATTAAGATTTTATTATTTTACTTTCCATTCTTGTAGCTAAACACAATCCAGCTAAGTTTAAAATTGAAATGAAGCCCCTGTACCCCCCTCTCTAGGTGCTTCTGTACCAAGTCTTCCCTGGTCCAGGATGGTCTCTATATCACAGGCTCCAGCAATAACCTATTGACACATGATTGTGGCAGCCCTCACGTGCTGATATATCACAGTGCCAATAGAAGTGGGAAGCGGCACAGAAATCACAAAATAAAGGCAGTGTTTGTGGTAATGCAAGAATCCAGCAAGCAGAGTAATCCACATGTCATACAACAGCCCAACATGGATGATGAAAAGCTGCGTCTTCAGGCGTCTGTGTAAGAACATCACATTTTTGTTTTCCTTCCAGAATAAGCACCAAATGGAATAGCTGAATGCCAGGATACAGAGATCGGCGGGGGGCAGGGAAGCGCTGTCTGCTGGATTTTGTGCTGGTTTCACAAGCGGTCACCCTGCAGTTTTCTCCGGATAATGCTGTGGAGACTTTTCACAACACATCTAATAATTGTGAACCTTCCACTCACATGTTTATTATCTTGTCCGCTGGTCAGACTGGGGGGGATGAAAGCTGGAAAAGGGATGAAGAATGATCCTTATTACATATAATGGGTGCACTGAGCGATTGTGAAAAGTCGCAGAGGACTGAGAGCAGAAGGGCAGAGGGTTTCCTCTTCCTCACAGGGACCAGCACAGAAGCCGGAGCAGAAGGGCAGAGGGTTTCCTCTTCCTCACAAGGACCAGCACAGAAGCCGGAGCAGAAGGGGAGACAAGGGCTGAGCCACTTACACAGACAGAAAGCTGAGGAGAGGAGGGCATGTTATTACTCCAGGATCCGCTCCATTCATTCCCTATGTGGCATTCAAGCGCTGAGCTCGGCTTTTCCGGAGCCCCATAGAGAATGAATGGAGCTGCAGTTGATCCCTGACTTTCCACTCCTTCCCGATCAGACGATGGCTCGCAGCGGTCAGACCCCACGATCAGTAAGTGATCACCGAGCCTGTGGATAAGTGATAACTTGTTTTCTTCAGACATCCCCTTTAAGTAATGGAGCATGCCAGTGTAGCACCCTGAGGATTCGGCTGCTACAGGGGTATTGCACCTCAAGCCAGAGGTGTGATATTCCACTCCCGGGTAAGGATGGAGTGTGGAACTGAGCTCAGTAGGCTGCATGCACTACATACATCCCATTTCCGGGGGACAGATCGATGGTACTCCCACTAGGTATATGTGCAGGTACGACAGTGTCTGTCCCTGGCTGGAGTGGGAGGGGGGTGGAACATCCCAGTAGTGTAGGGGCAGATAGGGGGAGCAGTCTGGGTAAAGCTAGGAGCTCATTGGGTGCTGCTCACCTGAGCTCACACATAGAGAGAGTATATAAGGTGGGCACCATCTTAGGACAGGGTCTTTTGTAGAGTGAGACAGTCTGTCTTTTGTAGAGTCAGAGGAGCAGAGCAGAGGAGCTCAGCCAGAAGGACCCAGAGAGGAGTTGTGGTTCCGGCTGGGCCCAGCTCCAAGGCCAAGAGAGAGAGAGGAGTCAGAAGGACCCAGAGAGAAGGAGAAGGAACCCCAAGACCCCAGAATACAAGCAACAGGGTGAAGGGTTGGCACCTAGGGTACCGGATCCCAAGCTGGCAGAGAGAAAAGCACACCTTAGCCAGAGACCGGAGGTTGTGGGCAGGATCTGCCACGACCCTCACCAAATCCACCAGGAAGGCAGACCAAGTATAGGGTCAGGGAACCCAGAAGAGGTGTACCCACCAAGAGACCCGAGGGAACCGGACATAGGTGGATCCCTGGTGAGAACGGCCAGAAGAGAGGGAAAGTCAGACAGGAGCTCAGGACCACGCTCCAGAATTACTTGGGGGTTGGCCGAGTCCAGGACCTGGTGGATGCAGCACGGCTCGGGTGGTCGCTTCAGGCCAGAGTGACCATAAGAACACCCGTAAGTAAAAACCCCTGAACTGCACAGCCCGACTCTGAGTCTTCTTGCTGATTCATCCTGCACCTGCACAACCACCATCCTCTACATCTGACCCCCTGAGGCTATACCCCTCCCGTTGGGGGTTATACTACCAGAGCTGCACACACACCACCAGCCTCAGCGGACCCTGCTGCAGCGGCGGCCGTATTGCCCGCAAATCAACGGGTGGCGTAGTCGACACTAAAGAACATCCAGCAACATCTGTAGGACTGCCACACACTGAGCTTGACACCCTGGGCACGGACCGGGTCACCGCCACTCGGAGACTACAACCCCCATCTGATCCGGCTCCGGGTATCCCCCAAACAACACTGGCCCAGGGGCAGGATTTCATGCCCACAACAACCGGGTACTGCGTGCCTGAAGAAAAGTTCACCGTTACCTCAAAAAGAAGTCTCCCGCCGGTTCCGGAGGGTCCCCGCCAACGGACCCCATCACAGGTCGTTTCCCGCCGGTTGTCCGCCATTTGCAGCTTATTCCCGCCATTTCCAGAAGATTTCCCGCCTTGGAAGAGCGGACGCCATTATGGTCGTGCCAGAGGGTGGCAAAAGGCCACCTCCCATCGTGGGCCAGGTCGAAGAATGGCGCCAAAAGCGGAAACCGCGCCCACCAACAGAGACTGTGATGCTGGAAGTGTCCATCAGCGTGAGAGAACTGCCCCTGGAACTGACAATCACTAAGTTGCCCCGGGACCACCCTCAATGTGGGCGGAGACAGAACAAGAGAGCGAAGATGGGTGCAGCCTGGAGGAGTCTGGAGAGAGCGCACCCGGAGACAAGAAGTCTGGAGAGGACTCCGGAGAAGTCGTACCCGGAGATGGAAGGAGAGTCAGGCAGCACCGACCCAGTGGTCAGGAGCCTGCTGCAAGCAACAACCCCACTAGGCTTAGTGGAGATCCTGGCACAGTTCCCCCGAGACCGGGAGTGTGCGCAGACCGAGCTGGAGCGCCTCGCACGGAGGATGGCCCAGGTACAGCGAGAGACGCTGACGGAGTGGAGCCGAGAGATGGCCCTGCAGGCAAGAACCCGCCAGCGAAGCACGCCACCCGAGACGAGGAGACAGACCGCCTCTGAGGATGGTGCAGGAGGAGTGAAGGCCGGAGACGGCGCCGAGAAGGGAGCTGAACAGACGGAGGCAGGTAAAGGGGACGTCATTACCCCGAGCCGAGAAGCCGTGAGCCTGCCCCAGCTCCCCGTCGCAGAGCCCGAAATTCCCCCTGCCGTGCCCGTCGCTGCATCGTCACCGCTCCAGACAAGGCCTCAAGCAGAAGCCGCGGCCGCGACCCCTGTGACGTCACGCGCCTCAACCCTGAGCGCGGCAAAGCAGGAAACACCACCGGCCTGGTCGCAAGGTCTAGTACCCCCCGGCGCCGCAGTTCCAACAGCGCCCTCTACCTCCACTGAGCCACCGGCCTGGTCGCTGGGCCAAGTTACCCCGGGCGCCGCCATCTTCGCGGTGCCCTTTACCTTCAGGGTGCCCCAAGCCTGGTCGCAAGGCCTAGTGAACCCGGGCGCCGCTACCACCACCGCGCCCTCAACGTCCACCGTGCCGCACCTGGGTGAAGACTTGTTTGCCCAGCACACGTGCCCGGATGGGCAGCCCTTTATATGGCCACCGGAGTTCCACCATCCCCGACTCCGGAAAGAAAGACCCCTAGATGAGCCCCTGATTCCGGTTCCGAAGCCCGTTAAGATCACCCCACTCTCATTGGAGGAAGCGCAGTTTGCGTGGGACCCCACCGGAGGAGACCTCATGGGATTCACCCAAGAGACTCGGGCAGCCGCAGCTGAGCGTGCGGAGTGCTGCCGGCAGCAGTTAGAGGTCTTTGACCGGGAGCGAAGAGAGAGGCGGGTCCGAGAGCAGCGGCTGCAGGAACAGAGTGCAGAGCAGAAGAGCCGGACCAGGAGGAACCCCCGTGCAGCCCACGGTCCCCGTACCACCGGGACTGTAATTAAATTCCAACTGCAGCACGGTTGGGGTTTCATCAGGGATCATCACACCCCCGGCGACGTCTTTGTCACCCGCAGAGACGTGGAGTCCCATCTGCCGGAGGGACACAGAGGTCGTGACCTATATGTAGGGGACGAGGTCACGTTCACCCGGCACAAGTGTGCCAAAGGACCCTACGCCCTCCATGTACACCGGCTGACGGAGGAGGAGCTACGGTGTGAAGAGGAGCAAGAGGACCCGGACGGGTCTGAAGGAGGAGCAGGAGTACGCCGTCATTAAAGTACGGTAAAGAGACTGTACATAGTTACCCGTCAGGGTATATGCCATGCTGCTAACTTAAAATAAGGTCCCCGTTGGGACAAGTGTGAACTGTTCCAGTGTGTCCCATCTCCCCACAGGCTGAGGACTGTGAGCAGCCATCCCTTTTCCCCATTGGTCGAGGACTGAGAGCGGCCATATCCCCTTGTATATAGTTGCGCTTTCTAAGGCGCCCCCTACCGGTTTTATAGGAAACTGTTGTTTTTCTTGAAGAGACTGTCGCACTTTACCCGGTCACAAGTTGCACCGTGGCCGGAGGAACAAGAGTGTTATTTATGAAAAATGTTTATATGAAAAAGTTTTATGCTGATAGTATATATGATGTTTTATATGTTTATGTTTTATGAAAAAAATTGTATGTTTGTGGATGTTTTTGTTCTCTTACAGCCCGAGGACGTGCTGTGATTTACCAGGGGGGAATGTAGCACCCTGAGGATTCGGCTGCTACAGGGGTATTGCACCTCAAGCCAGAGGTGTGATATTCCACTCCCGGGTAAGGATGGAGTGTGGAACTGAGCTCAGTAGGCTGCATGCACTACATACATCCCATTTCCGGGGGACAGATCGATGGTACTCCCACTAGGTATATGTGCAGGTACGACAGTGTCTGTCCCTGGCTGGAGTGGGAGGGGGGTGGAACATCCCAGTAGTGTAGGGGCAGATAGGGGGAGCAGTCTGGGTAAAGCTAGGAGCTCATTGGGTGCTGGTCACCTGAGCTCACACATAGAGGGAGTATATAAGGTGGGCACCATCTTAGGACAGGGTCTTTTGTAGAGTGAGACAGTCTGTCTTTTGTAGAGTCAGAGGAGCAGAGCAGAGAAGCTCAGCCAGAAGGACCCAGAGAGGAGTTGTGGTTCCGGCTGGGCCCAGCTCCAAGGCCAAGAGAGAGAGAGGAGTCAGAAGGACCCAGAGAGAAGGAGAAGGAACCCCAAGACCCCAGAATACAAGCAACAGGGTGAAGGGTTGGCACCTAGGGTACCGGATCCCAAGCTGGCAGAGAGAAAAGCACACCTTAGCCAGAGACCGGAGGTTGTGGGCAGGATCTGCCACAACCCTCACCAAATCCACCAGGAAGGCAGACCAAGTATAGGGTCAGGGAACCCAGAAGAGGTGTACCCACCAAGAGACCCGAGGGAACCGGACATAGGTGGATCCCTGGTGAGAACGGCCAGAAGAGAGGGAAAGTCAGACAGGAGCTCAGGACCACGCTCCAGAATTACTTGGGGGTTGGCCGAGTCCAGGACCTGGTGGACGCAGCACGGCTCGGGTGGTCGCTTCAGGCCAGAGTGACCATAAGAACACCCGTAAGTAAAAACCCCTGAACTGCACAGCCCGACTCTGAGTCTTCTTGCTGATTCATCCTGCACCTGCACAACCACCATCCTCTACATCTGACCCCCTGAGGCTATACCCCTCCCGTTGGGGGTTATACTACCAGAGCTGCACACACACCACCAGCCTCAGCGGACCCTGCTGCAGCGGCGGCCGTATTGCCCGCAAATCAACGGGTGGCGTAGTCGACACTAAAGAACATCCAGCAACATCTGTAGGACTGCCACACACTGAGCTTGACACCCTGGGCACGGACCGGGTCACCGCCACTCGGAGACTACAACCCCCATCTGATCCGGCTCCGGGTATCCCCCAAACAACACTGGCCCAGGGGGCGCGTCACCAGCAGAGAAGGTGGGAGGAGGCGCTGGTTACACAGGAGACTTTACCTCTGGAGGCCGCATATAGGGCATGTGAGGGGAGGACACTTCCCATATTCATCATTACTGAACCCCCGCTCTGTGCGGCTCTTATCTGAGCTGCAGGGGACGCAGCAGTTACTAATCAGTCGCTCTCTGTTCACTTGCAGCCGTCCGAGCTCTGCTGTGCCTGTTAGGGGTGAAGTTCGGGTCCTTCGAGGCATCTACTATGCAGCCTGCACAGCAGATCACAGCCCGAGCACAGCGTCTCCGGGTAAATCTCCACCTTGTGAGTTGCTTCTTGTGCAGCAGCCCCATGCAAGTTGCTCTGTTCTCCTCGGCCAGCTCCTGCTGAATACTGAGCTCCTCTGCCCAATCTAGGAGCTCAATAGCCCTGATCACGTCAGTGGTAGCCCAGCGCTGCTGGATCAGATTTACAAATGGCAAACTAATCAGCCCTAGGTATTTCTAATATGTGCAGAGCAGGCGACATAAGTCTGACCGGTGTCCTCATAGACCTTTCCTCAGCCGGGGTCTAATAGGAGCAGTAAAATGGCCATCATGGGGTCCATTGTTAGATCTCAGCTGCCATAGAAACTCATTAGCACCATGATCATGCCTCCCTCTACTGTCTAAAGTGCCTAAATGCTGTGGAAGCCCCCTACTGTGTCATTCAATGGATTAAGCTGCCAGGATCAAGGTTGGCTCCACTGTGGGCAGCTGAGGCAGGAGCAGGACTGTGTTATACAGCCACACTTCTGCCGCAGATCTTGTAAGGACCTGCCTGATGATAATGTGTCCTATAGAGCAGGTCTTGGTACCGGACTGCCCTGTACATATTTACCACTAGCTGGGAACCAGTTACTTACAAGGTCTAGTTTCGAATGTGTTTCCAGGATCTGTAGTTATCAGCATTTTATCCTTAAGGCTGAGTTATAATATCACTGTAACACTCTCGCCCTGTACCTGTATACCTGCCCTGTGTGCTGCACAAAGTATATAACAAAATGTGTGTACACAGATATCTATCTCCTGAATGGTATTACTGCTAGATCTCCTGTACATAGAAATATGAGGTTCTTAGCGCACATTTTGAGCAAATTGTGCGAGCCCATCTGCCAACGTCAAGGCGACCTCTTCAGATGGGTCCCTACACTAACATTACACTAACTTACTAACTGGGACTAGTTTTTTGTATTATTATTGTTACCACCATTTTTACTATTTATTATTATTGCATTAATGCAATTAATTGTAACTGTTATAAAACGAATTAAAAAAATGTAATTCTAATTTTTTTTTATTAATCTTGTGATTCTAATAATGGTATTACTAAAATCCCTATGCCTAAAGCTGTTGATCCAGAAGAAGGCAAAAACCCCAGGACACCTTCAGCCAATTTGTGTCACAGGGGAAAAATTCCTTCTTGACCCCGGGAAAAGGCGATCAGTCCTAGAACCCTGGATCAAACCTAATAGTGTTATTACAAGTTATATAATATTACACTAATTATTGTACTACTGGAGTTATTTTAATTTGTTTTTATAAATCTATTTGATATGGTTATTATTACATTGTGCTATCTTATTACAGTATTATTCTTCTTTCCTTTCACTACTAATACTGCCCTATACCTACAGTGTTGATCCAGAAGAAGGCAAAAACCCCAGGACACCTTCAGCCAATTTGTGTCACAGGGGAAAAATTCCTTCTTGACCCCGGGAAAAGGCGATCAGTCCTAGGACCCTGGATCAAACCTAATAGTGTTATTACAAGTTATATAATATTACACTAATTATTGTACTACTGGAGTTATTTTAATTTGTTTTTATAAATCTATTTGATATGGTTATTATTACATTGTGCTATCTTATTACAGTATTATTCTTCTTTCCTATCACTACTAATACTGCCCTATACCTACAGTGTTGATCCAGAAGAAGGCAAAAACCCCAGGACACCTTCAGCCAATTTGTGTCACAGGGGAAAAATTCCTTCTTGACCCCGAGAAAAGGCGATCAGTCCTAGGACCCTGGATCACACTGCTATTCTACCTACTACTATTACTACTGTTATTTTATTACTTTCTTACTATTATCATTAGTATTATTACTCATATTACACTAATACGGATATACTACCACTATATTACTACCATCCCTTTCCCCCTAGGGATCTTAAGGTGCAGTTCTGTCCTCCTCCTCCTATTCTGTCCTCCTCCTCTTCCATCCTCCTCCACTTTCGTCCTCCTCCTCTTCCGTCCTCTTCCTCTTCCGTCCTCCTCCTCTTCTGTCCTCCTCCTCTTCCGTCCTCCTCCTCTTCCGTCCTCCTTCTCTTCCGTCCTCCTCCTCTTCTGTCCTCCGCCTCTTCCGTCCTCCGCCTCTTCTGTCCTCCGCCTCTTCCGTCCTCCGCCTTTTCTGTCCTCCGCCTCTTTCGTCCTCTTCCTCTTCCGTCCTCTTCCTCTTACGTCCTCCTCCTCTTCGGTCCTCCTCATCTTCCGTCCTCCTCCTCTTCCGTCCTCCTTCTCTTCCGTCCTCCGTCTCTTCCGTCCTCCGCCTCTTCTGTCCTCTGCCTCTTCCATCCTCCGCTTCCTCCGTCCTCCGCCTCTTCCGTCCTCCTTCTCTTCCATCCTCCTCCTCTTCCGTCCTCCTCCTTTTCCGTCCTCCTCCTCTTCTGTCCTCCTCCTCTTCCGTCCTCCGCCTCTTCCGTCCTCCATCTCTTCCGTCCTCCGCCTCTTCCGTCCTCTTCCTCTTCCGTCCTCCTCCTGAGACGTAATAAATAGCATTAAAGCTGCAGTAATTATTTATATTATATATACACACTGCTCAAAAAAATAAAGGGAACACTCAAATAACACATCCTAGATCTGAATGAATGAAATATTCTCATTGAATACTTTGTTCTGTACAAAGTTGAATGTGTTGACAACAAAATCACACAAAAATCATCAATGGAAATCAAATTTATTAACCAATGGAGGCCTGGATTCGGAGTCACCCCCAAAATTAAAGTGGAAAAACACACTACAGGCTGATCCAACTTTGATGTAATGTCCTTAAAACAAGTCAAAATGAGGCTCAGTATTGTGTGTGGCCTCCACGTGCCTGTATAACCTCCCTACAACGCCTGGACATGCTCCTGATGAGGTTGCGGATGGTCTCCTGTGGGATCTCCTCCCAGACCTGGACTAAAGCATCCACCAACTCCTGGACAGTCTGTGGTCCAATGTGACGTTGGTGGATGGAGTGAGACATGATGTCCCAGATGTGCTCAATGGGATTCAGGTCTGGGGAACGGGCGGGCTAGTCCATAGCTTCAATGCCTTCATCTTGCAGGAACTGCTGACATACTCCAGCCACATGAGGTCTGGCATTGGGCACAACCCCCATCTGTGGACGTCTGGCCCTCATCCCACTCTCATGGAGTCGGTTTCTAACCGTTTATGCAGACACATGCACATTTGTGGCCTGCTGGAGGTCATTTTGCATGGCTCTTGAAGTGCTCCTCCTGTTCCTCCTTGCACAAAGGCAGAGGTAGGGGTCCTGCTGCTGGGTTGTTGCCCTCCTATGGCCCCCTCCACGTCTCCTGGTGTACTGGCCTGTCTCCTGGTAGCGCCTCCAGCCTCTGGACACTACGCTGACAGACGCAGCAAACCTTCTTGCCACAGCTCGCAATGATGTGCCATCCTGGATGAGCTGCACTACCTGAGCAACTTCTGTGGGTTGTAGAGTCCACCTCATGCTACCACGAGTGTGAAAGCACAACCAACATTCAAAAGTGACCAAAACATCAGCCAGAAAGCATTGGTACTGAGATGTGGTCTGTGGTCTCCACCTGCAGAACCACTCCTTTATTGAGTGTGTCTTGATAATTGCCAATAATTTCCATCTATTATCTATTCCATTTGCACAACAGCATGTGAAATTGATTGTCAATCAGTGTTGCTTCCTAAGTGGACAGTTTGATTTCACAGAAGTTTGATTTACTTGGAGTTATATTCTGTTGTTTAAGTGCTCCCTTTATTTTTTTGAGCAGTGTATATTTTCTCATGTCATGTATTTACTACTAAAAGTAATTTTTTACATTTAGGTTTCATTAAGTGTTTTACACCGACTATTACAGACTTATTGTTTCCCTGCACATTCAAGTTTTGTGTTTTCTTTGGGCATAGATCAGCTAATAGGCACTCAGGAAAAAAAAACAGATGAAAGATCTACAAACTCTCCCTTAAGACTAAGGAGCTCACTGATAGATTCTCAGTTAGCTAATTTTGCAGCCAGCAATAGACAGTGCAGCACAGATGCTACAGAAGGCAACATTTTTAATGAAACTCAATTACAGAAATCGATTTTAGCCCCAAATACTTGCATTAAAGTAAAAAAAATGGCCCCAAAGCTGGACAACCGCTTTAACTCCTTACCAACATCTGCCGTACATGTATGGTATAAGTCAGTAGCGGGTGTATGGAGCAGGGTCAGCTCGCCCCGTACATGGCAGATAATGGCTGTGACAAACAACCAGGACCTGCCTCTAACAGCTGCGAGTGGAGCGAAGATCTGCCCACCACTGTTAACCTGTTCAGTGCTGCTGTCAATCTCTAACAGCAGCATTAACAGCGCGCCAGCATTGGGACGCGTCGTTCCATACGCCCACCGGCGCTCCTGTGACGCGATCATAGGGCGCCGATGGACTGCTATGACATCCGGGGGTCTGCTGAAGCCTCCGTGCCTGTCATTATAAAGCTTCATTTGGGCTGTAAAGAAGACCGTGGTTTTGCTATATGGAGCATTACTGTGGTATCGCTGTATATAGCACAAGCAATCAGATGATGTATACAAATACAGTGAAAAAAAGTATATATATATTTATTAAAACCCCACACGTTCAACTCACCTCCCACTAAAAATAAAGATAATAAAAATATACACATTTTGTGGTTTGGTCTCTTTCAGAGAAATACAATCTATCAAAATATAAAAAAAAAAAACGATCAGTGAACACAGAAAAAAATTCAAAAAGACAAAATTGCATTTTTTCGTTCGCCTCAATACTGCAGAAAATCCTGTAAGAAGCGATGACCATGACATATGTGCCCCAAAATGTTATCAATAAAGTCCTCTTGCCCTTCATAAAATAAGCCCCCACACAGCTCCATCAACCCGGAAACTGAAAATGTTTCGGGTCTCAGAAAAAATGGTGACAGCATCAAAAAAAAGTTTTTTTCTTTTGCCAAAACTATTGGAGAAGTTTGGTCTTGCTGTAATCACACTGAGGAGTAGGATCCTATTACCAGGTCATTTTTACCACACAATGTGCGCCGTTAAAACCGTTCCCAGAAAAACAATGTCAGGCTTTTTTTTTCGCACTTTTACTGCACTTGAAATGTTTTTCCCGTTTTCTAGGACTATGTGGTAAATGAATGGTGTCATTTATAAGGACAGCTCATCCTACAAAATAACAAGACCTCACACTATGTGGACAGATATCAAAAAGTTATAGCCCTTGGAAAAAGCGGAGGAAAAAACAGAAAAAAAACATAAATTGGTTATGTCGGGAAGGGGTAAAGCTGAAGAAACGCATGTAAGAGCAGAATATGGAGGAAGGTCAGATATCACAGACTGGTGGATACTACCTGCTCCATCGCTGGCAGAATACTCCACCCCCATGGTGTCCGCTGATATCTTCTCTTGTAGCAACGTCTCCAAACTCTATAAAACATCGGGAACAGTCAGCAGAGGGTTTGATGATTGGCTCATATTGGCGATATACTCAGGGGCATTACTGGGGCCAGGGAAGATTGGGAATGAATAGCGTATTGACTGTTAGAGATGTGATCTCTTCCATTAAAGGGGATGTCTAGTTGGAACAAGTTATCACTGATCTCTGGATAGGTGATGACCTGTCCCAGTGGGAGCACCCCTTTATTATGTGGTATATATGGAGGATGTGATATCATGCAGAGTTCTAGCAGTATTACACTTCGGTCCGTTCTGCGTGCATCTGGGCCATTCCCTATGGAGGAGCGGAGCTGGGGGGAAATATCAGGATCTCGTCGCTGGATCCATCCAGATGGGAGATGTAACGAGTGCGGCGCCCCCCACTGGTGTCTCAGCGTATTATGTGTTGAGGAATAATAACTTATTGTCTGGTAAATGTGCTGATTCCTGTCAGTTGTGATCGCTGAGTGCGTGTGATGGGATGTGGCTCCGTCCGTTATATTATATCACGTCTTATACCTATAATCTCTCGCTGATCGCAGGTGTCTGTCTTCACACTCAGATGAGAAGGAACAAACTGACGATATAGGACTTTTTTTTTTTTATTCCAAATTCAAACCGAGCAATCCTATTGGCTGAGTATTAATGCAGTTACCATGGTGACAGAAGTAGCAGCAGATTTAAAGGGACAAAACACTAATATTGTACTAAAGTGTATTTTATTATATATTTCACATAACTGACTGGGTACACCTTGGTGTGGGTGGGATGGCTTTTTTTAAATCAAAAACCATGTTTACTAAGTACCCTATATTATATATATTCACTATTGCTTTTTACTTACTTATAGCAGGGTATATGCTCATATTGTTTCTATCCTAAGTTTGTCTATTTTCTAATAGAGACATGACCAGTCCTCTTTAGAATTTTATAGTGACCCCATTGAGGTCATGGACTGATATTGGGGATTGCAGAGTTGGGGCAAGGTGACAGGTGACAGTAAGTGACATCAAATGAAGGCTATGGTGCATACACAGTAAATCAGTCGTGTTATTCCACAGAAATGCTGTTCTATAAGGCTGTGTGCCCACGTAGCATTTTTCAAGCGTTTATGCTGCGGAATTTCCGCAGCGGAAACGCTTGTAAAACACTAGGTAATCCGCACCCCATGGTCCCCAAGGGGATTCCGCATGTTCTATGCACATGCTGCGGATTTTTCCACAGCGTTTATGCTGCGCAGAAAAATCCGCAGCATGTCATTTAATTTTGCGGAAGTGCAGCGGAACTCCCGCCATTGACTTGCATTGAGACGCACAGAAACCGCGACTGTACATTTTTACAAGCGGCTTCTATGTGTCTCTAAATGCGGATGGTACCCAGTTCTGGAGGAGAGGAGACTCTGATCCAGACCTGGGTACCATTGTACCTGTAAAAAAAAGAATAAAATAACAAATAAAGTTTATATTCACCTGTCCGGCGTCTTCTCTCTGAATGCCAGCAGCGCTGAAGGACCTTCGGTGACGTCACAGTCATGTGACCGCAGGCCCTTCACCGCTCTGTCTCGCGAAATGCCGGCAGCCGGGAACCAGCCAGGAAGCAGCGCTGCAGCCACGCCAGGGCCTCGGGGGTAAGTATAGCTTTATTTGTTTTAATTTTTACGGTTCACACTGTATAAATCCATGCTGTTTCCATGGATTTATACAGTGTGACCTAGTTGTCAAGCACTTTCCAAGTGATGCTAATCGCCTGGAAAGTGCTTGTCAATCTGCATGCGGAAATGCATGTGAATCCGCATGTGGATCCGCATGTATTCTGCAGGAAAAAAGCATGCACAATCTGCATGCGTTTTTTTCTGCCAGGGAGATGCAGAAATGCTGCAGAAATTTTCTGCTTCATTTCTGCATCGTGGGCACATAGCCTAAAACACAAAATATCTTCATATGGTGAGGAGTTGTGTTGTGTTTTCATCATTTACATTCTAGCGTGGTGATCACATAAAATGTAAAATTCCTATTAAATAATTACTGAATGACAGTAGCCTGTATCCCTGGAGGACAAGTCATTTACCGCTTCACCAGGTTTGATGTTCTAATGCATTTAGATGTTTCAGTATTTGTATATATGTATATATATATTTTTTCCCCCCTTAAGGGTATTCAAGCGCAGACGGTGACCAACTTCTTCCTCGCCTTTGAAGCACAGCTTTCAATTATTCCTGTCGTAAACAAGGTAAAAAGCTTAGAGCCGAACACTATCAGACTCCTTCAGTCCCGCAGCAGGTAAATCTGTGAACATCGCCGGCTCTCCTGCTGTTCCTAGTACCGATCCCTCTATGAGCGGCTGTGCAGTAATGAAGGCAGGATTCACCCCAAACTTGCTCGTCTTTTTTTTCGATTTCCAGTTCTGGTAATTAGTTATACACATGTGTATATCCAGTGGTCAACTCAAAACCTGTGTATGGAAAATGAATTGTTTGCTGTATGCATCGCATTTGTAGGATGCACACTGTTCATTTCATTATGGAGCGGAGTAGGAGGAGACTTTCATTACTGTTCCCTTTACTTCCTCCCTGCTGATAGGAAATGCCATGCTGTTTGCTTGTGTCCTGTGATTACAGCAGCCTGCAACAGTTTTCAAGCGTGCACTTCCCGGCTCAGGCATCAAGCAGTAAATGATAAAATTAAAACGCTGCTATCCCTTTGTTAGTCACTTTTTTATCTTCTTCCCCTTCTACGAATGCTGTAGTCCATTATTCTAGAACTGCTCTGAAAATGGTTCTCTCTGGAGTGTTGGGATTTGGGTTTAGGGTGGGTTAGGGAATTGAAGTTCAGATACTTTGTTCATGTTTTATACTATGGAATTACTATGTCATGTATGTTATTTGAAAGATGGAAAATTTGTATTTGGAGTTTTTCAATAAAAATTATTTGATTAAAAAAAAATCATGAAATTAAAATTCCTCCCGTTCTTGAGAAAGAATAGGATTTTTACTAAGAGGTAAATTGCACGTTCCTTGTTTTACAGGCACTTTACATTTTTGCTAGTTTTGTGCGATTACACAATCCCTTTTAAAGGCCAGTGCCAGTTGTACATCTCTCCCTAAACTCTTGTTCAGCACTATATTTTATGCCAGTTTTATTATATGGTTTCTAGATTTTGTCCAGCTTTGATAAATAATTAGTATTTATACTTTTGCTTTTAGGCTGCGTGCCCACGTTGTGGATTACAAGCGTTTTTGATGCGGAATTTCCGCAGCGGAAATGCTTGTAAAACGCATGGTAATCCGCACCCCATGGTCCCCAAGGGGATTCCGCAAGTTCTATGCACATGCTGTGGATTTTTCCGCGGCTTTTATGCTGCGTTCAAAAATCCGCAGCATGTCAATTAATTTTGCGTTTCCGCAAGCGAAATTGCCTTGTGCAATGCATTAAAAACGCAAGGCAATTCCGCATGTGGAATACGCGAGATAAACGCACGAAAAACGCGCGATAAATGCGTGCGGAATTCCGCATGCGTTTTTCCGGGAGAGGACTTGCAGAAATGAAGCAGAAATTTTCTGCTTCATTTCTGCAACGTGGGCACATAGCCTGAGGCTGAGTTCACACGATGCGTTTTTCATGCGTTTCCGCGGCATTTTTGCAGTTGCGGAAACGCCGCGGAAACGCATGAAAAACGCATGGTAGAAGGGCAGCAATGTTCCCCAATTGAAATCCGCATGTGCAGGTTTGCCTTGGTTAAAACTGCACAATCCTTTACTGGACTGGTCTACTAATGAGATTAAGTCTTGGAGTCCTAAGTGCTATGATAAATGTTGTAATGGTCGCATTGCGGCTGTGGAAAAAGGAGAATTATCTGTACCTATTCAGGATTTTTGGAAGGTTTTTTCAGAGGAGGAGTCGCAAGTTTTACCTCCTCATAGGGACTATGATTGCACCATTGAGTTTGTTTCTGGAGCTACTCTTCCCAAGAGTCGCTTATTAAATCTGACTATCCCTGAAAGAAAGGCCTTGGAGGAATACATACAGACGAGCTTGGCTGCTGGTCACATTAGACCTTCTAAGTCACCTGTGGCCGTTGGATTTTTCTTTGTTAAAAAAAAAGACGGTGGTTTACGTCCATGTCTGGACTTTCGTGAAATTAATAAGATTACCGTACGCAATTCCTACCCATTGCCGTTAATTCCAGACTTGTTTAACCAGTTAGTGGGGACCAAGTGGTTCTATAAAATTGATCTCCGGGGGGCATACAATTTGTTACGAATGAAGGAGGGTGATGAATGGAAAACTGCTTTTAACACTCCGGTAGGTCATTTTGTGAATCTGGTGATGCCCTTCGGTCTTACCAATGCACCCGCGTTTTTTCAGAACCTTATTAATGACATCCTGAGACCTTTGATTGGCAAGAATGTAGTTGTGTATTTGGATGACATTCTGATTTATTCACCAGATCTGGATTCCCATTGGCAGAGCGTACGTGAGGTGTTGCAGTTATTGAGTGATAATTCACTTTTTGCTAAGCTGGAGAAATGTGAGTTTGCTGTGCAGAGAATTAGTTTTTTGGGCTACATTATCTCCAGCGAGGGCTTTGAGATGGATCCGGTGAAGGTTCAGGCTGTGCAGGAATGGCCTAGGCCTATTGGTTTGAAATCGATACAGAGATTTTTGGGTTTTGCCAATTATTACAGGAAATTCATTAAGAATTTTTCTATAATTGTTAAGCCACTGACTGATCTCACCAGGAAAGGTGCGAATACGGTCCAGTGGACTACTGAGGCCATTGAAGCTTTTGTGTATCTCAAGGAGAGGTTCAGTTCTGCCCCCATCCTTATGCAGCCTGATGAGACCAAGCCTTTTTTGGTCGAGGTTGATGCTTCTTCGGTGGGGGTCGGTGCAGTTTTGTCTCAGGAGAACAAGGATGGAGTACATCCCTGTGATTTTTTTTCAAAAAAATTTTCAGAAACCGAACTTAATTACGATGTTGGTAATCGGGAATTGTTGGCTATTAAACTTGCGTTTGAACATTGGCATAATTTCTTGGAAAGTGCTAAATTTCCTGTTCAGGTTTTCACAGATCATAAGAATTTGATCTATCTGGATGCTGCCAAACGCTTGAATGCCCGTCAAGCTAGGTGGGCACTTTTTTTTTCTCGGTTTAATTTTTCTGTTACCTATATCCCTGGTACTAGGAATGTTAAAGCCGATGCTTTATCTCGCAGCTTTTCCCCCATGGTTGGTACCGAGGAGGAGGAGAGCATTTTACAGGAAGGAGTTGTGGTAGCAGCATTAGACTCTGTTTTGGAAGAAGGGATTCTGAAAGCCCAAGAGGATGCCCCATCTAACACTCCTCATGGGAGATTGTTTGTGCCTAGAACCTCTAGGAGAGATTTGTTTGTGGGGTATCATGAGTCTCGGTTGGCAGGTCATCCAGGAATTTCTGGGACTAAGAGACTTATCAGTTGCAGTTTTTGGTGGCCCGGGTGGCAGAAGGAAGTCATCAAGTGGGTGCGTCAGTGTACGGTGTGTGCTAGGTCAAAGGCTTCCCATACCCCTGCTGCGGGGTTGCTTTGACCTCTGGAGGTTCCTAGTGCGCCTTGGACGCATTTGGCAATGGATTTTATTACTGACCTTCCTGTGTCCGAGGGTTTCACTGACATCTGGGTGGTCATGGACCGTTTTAGCAAGATGTGTCATTTGGTTCCATTCATTAAGCTACCCTGCGCTAAGACACTCGCTAAGGCGTTTGTTAAGGAAATTGTCAGGCACCATGGCGTTCCCACCGACATTGTTTCTGATAGGAGACCTCAGTTTGTGGCTCGCTTTTGGCGTGCTTTTTATGACAGGTTGGGAGTCCATTTGTCATTTTCGTCTGGTTATCATCCTGAGTCTAATGGACAGACTTAAAGAAAGAACCAGGATGTGGAACAGTTTTTGCGTTGATTTGTGGCAGACAATCAAGAGAGGTGGTCTGAGTTTCTGCCACTCGCAGAATTTGCTCTTAACAACCATACATCCTCCTCTGCTGGGTGTTCTTTTTTTGTTGTACTGGGAGACATCCGTCTTTTGGTTCGTTCTCCAAATTGCGGTCGGCGGTGCCGGAGGAGGAGAATTTTTCCGGTGATTTGGAGAGAGTTTGGACTAATGTACGTTGTAACCTTCAAGAGGCTAACAAAAAGTCCAAGAAGTATTTTAAGAGGAAATGTAAAGAGGTTTTGTTTACTGTGGGTGACATGGTTTGGTTGTCCTCAAAGAATCTGCGATTGAGGATTTCCTCTAAAAAATTGGGTCCGAAGTTTGTGGGGCCTTTTAAGGTGCTTCAGGTGGTTAACCAGTCTGCTGTTAGGTTGGAGGTTCCCTCCTCCTGGAAGATTAATCCTGTGTTTCATGTTTCCTTGTTGAAAAAGGCTGATGTATCGGATAGGGAGGCCACTGTCACAGTTCCTCCGGTGGTGGAAGACGGCGAATATGAAATTTCTCGTATCCTGAATTCCAGAGAGCATAGAGGGAGATTGCAGTATCTCGTCGCTTGGAAAGGTTTCGGTCCCGAGGAATAACTCCTGGGTTAAGGCGGATGATGTCTCTGCCCCTAGACTTGTCAGAGCTTTCCACAGGAGATTTCCAGATAGGCCTGGGCCTGGAGGATCCGGAGGATCCTCATAAAAGAGGGGGTACTGTTAGAACCCTCCTGTTTGTTTTTGTTTCTATCTTGTGTTTTGCGGTCACGTGACCATCTTCCTATTTATTCCAGCTCCGCCCTTCTGGCCTTGCTAGACTTCAGTGTTGTTTAGACTGTCTTTCTAGCCAGGTGCTTTTGTGCCTATCTATCTCTAGTTTGCTTGGTCCTCTGGACCTCTAGTACTTTTGTCAGTTTTTCTTTTGCTCTGCAACAACTTCTGTTAGGAGGTGTCCCATTTTTGTCCCAGTCCTTAGTTCTTTTAGGGACCCCTTCCTTTCTCTATAGGTCTCCGTTCAGACTAGCCGAGGACGAAGGCGGGTCTGTTCACAAGGAACAGGTTGCCTGCTACAATGTAGGGACTCAGCTTAGTCTTACTGTGGGGACAGCTCTCCCCTTCTTTCCCTAGTTTATGTTGCAGATCATAATAATCTTGGATCTACTCATACTTAACAGACAGAACCTTCAGTGTTTCTCACTCACACACCACCTCCTCATCTCGCATCCTATCTGTCAGTGTTCCCCAAGGTTAAGTCATAGGACCCCTGCTCTTCTCCATCTACACCTTCGGCCTGGGACAGCTCATAGAGTCCCACGGCTTTCAGTATCATCTCTATGCTAACGACACAAAGATTTACCTCTCTGGACCTGATATCACCTCCTTACTAACCAGAACCCCAAAATGTCTGTTCGCTATCTCATCCTTCTTCTCTGCTAGATTTCTAAAACTTAACATGGATAAAACAGAATTCATCATCTTTCCCCCATTTCACTCAGCCTCCCCATCTGACCTATCCATCAAAATCAATGGCTGTCCACTTTCCCCAGTCCCACAAGCTCGCTGCATCAGAGTAACCCTGGACTCTAACCTCTCCTTCAAGCCACATATCAAAGCCCTTTCCTCCTCCTGCCGACTCCAACTCAAAAACATGGATCCGCATATTCCTCAACCATGAATCTGCAAAAACACTAGTGCATGCCCTCATCATCTCCCGCCTCGACTACTACAACCTCCTGCTCTGTGGCCTCCCCGCTAACACTCCCGTACCCCTCCAATCTATCCTAAACTCTGCTGCCCGACTAATCCACCTGCCTTCCGCCTACTCCCCGGCCTCTCCTCTCTGTCAAATGGTTCACCGACTCCCCATTGCCCAGAGACTCCAGTTCAAAACCCTAAGCGTGGCATACCAAGCCATCCACTACCTGTCTCCTCCATACATCTGTGACCTAGTCTCCCGGTACACACCTACACGCAACCTACGATCCTCACAAGATCTCCTTCTCTACTCCCCTCTTATCGTTTCTTCTCACAATTGCATACAAGATTTCTCCCGTGCATCCCCCCTACTCTAGAACTCTCTACCCCAAAACATCAGACTCTCGCCTACCGTGGAAACCTTCTAAAGGAACCTGAAAACCCACCTCTTCCGAAAAGCCTACAACCTGCAGTAATCATTGCTCCACCACACTGCTGCATGACCAGCTCTACCCTCACCTACTGTATCCTCACCCATCCCTTGAAGATTGTGAGACATCGCAGGTAAGGTTCTCTCTCCTCCAGTACCAGTTTGCCATTGCGTTTTTGTTCAAGATTTTTGCAATTGTGTTTGCTATGTATACCCACTTTTTCACATGTAAAGCACCATGGAATAAATGGAGCTAGAATAATAAATAATAATAATAAAGTGCCACACACAGTGTCCTGGTATCTCATCCATGCTCTTTCTATTTTATCTTTCATTTGCAGAGATATTAGCAATGAAAGTATTTGGCGCCTAATGAGTTAAAAAAAATTAAGTCCAAGTAGATGTTATCAGAGTTTTCACTGGGGGTGAGAAATTCTTCTCCCTGCATGATGCTGACCAATTATAAGCAGACGACAACACTGAAAAGAAAGATGATCACATCCCCACCATAGCTTAGAGCAGATTTCTCAGTGTCTAAGATGTAAGGATACAGACCTGGTCTCCTGGGCTAACCTCCTGCATGATTAGAGCACACAACTGACTAATACCTTTCAGTTAAGGTCTATGTGGGTGAAGGGGCAGCACAAGAGAGTTTAGTTGTGCAACATTACAAACCTTTCTAACAGCTTTCCTCCTCTTATGGCACTCTCACCTCTGCTGTTCTGCGCCTATCCCAAACTGCCTGTCCAGAAATGAGAGCACAGTGTCAGTATCACACTTAGATCCGTTGTGCTCAACTTGTACTCATTCTGCAGTGAGATTAGAGCAGACTGTCATTGCATTTCACCATAGAAGTAACCCAGAACACACTGCTCCTGTGTGAGGTGTAATAACAGCCTAATATCACTGCAGAAAGAATACAAGTTGCTTGAGCACAGAAGACATAAGTGTGATACTGGCACACTCCATAATCAGGAGAGTCAATAAAAGGGTTTGTAATGTGACACAGAGAAACTCAGCTGTGCGGCTCCTTCCTTGTCTAAGAGCTGTTACCTCTGCTTTCTAATCATGCAGAAGGTTAGACCAGGAGATCAGGACTCTCCATCATTACACATCTTAGGCTAGGTTCCCACGATGAGCTTTTGGTGAGTTTTTGATGTTGCAGAATTTCTGCACCCATTAAGATAGGTTACTTGCATTATTTCTAAAATATGCAGCGAAAAAACTCACTAAAAACTCATTGTGAGAACGTAGCTTTATACCCTAAGAAACCCGCTTTGAGCTATGGTGGGGGCGTGTTCTTCTTTTCTTTGTGTTGCTGCTTGCTTATGATTGGTCAGCATCATACAGGGGAAATCTGCAGCATATTTAAGGATTTCTCACAAGCCTCATTCGGGTAAATGCAAAAAGGTAAATAAAATTACCAAAATTTCCATAACAAAAGTGCAGCTATACCTACAGCGTATTCACACCCAGACTATAAGATTATGGCCGGTCTCTGGGTGGGTGTTTTCTTACACAGTAGTCAGAACCTACAACATTGTGGTGCCGTGCATTACATGGGCTATACTAAGGGAGTGCCTGTCAGCATAGAGCGAATACGTCCATATACCGAGCAGCAGAAAGTGTAAGAGAAGAATTATAGAAGGATGGACCATAGTGGAGCATTCCGGACTGGAGCAACATAAGGAGCCAGAAGGCTTCCCCCCGGTATTCCATGCTATGTGCTTCTTATAAAGTGACCTCTCTCCATAGACCCCTCTGTGAAGACCACCCCCTTATCCAGATGATACATTCTCACTTCCACCATATATAATGCAGACTGGCCATTTTATTTTTTTTTCAGAAAATCACCAATTTTGGGTCGTCAGCTGTAAAAGAAGAAATGCTTTACACCAGTGCTGGGAACCTATGGCAGCGTGCAGAGGGGGCAGCAGAGCCCTCCTGGGGGGCACCATGGCCGCAGCACTAGTGCTACTGGATCGGGCCGGCGGGGAGAACTCTGAGCCGCCGAGTGCCGGCACCAGCTCCGCTACTGCAGCTAGATGTGCGATCTCTCTCGGACGGAAACACATCGAGCTGAAGTGTATTGCAGCTCACGAACTAGCCAGGCCCGTGCACTGCAATACACGCTGCCGGCCAATCAGAGGCCAGCGGCTTCCGGTCAATCAGAGGCCAGCATGAATTCGGCCGGACAATCAGAGGCTAGCGGCTTCCGGACAAGCCGCTAGCTTATCGCTGAGATTGCCAGCAACAGATCATCCTTTAGTCAGCATATTGGGGCCCTTCTAACAAAAAGACATTAACTAATGCAGACATTCCTTTTAAGTACAAAGCATATGCCAGTATACTATCTGCAAAGTAAAAAATAAATACTAATCAGCCCTAGGTATTTCTAATATGTGCAGAGCAGGCGACATAAGTCTGACCGGTGTCCTCATAGACCTTTCCTCAGCCGGGGTCTAATAGGAGCAGTAAAATGGCCATCATGGGGTCCATTGTTAGATCTCAGCTGCCATAGAAACTCATTAGCACCATGATCATGCCTCCCTCTACTGTCTAAAGTGCCTAAATGCTGTGGAAGCCCCCTACTGTGTCATTCAATGGATTAAGCTGCCAGGATCAAGGTTGGCTCCACTGTGGGCAGCTGAGGCAGGAGCAGGACTGTGTTACTAACTGGGACTAGTTTTTTGTATTATTATTGTTACCACCATTTTTACTATTTATTATTATTGCATTAATGCAATTAATTGTAACTGTTATAAAACGAATTAAAAAAATGTAATTCTAATTTTTTTTTATTAATCTTGTGATTCTAATAATGGTATTACTAAAATCCCTATGCCTAAAGCTGTTGATCCAGAAGAAGGCAAAAACCCCAGGACACCTTCAGCCAATTTGTGTCACAGGGGAAAAATTCCTTCTTGACCCCGGGAAAAGGCGATCAGTCCTAGGACCCTGGATCAAACCTATTAATGTTATTACACGTTATATAATATTACACTAATTATTGTACTACTGGAGTTATTTTAATTTGTTTTTATAAATCTATTTGATATGGTTATTATTACATTGTGCTATCTTATTACAGTATTATTCTTCTTTCCTATCACTACTAATACTGCCCTATACCTACAGTGTTGATCCAGAAGAAGGCAAAAACCCCAGGACACCTTCAGCCAATTTGTGTCACAGGGGAAAAATTCCTTCTTGACCCCGAGAAAAGGCGATCAGTCCTAGGACCCTGGATCACACTGCTATTCTACCTACTACTATTACTACTGTTATTTTATTACTTTCTTACTATTATCACTAGTATTATTACTCATATTACACTAATACGGATATACTACCACTATATTACTACCATCCCTTTCCCCCTAGGGATCTTAAGGTGCAGTTCTGTCCTCCTCCTCCTATTCTGTCCTCCTCCTCTTCCATCCTCCTCCACTTTCGTCCTCCTCCTCTTCCGTCCTCTTCCTCTTCCGTCCTCCTCCTCTTCTGTCCTCCTCCTCTTCCGTCCTCCTCCTCTTCCGTCCTCCTTCTCTTCCGTCCTCCTCCTCTTCTGTCCTCCGCCTCTTCCGTCCTCCGCCTCTTCTGTCCTCCGCCTCTTCCGTCCTCCGCCTTTTCTGTCCTCCGCCTCTTTCGTCCTCTTCCTCTTCCGTCCTCTTCCTCTTACGTCCTCCTCCTCTTCGGTCCTCCTCATCTTCCGTCCTCCTCCTCTTCCGTCCTCCTTCTCTTCCGTCCTCCGCCTCTTCCGTCCTCCGCCTCTTCTGTCCTCTGCCTCTTCCATCCTCCGCTTCTTCCGTCCTCCGCCTCTTCCTTCCTCCTTCTCTTCCATCCTCCTCCTCTTCCGTCCTCCTCCTTTTCCGTCCTCCTCCTCTTCTGTCCTCCTCCTCTTCCGTCCTCCGCCTCTTCCGTCCTCCATCTCTTCCGTCCTCCGCCTCTTCCGTCCTCTTCCTCTTCCGTCCTCCTCCTGAGACGTAATAAATAGCATTAAAGCTGCAGTAATTATTTATATTATATATACACACTGCTCAAAAAAATAAAGGGAACACTCAAATAACACATCCTAGATCTGAATGAATGAAATATTCTCATTGAATACTTTGTTCTGTACAAAGTTGAATGTGTTGACAACAAAATCACACAAAAATCATCAATGGAAATCAAATTTATTAACCAATGGAGGCCTGGATTCGGAGTCACCCCCAAAATTAAAGTGGAAAAACACACTACAGGCTGATCCAACTTTGATGTAATGTCCTTAAAACAAGTCAAAATGAGGCTCAGTATTGTGTGTGGCCTCCACGTGCCTGTATAACCTCCCTACAACGCCTGGACATGCTCCTGATGAGGTTGCGGATGGTCTCCTGTGGGATCTCCTCCCAGACCTGGACTAAAGCATCCACCAACTCCTGGACAGTCTGTGGTCCAATGTGACGTTGGTGGATGGAGTGAGACATGATGTCCCAGATGTGCTCAATGGGATTCAGGTCTGGGGAACGGGCGGGCTAGTCCATAGCTTCAATGCCTTCATCTTGCAGGAACTGCTGACATACTCCAGCCACATGAGGTCTGGCATTGGGCACAACCCCCATCTGTGGACGTCTGGCCCTCATCCCACTCTCATGGAGTCGGTTTCTAACCGTTTATGCAGACACATGCACATTTGTGGCCTGCTGGAGGTCATTTTGCATGGCTCTTGAAGTGCTCCTCCTGTTCCTCCTTGCACAAAGGCAGAGGTAGGGGTCCTGCTGCTGGGTTGTTGCCCTCCTATGGCCCCCTCCACGTCTCCTGGTGTACTGGCCTGTCTCCTGGTAGCGCCTCCAGCCTCTGGACACTACGCTGACAGACGCAGCAAACCTTCTTGCCACAGCTCGCAATGATGTGCCATCCTGGATGAGCTGCACTACCTGAGCAACTTCTGTGGGTTGTAGAGTCCACCTCATGCTACCACGAGTGTGAAAGCACAACCAACATTCAAAAGTGACCAAAACATCAGCCAGAAAGCATTGGTACTGAGATGTGGTCTGTGGTCTCCACCTGCAGAACCACTCCTTTATTGAGTGTGTCTTGATAATTGCCAATAATTTCCATCTATTATCTATTCCATTTGCACAACAGCATGTGAAATTGATTGTCAATCAGTGTTGCTTCCTAAGTGGACAGTTTGATTTCACAGAAGTTTGATTTACTTGGAGTTATATTCTGTTGTTTAAGTGTTCCCTTTATTTTTTTGAGCAGTGTATATTTTCTCATGTCATGTATTTACTACTAAAAGTAATTTTTTACATTTAGGTTTCATTAAGTGTTTTACACCGACTGTTACAGACTTATTGTTTCCCTGCACATTCAAGTTTTGTGTTTTCTTTGGGCATAGATCAGCTAATAGGCACTCAGGAAAAAAAAACAGATTAAAGATCTACAAACTCTCCCTTAAGACTAAGGAGCTCACTGATAGATTCTCAGTTAGCTAATTTTGCAGCCAGCAATAGACAGTGCAGCACAGATGCTACAGAAGGCAACATTTTTAATGAAACTCAATTACAGAAATCGATTTTAGCCCCAAATACTTGCATTAAAGTAAAAAAAATGGCCCCAAAGCTGGACAACCGCTTTAACTCCTTACCAACATCTGCCGTACATGTATGGTATAAGTCAGTAGCGGGTGTATGGAGCAGGGTCAGCTCGCCCCGTACATGGCAGATAATGGCTGTGACAAACAACCAGGACCTGCCTCTAACAGCTGCGAGTGGAGCGAAGATCTGCCCACCACTGTTAACCTGTTCAGTGCTGCTGTCAATCTCTAACAGCAGCATTAACAGCGCGCCAGCATTGGGACGCGTCGTTCCATACGCCCACCGGCGCTCCTGTGACGTGATCATAGGGCGCCGATGGACTGCTATGACATCCGGGGGTCTGCTGAAGCCTCCTGCCTGTCATTATAAAGCTTCATTTGGGCTGTAAAGAAGACCGTGGTTTTGCTATATGGAGCATTACTGTGGTATCGCTGTATATAGCACAAGCAATCAGATGATGTATACAAATACAGTGAAAAAAAGTATATATATATTTATTAAAACCCCACACGTTCAACTCACCTCCCACTAAAAATAAAGATAATAAAAATATACACATTTTGTGGTTTGGTCTCTTTCAGAGAAATACAATCTATCAAAATATAAAAAAAAAAACGATCAGTGAACACAGAAAAAAATTCAAAAAGACAAAATTGCATTTTTTCGTTCGCCTCAATACTGCAGAAAATCCTGTAAGAAGCGATGACCATGACATATGTGTCCCAAAATGTTATCAATAAAGTCCTCTTGCCATTCAAAAAATAAGTCCCCACACAGCTCCATCAACCCTGAAACTGAAAATGTTTCGGGTCTCAGAAAAAATGGTGACAGCATCAAAAAAAAGTTTTTTTCTTTTGCCAAAACTATTGGAGAAGTTTGGTCTTGCTGTAATCACACTGAGGAGTAGGATCCTATTACCAGGTCATTTTTACCACACAATGTGCGCCGTTAAAACCGTTCCCAGAAAAACAATGTCAGGCTTTTTTTTTCGCACTTTTACTGCACTTGGAATGTTTTTCCCGTTTTCTAGGACTATGTGGTAAATGAATGGTGTCATTTATAAGGACAGCTCATCCTACAAAATAACAAGACCTCACACTATGTGGACAGATATCAAAAAGTTATAGCCCTTGGAAAAAGCGGAGGAAAAAACAGAAAAAAAACATAAATTGGTTATGTCGGGAAGGGGTAAAGCTGAAGAAACGCATGTAAGAGCAGAATATGGAGGAAGGTCAGATATCACAGACTGGTGGATACTACCTGCTCCATCGCTTGCAGAATACTCCACCCCCATGGTGTCCGCTGATATCTTCTCTTGTAGCAACGTCTCCAAACTCTATAAAACATCGGGAACAGTCAGCAGAGGGTTTGATGATTGGCTCATATTGGCGATATACTCAGGGGCATTACTGGGGCCAGGGAAGATTGGGAATGAATAGCGTATTGACTGTTAGAGATGTGATCTCTTCCATTAAAGGGGATGTCTAGTTGGAACAAGTTATCACTGATCTCTGGATAGGTGATGACCTGTCCCAGTGGGAGCACCCCTTTATTATGTGGTATATATGGAGGATGTGATATCATGCAGAGTTCTAGCAGTATTACACTTCGGTCCGTTCTGCGTGCATCTGGGCCATTCCCTATGGAGGAGCGGAGCTGGGGGGAAATATCAGGATCTCGTCGCTGGATCCATCCAGATGGGAGATGTAACGAGTGCGGCGCCCCCCACTGGTGTCTCAGCATATTATGTGTTGGGGAATAATAACTTATTGTCTGGTAAATGTGCTGATTCCTGTCAGTTGTGATCGCTGAGTGCGTGTGATGGGATGTGGCTCCGTCCGTTATATTATATCACGTCTTATACCTATAATCTCTCGCTGATCGCAGGTGTCTGTCTTCACACTCAGATGAGAAGGAACAAACTGACGATATAGGACTTTTTTTTTTTTTTTCCAAATTCAAACCGAGCAATCCTATTGGCTGAGTATTAATGCAGTTACCATGGTGACAGAAGTAGCAGCAGATTTAAAGGGACAAAACACTAATATTGTACTAAAGTGTATTTTATTATATATTTCACATAACTGACTGGGTACACCTTGGTGTGGGTGGGATGGCTTTTTTTAAATCAAAAACCATGTTTACTAAGTACCCTATATTATATATATTCACTATTGCTTTTTACTTACTTATAGCAGGGTATATGCTCATATTGTTTCTATCCTAAGTTTGTCTATTTTCTAATAGAGACATGACCAGTCCTCTTTAGAATTTTATAGTGACCCCATTGAGGTCATGGACTGATATTGGGGATTGCAGAGTTGGGGCAAGGTGACAGGTGACAGTAAGTGACATCAAATGAAGGCTATGGTGCATACACAGTAAATCAGTCGTGTTATTCCACAGAAATGCTGTTCTATAAGGCTGTGTGCCCACGTAGCGTTTTTCAAGCGTTTATGCTGCGGAATTTCCGCAGCGGAAACGCTTGTAAAATGCTAGGTAATCCGCACCCCATGGTCCCCAAGGGGATTCCGCATGTTCTATGCACATGCTGCGGATTTTTCCGCAGCGTTTATGCTGCGCAGAAAAATTTGCAGCATGTCATTTAATTTTGCGGAAGCGCAGCGGAACTCGAGCCATTGACTTGCATTGAGACGCACAGAAACCGCGACTGTACATTTTTACAAGCGGCTTCTATGCGTCTCTATGTGCGGATGGTACCCAGTTCTGGAGGAGAGGAGACTCTGATCCAGACCTGGGTACCATTGTACCTGTAAAAAAAAGAATAAAATAACAAATAAAGTTTATATTCACCTGTCCGGCGTCTTCTCTCTGAATGCCAGCAGCGCTGAAGGACCTTCGGTGACGTCACAGTCATGTGACCGCAGGCCCTTCACCGCTCTGTCTCGCGATATGCCGGCAGCCGGGAACCAGCCAGGAAGCAGCGCTGCAGCCACGCCGGGGCCTCGGGGGTAAGTATAGCTTTATTTGTTTTAATTTTTACGGTTCACACTGTATAAATCCATGCTGTTTCCATGAATTTATACAGTGTGACCTAGTTGTCAAGCACTTTCCAAGTGATGCTAATCGCCTGGAAAGTGCTTGTCAATCTGCATGCGGAAATGCATGTGAATCCGCATGTGGATCCGCATGTATTCTGCAGGAAAAAAGCATGCACAATCTGCATGCGTTTTTTTCTGCCAGGGAGATGCAGAAATGCTGCAGAAATTTTCTGCTTCATTTCTGCATCGTGGGCACATAGCCTAAAACACAAAATATCTTCATATGGTGAGGAGTTGTGTTGTGTTTTCATCATTTACATTCTAGCGTGGTGATCACATAAAATGTAAAATTCCTATTAAATAATTACTGAATGACAGTAGCCTGTATCCCTGGAGGACAAGTCATTTACCGCTTCACCAGGTTTGATGTTCTAATGCATTTAGATGTTTCAGTATTTGTATATATGTATATATATATTTTTTTCCCCCCTTAAGGGTATTCAAGCGCAGCCGGTGACCAACTTCTTCCTCGCCTTTGAAGCACAGCTTTCAATTATTCCTGTCGTAAACAAGGTAAAAAGCTTAGAGCCGAACACTATCAGACTCCTTCAGTCCCGCAGCAGGTAAATCTGTGAACATCGCCGGCACTCCTGCTGTTCCTAGTACCGATCCCTCTATGAGCGGCTGTGCAGTAATGAAGGCAGGATTCACCCCAAACTTGCTCGTCGTTTTTTTCGATTTCCAGTTCTGGTAATTAGTTATACACATGTGTATATCCAGTGGTCAACTCAAAACCTGTGTATGGAAAATGAATTGTTTGCTGTATGCATCGCATTTGTAGGATGCACACTGTTCATTTCATTATGGAGCGGAGTAGGAGGAGACTTTCATTACTGTTCCCTTTACTTCCTCCCTGCTGATAGGAAATGCCATGCTGTTTGCTTGTGTCCTGTGATTACAGCAGCCTGCAACAGTTTTCAAGCGTGCACTTCCCGGCTCAGGCATCAAGCAGTAAATGATAAAATTAAAACGCTGCTATCCCTTTGTTAGTCACTTTTTTATCTTCTTCCCCCTTCTACGAATGCTGTAGTCCGTTATTCTAGAACTGCTCTGAAAATGGTTCTCTCTGGAGTGTTGGGATTTGGGTTTAGGGTGGGTTAGGGAATTGAAGTTCAGATACTTTGTTCATGTTTTATACTATGGAATTACTATGTCATGTATGTTATTTGAAAGATGGAAAATTTGTATTTGGAGTTTTTCAATAAAAATTATTTGATTAAAAAAAAATCATGAAATTAAAATTCCTCCCGTTCTTGAGAAAGAATAGGATTTTTACTAAGAGGTAAATTGCACGTTCCTTGTTTTACAGGCACTTTACATTTTTGCTAGTTTTGTGCGATTACACAATCCCTTTTAAAGGCCAGTGCCAGTTGTACATCTCTCCCTAAAGTCTTGCTCAGCACTATATTTTATGCCAGTTTTATTATATGGTTTCTAGATTTTGTCCAGCTTTGATAAATAATTAGTATTTATACTTTTGCTTTTAGGCTGCGTGCCCACGTTGCGGATTACAAGCGTTTTTGATGCGGAATTTCCGCAGCGGAAATGCTTGTAAAACGCATGGTAATCCGCACCCCATGGTCCCCAAGGGGATTCCGCAAGTTCTATGCACATGCTGCGGATTTTTCCGCGGCTTTTATGCTGCGTTCAAAAATCCGCAGCATGTCAATTAATTTTGCGTTTCCGCAAGCGAAATTGCCTTGTGCAATGCATTAAAAACGCAAGGCAATTCCGCATGTGGAATACGCGAGATAAACGCACGAAAAACGCGCGATAAATGCGTGCGGAATTCCGCATGCGTTTTTCCGGGAGAGGACTTGCAGAAATGAAGCAGAAATTTTCTGCTTCATTTCTGCAACGTGGGCACATAGCCTGAGGCTGAGTTCACACGATGCGTTTTTCATGCGTTTCCGCGGCATTTTTGCAGTTGCGTAAACGCCGCGGAAACGCATGAAAAACACATGGTAGAAGGGCAGCAATGTTCCCCAATTGAAATCCGCATGTGCAGGTTTGCCTTGGTTAAAACTGCACAATCCTTTACTGGACTGGTCTACTAATGAGATTAAGTCTTGGAGTCCTAAGTGCTATGATAAATGTTGTAATGGTCGCATTGCGGCTGTGGAAAAAGGAGAATTATCTGTACCTATTCAGGATTTTTGGAAGGTTTTTTCAGAGGAGGAGTCGCAAGTTTTACCTCCTCATAGGGACTATGATTGCACCATTGAGTTTGTTTCTGGAGCTACTCTTCCCAAGAGTCGCTTATTAAATCTGACTATCCCTGAAAGAAAGGCCTTGGAGGAATACATACAGACGAGCTTGGCTGCTGGTCACATTAGACCTTCTAAGTCGCCTGTGGCCGTTGGATTTTTCTTTGTTAAAAAAAAAGACGGTGGTTTACGTCCATGTCTGGACTTTCGTGAAATTAATAAGATTACCGTACGCAATTCCTACCCATTGCCGTTAATTCCAGACTTGTTTAACCAGTTAGTGGGGACCAAGTGGTTCTATAAAATTGATCTCCGGGGGGCATACAATTTGTTACGAATGAAGGAGGGTGATGAATGGAAAACTGCTTTTAACACTCCGGTAGGTCATTTTGTGAATCTGGTGATGCCCTTCGGTCTTACCAATGCACCCGCGTTTTTTCAGAACCGTATTAATGACATCCTGAGACCTTTGATTGGCAAGAATGTAGTTGTGTATTTGGATGACATTCTGATTTATTCACCAGATCTGGATTCCCATTGGCAGAGCGTACGTGAGGTGTTGCAGTTATTGAGTGATAATTCACTTTTTGCTAAGCTGGAGAAATGTGAGTTTGCTGTGCAGAGAATTAGTTTTTTGGGCTACATTATCTCCAGCGAGGGCTTTGAGATGGACCCGGTGAAAGTTCAGGCTGTGCAGGAATGGCCTAGGCCTATTGGTTTGAAATCGATACAGAGATTTTTGGGTTTCGCCAATTATTACAGGAAATTCATTAAGAATTTTTCTATAATTGTTAAGCCACTGACTGATCTCACCAGGAAAGGTGCGAATACGGTTCAGTGGACTACTGAGGCCATTGAAGCTTTTGTGTATCTCAAGGAGAGGTTCAGTTCTGCCCCCATCCTTATGCAGCCTGATGAGACCAAGCCTTTTTTGGTCAAGGTTGATGCTTCTTCGGTGGGGGTCGGTGCAGTTTTGTCTCAGGAGAACAAGGATGGAGTACATCCCTGTGATTTTTTTTCAAAAAAATTTTCAGAAACCGAACTTAATTACGATGTTGGTAATCGGGAATTGTTGGCTATTAAACTTGCGTTTGAACATTGGCATAATTTCTTGGAAAGTGCTAAATTTCCTGTTCAGGTTTTCACAGATCATAAGAATTTGATCTATCTGGATGCTGCCAAACGCTTGAATGCCCGTCAAGCTAGGTGGGCACTTTTTTTTTCTCGGTTTAATTTTTCTGTTACCTATATCCCTGGTACTAGGAATGTTAAAGCCGATGCTTTATCTCGCAGCTTTTCCCCCATGGTTGGTACCGAGGAGGAGGAGAGCATTTTACAGGAAGGAGTTGTGGTAGCAGCATTAGACTCTGTTTTGGAAGAAGGGATTCTGAAAGCCCAAGAGGATGCCCCATCTAACACTCCTCATGGGAGATTGTTTGTGCCTAGAACCTCTAGGAGAGATTTGTTTGTGGGGTATCATGAGTCTCGGTTGGCAGGTCATCCAGGAATTTCTGGGACTAAGAGACTTATCAGTTGCAGTTTTTGGTGGCCCGGGTGGCAGAAGGAAGTCATCAAGTGGGTGCGTCAGTGTACGGTGTGTGCTAGGTCAAAGGCTTCCCATACCCCTGCTGCGGGGTTGCTTTGACCTCTGGAGGTTCCTAGTGCGCCTTGGACGCATTTGGCAATGGATTTTATTACTGACCTTCCTGTGTCCGAGGGTTTCACTGACATCTGGGTGGTCATGGACCGTTTTAGCAAGATGTGTCATTTGGTTCCATTCATTAAGCTACCCTGCGCTAAGACACTCGCTAAGGCGTTTGTTAAGGAAATTGTCAGGCACCATGGCGTTCCCACCGACATTGTTTCTGATAGGAGACCTCAGTTTGTGGCTCGCTTTTGGCGTGCTTTTTATGACAGGTTGGGAGTCCATTTGTCATTTTCGTCTGGTTATCATCCTGAGTCTAATGGACAGACTTAAAGAAAGAACCAGGATGTGGAACAGTTTTTGCGTTGATTTGTGGCAGACAATCAAGAGAGGTGGTCTGAGTTTCTGCCACTCGCAGAATTTGCTCTTAACAACCATACATCCTCCTCTGCTGGGTGTTCTTTTTTTGTTGTACTGGGAGACATCCGTCTTTTGGTTCGTTCTCCAAATTGCGGTCGGCGGTGCCGGAGGAGGAGAATTTTTCCGGTGATTTGGAGAGAGTTTGGACTAATGTACGTTGTAACCTTCAAGAAGCTAACAAAAAGTCCAAGAAGTATTTTAAGAGGAAATGTAAAGAGGTTTTGTTTACTGTGGGTGACATGGTTTGGTTGTCCTCAAAGAATCTGCGATTGAGGATTTCCTCTAAAAAATTGGGTCCGAAGTTTGTGGGGCCTTTTAAGGTGCTTCAGGTGGTTAACCAGTCTGCTGTTAGGTTGGAGGTTCCCTCCTCCTGGAAGATTAATCCTGTGTTTCATGTTTCCTTGTTGAAAAAGGCTGATGTATCGGATAGGGAGGCCACTGTCACAGTTCCTCCGGTGGTGGAAGACGGCGAATATGAAATTTCTCGTATCCTGAATTCCAGAGAGCATAGAGGGAGATTGCAGTATCTCGTCGCTTGGAAAGGTTTCGGTCCCGAGGAATAACTCCTGGGTTAAGGCGGATGATGTCTCTGCCCCTAGACTTGTCAGAGCTTTCCACAGGAGATTTCCAGATAGGCCTGGGCCTGGAGGATCCGGAGGATCCTCATAAAAGAGGGGGTACTGTTAGAACCCTCCTGTTTGTTTTTGTTTCTATCTTGTGTTTTGCGGTCACGTGACCATCTTCCTATTTATTCCAGCTCCGCCCTTCTGGCCTTGCTAGACTTCAGTGTTGTTTAGACTGTCTTTCTAGCCAGGTGCTTTTGTGCCTATCTATCTCTAGTTTGCTTGGTCCTCTGGACCTCTAGTACTTTTGTCAGTTTTTCTTTTGCTCTGCAACAACTTCTGTTAGGAGGTGTCCCATTTTTGTCCCAGTCCTTAGTTCTTTTAGGGACCCCTTCCTTTCTCTATAGGTCTCCGTTCAGACTAGCCGAGGACGAAGGCGGGTCTGTTCACAAGGAACAGGTTGCCTGCTACAACGTAGGGACTCAGCTTAGTCTTACTGTGGGGACAGCTCTCCCCTTCTTTCCCTAGTTTATGTTGCAGATCATAATAATCTTGGATCTACTCATACTTAACAGACAGAACCTTCAGTGTTTCTCACTCACACACCACCTCCTCATCTCGCATCCTATCTGTCAGTGTTCCCCAAGGTTAAGTCATAGGACCCCTGCTCTTCTCCATCTACACCTTCGGCCTGGGACAGCTCATAGAGTCCCACGGCTTTCAGTATCATCTCTATGCTAACGACACAAAGATTTACCTCTCTGGACCTGATATCACCTCCTTACTAACCAGAACCCCAAAATGTCTGTTCGCTATCTCATCCTTCTTCTCTGCTAGATTTCTAAAACTTAACATGGATAAAACAGAATTCATCATCTTTCCCCCATTTCACTCAGCCTCCCCATCTGACCTATCCATCAAAATCAATGGCTGTCCACTTTCCCCAGTCCCACAAGCTCGCTGCATCAGAGTAACCCTGGACTCTAACCTCTCCTTCAAGCCACATATCAAAGCCCTTTCCTCCTCCTGCCGACTCCAACTCAAAAACATGGATCCGCATATTCCTCAACCATGAATCTGCAAAAACACTAGTGCACGCCCTCATCATCTCCCGCCTCGACTACTACAACCTCCTGCTCTGTGGCCTCCCCGCTAACACTCCCGTACCCCTCCAATCTATCCTAAACTCTGCTGCCCGACTAATCCACCTGCCTTCCGCCTACTCCCCGGCCTCTCCTCTCTGTCAAATGGTTCACCGACTCCCCATTGCCCAGAGACTCCAGTTCAAAACCCTAAGCGTGGCATACCAAGCCATCCACTACCTGTCTCCTCCATACATCTGTGACCTAGTCTCCCGGTACACACCTACACGCAACCTACGATCCTCACAAGATCTCCTTCTCTACTCCCCTCTTATCGTTTCTTCTCACAATTGCATACAAGATTTCTCCCCTGCATCCCCCCTACTCTAGAACTCTCTACCCCAAAACATCAGACTCTCGCCTACCGTGGAAACCTTCTAAAGGAACCTGAAAACCCACCTCTTCCGAAAAGCCTACAACCTGCAGTAATCATTGCTCCACCACACCGCTGCATGACCAGCTCTACCCTCACCTACTGTATCCTCACCCATCCCTTGAAGATTGTGAGACATCGCAGGTAAGGTTCTCTCTCCTCCAGTACCAGTTTGCCATTGCGTTTTTGTTCAAGATTTTTGCAATTGTGTTTGCTATGTATACCCACTTTTTCACATGTAAAGCACCATGGAATAAATGGAGCTAGAATAATAAATAATAATAATAAAGTGCCACACACAGTGTCCTGGTATCTCATCCATGCTCTTTCTATTTTATCTTTCATTTGCAGAGATATTAGCAATGAAAGTATTTGGCGCCTAATGAGTTAAAAAAAATTAAGTCCAAGTAGATGTTATCAGAGTTTTCACTGGGGGTGAGAAATTCTTCTCCCTGCATGATGCTGACCAATTATAAGCAGACGACAACACTGAAAAGAAAGATGATCACATCCCCACCATAGCTTAGAGCAGATTTCTCAGTGTCTAAGATGTAAGGATACAGACCTGGTCTCCTGGGCTAACCTCCTGCATGATTAGAGCACACAACTGACTAATACCTTTCAGTTAAGGTCTATGTGGGTGAAGGGGCAGCACAAGAGAGTTTAGTTGTGCAACATTACAAACCTTTCTAACAGCTTTCCTCCTCTTATGGCACTCTCACCTCTGCTGTTCTGCGCCTATCCCAAACTGCCTGTCCAGAAATGAGAGCACAGTGTCAGTATCACACTTAGATCCGTTGTGCTCAACTTGTACTCATTCTGCAGTGAGATTAGAGCAGACTGTCATTGCATTTCACCATAGAAGTAACCCAGAACACACTGCTCCTGTGTGAGGTGTAATAACAGCCTAATATCACTGCAGAAAGAATACAAGTTGCTTGAGCACAGAAGACATAAGTGTGATACTGGCACACTCCATAATCAGGAGAGTCAATAAAAGGGTTTGTAATGTGACACAGAGAAACTCAGCTGTGCGGCTCCTTCCTTGTCTAAGAGCTGTTACCTCTGCTTTCTAATCATGCAGAAGGTTAGACCAGGAGATCAGGACTCTCCATCATTACACATCTTAGGCTAGGTTCCCACGATGAGCTTTTGGTGAGTTTTTGATGTTGCAGAATTTCTGCACCCATTAAGATAGGTTACTTGCATTATTTCTAAAATATGCAGCGAAAAAACTCACTAAAAACTCATTGTGAGAACGTAGCTTTATACCCTAAGAAACCCGCTTTGAGCTATGGTGGGGGCGTGTTCTTCTTTTCTTTGTGTTGCTGCTTGCTTATGATTGGTCAGCATCATACAGGGGAAATCTGCAGCATATTTAAGGATTTCTCACAAGCCTCATTCGGGTAAATGCAAAAAGGTAAATAAAATTACCAAAATTTCCATAACAAAAGTGCAGCTATACCTACAGCGTATTCACACCCAGACTATAAGATTATGGCCGGTCTCTGGGTGGGTGTTTTCTTACACAGTAGTCAGAACCTACAACATTGTGGTGCCTTGCATTACATGGGCTATACTAAGGGAGTGCCTGTCAGCATAGAGCGAATACGTCCATATACCGAGCAGCAGAAAGTGTAAGAGAAGAATTATAGAAGGATGGACCATAGTGGAGCATTCCGGACTGGAGCAACATAAGGAGCCAGAAGGCTTCCCCCCGGTATTCCATGCTATGTGCTTCTTATAAAGTGACCTCTCTCCATAGACCCCTCTGTGAAGACCACCCCCTTATCCAGATGATACATTCTCACTTCCACCATATATAATGCAGACTGGCCATTTTATTTTTTTTTCAGAAAATCACCAATTTTGGGTCGTCAGCTGTAAAAGAAGAAATGCTTTACACCAGTGCTGGGAACCTATGGCAGCGTGCAGAGGGGGGCACCATGGCCGCAGCACTAGCGCTACTGGATCGGGCCGGCGGGGAGAACTCTGAGCCGCCGAGTGCCGGCACCAGCTCCGCTACTGCAGCTAGATGTGCGATCTCTCTCGGACGGAAACACATCGAGCTGAAGTGTATTGCAGCTCACGAACTAGCCAGGCCCGTGCACTGCAATACACGCTGCCGGCCAATCAGAGGCCAGCGGCTTCCGGTCAATCAGAGGCCAGCATGAATTCGGCCGGACAATCAGAGGCTAGCGGCTTCCGGACAATCAGAAGCGGCTGCCGGCCAATCAGAGGCCAGGGCTGCCGGCCAATGAGAAGCCAGTATGACGTCGGCCGGTCAATCAGAGGCCAGCGGCTTCCGGTCAATCAGAGGCCAGCATGAATTCGGCCGGACAATCAGAGGCCAGCATGACGTCGACCGGTCAATCAGAGGCCAGCGTCTGCCGGCCAATCAGAGGCCAGCATGACGTCGACCGGCCAATCAGAGGCCAGCGGCTTCCTTCCAATCAGAGGCCAGCATGAATTCGGCCGGCCAATCAGAGGCTAGTGGCTTCCGGACAATCAGAAGCGGCTGCCGGCAAATCAGAGGCCAGCATGACGTCGGCTGGCCAATCAGAGGCCAGCGGCCGCTGGCCTCTGATTGGCCGGCAGCGTGTACTGCAGCGCGCACGGACCTGGCTAGTACGTGCGCGGCAATACACTTCAGCAAGATGTGCCGACTACAGGAGAGGACGCTGCGCGGGAGAAGAAGGAAGGTGAGGAGGAGGGTTTATTATGTGTTTTTTTTTTTTTTAATATGCGATGCACAATGGCTGGGGGGGAGAGGGAGCATGTATACCAGGACTGAGGGGAGGGCCAGCATATATACCAGGATTGAGGGGAGGGCCAGCATATATACCAGGATTGAGGGGGGGGGCAGCATATATACCAGGATTGAGGGGAGGGCCAGCATATATACCAGGATTGAGGGGAGGGGGGAGCATATATACCAGGATTGAGGGGAGGGGGGAGCATATATACCAGGATTGAGGGGAGGGGGGAGCATATATACCAGGATTGAGGGGAGGGCCAGCATATATACCAGGATTGAGGGGAGGGCCAGCATTTATACCAGGATTGAGGAGAGGGCCAGCATATATACCAGGATTGAGGAGAGGGCCAGCATATATACCAGGATTGAGGAGAGGGCCAGCATATATACCAGGATTGAGGAGAGGGCCAGCATATATACCAGGATTGAAGAGAGGGCCAGCATATATACCAGGATTGAAGAGAGGGCCAGCATATATACCAGGATTGAAGGGAGGGCCAGCATATATGCCAGGATTGAGGGGGGGCAGCATATATACCAGGATTGAGGGGAGGGCCAGCATATATACCAGGATTGAGGGGAGGGCCAGCATATATACCAGGATTGAGGGGAGGGCCAGCATATATACCAGGATTGAAGGGAGGGCCAGCATATATACCAGGATTGAGGGGAGGCCCACCATATATACCAGGATTGAGGGGTGGGCCAGCATATATACCAGGATTGAGGGGAGGGGCAGCATATATACCAGGATTGAGGGGGGGGGCAGCATATATACCAGGATTGAGGGGGGGGGGCAGCATATATACCAGGATTGAGGGGAGGGCCAGCATATATACCAGGATTGAGGGGAGGGGGGAGCATATATACCAGGATTGAGGGGAGGGGGGAGCATATATACCAGGATTGAGGGGAGGGGGGAGCATATATACCAGGATTGAGGGGAGGGCCAGCATATATACCAGGATTGAGGGGAGGGCCAGCATTTATACCAGGATTGAGGGGAGGGCCAGCATATATACCAGGATTGAGGGGAGGGCCAGCATATATACCAGGATTGAGGAGAGGGCCAGCATATATACCAGGATTGAGGAGAGGGCCAGCATATATACCAGGATTGAGGAGAGGGCCAGCATATATGCCAGGATTGAGGAGAGGGCCAGCATATATGCCAGGATTGAGGAGAGGGCCAGCATATATACCAGGATTGAAGAGAGGGCCAGCATATATACCAGGATTGAAGGGAGGTCCAGCATATATGCCAGGATTGAGGGGGGGCAGCATATATACCAGGATTGAGGGGAGGGCCAGCATATATACCAGGATTGAGGGGAGGGCCAGCATATATACCAGGATTGAGGGGAGGGCCAGCATATATACCAGGATTGAAGGGAGGGCCAGCATATATACCAGGATTGAGGTGAGGCCCACCATATATACCAGGATTGAGGGGTGGGCCAGCATATATACCAGGATTGAGGGGAGGGGCAGCATATATACCAGGATTGAGGGGAGGGGCAGCATATATACCAGGATTGAGGGGAGGGGCAGCATATATACCAGGATTGAGGGGGGGAGCATATATACCAGGATTGAGGAGAGGGCCAGCATATATACCAGGATTGAGGGGAGGGCCAGCATATATACCAGGATTGAGGGGAGGGCCAGCATATATACCAGGATTGAGGGGAGGGCCAGCATATATACCAGGATTGAGGGGAGGGCCAGCATATACACCAGGATGGGGGTGAGCACATTTTTTATTTCTGCAGTCTCTTACCCCTGCTCCTCTCTGTGGCTGCTCTATGCTGCCCTCGTCTGCTCTTTGTATCAGTTGTTTGTATCAGTAAAACCTCAATATTTAGGATAAATTGCTGTGTTGGCACTTGGCGATAAATAAGTGGGTTTTGGATTGCAGTTTGGGCACTCGGTCTCTAAAAGATTCGCCATCACTGCTTTAAACCAATCAATGTGCAAATATCAACATTTTTGAGAAAATACAATACATTTGATCAGATGTCAAAAAATATTCCAGAAAAAAAAAATTGTGATCAGAAATCATAAAGAAAAATTAACTCTTTAATACCATTTTTACCAAAAATACATTGTAAAAAAAAGAAGTGTAATTTTCTACAGTACAATATTTATTTCTATTTTTCTCAAAAGAATTTTCATTTTAGGCCCCCCAACAATTGAAAATCAATGTAAAAAGTGTATTTTAATACAATAAAAAAAAATCAGGGTAATTGTTCAGTTGTATTGCCAGTTTTACAGCACGACCCGTAGCGATTTACAATCCCACAGGCCGATGAGCTACAATCTTCCTGAGAAAGGATTCATCAATGTATCAGATGCTTTCTTGCATGTTTCTACATGGAGCAATACACATATGTTCCATGTCCCTTCCTCTAAGAAACCTTCAATGAACCCTGATAGGATCTACAGAGAATAGACAAGACGTCCTTTACAGTGTTACACACTTACTCGATACTCAGTCTAATTTCATCATTCATTTTACTTTCTGCTTATAAATGCATTCATTAAAATAATGAATATCTGCATTGAGGACAGTAGAAGAACTAGTTTGTGTTTGTTCATCAAGATGCATTATCTTGGTCTCGTCTTGGCACTGTAACTGTTGGTAGGTAGGCAGAGTACTGGAGAGGTTGCTCCCGTCGTTCAGAGAGTTGCTCCGGTGCGGTGTTCTGTTGGTAGACTGACCGCTTTGTTGGTTTGCTATCAGGTGGTGAATCATATCGGTTATGAGATTGAGTTTATGATCCATTTGAGTTACCTACAAATATATTAAAAAAAATTCAAACAAAGAGAATAGCATAGATACAGACCACACTCCATACACATTTCACACTACCCGTGAGCGCTGCCTGATATTGTAGCTTATCCCTAACCAGATCAATGGGGCGCTGAGTTGCAATACCAGACACACCCCATGGACAAGAGAGGCACAGTTTTGGGGAGAAATAAAGTAGATAGATCCTTTAATGCAATATTGGTTAGCCATTTAGACATTGTTGTTTTATTTGAAAACTATAGTTGGTGCGATTCGTTTCGCAGCACTCGGTCCATCGGCCACGTCAGTAATCTTTGGATGCTGGACAGGAGCCTCAAGACCTGCCTTCTACCTTCCAAGATTCCCTGCTTCTCTTCTGATTAGCTGCATCTTTATGGTTACAGCATGATGCATATGTGACATTGCATCAGGCCGGCTAATCAGTAGAACAGCTGTGGATGCCGGGATGTAGGAGGTGGTTCTCAGGGCTCCGATGCAGCGGTCACAGATTATGGATGTGGCTGATGGACTGGGTCCTGCGAATTGACTCGCACCAACTCTATTGGAAACCTTTGTCAGATTGAACTACTTAATGAACTCAGAAAGAGCTTTCTGTCCACATCCATGAAAGTAGTAGCCAACACTTAAAGGGGTTTTCTACTACTCGGACATCTCCTTCTCCATAAATATATTTTTGCCCTCAGTAAAATAATAACACCTATACTCCCCTCCAGTGTTCCAGCCGTGTCGGCATTGGCTTTCCTTGGGATCACGTGACATTGTTATGTCAAGTGATCCCAAGGACAAGCGACATTCTAAAATATGTAGATCTATATTCTTTCTATTTGAACAAAGGAAATGTTTGATGCCTAAAAGGAGTTTTCATAAGTGATCTCTTGAGCAGCTCAGAGCTGTGCAGTCTCCTTACTTCCTGATTTCTGGCAGGACGGGCTCTTCTCCCTGAGTGATAGCTCTGATGAGCAGCAGAGCTGTAGTATTATTAGGACTATAAAGCTCAGCACAAGTTCTGCTGTAACACATTCAGCCATCAGTGGTTGGTTCTGGAATGTACTCTATCACTATCACTATTTTTACACATAGAGACAACAGGGTATTTGAGCAAGCACGCAGCCACAGACAATGAGAGCCTAGATACTGGGTGCCAGGAATTGTGATTCTACAGGATGGATAAGAGCATCTCGTCAAAAGCCTAAAGGGAGCAGCTAACTGATGTATAGAAATGAATGGGCTGGACAGAGATAACGGTATGTTAGGAGTTAACTTTTCTCCTGGAATGTGACTACTGCACACTCTCTACCAAGGTCTACTAGTGGCTGAACTCCATGGAAATGAGCTTTACACTATGTAAGATAAAAGCTCTCATTGCAGGAGAATGACAGCAGATAGAAAAAGCAAGTCAGTGGCAAACTTGCGTATTTTCATGCTGTTTAACTAATTAAAGCAACTTAGTAATTTGAGAATACCTGTTTATTGACAAAGGTGTTATGAGACTTAATGAGGTTGTCTGGTTTAGAAACCACTTGCACATACTTGGGGCACTATACAGGTTAATAGTGGGGATTCTCCGTTGTAAACCTGAACCCATTTTATGCAGACTAGAGAGCAGTTACATGGAGTCATTCCCACTTTGAAGGTCCCAGGACTTCATTCATTACATAGTCAGCTTATTGATTTCACTGGATACTGTGCAGTACCTCCTCTTTCCTTTGGTGGCAGTGCAGGAGAATTAAATGCTTGTTGCCAGATTTTTCAACAAATGGCTTATCGCTGAGATTGCCAGCAACAGATCATCCTTTAGTCAGCATATTGGGGCCCTTCTAACAAAAAGACATTAACTAATGCAGACATTCCTTTTAAGTACAAAGCATATGCCAGTATACTGTCTGCAAAGTAAAAAATAAATACATTCTTAAGTGCTTAAAAGGAACGTGTCCTCTGTTGTTTAACCCCTATCTGCCCTACATGTATAGTGCATGTTGGGTGCGAGTGTGTGGAGTGGACTCTGCAACTCCACCCGCAATATACCTGCAGATTCCAGCTGTGTTATACTGCCGGTATTTGTCTGTAAAAGCCGCTATTAGAGCAGCTCTGGTTGCTGCTGTTAACCCCTTAGATGCTGCAGTAAATCCCTGACCGTGGTAGTTAAGGTGCGATGTCCCAGAGGTTCACCATTTTGGATGCCCATGGGATGTTGCCTTCCACCCCCCTTCACTAAGTGAAAGTGCTGCTTATGGATTTCAGTGGCAACCATGAGCCTGCTGACCGCCCCCATGGCTGCCATGTTGGTACATGAAAAAGTGGGATTGAAACATTGTATATAACCCAAAAATGTTATTAATGAAAACCTCAGCAATTAACAAGCCCTCATAAAGCTCTATCGACCGAATCGCTGAAATATTTTCACCATCAAAATAAAACTATACAAGTTTGATATCTGGTTTTTCAAGTTTGCTCGACATGAAGAATCATGTTCACAGGTCATTTTCACTGCACAATGAAACCTTAGAAACAAAACCCAAAAACAATGAAAAACGCAATCCCATATAACTTCGCTTGGAATTTTTGTTCCAGTTTTCCAGTATATTGTAGGGTAAAAAAAAACAGCCCTCATACAGCTATGTCACACGAAAGGGGAGAAAGAAGGAGAGGAACAAAGAAAAAGCCCAAAAACTAAAACTGTCCATGGTGAGAAGGGATTACATTAAATTTACTGTAAATGTCATTTTTTTTAGATTTTCACTTTTTAACATCACAATCAAAAAAAGCAATCCTGAAGTCTTACAATTTTCACACTGGCCACTAGTCCTAAGAATAGACTCATTGTGAAGGAAGGGTGAGGAGGTGAGCTGTGACTATCATTTATAGTGAATGGTGGCTACTTTATCTGCTTTATATAGAGGTGTCATCTTTCATTGTCATTTTCACTGATGATAATAAAACTGCTGAAAAATCTTCTGCATACAACAGGAAATATGAAACTAATTTTGGCCAGGGTGATAATTGCAGGATCTGTGGGTGTGTTTTTTTAGTTTAGATGGTTACTATAGTGAAAAAAAATGTAAAAAAAAATAATAAATTTCATGTAAAAAGGTAATTTAAACAATTGGTTATTTTTTGATAACACATTCTCTTTAACTGCTCTTCTCTAATAAGATGGCAATATTGCACCGCTGCAAAAATAGGAAGAAGTAGTTTGTCAATTTTAAAGCAGCTTCTTGGAAACTAATGACTTAGTCATTGATATAACATCCTGACAAAATGACTGTTCACTGTCTGTTTCTGAGAAATGAATTCAAAGGTCACAACCGATATGGCTGCACTTCCTATTATCACTTTTGGAAAGACAGACAGTGGATAATGATTATTTCTATTATATATGATCTACGGTATATTCTGATTTGCTAAAAGTGAGATAAGTGACAAGTCTATTGGAAATAGCAATCCTAAAAGTCAATATCGACCCTTTAACGAGCCTTGTCACATGACTTGGGAGAAAAGCCAAACCAGAATCTCAATTTGCAGCCACGGTGTTTCAGGGTATTGCTCCTCGTCAGTACAAAGCATGAGATCCGATTTGACTGTATGAGAGGCTTCTCACTGGGATCTAAAGGGTCATTTTTCTCCTTGTGGAGATTGACATGCCTGGCATGCCAGTGTATATATAGATACTCGGCACTCAAATATTCATAATGATAATGCAATTCTTTATTTCATAAAGAAATCCCAAAATTCAATGTAACGTTTCAGCCTTATGCAAAAGGCCTTTTTCAAACACTGAGACATAAATGAAACAGATAAAGAAATCAATATTACAAAATTAACACCACAATAGAATTTTTTATTTTAATTGTTTTATTATAAGAAAATAACATCCTGTTGTATTGTTGAAATCACTGAGATTTATTTAAATATAAAGACATTATTATATAATGTCAAATTAATGTGGGAATTCACTTACTTCATTCAAAATAAATTACAATATGACCAATTACATTTCAATATCTCATATACAGTTGAAACCAGAAGTTTCCATACACTATATAAAAAGACATACAGTATATGCATGTTTCTCTCCATATCTGACATGAAATCAGAATAAACCTTTCCTGTTTTAGGTCAATTAGGATTACCATCATTTGTAATATTTGCCAAATGCCAGAATAATGAGAGAGCGAGAATGCAGTAAGTAATAAAAATGCTTAAAACAAAGTCAAAACTTTCCATCCATTTCATTAGTATTTGGTACCATTGTCCTTAAAGTGAATGACTTGGGTGAAACATTTGGGATTTCCTCCCACAAGCTTCTCACAATATAAGGCTATGTGCCCACGCTGCGGAAATGAAGCAGAAAATTTCTGCTTCATTTCCGCATGTCCTCTCCCGGAAAAACGCATGCGGAATTCCACGCGCGTTTATCCTGCGTTTATCGCGCGTTTTCCACATGCGGAATTCCACGCGCGTTTATCCTGCGTTTATCGCGCGTTTTCCACATGCGGAATTCCACGCGCGTTTATCCTGCGTTTATCGCGCGTTTTCCACATGCGGAATTCCACACGCGTTTATCCTGCGTTTTTTATTGCATTACAAAGTCAATTCCGCTTGCGGAAACGCAAAATTAATTGACATGCTGTGGATTATTGCGCGCATCAAAAACGCTGCGGAAAAATCCGCAGCATGGGCATAGAACTTGCGGATTCCCCTTGGGGACCATGGGGGGCAGATTACCTAGCGTTTCACAAGCGTTTACCCTGAGGAAATCCCGCAGCATATACGCTTGTAAAACGCTACGTGGGCACATACTCTTAGGTCGGAATTTGGGCCCATTTCTCCTGACACAACTGGTGTAACTGATCCAGGTTTGTAGGTCGTCTTGCTCGCACCGGCCTTTTCAGCTTTGCCCATACATTTTCAATAGGACTAAGATCAGGGCTTTGTGATGGCCGCTCCAAAACATTGACTTTGTTATCCTTAACCCCTTATTGACCAATAGACGTCTTTTTACTGATCTGCAATATAAGAGACTAGCGTTCCCCGACAGGTGACTATCCTGTAGCTGTCACCTGTACATTATAGCTGACAACTTGCTGCATCAGCCATGATCAGTGTTGGCACAGACCATGGACGTTTAACCCCTTTGATTCTGTTGTCAATAGTGATTATAGAATCTAAATAGTTAACACAATGTGGGGGCTTCCTTTTAACTTTATCGGCACCTTGATATCTTGATTGTGTGGTCCTGATGTTTGCCTTGGCAGCTCATGGCCAAATAACTACCTTTAAAGTATGCCGGCTATAATTGCCTGTTCAGAAGTTATCAAAATCTAGATTGTAAAAATAAACTTTTTCATTCTTGTCATTCCACTTTCCATTACTTCCTGAAAAGAACCAGAAGGGTTAATGAACTATATGAAAGCAATTTTAAATACGTTGAGGGGTGCAGTGTTTAAAATGGTAACACTCTTGGGTGGTTTCCAACATATAAGACTCGCAGGCTAAGTGCCCACGAAGCAAAAATGCTCCGGATTTTTTCTGTATCTCCCTGGCAGGAAAAATGCATGCGGATTTTACATGCGTTTTTCCTGCCAGATAAAAGCTTTTGTCAAGCGTTTTTGCATGCATTTTTGCATGCGGGTTGTCAAGCGCTTTTCCAAGCGATTTTAGCATCACTTGGAAAAGTGCTTGACAACTTGGTCACACTATATAAATCCTTGCAACCGGCATGGATTTATATAGTGTGACCAAGTTAATAGTTAAAAAAAGAATAAAAATGGTAAACAAAAAAAACATTCTACTCACCTTCCGATGGCCCCCGGTCTCCTTCTCCGGTGCGTCCGGTGTCTTGGGCGGCTCGCGATGGTGTAAAAGGACTTTCCATGACGTCATTTAGTCTTGTGACAGGTCAAGCGACCGCCGACATCAGCGGTCACGTGACCTGTCACATGACTAAATGACAATAATTAATAAAGACCAAGCTCAACTATTGAAAAAGAAGGGTGCCAGGAATACAACACATGCATCCATGTAGATAAAGATTCCGGCACACCAAATAATATAGAAAAGTCTCATATAGGTGATAAAATAGTAGATGCTTTATTTCTCCAATATCAACTGGTTCAAATCGTGGTCAGTATACAGTTGCCCAACGTTTCAACCCCAACAGGGTTTTCCTCAGGGGGCATCAGAAGAGCTTAAAAACCAGAGCATAAACATAAATAAAGACATAAGTGAGATACAATATAGTAGATAATATAATGAGTAATATATACAAAAATAGGTACATGTTGATGGAACAAGACGAGGGGGAAAAAAGGGGGGGGGAGGGGGCTAGGGGGAGGAAAAGGAGGGGAAGGGAGAAAAAAGGGAAAGTATTAGGGAGAACAACGGGAGTAAAGAGAAAAGGGAGCGTATACACTCAAAACAAAAGGAGCGGACCGTTGTAAAGTGAAAGAATTTCAAGATACCTAGTTGCTATGTACTGCTTAATATCTGGGAATCTATCCACGTTACTGCAGAGAAGCTCAGGATAAATTACAATAAAGAGAACCAGTCGTTGTTGTCGTAAGGGAAAAATGTCAGCCGGCAATAGTAGCTGTGGATAGACAGCAAAGGGAAAATGAGTCACCAGTATCCAGATATAACCTGTATCAAGCCACGAAAATACTTGCCTTAAGCAATAATAGTGGTAAAGGCCGAGGAGGTATGCCTACGGGGTATGGTAAGTGGACCTAAGACCAGAAAAAGTGGGTAAATACCGAAGTCTACATGGGGTCATGATGATCAGCCCAGAAGGCTCTTACCTATGTGCCTCTTGGAAAGTGTATCCTGCCGGTGGTGGTGTGGTGTCAGGAGCGGTGACGGTGTTTAAATAGCGCTGTGTGACTTCCTGCTTCCGGAGTGCGATGACGCAACATCAGGTCTCGTGGAACGCAACTTCCGGTTGCGTGGAATGCATGACAGCGCATGCGCGCGACACAATGGATGAGATATACATAGAGGGAAAAAACAACAACAGCGCGTGCGCAGGATGCGTACTGTGGAGCTGAGTGAACCTAAAGAAAGCCATTAGGAGCTCAGGGAGCGGTAGCTAAAAATGGATAAGGGTAATATAGATGAAGGGGAGGACCATATTGGGGAAATGTTAATGTATGCCTGGGAGAAGGAAAAAATGAATAAACATATACATAAGAGGAGAAAGGCTGGGGAAACATATACAGATAGTATATGATGATACATGCAGGGAGAAGGGGAACGACAGGGGGGTGACTGATAAATAGACACACATACATATCCATGTGAGAGGGGAGAGGCAGGGGAAATATATATTATATAGAGTACATGTAATATAGCATCCGCAAAACATTATAAGCAATACAGTGTAACATAGAAAATATTATATAGGGTGACAAAAAGGATATATCCGGTTCATATATGTAGGATCTGTGAAAAAAGTAAAAACATAATATAAGAAATACAGAACAAAGCAATAATAATGGGCAATATGTCATGGTATGTAACAAAAGACCTCTGAACCTTAGGGACAGACTGGTACAGGCCGACATTGGGAGTTTTAACCCAAGGACACACCAGACGACATTATCTACACCACGATTAGGCAATTTCCCGTGCCTAGGCTGCCGCCAATGTTCAAACATCCACAGGTGTGTCTCTAATTAACTCAGATGTTGCCAAAAAAACTATTAGAAGCTTCCAAACACATGGCATCATCATATGGGCAGTCGAGAATTGTTTAACCACTTCGCTCCAGAGCCTGTTTTTGCCTTCGTGACCGGGCCAATTTTTTCAATTCTGACCACTGTCACTTTATGAAGTAATTACTCTGGAACGCTTCAACGGATTCCGCTGATTCTGCGAATGTTTTTTCTTGACATATTGTACTTCATGATAGTGGTAAAATTTCTTCGATTTTATTTGTGAAAAAATCGGAAATTTGGCGAAAATTTTGCAATTTTCAAACTTTGAATTTTCATGCCCTTAAATCAGAGATATACAGTACAGACCAAAAGTTTGGACACACCTTCTCATTTAAAGATTTTTCTGTATTTTCATGACTATGAAAATTGTACATTCATATTGAAGGCATCAAAACTATGAATTAACACACGTGGAATTATATACTTAACAAAAAAGTGTGAAACAACTGAAAATATGTCTTATATTCTAGGTACTTCAAAGTAGTTACCTTTTGCATTGATGACTGCTTTGCACACTCTTGGCATTCTCTTAATGAGCTTCAAGAGGTAGTCACCGGAAATGGTCTTCCAACAATCTTGAAGGAGTTCCCAGAGATGCTTAGCACTTGTTGGCCCTTTTGCCTTCACTCTGCGGTCCAGCTCACCCCAAACCATCTTGATTGAGTTCAGGTCTTGTGACTGTGGAGGCCAGGTCATCTGAAATAGCACCCCATCACTCTCCTTCTTGGTCAAATAGCCCTTACACAGCCTGGAGGTGTGTTTGGGGTCATTGTCCTGTTGAAAACTAAATGATGGTCCAATTAAACGCAAACTGGATGGAATAGTATGCTGCTGCAAGATGCTGTGGTAGCCATGCTGGTTCAGTATGCCTTTAATTTTGAATAAATCCGCAACAGTGTCACCAGCAAAGCACCCCCACACCATCACACCTCCTCCTCCATGCTTCACGGTGGGAACCAGGCATGTAGAGTCCATCCGTTCACCTCTTCTGCGTCGCACAAAGACACGGTGGTTGGAACCAAAGATCTCAAATTTGGACTCATCAGACCAAAGCACAGATTTCCACTGGTCTAATGTCCATTCCTTGTGTTCTTTAGCCCAAACAAGTCTCTTCTGCTTGTTGCCTGTCCTTAGCAGTGGTTTCCTAGCAGCTATTTTACCATGAAGGCCTGCAGCACAAAGTCTCCTCTTAACAGTTGTTGTAGAGATGTGTGTGCTGCTAGAACTCTGTGTGGCATTGACCTGGTCTCTAATCTGAGCTGCTGTTAACCTGCGATTTCTGAGGCTGGTGACTCGGATAAACTTATCCTCAGAAGCAGAGGTGACTCTTGGTCTTCCTTTCCTGGGGCAGTCCTCATGTGAGCCCGTTTCTTTGTAGCGCTTGATGGTTTTTGCAACTGCACTTGGGGACAATTTCAAAGTTTGCCCAATTTTTCGGACTGACTGACCTTCATTTCTTAAAGTAATGATGGCCACTTGTTTTTCTTTACTTAGCTGCTTTTTTCTTGCCATAATACAAATTCTAACAGTCTATTTAGAAGGACTATCAGTTGTGTATCCACCTGACTTCTGCACAACACAACTGATGGTCCCAACTCCATTTATAAGGCAAGAAATCCCATTTATTAAACCTGACAGGGCACACCTGTGAAGTGAAAACCATTTCCGGTGACTACCTCTTGAAGCTCATCAAGAGAATGCCAAGAGTGTGCAAAGCAGTCATCAAAGCAAAAGGTGGCTACTTTGAAGAACCTAGAATATAAGACATATTTTCAGTTGTTTCACACTTTTTTCTTAAGAATATAATTCCACATGTGTTAATTCATAGTTTTGATGCCTTCAGTGTGAATGTAAAATTTTCAAAGTCATGAAAGTATAGAAAAATCTTTAAATGAGAAGGTGTGTCCAAACTTTTGGTCTGTACTGTATGTCACACAAAATAGTTAATAAATAACATTTCCCACATGTCTACTTTACATCAGCACAATTTTGGAACAAAAATTTTTTTTTGTTAGGGAGCTATAAGGGTTAAAAGTTGACCAGCGATTTCTCATTTTTCTAACAAAATTTACAAAAACATTTTTTTAGGGACCACATCATATTTGAAGTCACTTTGAGGGGTCTTTATGACAGAAAATACCCAAAAGTGACACCATTCTAAAAACTGCACCCCTCAAGGTGCTCAAAACCACATTCAAGAACTTTATTAACCCTTCAGGTGCTTCACAGGAATTTTTGGAATGTGGAAGAAAAAAATGAACATTTAACTTTTTTCACAAAAATGTTACTTTAGACCCATTTTTTTTTATTTTCGTAGGGGTAACAGGAAAAATTGAACCCCAAAATTTTTTGTGCAATTTCTCTTGAGCGCGCTGATACCCCATATGTGAGGGAAAACCACTATTTGGGCGCACTGCAGTGTTCGGAAGGGAAGGAGCGCCATTAGACTTTTTGAATGTAAAATTTGTTTGAATAATTAGCAGACGCCATGTTGCGTTTGGGGAGCTCCTGATGTGCCTAAACAGTGGAAATCCCCCACAAGTGACACCATTTTGGAAACTAGACCCCTTAGGGAACTTATCTAGATGTGTGGTGAGCACCTTGAACCCCAAGGTGCTTCACAGAAGTTTATAATATTGAGCTGTAAAAATAAAATTTTCACATTTTTCCCACAAAAATGTTTTTCATCCCCTAATTTTGCATTATCATAAGGGTAATAGGATAAATTGCACCATGAAATTTGTTGTGCAATTTCTCCTGAACACACCGATACCCCATATGTGGGGCAAAACCACTGTTTGGGCGCAGGGAAGGAGCGCCATTTGACTTTTTGAATGTAAAATTTGCTTGAATAATTAGTGGACGCCATGTTGCATATGGGGAGCCCCTAATGTGCCTAAACAGTGGAACCCCCCCACAAGTGACACCATTTTGTAAACTAGACCCCTTAGGGAACTTATCTAGATGTGTGGTGAGCACCTTGAACCCCAAGGTGCTTCACAGAAGTTTATAATATTGAGCTGTAAAAATAAAATTTTCACATTTTTCCCACAAAAATGTTTTTCATCCCCTAATTTTGCATTATCATAAGGGCAATAGGATAAATTGCACCATGAAATTTGTTGTGCAATTTCTCCTTAACACGCCGATACCCTATATGTGGGGGAAAACCACTGTTTGGGCGCACGTCAGGGTTTGGAAGGGAAGGAGCGCCATTTGACTTTTTGAATGTAAAATTTGCTTGAATAATTAGTGGACGCCATGTTGCATTTGGGGAGCCCCTGATGTGCCTAAACAGTGGAAACCCCCCACAAGTGACACCATTTTGTAAACTAGACCCCTTAGGGAACTTATCTAGATGTGTGGTGAGCACATTGGGAGACATAATAAACAAATCAGTAGCAGGTGAAGAATTGGTTTTATTTATTTTTTACGCCGTTCCTCATGCAGTATAAGTGATGAGATTACTTTATTCTTTGGGTCGGTGCGATTACAGAGATACCAGATTCATATTGAGTTTTTATGATTGACAGCTGTCACACACTAAAAGACGCTTTTTTTTTGTAAAATCTAGTTTTTGTGTCGCCATATTTTGAGAGCTATAATTTTTCCATATTTCGGCCGACAGAGTCTTGTGACGGCTTGTTTTTTGCGGGACGAGTTGACATTTTTATTCGTACCATTTTTGTGTACGTGAAATTTTTTGATCGCTTTCTATTCCGTTTTTTGGGAGGTAAAATTAACAAAAACCAACAATTCAGGAATTGTTTTTTGAGTTTTTTTTTATGCCGTTCTGCGTGTGGTAAAAGTGATGAGGCAGCATTATTCTTCGGGTCAGTACGTTTACAGCGATACTACACTTACTGTATATTTTTTTATGTTTTGGCGCTTTACACAATAAAACAATTTTATAGAAAAAATATTTTTTTTTGCATTGCTTTATTCTGAGAGTTATAACTTTTTTATTTTTTGGCTGATGGAGCTCTATGGTGGCTTGTTTTTTGCGGAATAAGATGACGTTTTCAGCGGTAGCATTTTTATTTCCATTTTGCTTTTTGATCGCATTCTTTTCCACTTTTTGTTTGGCGATATGAGGAAAAAGCATAGTTTTTTGCTCCGTTTTTTATTTATTTTTATTACGGTGTGCACAGAAGGAGTTAATTAGTGTGACAGTTTTATAGCTCGGGTTGTTTCGGATGCGGCGATACCAAATATGTGTACTTTTTTTGTTTTTGCATAAGTATATATGGATTTATCGGTTTAATATTTTATTTATTTATTTTTATTTATTTTGTGATTTTTTTTAGTAGTTTGAAAAAATTTTTTTTACTTTTTTTTACATTTTTACTTAGTCCCTGTATGGGACAGTAATTTTTATTTTTCTGATCACTGATCTCATGTAATGTAATAGACATGTATTACATTACATGAGATCTTTGCTGACTGTTTCACAGTCAGTGTCTCCTGCCAGGCTTCAGCTTCAGGCTGAGCCTGGCAGGACACCATATATGGCAGATCTGGAGGCGGTCATGTGACCTCCAGCTGCCATAGCAACGCCAGGTCCTGGAAGGTATCAGGGGTCGACGGAGAGGTAAGTAGACGACCCTCTCTCCTCCTGCTGTCTTCTATATGCCGCGATCACTATAGATCGTGGCATATAGAAGACAGCAAAGGGTTAACATCACTGGGACCTGATCCAATCAGGTCCCGATGATGTTCCCTGTCAGAGCTATTGCTCTGCACCGCACCTGCAGCGCTTGCAGGACCCTCGGGGTCCTGAGTGCTGCGGGACCACCCACCATTTTTAAGCGTCCGCGCTGCACAGAGCCCAGGCAGCGCGGACGTTTATCTACAGTGGGCGGTCGGGAAGTGGTTAAATTAAAAAAAAAAAGTTACACAAAGTAAAATAGAGAGTTACCTTTTTATTATCATCTAGGACTGTGTTCATACTTTCTATCCCTAGCATATCAATAGGTCCATCAAAGATAACCCATTTTCTTTCCGGAGTCTCAGATAACGCAAACTCCCGGAAAGTATTAGCGACTATCCCATCGGTCCACTGCAAATGAAGAGAGGCATCAATAAAATTGCTCTTCCCATAAAATCCAATACAATCCAACAATTGAAAGGATTATTAAAGGGAATGCCTGGGATTATGATATTGATGATACACATGTATTGACTACACGTGGCCCCTATTGATGTGAACGTGACGGCACCGGGAGAGACCGCAAGTAAGTGATTTGCATATATGCGGTCACATGCCAACTAGAAGTGCGTGACCTCACTCAAAGCAAGTGTATTGAGTGAGGCCAGACACAGTCTAGTCAGAATGTATCTGGAAGTATGCAAACTTATGCTAATTTCTGCCATAAATAATACAATTTGTTGTTTCCATGTCTGATGGGGAAAATAAAACAGTTTCCAATTTTTGTGCAAACAGGGAGTAAGTCATAATAAAATGATTGCCCGTCAATGTATGGCTGGGGTCTATGTCTCTGAAGGAACCCCTTCTACCATGTCCATAAGCCATAAAAGGGGAGATTTTCCCATTTTCAGCAAAGATATTAGTATTTTGAACAATAATTCCAATCATAGACGAACCTCATGTGACACTGGATCAAACTGCCCGAACAGCTGCCCCATGGTGATGGCTTTAGGGTTCACTGTCCGGTAAATCACTTTTTCTTCTTCGCACCCTCGCTCATTCATAAGAGACAGCGTATCAGCGAGGACGTGGAGGACCTTCGTTTTTCCAGAGAACGGCTCTCCAACCAACATAAAACTGTACGGGATAAACAAAATGCAGCATGGTCCATTGTATAAAATGGAAACAGCGAAGAATAAATCCCCCGTCCCATGGACTTCTGTAGCTACAGCTTACCCGTGTCTGACAATCATCATCTCATACGTCTGGATCATTTCCTCCAGGAAGACCTTCTCGGGCTGGATGTTGTGTCCAGCACAGCTCTCCTGTGCGCATTCCAGTAAATCCTGAGCAAAAGGAAGGTAAAATATTTCATCAGTCTGTTTACAGTGGATCCAATTAGAGGTGGGAGAATACATTTTCAGGACCCAGATCAGTATTCTGTGGCCGCTGGACGGGACCCCTGAGAGCCGCCTCTTAGCTGCCGGCATCCCCGGCTCCTCTTCTGATTATATGGCCTGGTGTACATCATGCTGCAACCATAACGTCATGGCAGGCCGGCTAATCTGAAGAAGAGCCGGGGGGCAGGAAGAAATAAGGTGGCTCTCAGGGGTCTCATTCAGTGCCCACCACTGACCTGATGTCACGCACAGTGTAGGAATACAAAGTACGACACAAAGGGATGAGGGGAAGGGAGCCCAGACACTAGGGAAAGGGGGAAATGGAGACCTCCTAGGCTGATCTGCAATCACCCTGTCTCCCCTACCGACTCTATATTGGTTCCTCACCAATTGCCGCACAGGAACCTATCCCTGTATTTCCTTGGCGCTTGGCCCTGGATAGGGAAGGGGGGGTGAGCACTAGTCGATCCCCACTGACAACTAAAGACAGCAAGGGGAGACAGACACAGGGGAAGTAGCTTAGCTTGAGTCGACTTCAGAGAGATGGCACACACATCCTCTTAGCACCAGAGAGGAAGTAAGAGCTGCACTTGCTCCAAGCCTTCACAAGGGGACATGTGAATATCACTGGCACCTCTGTGTAGCAACCAGGAAGTATTTAAACACCCAGGCCTGATTGTCAATTAGAGCAGGAGGGAGGTAGCCGCTGGGTCCTACAGTGAGACCGCTAAGAAGATGTCTGTAATGCCAAACGAAGGGATCTCCTGCAACCAACTGCAGCGCGACTGTCTGTCACATCTGACGCACCCATGACACCTGGCCATTGAATCAGGCTCCTGCAAATCGATTCATTCATCTAAAAAAAAAATGTCTCCATAACCTACAACTAAACTAGCGATAAATCACTAACAGATGTTTTAACCATTTGTTTTCTACATCAGATCATCTTGCATTGGAGGTATAAGTGAGCCCCCTTACCTCTGGTGCCCCTGTGCAGCTGCCCAGGTTGCACTAATGGGACCGGACGATGAGTGACAAGGTCATGTAACCCAATTCCAAAGCAGTGGATCAGGATCGGGTGAATTCAATGGGATTGGTCTACCATCTACTGTGTATGGGGGCCTCATTACAGATTATGTTGGGGGACATAAAAATCGGGCGGTTGGAATTTAATCACCCGATCCTTACTTTCTGACCCTGAAATTAGCAGCTGCCATAAGATTCTGGCAGCGACTCTGTCATAGAGAAAACAGGAGCGAGCATTCCTGAATATGGGGGAGCCGGGAAAGATAACTGTCATCCAAATGATAGCTGGCCAGCTATATAGGACCTATCACTTGCCATTAATATGCAATTTTATTACCTGGTGTAAATGCCGCTGTTCTCCTGAATCCAGTGTGGTTTTTCTTTTGCTCCTGCGCCTCTCCATTCCTGAGATATAGCCTCTTTATAGAAATCTAGTTCATAATTTTTAATAGCCAAGTGGGCGTGGTCATCAAGTCCTCTCTGTGGGAGTCTTCAGGAAGGCCTTGCCCAGTTGGCTTAAAGGGCTAGAGGAGAGTGACAGATGTCAGGAACGGAGAGGAGCAGGAAGAAAAGAAAAACCATGCCGGAGTCAGGAGAACAGCGGCATTTACATATTTATGGCGAGGGACAAGTTCTCTTTAAGTCTTGGAAAACCCCTTTAAGACACTATTATATTTTAATACCTTATAGTCGGCTTTCGGAAGTTGAATGCCAGGGAACAGGTCGCTGGTAATCCCATTGAACAGAGGAATATCATGAGACAAAAATTTGGGTTCGTTTACATCCTTAATTGACCGCAAGAGCTAAATAGAATGAAAAAGGATTAAATGATAAAATAATTCATATACAATATGACATGAAACAATATTAAAAGTGAGGAACCCCATTACAAAGGAGCCGTCAGTTCTTGTGGTATGTCTGTATTAGTAAAGAATAGTATTCTCCAAAAAATAAGGATGAAACCTCTTTTCCTAAAACTCTACATTGTATCGTCCCTCTGTTATACCTCCTGGAAATGTACGTGTAAATGATATATAATGTATATATAATCTATATAGGGGACAACCCTATACAATCTGACTGTGCCCAAACAGTGGTGACATTGTCAGACTGTGTAGGGTACTCGTTATTGACAGATTTCAATTAATTCCTACATTTCCAGGAATGATAAAAGAGGAATGGAACGCTGCTGAGTTGCACTAAAATATGCTGCAGAATTGTTTTTCCATAGGGAATACATGTGGCCTCTGTGTTGCACTGTTAATTGCCGGCTGCAGAATGAGTTAAGTGAGATACTGTCAGTGAACTCGTTTTTGCTGGCTGACGGGGAGTTTGTAAATGTTTTATCTGTCTTTTTCTGAGCTCCTCTCAGTTTATTTATGACCACAGACCTTATCAAAATTGAATGTGCAGGGAATCAAAAAGCCGGTGAAAGCCAAGCGATGCAACATTTTTAATAAAACCCAATTGTTAAAATGATTTTTAGCCTAAAATACATGTGTTTAAGTTAAAAATCAAAACTGTCCCATAAGATGAACAAGCTACGTGTTTAACAACTATAGTTTTGACATTTTTGCACAGATGAGATCTAACAAGCCAGGAACAGTAATGTACAGAAATTATTTGCAAGTCTCTGTCTGCTACTATAAAATCATACAGCTGTAATTTTTGTGATCCAAATGCTTCTCGGTAAGATGGTAATGCTATCCTATACGAGATGTAAAGCGACCAACAGTTCAGAACTTACAAGAATCTCTTCATTTTCATGGGGGAATTTCAGCTTCAGATTGCCAGCAGCGATCAGCACAGCCTTTACTGCACGCATCCCATAATCATAATGGAACTGGGACGAGAGCGGCTCCGAGCACAGCCGGTAAGTCATTACCATCTTCACCGAGAGAGGTTTAGCGTGCAGAAAACCGTAAGAATAAAGGCAGATCTCAGCAATCAGAGCATAGTTGGGGACCATCATTGCTACAGTCCGGAAAAGAACCTGAAATGCGCAAACCAGATGGGTCAGTCAACAAATGAAACTAAATTACTGTAAACTAGGCATAGAGCCGGGGAACCCATTATGTCCATTTACACTATCCTCCACCCCAGACCTAAAAGTGATGTGTCTATTCCACATCAGAGGAAAGTCAGTCAAAGTGTGGCTAAAGGGGTATTCCCATCTCCAAGATCCTGTCCCAATATGTAATAGGTATAATAATAATAATGTTTGCAAATTTCTCCAATTAGAAATGTAGTATAGTTCTTCTGATTAGCTATGTTTCTTACCCCCATGTGCAGGACATTGCAGTAGCTTAGGTATCCATGGTTACGACCACTCATAGTAACAGTTAGTTACTTGCTAGTGGTCGTAACCATGGATACCTAAGCTACTGCTATGCCCTGCACATGGGTTAAGCGACATAGCTAATCAGAAGAACTATACTACATTTCCAATTGGAGGTATTTGCTATTAATATTATTATTGCACCTATTACATACTGGGATAGAATCTTGGAGATGGGAATACTCCTTTAACACTTTCCAAATCTCTCTCCACACCTCTACTGTGTCAATTTTGGAAAATAGGAGAATGGGACATCAATATTAAGGAGCTTGCAGAAATGAGGGCATCAGGTGTTGTGATTATACACAGGAAATGTACAATCTCATATAGGTTTGGGGGAGAATAATCCCTTTGATGAAATCTTATGTTTCTTTTGTAAACCTAGTATTTACTTGAAAGTTTGTGAACCCCTCAAAAATTTCTGTATTACTGCATAAATTTGACTTAAAGCTGCATCAGTCTGTGAGGTCACAAAGGAACTCAAGGTAACCTCTAAGCAACTAAAGGCCTCTCCTCACATTAGCTAATGTAATTGTTCATGAGTCCACCATCAGAAGGACAATGAACAGCAATGGCGAGCATGGCAGGATTGCAAGGAGAAAGGCAATGCGATTTAAAATGTCACTGCTAAAACTCACCTGGGCACATCAATAGGTAACTGGAATAATGCTTTGTGGAAGGATGAGGCCAAGATAGAGATTTTAAGTGAGAAGCTATATGTTTGCAGAAAGAAAATACTGCATTACAGCATAAGAACCTCCTATCATCTATGAAACACAAAGGTGGTAATCGTAACATGCTTTCGGCCTGTTTTGCTGCACTTGGCCAAGGACGGCTGCCATCATTGATGGAACAATGAATTCTAAAATCTATCAGCAAATGCTAAAGGAAAATATCAGGATATCAGTTCATGTACTGAATCTCAAGAAAACGTGGGTCATGCAGCAAGACAATGGCCCAAAGACACAAGTCGTTCTACAAAAGAATGGTTGAATAAACATAAAGTTTTGGAATGGCCGAGTCATAGTCCTGAGCTGAATCCTATAGAAATGTTGTGGAAGGACCCGATGCAAGGCACTGGGACTCTTTACCTTGAGGTTATCCGGCAGCTCAGAACGTCCCGCGTAGCCAGGATTCATGGTAATGGCTACGAAGCAATTTGGGTTAAGCTTCAGTTCTGTTCCTTCGAAGTTGAACATGTCCATCTTCATCTGGATGGCTCTCTGGATGCGGAGAATCTGTTGGGCCACCACGGACAACACCTCCAGCTCAATACGGTTAAACTCATCAAAACACGCCCATGCTCCCGATGATGCCAGCCCTTTGAAAAACAAAAAAAAGTATATACAGTACAGACCAAAAGTTTGGACACACCTCATTTAAAGATTTTCTGTATTTTCATGACTATGAAAATTGTACATTCACACTGAAAGCATCAAACTATGAATTAACACATGTGGAATTATATACTTAACAAAAAAGTGTGAAACAACTGAAAATATGTCTTATATTCTAGGTTCTTCAAAGTAGCCACCTTTTGCTTTGATGACCGCTTTGCACACTCTTGGCATTCTCTTGATGAGCTTCAAGGGGTAGTCACCGGAAATGGTCTTCCAACAATCTTGAAGGAGTTCCCAGAGATGCTTAGCACTTGTTGGCCCTTTTGCCTTCACTCTGCGGTCCAGCTCACCCCAAACCATCTCGATTGGGTTCAGGTCTGGTGACTGTGGAGGCCAGGTCATCTGGCGTAGTACCCCATCACTCTCCTTCTTGGTCAAATAGCCCTTACACAGCCTGGAGGTGTGTTGGGGTCATTGTCCTTTTGAAAAATAAATGATGGTCCAACTAAACGCAAACCGGATGGAATAGCATGCCGCTGCAAGATGCTGTGGTAGCCATGCTGGTTCAGTATGCCTTCAATTGTGAATAAATTCCAAATAATGTCACCAGCAAAGCACCCCCACACCATCACACCTCCTCCTCCATGCTTCACGGTGGGAACCAGGCATGTAGAGTCCATCCGTTCACCTTTTCTGCGTCGCACAAAGACACGGTGGCTGGAACCAAAGATCTCAAATTTGGACTCATCAGACCAAAGCACAGATTTCCACTGGTCTAATGTCCATTCTTTGTGTTCTTTAGCCCAAACAAGTCTCTTCTGCTTGTTGTCTGTCCTTAGCAGTGGTTTCCTTGCAGCTATTTTACCATGAAGGCCTGCTGCACAAAGTCTCCTCTTAACAGTTGTTGTAGAGATGTGTCTGCTGCTAGAACTCTATGTGGCATTGACCTGGTCTCTAATCTGAGCTGCTGTTAACCTGCGACTTTTAAGAACCAAGAATATAAGACATATTTTCTGTTGTTTCACACTTTTTTGTTAAGTATATAATTCCACATGTGTTAATTCATAGTTTTGATGCCTTCAGTGCGAATGTACAATTTTCACAGTCATGAAAATACAGAAAAATCTTTAAATGAGAAGGTGTGTCCAAACTTTTGGTCTGTACTATATAATCAAAACATGTCAGCAGAACATCAGTTGGAGTCATTTTATTATCTGCAATGGAGCAGCTTAACATTGTAGGTACCTTTGACATTGCTATGTAGTCCAAACCATCAGAGCAGTTAAAGACCACACACTGCACGGCCAGCGCCTTGGCCAAATCTTTGGTGGTCTCAGTTTTTCCTGTGCCGGCCGGACCTTCTGGAGCTCCACCAAGATTTAGATAAAAAGCACCGATCTACCAATGAAACATGAAAGAACTGGTATGAAATATCAATAAACTTTCTAATAAGTTTCATGCATCATACAAAAGTCAAAAAGATTTCTGAGCATAACCCATCACATCATAGCAGAGTCCGCTAGCATCTGTCAGTGAGCGGAGTGATGACCAGGCGTGGGGAGTTGCCCAGGTACTCATAGGCGGACTTCACATTGCAGTTGATGATTCGCGCTCTCGCATTCTCATTCTCCCAGTAATAGCAGAGTTGGGCAAGCCACTGGAAGTCTGTTTCATGAGAAACTCCTGAGCAATGTAGGAAAAGATAGTCAACCTCTAAGACACTGCAGAATCACAAGGGAGAGTTTCTAAAGGGAAGGTAAATGCACATACATTATAGGACAAAACTCCTAGTCACCGAATTCTGCTTTTTTCATTTAGTCCCATTGCCCACGGTGTATAACATCCGGACTCTCAGCCCCCAGTTTATAAAATCCGGCCTCTCGCCTCCCCCGATGTATAACATCCGCCCCTTGCCCCTAGTTTAGTATAACATCCGTCCCCTTGCCCCCCCCGCCAGTGTATAAAATCCATCCCCTCAACCCCACTGTATAACATCCAACCCCAAGCCCTCCTTTGCATAACATCCGGCCCCCAGGGTATAATATCCGGCCCCCAGCCCCGGAGTAAAACATCTGTCCCCTCGCTCCCTCCCCCTGGTGTATAACATCCGGCCTCTTGCCCCCCTGTGTATAATATCCGTCCCCTCGCTCCCAGTGTATAACAACCATCCCCTCGCCCACTGTGTATAATATCCGTCCCCTCGCCCCTGGTGTATAATATCCGTCCCCTCGCCCCGGTGTATAATATACGTCCCCTCGCCCCTGGTGTATAATATCCGTCCCCTCGCCCCTGGTGTATAATATCCATCCCCTCGCCCCTGGTGTATAATATCCGCCCCTTGCCCCTGGTGTATAATATCCGTTCCCTCGCCCCGGTGTATAATATCCGTCCCCTCGCCCACGGTGTATAATATCCATCCCCTCGCCCCTGGTGTATAATATCCGTCCCCTCGCCCCTCAGTGTATAATATCCATCCCCTCGCCCCGGTGTATAATATACGTCCCCTCGCCCCTCAGTGTATAACATCCAGCCCTCGAACTTGTATAACATCTAGCCCCTTGTACCCCCGGTGTATAACATCTGGCCCCTCGGCCTTGTTGTATAACATTTAGACTCTCGCCCCCCTCCAGTGTATAACATCAATCCCCTCGCCCGTGGTGTATAATATCCGTCCCCTCGCCCCTGGTGTATAATATCCGTCCCCTCGCCCCTGGTGTATAATATCCATCCCCTCGCCCCTGGTGTATAATATTCTTCCCCTCGCCCCTGGTGTATAATATCAATCCCCTCGCCCCTGGTGTATAATATCCTTCCCCTCGCCCCTGGTGTATAATATCGGTCCCCTCGCCCCTCAGTGTATAATATCCGTCCCCTCGCCCCTGGTGTATAATATCCGTCCCCTCGCCCCTCAGTGTATAACATCCAGCCCTCGGACTTGTATAACATCTAGCCCCTTGTACCCCCAGTGTATAACATCTGGCCCCTGGGCCTTGTTGTATAACATTAAGACTCTCGCCCCCCACCAGTGTATAACATCAATCCCCACGCCCCCCGGTGTATAACATCCATCCCCTCGCCCCTGGTGTATAATATCCGTCCCCTTGCCCCTCAGTGTATAACATCCAGCCCTCGGACATGTATAACATCTAGCCCCTTGTACCCCCAGTGTATAACATCTGGCCCCTCGGCCTTGTTGTATAACATTAAGACTCTCGCCCCCCACCAGTGTATAACATCAATCCCCTCGCCCCCCGGTGTATAACATCCGCCCTCCCATGCTGTGTGCTGTTACTAACATATGACAGAACGACTGGTGGTGCAAAGCTCTCTGATACCAGCGCGGTCCTGTAATAGGAGCCACCGGGGTAACAAGTCTGGATATTACCATATATTCCAGCGTATAAGACGACTTTTGAAGACTGAAAAATCTTCTGTCTAGTCTGGGGTCGTCTTATACGCCGGTAATGTTTTTGAACTTTCAGAAATTGACATGCGGGGATACTCTGGGGGTGTTAATAAGCTGCCGTGGCCGTATCCCTGCCATGTGGGAGTTAATATAAGGTGGAGGGAGTTAAAATACGGTGGCGGTAGGTCCAGACAGTCAGCGCTTCTGTGCTGAAACTGACACATCGCTGCGCTGTGTCTTCTCAGGCCTGGGACACAGCGCAGCGTATTCCCAGCAGCGGAGACAGACAGAACCTAGCGAACTTTTCTGACACATCGCAGTGTCTTCCCAGCTCCGGACACAGCGCAGGGCTTCTGTGCCGACAGCTTTCACTTGTCACAGAAGCGCTGCGCTGTGTCCGGAGCTGGGAAGTTCGCATCGCTTCTGTGACAAGTAGTGTTGAGCATTCCGATACTGTAATATCGGGTATCGGCCGATATTCGCGGTATCGGAATTCCGATACTTAATTCCGATACTTTTACAATATCGAATACCGGAATCGGAAGTTCCCATAATGCCTGCGCTCTGCAGTGTCTCTGAAGGATGACAAGCTGGATGGCAGAGCTCAGCTGAGATCCAGCCTGTCATCAGAATGCCATCCCAGCGTGGGAGAATTCTCCTGATTGTTTAAAAGCCGGCGGGCGGTAAAAAGCCGCCGGCTTTTAAACAATCACACAGCCCCATACTGCTTCCCCGCAGCCTCCCACCCCGATCCTCCGCTCCCCTCGCCACCTCCCATCCCGATCGTAAGTTAGGACCGGGCGGGGAGTGCAGCACAAAGGAGCAGGGAGCGAAGGACCCGGGCGGGGAAGCCGGCAGTGAAAAGACTTCACCGCCGGCTTTCCCGTTCTGTGCTGCGCTTTCCCGCCGGTTATTTCAAATGAACAGCTGAGGTATCAGGTGATGCCGATCAGCTGTTCATTTGAAGTCGCCGCGGTGCCCTCAGAGGGTTCATGTGAGTTCATGCTTGACTGCATTGCATGAACTCACATGAATTTTCCCACGGTCTCACAGGTCAGCCTCACCTCCCAGACCCGTCATGATTGGTGTGTGCGGGTGTCTGTGCGTGTGTCTGCGAGTGTGTGTGGGGTGTCTGTGCGATGTCTGCGGGTGTGTGCGGTGTCTGTGAGATCATAGAATCATAGAATGGTAGAGTTGGAAGGGACCTCCTGGGTCATCTGGTCCAACCCCCTGCTCAAAGCAGGATTCACTAAATCATCTCAGACAGATGTCTGTCCAGCCTCTGTTTGAAGACGTCCATTGAAGGGGAACTCACCACCTCTCGTGGCAGCCTGTTCCACTCATTAATCACCCTAACTGTCGAAAAGTTTTTTCTAATATCTAATCTGTGTCTCCTCCCATTTAGTTTCATCCCATTGCTTCTAGTCTTTCCTTGTGCAAATGAGAATAAAGATGATCCTTCTACAATGTGACAGCCCTTGACATATTTGTAGACAGCTATTAAGTCTCCTCTCAGTCTTCTTTTTTGCAAGCTAAACATTCCCAAATCCTGCAACCGTTCCTCATAGGACATGGTTTGCAGACCAGTCACCATTCTGGTTGCTCTTCTCTGAACTTGCTCCAGATGTCTGCGAGTGTGTGCGGGTGTGCGCAGTGTCTGTGCGATGTGTCTGTGCGATGTCTGCGAGTGTGTGCGGGTGTGCGCGGTGTCTGTGCGATGTCTGGGGGTGTGTGCGGTGTCTGTGCGATGTGTGCGGTGTCTGTGCGATGTCTGCGGGTGTGCGCGGTGTCTGTGCGATGTGTGCGGGTGTGTGCGTGCAGGCAGACATAGGCCGATGTGACACTACTACTCCCATCGGCCTATGTCTGTCCCCCGTCCACTCCTGCCAGCAGGATCAGCTCGATGGGAGCAGTAGTTCCCATCAGCCTGATCCTGCTATATAAATTGCCCTACTGTGTCCCCAATAAATGTTAAATACATGTCATTGGTGGCCAGTGGTTACCTACAATAAATTAGTTCATACATTACCTGTCCCCGCCGATCGCCACCTAAAATAAAGTAAAAAATAAAAAATTACACCTATACTCACCTAGACACCTAATTCCCCGAAGCCATCGATCTCCTGTAATAAAATATAAAATAATAAACCACAAACTTATCCTTACCCCTCCGTAGTAGTCCACGAGTGTCCCACGATGATCTCCAGTTTAGAGCAGCCACATAGAATGTGACCGCTCTGAACCGCTGCCGCCGCTAGAATGATGGGGCCGTAAAGCAGCCCCGTCATTGCATAAGCGGGTTCGCCGGAGTTCAGGCAGCGCTGCTCCGGTCAGCTCCTTTACGGCCCTGCTGTATCGTGAGAAATTCCCACGGTACAGCAGTGTGGTAAAGGAGGTCTCCGGAGCTGCGCTGCCTGAATGCACTCCGGTGACCTCAGTCAGTGGCTCCCGCTGCCGGGAGCGGACGTGTTCCCGGCAGTGTGAGCTTACAGCAGGAACGTGGACAGGTAACTATTTTTTTTTGTAAACTAAGAATTTAATAAAATTGTGTGTTTTATTTCAAATAAATTATTTTTTTCTGGGTGTAGTGTGCTTTTTCTTTTTAACACTTTGTAGGTTAGTAATGGGGGTGTCTTATAGACGCCCATCATTACTAACCTGGGCTTCATGGCAGCTGGCGCTGACATGAACCCCAACCCTATTACCCCCTGCCACCGCACCAGGGCAGCGTGGAAGAGCGAGGCTAAGTGCCAGAGTTGGCGCATCCTATGGATGCGCTATTTCTGGGGCGGCTGACGGCTGGTGTTTCTAGCCTGGGAGGGGGCCAATATTCATGGCTCCCTTCCTGGGCTATTAATATCAGCCCCCAGCTGTCTGCCTAGCCTTTGCTAGCTATTAAAATAGGGGGGACCCCACGTCATTTTTTTTGGGGGGTCCCCCATTTTAATAGCTAGTAAAGGCTAGGTATTCAGCTGGGGGCTGATATTAGTAGTCTGGGAAGCTCCGTGGGTATTACCCCCTTCCCAGGCTTCAAACATCTTCCCCAGCCGTCTGCTTAACCTCGGCTAGAGACTAAAATTATGGGGGATCCCACGCCAATTTTTTTTTTAAATAAATCCTTTATTTTAACACTAAATGACATTTGAGGAGTTAATAAAGATGCAGTCCCTAAATTATTATTTATTTTTTAATTAATTTTTCCCAAAAATTTTGACGTGGGCTTTGCTATATTTTTGTATGCCAGCCAGGTACAGCATCCAGCTTCTATGAACGCGCCATTTTCCGGGGTGGCTGCGGACTGCAATTTGCAGCGGGGGGGGGGCCCAGAAAGCTTGGGACTCCCTGCTCTGCAGATTCCAGCCCCCAGCTGCCTAGTTGTACCTGGCTGGACACAAAAATAGGGCGAAGCTCCACGTATTTTTTTTTTTAATTATTTCATGAAATTCATGAAATAATAAAGAAAAAAAGGGCTTCCCTATATTGTTGTGTCCGGCCAGGTACAAATAGGCAGCTGGTGGTTGGGGGCAGCCCGTTCCTGCATGCTGTACCTGGCTGGACACAAATATAGTGCAAAGCCCCACGTCAATTTTTTTTAAATTATTTCAGGAAATTCATGAAATAATTAAAAAAAAATTGATGTGGGGCTGCGTCCTATATTTGTGTCCAGCCAGGTACAACTAGGCAGCTGGGGGCTGGAATCTGCAGCGCAGGGAGGCCCAAGCTTTCTGGGCCCCACCCGCTGCAAATTGCAGTCCGCAGCCGCCCCGGAAAATGGCGCGTTCATAGAAGCGCCATCTTCTGGCGCTGTACCCAACTCATCCAGGGCCCTGGTGCGGTGGCTCACTGGGTAATAAAGGGGTTAAGGCCAGCTTGGCATTATCAGCTGGCCCTAAGCCCGAAATTCATGGGGTCACGCCAATATTAGACATGACCGCCATGAATTTCTAGTAAAGTATTTAAAAAAAACACAACACCCAGAATAAAGTCCTTTAATTGAAATAAACACACAATTCTTTATTGTTCTAAATTAAACCATACTTACCATCACGCCCATTCCAGCTGAAGCCAACGATCTCCTGCAAAAAAAGAAAAATAATAAAGCAACCTCATCCTTACCTTCCCATGGATCCCACGACAGCTTCAGCTCTGCTACATCGAGATGACAGGCTGGACCGCAGCAGAACGCTGCCATCCAGCCTGTCATCCCGCAGACACTGAGAAGCGCAGGCATGCTTGCGCTCCTCAGTGTCTCTCTGTGACGGCATAAAGATGAGCCGAGTTCATGTCCAATGAACTCAGCTCACCTCATGCACGTCACTGACAGCGTGGGAAAATTCTCCTGCACTCAGCACTTCAACGTGAGAATTCTCCCACGCTGTCAGTGACGTACATGAAGTGAGCTGAGTTCATTGGACATGAACTCGGCTCATCTTTATGCCGTCACAGAGAGACACTGAGGAGCGCAAGCATGCCTGCGCTTCTCAGTGTCTGCGGGATGACAGGCTGGATGACAGCGTTCTGCTGCGGTCCAGCCTGTCATCTCGATGTAGCAGAGCTGGAGCCGTCGTGGGAACCATGGAAAGGTAAGGATGAGGTTGCTTTATTATTTTTCTTTTATTGCAGGAGATCGTTGGCTTCAGCTGGAATGGGCGTGACGGTAAGTATGGTTTAATTTAGAACAATAAAGAATTGTGTGTTTATTTCAATTAAAGGACTTTATTCTGGGTGTTTGTGTTTTTTTTTTAACTTTCACTATGGGGTTAGTAATGGGGGTGTCTTATAGACGCCTCTCCATTACTAACCTGGGCTTGATGTCAGCTGGCATTATAAGCTGACATCAACCCCAGCCCTATTACCCCACTGCCACCGCTACAGGGCAGTGGGAAGAGCGAGGCTAAGTGCCAGAATTGGCGCATCCTATGGATGCGCCATTTCTGGGGTGGCTGACGGCTGGTGTTTCTAGCCTGGGAGGGGGCCAATATTCATGGCTCCCTTCCTGGGCTATTAATATCAGCCCCCAGCTGTCTGCCTAGCCTTTGCTAGCTATTAAAATAGGGGGGACCCCACGTCATTTTTTGGGGGGGTCTCCCATTTTAGTAGCTAGTAAAGGCTAGGTATTCAGCTGGGGGCTGATATTAGTAGCCTGGGAAGCTCCGTGGGTATTACCCCCTTCCCAGGCTTCAAACATCTGCCCCAGCTGTCTGCTTAACCTCCGCTAGAGACTAAAATTAAGGGGAACCCCACGCCAATTTTTTTTAAAATAAATCCTTTATTTTAACACTAAATGACAAGTATAGTAATCAACACTATCACTGTACTTCATATATATGTGACTGACATGTTTCTATCTATCTAATCTATGTGTGAAGCTCTATTCCTTCTATTCTAAATTGTCGGGTACCGATGCTGAATTGCCGGCCGGCTTTCTTAAAGAGACGGTGCATGAAAACACTATTATTTTTTTTTATATAAATCCTTTACACTAAATGACAAGTACAGTAAGCAACACTGTCACTGTACTTCATATATATGTGACTGACATGTTTCTATCTATCTAATCTATGTGTGAAGCTCTATTCTTTCTGTTGTAAATTGTCGGGTACCGGTGTATGCGCTGATGAATTGCCGGCTTTTCGCGTAATACATTCTACATTATTCTTAGTTGTTTTACTTCATGTAGAATTAACCTACAAGGAAAGAAAGGGTTTATTTTCATTCCGATATTAGTGTCCCATTGACTTGCATTGGTTTCCGGTATCGGAATCGGCGATATCCGATACTTTTTGAGTATCGGTCCGATCCAATCCGATACGATATTTCCTGATATCGGAAGGTATCGCTCAACACTACTGTTGATTTGTTCTTCTTCGTCACCTATGAAATAAACTTGTAAAAATTGTGGTTGCGAAATGGACGTAGGAATTAAAGAACCGATACGGTGGTATACTTGTCCTTGTATTGTAAAGGTCGGGCAAAACCCAGGCATTGAGACAATTTGATCTGCTCCAAAAGACGCCATATGAAAGCACATGTTGTATTTTCTTATATTATTTAGAAAAAGGTGAGATTCATCAGTTTCATTAGAGAAAAGCTCTTTTAAAGGTTGAACTGGCTCGTCTATATAATGAAGAGCTACTTTCCCGCCCAAACAACACATACCTGCTGCTTCCTCTTTCCACTTAAGAGCTCCGCAATATTTGCAATCTATGGTCATTGCTTCTATTTTTATAAGCTTGTGAGTTTCATAATCAAGAGTCTCGTCATACTCAAATGCAGCTTTATGAAACAATATCCATGTATTTCTTGTAAATGTTTGACGTCGCTGTGCTGCCCTTTCAGCAACAGTGCGTCTGCGAGATTCGGCCATTTCATAAGTTTCAGTGGCTCTTTGGGACGCCATGTAAGTCGCTTGCTGCTGACGTCGAGGTTGGGACTGTTCTGGAGTTTCAGCAGCCCGTTGAGACGCCAGATACTCCGCATGCTGTTCACGTCGGGCTTGGGACTGTTCTGGAGTTTCAGCAGCCGGTTGAGACGCCAGATACTCCGCATGCTGTTCACGTCGGGCTTGGGACTGTTCTGGAGTTTCAGCAGCCGGTTGAGACGCCAGATACTCCGCATGCTGTTCACGTCGGTGCTTGGGACTGTTCTGGAGTTTCAGCAGCCGGTTGAGACGCCAGATACTCCGCATGCTGTTCACGTCGGGCTTGGGACTGTTCTGGAGTTTCAGCAGCCCGTTGAGACGCCAGATACTCCGCATGCTGTTCACGTCGGGCTTGGGACTGTTCTGGAGTTTCAGCAGCCCGTTGAGACGCCAGATACTCCGCATTCCGTTCACGTCGGGCTTGGGATTGTTCTGGAGTCTCTGCAGCTCTATGTGCCGCACAACGCACCGCCGGCTCAAGCCTTCGTTGCTCGGCTTGTTGAGAATTCTCATCACGTCTAATTATTTTCATAGCTCGGGCTTTATTAGAGCTTTGCGAAATGTTAGACTTACGCTTTCGCGGCATTTTTATAAGTACTAATTACAAAATAGGTACTTAGTAAAGTTCAAACAAAATACTAAAACAATCTAATTAGTTATATTACGATCGCTGTACAGACGATATCAGTTGTATATGACTGGTCTATGAGGAGCGCGGTTACCCATAGCAACCATTCCCAGTGCTCTGTGGGAGCTGAGAGCAGCCTGCTGGTGCTGTGGGTGACATGCTGCGCTGCACACACACAGGGCTGTGCTGCACACAGGAGGGGAGGACGCCATTTGTGTAGCGCTGCAGCCGGTGCCGTCAGGCTGCAGTGTGTGCATCCTCCATGGAGCCGCGCTCAGGTTACTGCCCCTCCCCGTGTGTGAGTCACTTCCCCTCCGCCCAGGTGAGGCGCTCGGAACTTTCCCGGCTGCAGCAGCTGGCGCAGGTGAGCGCATGTTTTATTATACGGTGTTATGTGGAGGGACAATGGCGGCGGGGACCCCCTGTGTGAGGACAATGACAGCCCGGTGCCCCCGGGCAACCTGCAGGAGGAAGCCTCACACTCCCCCCGGGCTGTGGGCGCGGGCAGGCCGTGCTGGGACGTGTAGTTCCCTAGTAACCTGTTCCTGACATATGGGCTGTTTTCTGTGGGTTTTTTTTTTTTTTTTTAAGTCTGAGAAAATGTCATAAATTATCCTTCTCCCTTCAGCTGTTTCCAGAGTGTAATGTATCAGGGTGAGCTCATGACTGACAGCTGCCAAAGTTTCTAGGAAATGTCAGTCCCTGGGGGTCGTGTGTGAACCCCCTGTGCCACACTTGTACCTGGCCACGGTATATGATCACCCCTGTATTCTGACTGTGGACAGGCGGCAACTGTGACCTCACTATACAATGATCCACTATGGGCAAATTATTGTATTATCAATCTCTTCTGACTGCTGTAAATCAGCCATTTAAATATCACCTGTGTATGTGTGTATATAAGAGTTTGATAAATATACTAAAAAGTTTGATAAATATACTAAAATGTGCATTGTAAAATAGTATCTAATTTAATTAAATTTATGGTTCACAATTTTGGTCATAGTGGCTTCCACATAAAAGGGAGATATATGCTGTCGCGGACTTTTATTTAGAACTATTCAAGACAAACAATTCTACGGTACATCATCTTTGTGTAACTCCAACCGTTTAGGCAGCGTACGCCAAGATAGCTCTCAGAGGCCAGATTTTTTTCCGACTTAATTGACATGTATCGTTATATTACGACCAAAATTACATAAAATCATTACAAATTGTAGCCTATATGTTATTCCGATGTATAATCTATATTACTGTAAAGTTTCATGCAAATCCGTCCAGTAGTTTTTTCGTGAAAGAGTAACAAACAAACATACTCACAAACTTTCGCATTTATAATATTAGTAGGATGTAGTTCTTTAAACTGGGAAAATGATTATCTTTTCATTACACTGGACGTGAATGCTCTGTACTCCAATATAGAACATAATATGGGAGTTGAAGCAGTATCACACTATTTATCTGAGATTCCAAATATGCCGTCGGCCCAGAGAGATTTCCTTCTATCAGGCTTAAAGTTTATATTGGAGCATAATGTTTTTGAATTCCAGGGTGAATTGTTCCTGCAGCAGTTTGGTACCGCGATGGGGACTCGGGTCGCGTCAAGTTTCGCTAATCTTTTTATGGGGCGATTCGAGTCTACATCGCCCATCAACCAAACACCATATAAGGAACACATATTGCTATATAGGCGCTATATAGATGATTTAATCATCTTCTGGAAGGGCACAGAAAAACAAGCAATTTCTCTTATAGAGGAATTTAACAAAAATAGTTGGGGTATTTCATTCACATATAACATGGATAAAGAAAAAATCCATTATCTGGACCTGGAAATCAGTCACTCTAATAATAAAATTATAACTAAAACCTTTTTTAAAAAAACGGATTCTAATGGATTTTTGGACTTTCGGAGCGCACATTATCCAAAATGGAAGCAGAACATACCGTTCAGCCAATACCTGCGCATCCGAAAGAACAATACGAAAGATAAAGATTATGTGGAACAATCTAAAATTCTGACTAAAATATTCTTTGATAAAAAATACCCCCAAAAAATTGATAGCAGAAGCCTATGAAACCAACCTGAAAAAAACTCAAAATGAATGTCTGTATAAAAAACTCACAGAAAAAAAACAGTGCTCTGTTATAGACAATGAACAAACAAATACGTACAAAAAGAGAGATAAAGAAAATAATGCAAGATGGCAATATAATTTTATTACTGCTTTTAACCCTAGAACGCATCTGCAAGATTACTTTAGTTAGAATTTTGAAACTCTAGGTATTCTTCATGTATATAGTGGTTTGTCATTTTTGTTTGAGTTATTCCATGTTATTTGCACACGGGCCTAAAAGGCCCCAGGTATGTGAAAGTGTAGATTTTTATGGTCATGTGTTCTAGGGTTAATCAGGGAAGTGTGAAAGTAAGACAGATTTTAAAAAAGTATTGGTACATTCTAAGAAGGGATTCCTTTCTCAAAAAGTGCCTACCGGAGAATCCTGGTATCACATTCCGGAGGGGGGTTACTATTGGGAACATTATTGCGCCTAGTGTCTTAGGGAAACCCCTCTCTCCTTCAAGACCAAAAAAGACTCCTATACAAAATCCCCTTGGAGTTTTTAGATGTGGATCAAAAAAATGTCATTGCTGCAATATCATTAGTCACAAACAAAAATGTATCACATCAAGAAGCACAGGAGAGACAATAAATATAAACCAGCACCTTACTTGTGAGAGTGATCACGCTATCTACGTGATCAATTGTGCCTGTGGTCTTCAATACGTGGGCCGCACTACACAGACACTGCGGTCGCGTATGAATGGCCACAGACACAACACCAAAAAAGGTTTTTTAACTAAAAGGTGTCTGGACAAACTGTGTTTTAAACACCACAAAAAATTTGACATAAAGGTAACTCCTGTTGAACAAATACCACAGAATGACATAAATAGGATCCAGAAACTAAACAGAAAAGAGTCTAAGGCTGCGTGCACACGATGCGTTTTTCATGCGTTTATGCTGCGGAATTTCCGCAGCGGAAAAGCATAAAAAACGCATGGTAATCCGTACCCCATGGTCCCCAATGGCATTTCGCAATGTCAATGCACATGCTGCGGATTTTTCCGCAGCGTTTCTGCAGCGCTCATAAATCCGCAGCATGTTCATTCATTTTGGCTTCTCTCTGCATGCCGGCAGCGCTGAAGGACCTTCGGTGACGTCACAGTCATGTGACCGCAGGCCCTTCAGACAGGAACGAGCGCTGCAGCACACGCCGGGGCATCGGGGGTGAGTATAGCTTTATTTTAACATTGTTTTACGGTCACACTATATAAAATCCATGCCGGTTGCCGGTTGCATGGATTTATACAGTGTGACCTAGTTGTCAAGCACTTTCCAAGTGATGCTATCGCCTGGAAAGTGCTTGTCAATCTGCATGCGGAAACGCATGTGAACCCGCATGTGGATCCGCATGTATTCTGCAGAAAAAACGCATGCACAATCTGCATGCGTGTTTTCTGCCAGGGAGATGCAGAAATGCTGCAGAAATTTTCTGCTTCATTTCTGCATCGTGGGCACAGCCTTATTGGATCTTTCGATTGAAAAGCCTATATCCAGATGGTCTTAATGATATAGTGCAAAATGTGTGAGGGGGGATAGAAAGGGAAAAAGAAGAGGAAAAATAAATACATATAAATAAATAAATAAAAAAGTGTATATTTAATAATGCACAGCCCTATTTACCAATACTGAAAAAAATATTTGTTTTATTGTAAGATCTCATTTCTGTAAAAATAACTGTTATATTTTATGAATTTTTTATATACTAGACTAACAATTATGTATTTTTATGATCAGTACCATGTAATTTATTTTTTTTTATATATATAACCACCACCAGGTATATATTTTAATCACAACTATGTATTCTAAAATTACTATTATATATCACTTGACAGTTTCACCAGTGGCTATCTTAAGGGTATAACAGTTTCACCAGTGGTTATCTCAACAGTGTGACAGTTTCTCCAGTGGCTATCTCAACAGTGTGACAGTTTCGCCAGTGGCTCTCTCAAGAGTGTCACAGTTTCTCCAGTGGCTATCTCAAGAGTGTGACAGTTTTGCCAGTGGCTATCTTAAGAGTTTGCCAGTGGCTATCTCAAGAGTGTGACAGTTTCACCAGTGGCTATCTTAAGGGTATAACAGTTTCACCAGTGGCTATCTCAAGGGTATAACAGTTTCACCAGTGGATTTTTTTGCCAGTGGCTATCTCAAGAGTGTGACAGTTTTGCCAGTGGCTATCTCAAGGGTATAACAGTTTCACCAGTGGCTATCTCAAGGGTATAACAGTTTCACCAGTGGATTTCTGAAGAGTATGACGGTTTCGCCAGTGGCTATCTCAAGAGTGTGATGGTTTCGACAGTGGCTATCTCAAGAGTGTGACAGTTTTGCCAGTGGCTATCTGAAGAGTGTGGCAGTTTCACCAGTGGCTATCTGAAGAGTGTGGCAGTTTCGCCAGTGGCTCTCTCAAGAGTGTCACAGTTTCTCCAGTGGCTATCTCAAGAGTGTGACAGTTTCACCAGTGGCTATCTTAAGGGTATAACAGTTTCACCAGTGGCTATCTTAAGGGTATATCAGTTTCACCAGTGGCTATCTCAAGGGTATAACAGTTTCACCAGTGGATTTTTTGCCAGTGGCTATCTCAAGAGGAGCCGGAGATGCCGGTTCATGGAGCTCCGGTCCTGCGGCCATGGAATACTGACCCGACTGTTGGACCAGAGTCCTGCAAATCCATTTGCTCATCTCTACTCTCGTCATATCTACCAATAAGGAAAGACATTGTATGGGATTTCCCATAATACCAGCATAAAATGAATCCATCTGCATTGAGTTTTCCATGCTGTTTGTGGCAGGGTTTTATAGAGGTACATCTGGGTATTTGGAGCTCTGTGTTCAATCCAGATCTCCAACTTCTGTAAAGATATGTTGTAAAATTGTTGTGTACATTATAAAGTGCCTGCATATTGTGGAGTTCTCCATCTAGTCTGCAGCTTATAATCTGTATAGATTTCAGCCCCCTTGCAATATGTATGTTCTATGAATGTTTCTGCAGATGATTTCACCGTTACATCCTTCTTGTAGGGCCTGAAAAACTCCTATGATAATCTGCAGCTCCAGCTAAATGATATTGTGGAGCTTGTGCGAGGAGGCAAATTGTCCCAGCAGACTCGCAGCACATTGGGGGCTCTCGTCACCATAGAGGGGCACGCTCGTGACGTGGGCATGGAAATGATCCAAACAAGTTTGTGCAAACATCATGGCTAGCACCAAACTTTCCAATACCATGTTCTATTTATTATACACTACATGGAGAAAGGTATTGTGCCCCCTCCACATTACACCTACAGGGGCTTTTATGGCCTCCTATTCTAAATCCATATACAGGATGTTAATATGGAGTCCGTCCCTCTACAGATATCACAGCTCAATATGCAGAGCACCTTCATACATTTCACCCCATTCCTATCTTCTTTCCATATCTATGTTATATTCCCCCCTCTTTTCTTTGAGTTTTCATAGGACACAATTGATCTTGTCACAGTAAAGCAATCTTGGGGTGTACTTACAATGACGTCTATGGGGCAGTAGTCATTTCTGCATATTGAGATGGTGGTCACTATATAGGAATGTTTTGGCATCTGTATGTGTCGGCATCCCCTGTATATGACTCATTGCCACAGTTGATATTCTTTATAGTCAGTGTTTTGGATGGCCTAGGTGCGGTTTGTAATATTTTCTATCAATGGTGTGTGTGCCCTCCTCTGTGCGGTGTCCTTCCATAACCATGGATGTACTAATAAAGGGTTTTTATGTCAATTCCTTTAATGACCTTTTGTTCGGTTTCTTTGTAGGTATTATGTAATTCTCTGAATGGTCAGCCATTCTAAGCCTGAGCAGACATATGGCAATGTAATTGATGTGTGACTGACATTGTTCTTCCCTATGTTGCGGTGACATATTTATGCTGCCATTGTGCAGTATTTGTTCTAATTAATCATCCTAAAGGTGTTTAGTGGGGTTGAGGTTGAGAACGTGTGTGAAACAGTTTTGCTCTTCTATTCCCTTAGGGTTGGAAGCTACAATTGTTTAAAATGTCTTGTGCTGAAGCATTAAGATATCTTTTCACTGGAACTAAGGGGCCTAGACCAACCCCTAAAAACAAGGCCATACCTCCACCAGCAAACTGTACAGCGGGCACAATGCAGTTAATAGGGTAACGTTCTCCTGGCATTCACCAAATCCAGACTCGTCCATCAGATGCCAGATAGAGAAGTGTGATCCGTCACTGCACAGAACAGGTCTCCTCCAGAGTCCTGTGGTGGCGGCTTCACACCACTCCATCTGACGCTCGGCATCGTGCTTGGTGATGTAAGGCTGCATGCAGCTGCTCGGCCATAAAGCTCCTGGCGAGGGCGCAGTGTTTGTGGTGATGTTGTTACCAAAGGAGATCTGGACTCTGCAGTTATGGAGTCAGGAGAGCGTTCTGCCCTCTGCTCCTCAGCAATCAGTGACCCTGCTCTGTAATGTTCCGTGGTCTCCTGAGTTGCTGCAGTTCCTTCTACTCCTTAATAATATCATTCACATGTGATGGGGGAAGATTTAGGAGGGAAGAAATTTAATATCCAGACTTGTTACCCCGGTGGCTCCTATTACAGGACCGCGCTGGTATCAGAGGGCTCTGCACCACCAGCCGTTCTGTCATATGTTAGTAACAGCACACAGCATGGGAGGGCGGATGTTATACACCGGGGGGCGTGGGGATTGATGTTATACACTGGTGGGGGGCGAGAGTCTTAATGTTATACAAGGCCGAGGGGCCAGATGTTATACCCTAGGGGTACGAGGGGCTAGATGTTATACATGTCCGAGGGCTGGATGTTATACGCTGAGGGGCAAGGGGACGGATATTATATACCAGGAGCGACTGGATGGATATTATACACCAGGGGCGAGGGGATTGATGTTATACACTGGTGGGGGGGCGAGAGTCTTAATGTTATACAACAAGGCCGAGGGGCCAGATGTTATTGACGCGCCCACCTGGGCCGTGTGTGGGGGTATACCTGGAGCCGGGTCTCTGTGTAATGCTAGGGGTTGTAGTCTCCGTGGCGGCGACCTGGTCCCGTGGCTCAGGGCGGTCAAACCAGTGGCGGATCTGTTTATTTGGTTTTTGATGTTTAAATGTCCGACTACGCCACCCGTAGATTGCGGTCACTGAGAACCACCGCTGCGGGGCAGACCGCTGAGGCTGATGTTGTGTGCGCAGCAGAGGGTAGTATAACTCCCCACGGGAGGAGTAGAGCCTCAGGGCAGCGTGTGTAGATGGTGAGGGTTGTGGTGCATGGACGCAGCAGAAATGACTCAGAGTCCGTGCAGTGCAGTTCAGGGTCTTTACTGTTGGTAATGAAGAAGGCCCTGCCGGGAGTACTGGCTAACATTAGAGGCCTGGTCAGTCTGTGAGCGAACAAGAGTCCCCCTGGCCAGGTGGAGGTGTAGGCCTTCCCGTCTGACTGCACTCTTCCTGTCTACCCTGTAGTCGTGTAGTAGCCCACGTCCCTGAGTGTACCGTGTGGTGCTCACCCGTATGGCTGGTGACTTGGGACCTTTGGTACCTTCCGCTCCTCGATGGCGGTGCCGATCATTTGCGTGTAACTAAGCCTCCGGGCTTTCTATGGCCAGAGGACCTGAAATCCCCTGCCAGGTGGTTTCTGCTGCTGGATGTGGAGATCCTCACAGCCTCGGACTCCAGTGTTCGGTTCTCTGTGTCTTCGGCCAGGACGAGCTCTTCACAGCTCCAGTCCCTGGCTTTCAGCTCCTGGCTCCTACAGAGCTCCTTGCTGCTCCTCTGCTCTACTCTCCTTTTCCTGACTAACCCCGTCCCCATCCCAGATCCAGTTTATAAAGGGCAGGTTCCTCCCCTCCCTGGACTGGGGCAGGAGGCGTTGCATGCAATTGTGCTCCTGACCAGGAAAACCCATGCTCGCTCTGACATGGTATTTCTACCACTGTGGCAACCAAAACCCCTGGGGTGCCACATTATACACTGGGGGTACGAGGGGCTAGTTGTTATACAAGTCTGAGGGCTGGATGTTATACACTGAGGGGCGAGTGGACGGATATTATACACCGGGGTGAGGGGACAGATATTATACACCAGGGGCGAGGGGACGGATATTATTCACCGGGGCGAGGGGACAGATATTATACACCAGGGGCGAGGGGATGGTTGTTATACACTGAGAACGAGGGGACGGATATTATACACCGGGGGGGCGAGAGGCCGGATGTTATACACCAGGGGGAGGGAGCGAGGGGACAGATGTTATACACCGGGGCTGGGGCCGGATGTTATACCCTGGGGGCCGGATATTATGCAAAGGAGGGCTTGGGGTTGGATGTTATACAGTGGGGTTGAGGGGATGGATTTAATACACTGGCGGGGGGGCGAGGGGCGGATGTTATACACCGGGGGAGGCGAGAGGCCGGATTTTATAAACTGGGGGCTGAGAGTCCGGATGTTATACACCGTGGGCAATGGGACTAAATGAAAAAAGCAGAATTCGGTGACTAGGAGTTTTGTCCTATAATGTATGTGCATTTGCCTTCCCTTTAGAAACTCTCCCTTGTGATTCTGCAGTGTCTTAGAGGTTGACTATCTTTTCCTACATTGCTCAGGAGTTTCTCATAAAACAGACTTCCAGTGGCTTGCCCAACTCCGCTATTACTGGGAGAATGAGAATGCGAGAGTGCGAATCATCAGCTGCAATGTGAAGTCCGCCTATGAGTACCTGGGCAACTCCCCACGCCTGGTCATCTCCCCACGCCTGGTCATCACTCCTCTCACTGACAGATGCTAGCGGACTCTGGTATGATGTGATGGGTTATGCTCAGAAATCTTTTTGACTTTTGTATGATGCATGAAACTTATTAGAAAGTTTATTGATATTTCATACCAGTTCTTTCATGTTTCATTGGTAGATCGGTGCTTTTTATCTAAATCTTGGTGGAGCTCCAGAAGGTCCGGCCGGCACGGGAAAAACTGAGACCACCAAAGATTTGGCCAAGGCGCTGGCCGTGCAGTGTGTGGTCTTTAACTGCTCTGATGGTTTGGACTACATAGCAATATCAAAGGTACCTACAATGTTAAGCTGCTCCATTGCAGATAATAAACTGACTCCAACCGATGTTCTGCTGACATCTTTTGATTAGATAGTACAGACCAAAAGTTTGGACACACCTTCTCATTTAAAGATTTTTCTGTATTTTCATGACTATGAAAATTGTACATTCACACTTAAGGCATCAAAACTATGAATTAACACATGTGGAATTATATACTTAACAAAAACGTGTGAAACAACAGAAAATATGTCTTATATTCTAGGTTCTTCAAAGTAGCCACCTTTGGCTTTGATGACTGCTTTGCACACTCTTGGCATTCTCTTGATGAGCTTCAAGAGGTAGTCACCGGAAATGGTTTTCACTTCACAGGTGTGCCCTGTCAGGTTTAATAAGTGGGATTTCTTGCCTTATAAATGGGGTTAGGACCATCAGTTGTGTTGTGCAGAAGTATGGTGGATACACAGCAGATAGTCCTACTGAATAGACTGTTAGAATTTGTATTATGGCAAGAAAAAAGCAGCTAAGCAAAGAAAAACGAGTGGCCATCATTACTTTAAGAAATGAAGGTCAGTCAGTGCGAAAAATTGGGAAAACTTTGAAAGTGTCCCCAAGTGCAGATGCAAAAACCATCAAGCGCTACAAAGAAACTGGCTCACATGAGGACCGCCCCAGGAAAGGAAGACCAAGAGTCACCTCTGCTTCTGAGGATAATTTTATCCGAGTCACCAGCATCAGAAATCGCAGGTTAACAGCAGCTCAGATTAGAGACCAGGTCAATGCCACACAGTTCTAGCAGCAGACACATCTCTTCAACAACTGTTAAGAGGAGACTTTGTGCAGCAGGCCTTCATGGTAAAATAGCTGCTAGGAAACCACTGCTAAGAACACGCAACAAGCAGAAGAGACTTGTTTGGGCTAAAGAACACAAGGAATGGACATTTGACCAGTGGAAATCTGTGCTTTGGTCTGATGAGTCCAAATTTGAGATCTTTGGTTCCAGCCACCGTGTCTTTGTGCGACGCAGAAAAGGTGTACAGATGGACTCTACATGCCTGGTTCCCACCGTGAAGCATGGAGCAGGAGGTGTGATGTTGTGGGGGTGCTTTGCTGGTGACACTGTTGGGGATTTATTCAAAATTTAAGGCATACTGAACCAGCATGGCTACCACAGCATCTTGCAGCGGCATGCTATTCCATCCGGTTTGCGTTTAGTTGGAACAGCATTTATTTTTCAAAAGGACAATGACCCCAACACACCTCCAGGCTGTGTAAGGGCTGTTTGACCAAGAAGGAGAGTGATTCCTCCACAGTAACCAGACCTGAACCCAATCGAGATGGTTTGGCGTGAGCTGGGCGGCAGAGTGAAGGCAAAAGGGCCAACAAGTGCTAACCATCTCTGGGAACTCCTTCAAGATTGTTGGAAGACCATTTCCGGTGACTAACTCTTGAAGCTCATCAAGAGAATGCCAAGAGTGTGCAAAGCAGTCATCAAAGCAAAAGGTGGCTACTTTGAAGAACCTAGAATATAAGACATATTTTCAGTTGTTTCACACTTTTTTGTTAAGTATATATTTTTCCACATGTGTTAATTAATAATTTGATGCCTTCAGTGTGAATGTACAATTTTCATAGTCATGAAAATACAGAAAATCTTTAAATGAGAAGGTGTGTCCAAACTTTTGGTCTGTACTGTATATACTTTTTTTTAGTTTTTCAAAGGGCAGGCATCATCGGGAGCATGGGCGTGTTTTGATGAGTTTAACCGTATTGAGCTGGAGGTGTTGTCCGTGGTGGCCCAACAGATTCTCCGCATCCAGAGAGCCATCCAGACGAAGATGGACATGTTCAACTTCGAAGGAACAGAACTGAAGCTTAACTCAAATTGCTTCGTAGCCATTACCATGAATCCTGGCTACGCGGGACGTTCTGAGCTGCCGGATAACCTCAAGGTAAAGAGTCCCAGTGCCTTGCATCGGGCCCTTCCACAACATTTCTATAGGATTAATCTCAGGACTATGACTCGGCCATTCCAAAACTTTATGTTTATTCAACCATTCTTTTGTAGAACGACTTGTGTCTTTGGGCCATTGTCTTGCTGCATGACCCACGTTTTCTTGAGATTCAGTACATCAACTGATATCCTGATATTTTCCTTTAGCATTTGCTGATGGATTTTAGAATTCATTGTTCCATCAATGATGGCAGCCGTCCTTGGCCAAGTGCAGCAAAACAGGCCCAAAGCATGTTACGATTACCATCTTTGTGTTTCATAGATGATAGGAGGTTCTTATGCTGTAATGCAGTATTTTCTTTCTGCAAACATATAGCTTCTCACTTAAAATCTCTATCTTGGCCTCATCCTTCCACAAAGCATTATTCCAGTTACCTATTGATGTGCCCAGGTGAGTTTTAGCAGTGACATTTTAAATCGCATTGCCTTTCTCCTTGCAATCCTGCCATGCTCGCCATTGTTGTTCATTGTCCTTCTGATGGTGGACTCATGAACAATTACATTAGCTAATGTGAGGAGAGGCCTTTAGTTGCTTAGAGGTTACCTTGAGTTCCTTTGTGACCTCACAGACTGATGTAGCTTTAAGTCAAATTTATGCAGTAATACAGAAATTTTTGAGGGGTTCACAAACTTTCAAGTAAATACTAGGTTTACAAAAGAAACATAAGATTTCATCAAAGGGATTATTCTCCCCCAAACCTATATGAGATTGTACATTTCCTATGTATAATCACAACACCTGATGCCCTCATTTCTGCAAGCTCCTTAATATTGATGTCCCATTCTCCTATTTTCTAAAATGGACACAGTAGAAGTGTGGAGAGAGATTTGGAAAGTGTTAAAGGAGTATTCCCATCTCCAAGATTCTATCCCAATATGTAATAGGTGTAATAATAATATTAATAGCAAATACCTCCAATTGGAAATGTAGTATAGTTCTTCTGATTAGCTATGTCGCTTAACCCATGTGCAGGGCATAGCAGTAGCTTAGGTATCCATGGTTATGACCATTAGCAAGTAACTAACTGTTACTATGAGGGAATCTAATGCTAACTAATCAGATTTAGTTATAGGGTTGACTTTTAGAGGTATTCTCATCTTTTAAAGCATATCCACAAAAATGGCCATAATTGTCTGGTAGATGAGGGTCTCTCTTCTGGCACCCACCCTAACTTTTCTCGAATAGGAGGCCCCATCTTGTGCCGCTGTGAAAGGAGAGTTTGGCAGCACGTGCAACACTTCCATTCACTGATTTGGAAGTCCTGCATATACAGTCATCAGGGGTGTAATGATCGCGGTTGAGGTCGCGACTGGGCCCGTGCAGGTGAGGGGCCCGCCGACATCAGCGCAAACTTCAACTGGATGTGCGCCCTCGAATGCACATTCAGATGAAGTGTATTGAGGCGCAGAGACCCGTTGGGTCTGGGCACGACAATGCACGCTGACGGCCAATCAGAAGCCAGCAGCTGATGTCGGCGTGCACATGACGAGGGCGCATGACAGTGACATCATATGCTCCCGACGCTTGCACTCTGAAGTAAGATGCTGGCTTCAGAAGAGGATGGCGCGCAGCGGGGGAGCGGAGGAAAAGCGAGCAGAATCATTTATTTTTTTTCTATGCATTAAAATACAACGGCAGAATGGGGGACATATACTAGGATGGGGGATATATATACTGGATGGGGGATATATATACCAGAATGGGGCATAAATATACCAGGATGGGGCCCCTGGATAAGGGACATATATAACCAGGATGGGGGATATATATATCAAGGTGGGGCCCAGGATAAGGGACATATATAACCAGGATGGGGGATATATATATCAAGGTGGGGCCCAGGATAAGGGACATGTACACTAGGATGGGGGATATATATACCAGGATGGGGCCAGAACATGGGACATATATACCAGGAAGGAGCCCAATATGGGGGATATTACTACATAATGGGGTAGGAGGTGCAACACGCATGTCCTTATAGGATTTAGAACACTACAAGGGCCCATACATCTGACCAACATGCAGTGGGTCCAAATCTTGCAATGGGGGCCCATCGGACTCTAGTTACGCCACTGACAGTCATCTCTACATTCACTTTAGTCGCTATAATTAAAGGGATTGTCAGTCCCTTTCATTCTGGTGCTACTACAACAATCATCTAAATGGTGAGGATCCAGTTCCTGACACCAGCACTGAATGTAGGGAAAATGTAATGTTACATAGACATCCATTTATTTGAGTAGAAGCTATGTAATCTATGGATGATGGAAACGTCAGGACACTTGGAAACGACTTTGTAGACTGTTTTTTCATCCACACAGCGAGATAATTAGATAACTGGATGGGCTTGTGTCTTAGGGCAACCCTACTTAGTATATCTCTCTCTCCAGCCCGCCACTGTTAGCCGCTGCGGTATGATTTATCTGGAACCCCAACAACTGGGCTGGGCGCCCCTGGTGAGGTCCTGGCTCAGCACCCTTCCCGATGCACTGAAGACTAAGGACCACCTCGCTCTTCTAGAGGAACTCTTTAAGTGGCTCGTCCAACCTTCCCTTCGATTCCTCCGAAAGCAGTGCAAGGTGGGCGTAATGTGTCCTCTCAATTGTAGGAGCATTGCGCAAGTTTGTAGTCTAGATTTACCCTCAGTGTCCTAATGTCTTTCCTCATAGGATCTGGTGACAACCAGCAATGGCAATGTGGTAATATCACTCACACCATTATTGGAGATGCTGATTTTTGATGTGATGAGTAGAGATGAGCGTTGTTCTACTCGAACTGTTCGCCAATCTCAAATTCGAGCTGTTTTGGGCGGTGTTCGAGCCGGTCGGCGAACACGAACAATTTGAGAAAAATTCGGCTGTTCGAGGTTATGTTCGATAACTGTTCGTGCACCAAAATCATAACTGGATTTTTTCTCAGTAATGATGAAAATTAATGTTAATACGCAGTTTGAGTGTACAGCGGGGCGGGGGGAGGGGCAGGGGATGGATCTCTGCAGGAACAATGAAGATCTCCATTTTTTTTTCTCTTTCCCGCATTTGCAGTGGGGAGGTGCAATCTGTCAGCCTATCAGCAGCGCACACACGGAGCGAAGTGCTTTTTTTCACACAAGCAAGGGCATGTGTCATTGGCAGTGTATGTCACATGTCCTTGCCCTATAAGACCAAGCCATTTTCCCCGTCGCCACCATTTTCTCACTGCTGCAGCTGCGTGTTAGACGGCACCGCTGTTGCTGTGTGCGCTATACCTTGTTAATTTCAAGCCAATTTTCGCACAAATATACAGATAGCTTGGGAGTAGGGAATAGTTGTGATTGCAGTCCTTTTAAGGACTAGGTTACAGCATTTCCTACGACTTTTATCAGGCAGGTCTGTGCTCTTAAATAGATAGATTGTGGGAGTAAAGACTAATTGTAATTGGAGTCCTTTTCAGGACTAGGTTACATCAGTTCCTATCAGTTTTTGCCAGGCAGGTCTGTGCCAGTGCTGTGCAAGTTTTTTTCACAGCATTTGGCTGAATCTAGCAAAGCTAATCCTTTTTGGCCTATTGCAGAGTGTGTTAGTCAGTGGAGTAGCCTATCTGTGTTGCAAGATATACCACCTGTGTATAGAATACCAATTTTTTTACTGCACCTAGTGAAGTAAAATCTTTTGGGCATAGCATCATTCTATTAGTCCATCTATACTGACCTCCATCAGGTTGCAAACTGAATATAATTTTTTTCTGCATCTAGCTCTGAAAAAATATTTGGGCTTCTAGCGGTGTGTGGGACTTGGTCTATTAGTCCATCTATACTGACCTCCATCAGGTTGCAAATTAAAAATAATTTTTTTCTGCATCTAGCTCTGAAAAAATATTTGGGCTTCTAGCGGTGTGTGGGACTTGGTCTATTAGTCCATCTATACTGACCTCCATCAGGTTGCAAATTAAAAATAATTTTTTTCTTCATTTATCTCTGAAAAAATATTTGGGCTTCTAGCAGTGTGTGGGACTTGGTCTATTAGTCCATCTATACTGACCTCCATCAGGTTGCAAATTGAATAAAAAAATTTTCTGCATCTAGCTCTGAAAAAATATTTGGGCTTCTAGCGGTGTGTGGGACTTGGTCTATTAGTCCATCTATACTGACCTCCATCAGGTTGCAAATTAAAAATATTTTTTTTCTGCATCTAACCCAGCCAATAGTTTTGGCCTAATACCACAGTTTGGCCACTCAGCTCTGCTCGGTTACCATCCATTGTTTTTTTGTGCAAACAACTCCAGAGTTGTGAATTAGTTAACCACCAAAATGAGTGGAAAAAGGCCTGCTGCTGGTGGAAAGGGGAATAGGCGTGTTGGGAAGGGGAAAAAAGGTTGTGTCCGTGGGGTAGGTGCAGAAGAAAGACCATCTTCCAGCCAAACTAAAATGTCTACTTCTTTTAGCGGACAATGTGATAAGATCCCTTTCTTACGGCCACGCCAATCGCTACAAATTCCAGATGAGGCACAAAAACAGCAGGTGCTTCAACGGATATCAAGTGCTCCTTTAAGTGGGCTCTCCTCCACATCAACTTCAACATCACAAATACTCCAGTCCTCAAAGGTGTCACCCAAATCGCACTTGCTTCCTCACAGCTCCCAAATCTCCAGCTGCCCGTCTGAGTATGAGGTAGAACAGATGGTTGAGTCTGCAGAGCTGTTTACTCATACTATAGCCTGGGAATCAGAGGTCGACTCCAGCGCTTCTGTGAATCCAGACGAGGAAATGATCTGCACTGATGCCCAGAATCTTTATGAGTCGGATCCAGGACCAGACGCAGAAGGTTCTGACCATAATGTAGACCCTCATTCCCAAACTGTAACTCCTGTTGGTGGAGACAATGAGGAAGACGATGATAAGACTCAAATACCTGATTGGAGCGACAACTTTAGTTTTTTGTCAGGGCAGGAACAGGTTGGCTCTGAGGACGACGGGTGTGATAACGCACAGGGTGATGATGATGAGGTCGGAGATCCCACTTACTGTCAACCCACAGTCAGCCAAGAGATGAGGTCAGCAGAGGAGGTGGAGGAAGATGCTAGTGACGACGAGGTCAGGTTGCGCCTTCCTGGACAGAGACGTAGTACTGGAAGCACGTCAACAACTGCATCCTCAAACACAACTCTGCCTCTCACCACAAGTCGTGGTGGCTCTTCAGGTCGCATGGGTGCTAAGCCTTGCATAGCCTGGGCATTTTTTCAGATCGATAAAGATGACCCAACTCGTGTTATCTGTAACATTTGTCAGCAAAAGCTAAGTAGAGGCCAAAAAATACATAGTTTGAGTACTTCATGCATGAACCGGCACATGGACATGAAGCATAAGTTGCAGTGGGAAGCTCAGTGTGCTACAATGCGGCCTAGCCGGCCGGGCCAATCACCGTCTGCCATATCTTGTGCATCCGCGGCCTCTTCATCCTCTGTGACTGGGGGGACAGCAGTCACACCTGTTTTGGGGCGCAGACCTGCCACCTCTTTACCCGCAACAGCCAGCGTGATTGGCAGGTCATCATTTTCTTTGGAGGTGGTAACACCAGCTGGTGTTGAGCGCTGTCCGACATCGATAGCACCACCTTTGGATCAAGGCAACCTAACATGTCCGCCTGCATCTTCCTCACAGACCGGCAGTTTGCCGGGGACACCCTTATCAACCCCGTCTAAGCACAATAGCCAGCCCTCGGTCCCTCAGATGTGGACAAGTAAAAGACCATTTCCTCCTAGCCATGAGAAAGCTAAGAGGTTGAATTTCACCATCTGCAAGCTCTTGGCTACAGAAATGCTGCCTTTCCGCCTGGTGGACACAGAGGATTTTCGAGACCTTATGTCCGTCGCAGTGCCCCAGTACCAGATGCCCAGTCGGCACTACTTCTCAAAGAAAGGTGTGCCTGCGCTCCACCAGCATGTCGCACACAACATCACCGCTTCTTTGAGAAACTCTGTGTGTGACAGGGTGCATTTCACCACAGACACTTGGACGAGTAGGCATGGACAGGGGCGTTACATGTCGCTGACTGGGCACTGGGTAACTATGGTGACAGCAGGACAAGGGGCTGCTGTCCAAGTCTTGCCGTCCCCACGAGTTGTGCGTCAATCCTCTTTATGTCAAAGTTCCTCCACTGCTTCTGCCTCCTCAACCTCCTCTCGGTCTTCCACCTGCACCCAAAGCCTGTCTGGTCATGCCACAAGCTTTCTAACTGCGCAGAAGGGATCCTGCACACCTCCTTACTATGCTGGCAGTAGGGCTCAACGTCATCAGGTGGTTTTTACATTGAAATGTCTGGGAAATGTGAGTCACACAGCTGAGGAGTTGTGGTCAGCTCTGGAGAACCAATTTCATGAATGGTTGTCTCCACTGGACCTGAAACCAGGGAAGGCCGTGTGCGACAATGCTGCAAACCTGGGTGCGGCCCTTCGCCGGGGCAATGTCACACACGTGCCTTGTATGGCTCATGTGTTGAACCTGGTTGTCCAGCAATTTTTAGCCCACTATCCCAGACTAGATGGCCTTCTGCAGAGGGCACGGTCGCTGTGTGCTCACTTCCGCCGTTCGCATCCCGCAGCTCAGCGACTTACATCTCTACAGAAGTCGTTGGGCCTGCCACTTCACCGGCTAAAATGCGATGTGCCTACCCGGTGGAATTCAACTCTGCACATGTTGCAGCGACTGTGGCAGCACCGACAAGCCCTGGTGCAATACGTTCTGACGTATAGCCTGGGCCAACGAGATTCAGAGGTGGGGCAAATCACGCTGGAGGAGTGGTCTCAGATCAGGAACCTATGCACCCTTCTGCACAGTTTTGAAATGGCGACGAAGATGTTTAGTGCTGACGATGCCATTATCAGCATGACTATTCCGGTGATTTACATGCTGGAGCACATGTTAAACAGAATTCGGAGTCAGGTGGTGGCACAAGAGGAGGTGGAGGAAGTAGAGGAGGAGGAGTTGTATGCGGAAGGGCTAACATCTGCAAGGTCCAGACGGTCGGCAGCACCAAGGCGGCAGGCATGTGAGGGTGGGGGAGATGGTTTTACCAGGGCGCATGGTAGCAGCCAAACTAGTGAGGAAGGTGCAGGAGCCCAGGAAGAAGTGGAGGACGAACTGATGGAAGACTCATCAGATGAGGGAGACCTTGATCACATTTCTGTTGTGCGAGGTTGGGGGGAGAGGACAGAGGAAGGAAGCATGATTGTTACCTCGCCACCAACACAACAGGGACTTGGTGCTCCTGGATGCGCAACACACATGAGTGCCTTCTTGCTGCACTACCTGCAACATGACCCTCGAATTGTGAGAATTAGAAATAATCCTGACTACTGGGTTGCCACACTGTTAGATCCCCGGTACAAAAGTAAATTTGCAGAAATTATTCCTGCCATAGAAAGGGATGCACGCATGCAGGAGTATCAGCAGAGACTGTTGCAGAATCTTACATGTGCTTTTCCACAAAATACCAGTGGTGCACGTAGTGAATCTCACAGTTCCAACTTGCCAACCGTGGGACCGTCAAGTGTTCAGCACTCAAACCGTAACAGAACCACAGTATCTGCTGGTAACATCAATTTTGCGGAATCATTTCACCACTTTTTTAGCCCATCCTTTGCAAGGCCACAGGAGACAAGAAGTCTGACACATAGTCAACGCCTAGAGACGATGGTACAGGAGTATCTCCAAGTAAACATTGAAGCCACGACTGTGTCACTGGACCCTTGCTCTTTTTGGGCTTCCAATCTGGATAAATGGCCGGAGCTAGCCACTTACGCCTTGGAGATCTTGTTATGCCCCGCAGCCAGCGTTATGTCTGAACGTGTGTTCAGCGCTGCTGGTGGTGTGCTGACAGATAAGCGCACGCGGCTCTCCACTGATAATGTAGACAGACTCACGTTCATAAAGATGAACAAATCATGGATCCGAAACGACTTTTCTACCCCTGTGTCATCCTGGGGAGAGTAAAAGCTTGATGATTGGTTAAAATCACCCTACCAACCGTTTTAAGCTTTCAAATTACTAATCATGTTTATCTGTATCTTGACTGGAAAATAATTTGGGCTTTGTAGCAGTGTGCAGCACTGATCCTATTAGGCCATCTATAATAAGCTTCACCAGATTTAAAATTAAAAATAATTTTTAGCTGCATCTAGCCCGGAAAATAATTTTGGGGCTCCGAGATGCGCAAGACACATAAGTGCCTTCTTGCTGCACTACCTGCAGCATGACCCTCATATTGTCAGAATTCGAAGTAATCATGACTACTGGGTTGCCACACTCTTAGATCCCCCAAACTTTTCGATCAACCTTTTCATTTTAATAAAAACCAAAAAAATGGTCATTTTTGAAATTATAAGCATTAGCAGGTTGTTAGAAACTGAAATCAAACAGTTTTCAACTCAAAACTTTATTCTAGGTGATGTTACATTTTCACATAGGACCCCTTGTTCGAAAGGAGCTTCTGAACTCTCTCGTCCATTGAATTTGTCAGGTTTTGGATGGTTTCTGCTTCAATTGTTTTGCATGAGGACAGAATACCCTCCCAGAGCTGTTGCTTAGATGTGAACTGCCTCCCGCCATCATAGACACTCCTTTTAATGATGCTCCAAAGGTTCTGAATGGGGTAGAGGTCAGGGGAGCATGGGGGTCACACCATAAGTTTGTCCCCTTTTATGCCCATATCAGCCAGAGATGCAGATGTTTTATGTGCAGCATGAGATGGTGCATTATCATGCAGAAAAATGATCTTGCTGTGAAATACACGGTTCTTCTTCTTGAACCATGGCAGGAAGTGCTGTTTGAGAAAATCCACATACATTATGGAGTTCATCTTTAGCGCCTTCAGGGATCCTAAAGGGGCCGACAATCTCTCTCCCCATGATTCCAGCCCAAAACATTACTCCACCTCCTCCTTGTTGGCGCTGTAGCCGTGTTTGCGTGGGGTGTCCATCAACCAGCCATCCTCCACTCCATTCATCTGGACCATCGAGCGCTGCACGGCACTCATCCGTGAACAAAACAGTTTTGAAATCAGTCTTCATGTAATGTTTGGCCCACTGGAGCCGTTTCTGCTTGTGTGAAGTGGATAGAGGAGGTCGACAGGATGGCATATGCACAGCTGCAAACCTCTGAAGGACCCTGCATCTTGTTGTTCGGGGGACGTTGGAGGCACAAGCAGCTTCAAAAACTTGTCTGCTGCTATGACAAGGCTTTTTTGCCGCTGCTGTTTCAACCTGACGTAATTGCCTGTAGGAAAGAGTCCTCAATTTGCCCTTATCAGCACGCACACGTGTGTACTGTGAATCAGCTACATACTTCTTGATTGCCAAGACACTTCATCCTGATCATCGCACAATGTTGATTGTAGTCATGCCTTGACCTAAACACTCCACAATTTGTTGCTTCTCAGCAGCCGACACATCCTTTTTCTTTCCCATTTTGGCAGAAAATGTAGGCTGCTTAATAATGTGAGAGAGCCTTCTTAAGTAGTCTTGCCTTTCATTGGACACACCTGCCAAACTAATTAGCACAGGTGTCTGCAATTGCTTACAGTGATATAAAGAGCCCTGACACACATCACCATCAATGAGTTTAACTGACAAACAAACAAATTCTTCCCTTATCACTCCTAAACACTTTTTGCATAATAATTTGGAACGCGGTGTACATGTGCTTTTCCACAAAACACCAGTGGTTCACGTAGTGAATCTTACAGTTCTAACTTGCCAACCGTGGTCTGTATGGAATTGTTCAATAAAGGGCCCAAAATTAAGATAACATAGATGGGAGAGGTCTCTATGAATAGGAATTCCTAAGTATTTGATACCCTGTGAGGGCCAGGCAAAGGAAAAGTTGGACTGGATGGAATCCTATATGGATTTAGGGAGGGAGACATCGAGGGCCTCAGACTTCGCTGCATTGATTTTAAAATTTTACCATGTAACAAAGTGATCTATTTCAGCCATAACAGCAGGGATGGATATATGTGATTGAGTGATATATACTAGGACATCATCAGCAAATAGAGAGCACTTGTACTCGGTGCCTCCCACCTCAATCCACCTAATATTGGGGTTATGGCGAATTGATGAGAGCAGGTGCTCCGTCACTAGGATGTATAAGAGAGGGGACAGAGGACATCCCTGCCTTGTCCCATTGGTGATTGTGAAAGGTGATGAAAATGTTCTGACGCACCCCCTGGGCCTTGGGACACCCGGAGCCGGACACTTTTTGGTGGATGCTGGTGGTTGTAGTCTTCGTGGCGGCGATCCGGTTCCGTGGCTCAGGGCGGTCAAACCAGTGGCGGAACTATTTATGTGGTTTTGATGTTTAAATGTCCGACTACGCCACCCGTGGATTGCGGTCAGAGTGAACCGCCGCTACAGGGCAGACCGCTGAGGCTGGTGTTGTGGGTGCAGCAGAGCGTAGCATAACTCCCCACGGGAGGAGTATAGCCTCAGGGCAGTGTATGCGGAGGATGGGGGTGATGGTGCAGGGCAGCAGCAGTAACGACACGGAGTCAGTGATGCAGTTCAGGGCCTTTACTCACAGTTCTTATTATCCAGACCACGTCTGCAGGTAACGGCTGCCCACGTCGTACTGTGCTCACCAGGTGAGGGGCTCAGACAACTCCCAGATAACTTTGGAGCGCTTCACAGGACCCCCTTTGTGTGTCCTTTGTCTGGCCTTTCTTACCAACACTTCTGTCCGGCTGCCTCGGGCCTCCTCTTGGTAAACTTGGCGCCAGTTTCCCTGACCCTATGTGGTGCCTTCCTAGCGGGTGGAGCAAGGGGCTGCGCCACATAAAATGTCAGAGCCTCCGGTTTCTAGCTGAGGGTCGTTTCCTGCCTCCACTAGTTCGGGGACCGGTCTCCCCCTTTGGCCTGACCCCTCCACGCAGGTGGATTCGGGCGTGCGGTGGCGACTCGCCCGTCCGCACCCCTGGGATCCCTTCATTCCTCGTTCCTGGAGCCTTCTCCGCTCCTCTTCCTTCCTTCTCCCTCTTGCAGGCCTGGGCCTCTGTTACTAGGCCCGCCTCCGGAGCAGAGCTCATGCAGAGCCCCTGCTCCCTGCCACTTCTGCTCAGACTTCTCTGCACTGAACTAAGATGGTGCCCACCTTTTATACTCCCTTCTCAATGCACCCAGGAACTGCTTCCTCCCTGCTCCTGCACTGCAGGGTTCCCCTTCCTCAGTGTTCCCTCCCCCCACTCCAGCCAGGGACAGGGACTGTCGTGCCCATCTCAGGGGCATATTGGTCGCCCTGCCCCACGGCAATGTGGTGTAATGCATGCAGGTGTCGGGTCCTGATCCACACTCCATCCTTATCTGAGAGTGAGATATCACACCTCTGGGTGAGGTGCAATACGTCTGTAGCAACCGAGCCCTCGGTGCTACAGTTCCATTTATCTTCAGCCTAGGTGACGTATTGTGATACAGGGCCGTGATTTTGGCTATAAAAGGGTCCCCTAGACCCCTACCCCAAGCTTTTTAAGAGAATCATATATGGTGTGCCAGGAGACTCTATGGAATGCTTTCTCAGCATCCAACGAGAGTATCTACTTACAAATTTTTAACTGCATCTAGCCCAGGAAATACTTTGTGCCTAGTAGCAGTGTCTGCTAGTCAGCGGATTATCCCGGCTGTTAAGCAAGCTACACCACCTGTAGTTTGGACACTTAATTTTTTCAAAGGAAATGCTTCGGGACCACGGGATACTTAGTGAAGAGCATCAGGAGGCACCCCAAGGCATAGGGGCTGGGACTGGCACTAGGATGCCTTGCGGTGGACAGCCGAGCTCGATCCTTATAAAAGCTTTTTAACTGCAGCAGCTTTAGTGGACGCTACTGGAGCTGGAATTACGCGGCTGCTGGCATGAGACTTGCCCTCCAATAGATCCTTGTAAATGGATTTAAAGTGTATTCATTCAAATTAGAGGGACAATTTAAATTAAAAAGCTTAGAGCTGCCTCCACCACAGGGGGGCTCTCTCGACCCACCAGCGGACAGGCACCAGTATTGGGAGAGGGGGGCTGGCCGTCAGGGTTCACCGCGGCTCTGGCACAAACCCGGCGACACGGAGGTGGCACGGGCAGGAGCGGACTGGCCGTCTCGGCTTCTCACTTTTTGGATTTTAGAAGGGCATGACATGCCTATATCTGTGTCTCCCCCTCCTTTTACTCCTCCACCTCTTTTCTTTTCGCATGACTATATGTACTTGTCACTTTTCCATGTGTTAGTTGTGTCTTCTGAGCAGTTTGTCAGCTTTTGGACACCTTTGAAGGTGTTTTCTATGTGTTTCTATGTGTTTTTGTTTGCCTGCCATTGGTTTTAACGTTGTTCGAAGGTGTTCGACGAACAGTTCGACGAACAGTTCGGCGAACACACGGGTGTTCGACGAACCGAACCGAACTCGAACACTACGGGGGTGGCTCAACACTAGTGATGAGAAAGGATCCGAATAATAAGAACATTTGTATCTGGATCATGGTAAGTGGAAGATCTGCCGATCCCATACACAATGTGGCTAATCCATCTGCAGGTATAGACAGTGCTTTCCTATGGTCCTGGAAAACGGGGGAAATAATTCCAAGTGGAGAGAAATTGTGAAAATATCACAATTCTGACATTATTTTTTGGGAATTGTTTTTACGGTGTACATTGTGTGGTAAAAATTACTTAGCAATATGATTCATTCATCAGTACGATTACACCGATACCAAACATGTCCAGTTTTTTTATTAGATTGGTAGTGAAAAAAAAAATTAGACGTTTGGGGAAAAAACATTTTTTGTAACTTTTCTCTGTATTTATTAGCCCCCTTAGGGAACTTAAAGCTGCGATCGTCTGATCGCTTGTGCTATATACAGCAATGTTACACCATAGCAAAAATCACGGTCTCCTTTGAAGCTCGGCCATGTCATCCGCGATTGTTAGAGGCAGGTTCCTGACGTCTACTGAGAATTGCATGTCAATAGCACCTTTAGAAATATATTTACTTAGAAAATTGGTGACGTGTTCAATACTTATTTCGCTCGCTGTATATTGTATCCCTTTTCTTCTCTTTTAGGCCAGTTTTGCTTTCTCCCTGGTTTGGTCCATTGGCGGCTGTTCTGACACCGACAGCCGAGTGAAGTTTGATGCTTTTTTCAAAGAAATTGTCACAGGAAAGAACGATCAGAGCCCTTTCCTGTCCTCCGTGGGGAAATGGGAATGTCCTTTGGACGATAAAGGCCAGGTCTATGACTACATGTACGAGGTAAAGGGATTTCTTGGAACCAGATTCATTGAAATCAAGCCTAATGCTCAGCAACTTATAACTGGCCTTTGGGTTATTATCTTAGGTCTCTTAGGACATGTTCACACTGTGTTTATGCCATACATCTATGACTTTGCCAGAGGTTCTGATTGAATCCCCGAAAAACTGAATTCAGAAGGAGACATAGAGTCCAATGACCAAAGTGGATTCCGTCAGATCCCCGGCAGAGTAATAGACATGCTGCATAAACGCAGTGTGAACAGGACCTAAATGTCAAACTTATGTAATGTGTCAGTGCTCTCTTATCCCTACATCAAATGTGTCCGAATATGGTTTATCAACGTTGTAACTACTTTTTTTTTAAAATTTGAAGTTAACCACTTCGCACCAGAGCCTGTTTTTGCCTTCGTGACCACGCCAATTTTTTCAACTCTGACCACTGTCACTTTATGAGGTAATTACTCTGGAACACTTCAACGGATCCCCCTGATTCGGAGAATGTTTTTTCGTGACATATTGTACTTCATGATTGTGGTAAAAATTTTCGATATCACTTGCGTTTATTTGTGAAAAAATCGGAAATTTGGCGAAAATTTTGCAATTTTCAAGCTTTGAATTTTCATGCCCTTAAATCAGAGAGATATGTCACACAAAATAGTTAATAAATAATATTTCCCACATGTCTACTTTACATCAGCACAATTTTGGAACCAAAATTTTTTTTTGTTAGGGAGCTATAAGGGTTAAAAGTTGACCAACGATTTCTCATTTTTCCAACAAAATTTACAAAAACATTTTCTTAGGGACCACATCACATTTGAAGTGACTTTGAGGGGCCTTTATGACAGAAAATACCCAAAAGTGACACCATTCTAAAAACTGCACCCCTCAAGGTGCTCAAAACCACATTCAAGAACTTTATTAAACCTTCAGGTGCTTCACAGGAATTTTTAGAATGTGGAAGAAAAAAATTAACATTTAACTTTTTTCACAAAAATGTTACTTTAGACCCAATTTTTTTTATTTTTGCAGGGGTAACAGGAAAAAATGAACCCCAAATTTTTTTGTGCAATTTCTCTTGAGCGCGCTGATACCCCATATGTGAGGAAAAACCACTGTTTGGGTGCACGGCGGGGTTCGGAAGGGAAGGAGCGACATTAGACTTTTTGAATGTAAAATTTGCTTGAATAATTAGCGGACGCCATGTTGCATTTTGGGAGCCCCTGATGTGCCTAAACAGTGGAAACCGCCCGCAAGTGACACCATTTTGTAAACTAGACCCCTTAGGGAACTTATCTAGATGTGTGGTGAGCACATTGGGAGACATAATAAACAAATCAGTAGCAGGTGAAGAATTGGTTTTATTTATTTTTTACGCCGTTCCTCATGCGGTATAAGTGATGAGATTACTTTATTCTTTGGGTCGGTGCGATTACAGAGATACCAGATTCATATCGGGTTTTTATGATTGACAGCAGTCACACACTAAAAGACGCTTTTTTTTGTAAAATCTAGTTTTTGCGTAGCCATATTTTGAGAGCTATAATTTTTCCATATTTCGGCCGACAGAGTCATGTGACGGCTTGTTTTTTGCGGGACGAGTTGACATTTTAATTGGTATCATTTTTGGGTACGTGACATTTTTTGATCGCTTTCTATTCCGTTTTTTTGTGAGGTAAAATTAACAAAAACCAACAATTCAGGAATTGTTTTTTGAGGTTTTTTTTATGCCGTTCTGCGTGTGGTAAAAGTGATGAGGCAGCGTTATTCTTCAGGTCAGTACGTTTACAGCGATACTACACTTACTGTATATTTTTTTTATATTTTGGCGCTTTTACACAATGAAACAGTTTTATAGAAAAAATATTTTTTTTGCATAGCTTTATTCTGAGAGCTATAACTTTTTTATTTTTCGGCTGATGGAGCTCTATGGCGGCTTGTTTTTCGCGGAACAAGATGTCGTTTTCAGTGGTACCATGTTTATTTCCATTTTGCTTTTTGATCGCATTTTTTTCCACTTTTTGTTTGGCGATATGAGGAAAAAGCATAGTTTTTTGCTCCGTTGTTTATTTATTTTTATTACGGTGTGCACAGAAGGAGTTAATTAGTGTGACAGTTTTATAGCTCGGGTTGTTTCGGATGCGGCGATACCAAATATGTGTACTTTTTTTGTTTTTGCATAAATATACGGATTTATTGGTTTAATATTTTATTTATTTATTTTTATTTATTTTGTGATTTTTTTTTTTAGTAGTTTGAAAACATTTTTTTTACTTTTTTTTTACATTTTTACTTAGTCCCTGTATGGGACATTAATTTTTATTTTTCTGATCACTGATCTCATGTAATGTAATAGACATATATTACATTACATGAGATCTTTGCTGACTGTTTCACAGTCAGTGTCTCCTGCCAGGCTTCAGCTGCAGGCTGAGCCAGGCAGGACACCATATACGGCAGAGCAGGAGGCGGTCATGTGACCTCCAGCTGCCATAGCAGCGCCAGGTCCTGGAAGGTATCAGGGGTCGTCGGAGAGGTAAGTAAGACGACCCCCTCTCCTCTGTCTATCTTCTATATGCCGCGATCACTATAGATATATATATATAGAACATAGCAAAGGGTTAACATCACTGGGACCTGATCCAACAGGTCCCGATGATGTTCCCTGTTCCCTGTCAGAGCTATCGCTCTGCACTGCACCCGCAGCGCTTGCAGGACCCTCGGTGTCCTGAGCGCTGCGGGACCACCCACCGTTTTTAAGCGTCCGCGCTGCACAGAGCCCAGGCAGCGCGGACGTTTATCTACAGTGAGCGGTCGGGAAGCGGTTAAATAAAAAAAAAAGTTTTCACAAAGTAAAATAGAGAGTTACCTTTTTATTATCATCTAGGACTGTGTTCATACTTTCTATCCCTAGCGTATCAATAGGTCCATCAAAGATAACCCATTTTCTTTCCGGAGTCTCAGATAACGCAAACTCCCGGGAAGTATTAGCGACTATCCCATTGGTCCACAGCAAATGAAGAGAGGCATCAATAAAATTGCTCTTCCCATAAAATCCAATACAATCCCACAATTGAACGGATTATTAAAGGGAATGCCTGGGATTATGATATTGATGATACACATGTATTGACTACACGTGGCCCCTATTGAATTGAACGTGCCGGCACCGGGAGAGACCGCAAGTAAGTGATTTGCATATATGCGGTCACATGCCAACTAGAAGTGCGTGACCTCACTCAAAGCTAGTGTATTGAGTGAGGCCAGACATAGTCTAGTCAGAATGTGGCTGGAAGTATGCAAATTTATGCTAATTTCTGGCATAAATAATACAATTTGTTGCTTCCATGTCTGATGGGGAAAATAAAACAGTTTCCAATTTTTGTGCAAACAGGGAGTAAGTCATAATAAAATGATTGCCCGGCAATGTATGGCTGGGGTCTATGTCTCTGAAGGAACCCCTTCTACCATGTCCATAAGCCATAAAAGGGGAGATTTTCCCATTTTCAGCAAAGATATTAGTATTATAAACAATAATTCCAATCATAGACGAACCTCATGTGACACTGGATCAAACTGCCCGAACAGCTGCCCCATGGTGATGGCTTTAGGGTTCACTGTCCGGTAAATCACTTTTTCTTCTTCCCACCCTCGCTCATTCATAAGAGACAGCGTATCAGCGAGGACGTGGAGGACCTTCGTTTTTCCAGAGAACGGCTCTCCAACCAACATAAAACTGTACGGGATAAACAAAATGCAGCATGGTCCATTGTATAAAATGGAAACAGCGAAGAATAAATCCCCCGTCCCATGGACTTCTGTAGTTCCAGCTTACCCGTGTCTGACAATCATCATCTCATACGTCTGGATCATGTTCTCCAGGAAGACCTTCTCGGGCTGGATGGTGTGTACAGCACAGCTCTCCTGTGCGCATTCAAGGAAATCCTGAGCAAAAGGAATGTAAAATATTTCATCAGTCTGTTTACAGTGGATCCAATTAGAGGTGGGAGAATACATTTTCAGGACCCAGATCAGTATTCTGTGGCCGCTGGAACGGGACCCCTGAGAGCCGCCTCTTAGCTGCCGGCATCCCCGGCTCCTCTTCTGATTATATGGCCTGGTGTACATCATGCTGCAACCATAACGTCATGCCAGGCCGGCTAATCTGAAGAAGAGCCGGGGGGCAGGAAGAAATAAGGTGGCTCTCAAGGGTCTCATTCAGTGCCCACCACTGACCTGATGTCACGCACAGTGTAGGAAAGACAAAGTGCGACACAAAGGGGTGAGGGGAAGGGAGCCCAGACACTAGGGAAAGGGGGAAATGGAGACCTCCTAGGCTGATCTGCAATCACCCTGTCTCCCCTACCGACTCTATATTGGTTCCTCACCAATTGCCGCACAGGAACCTATCTCTGTATTTCCTTAGCGCTAGGCCCTGGATAGGGAAGGGGGGGTGAGCACTAGTCGATCCCCACTGACAACCAAAGACAGCAAGGGTAGACAGACACAGGGGAAGTAGCTTAGCTTGAGTCGACTTCAGAGAGATGGCACACACATCCTCTTAGTACCAGAGAGGAAGTAAGAACTGCACTTGCTCCAAGCCTTCACAAGGGGTCATGTGAATATCACTGGAACCTCTGTGTAGCAACCAGGAAGTATTTAAACACCCAGGCCTGATTGTCAATTAGAGCAGGAGGGAGGTAGCCGCTGGGTCCTACAGTGAGACCGCTAAGAAGATGTCTGTAATGCCAAACGAAGGGATCTCCTGCAACCAACTGCAGGGCGACTGTCTGTCACATCTGACGCACCCATGACACCTGGCCATTGGATCAGTCTCCTGCGAATCGATTCATTCATCTAAAAAAAAAATTCTCCATAACCTACAACTAAACTAGTGATAAATCACTCACAGATGTTTTAACCATTTTTTTTTCTACATCAGATCATCCTGCATTGGAGGTATAAGTGAGCCCCCTTACCTCTGGTGCCCCTGTGCAGCTGCCCAGGTTGCACTAATGGGACCGGACGATGAGTGACAAGGTTATGTAACCCAATTCCAAAGCAGTGGATCAGGATCGGGTGATTTCAATGGGATTGGTCTACCATCTACTGTGTATGGGGGCCTCATGACAGATTATGTTGGGGGACATAAAAATCGGGTGGTTGGAATTTAATCACCCAATCCTTACTTTCTGACCCTGAAATTAGCAGCTGCCATAAGATTCTGGCAGCGACTCTGTCATAGAGAAAACAGGAGCGAGCATTCCTGAATATGGGGGAGCCGGGAAAGATAACTGTCATCCAAATGGCCCGCTATATAGGACCTATCACTTGCCATTAATATGCAATTTTATTACCTGGTGTAAATGCCGCTGTTCTCCTGAATCCGGTGTTGTTTTTCTTTTGCGCCTGCGCCTCTCCATTCCTGAGATATAGCCTCTTTATATAAATCTAGTTAATAATTTTTAATAGCCAAGTGGGCGTGGTCATCAAGTCCTCTCTGTGGGAGTCTTCAGGAAGGCCTTGCCCAGTTGGCTTAAAGGGCTAGAGGAGAGTGACAGATGTCAGGAACGGAGAGGAGCAGGAAGAAAAGAAAAATAATGCCGGAGTCAGGAGAACAGCGGCATTTACAGATTTATGGCGAGGGACAAGTCCTCTTTAAGTCTTGGAAAACCCCTTTAAGACACTATTATATTTTAATACCTTATAGTCGGCTTCCGGAAGTTGAATGCCAGGGAACAGGTCACTGGTAATCCCATTGAACAGAGGAATATCATGAGACAAAAATTTGGGTTCGTTTACATCCTTAATTGACCGCAAGAGCTAAATAGAATGAAAAAGGATTAAATGATAAAATAATTCATATACAATATGACATGAAACAATATTAAAAGTGAGGAACCCCATTACAAAGGAGCCGTCAGTTCTTGTGGTATGTCTGTATTAGTAAAGAATAGTATTCTCCAAAAAATAAGGATGAAACCTCTTTTCCTAAAACTCTACATTGTATCGTCCCTCTGTTATACCTCCTGGAAATGTATGTGTAAATGATATAAAATCTATATAGGGGACAACCCTATACAATCTGACTGTGCCCAAACAGTGGTGACATTGTCAGACTGTGTAGGGTACTCGTTATTGACAGATTTCAATTAATTCCTACATTTCCAGGAATGATAAAAGAGGAATGGAACGCTGCTGAGTTGCACTAAAATATGCTGCAGAATTGTTTTTCCATAGGGAATACATGTGGCCTCTGTGTTGCACTGTTAATTGCCGGCTGCAGAATGAGTTAAGTGAGATACTGTCAGTGAACTCGTTTTTGCTGGCTGACGGGGAGTTTGTAAATGTTTTATCTGTCTTTTTCTGAGCTCCTCTCAGTTTATTTATGACCACAGACCTTATCAAAATTGAATGTGCAGGGAATCAAAAAGCCGGTGAAAGCCAAGCGATGCAAAATTTTTAATAAAACCCAATTGTTAAAATGATTTTTAGCCTAAAATATATGTGTTTAAGTTAAAAATCAAGACTGTCCCATAAGATGAACAAGCTACGTGTTTAACAACTATAATTTTGACACTTTTGCACAGATGAGATCTAACAAGCCAGGAACAGTAATGTGCAGAAATTATTTGCAAGTCTCTGTCTGCTACTATAAAATCATACAGCTCTATTTTTTGTGATCCAAATGCTTCTCGGTAAGATGGTAATGCTATCCTATACGAGATGTAAAGCGACCAACAGTTCAGAATTTACAAGAATCTCTTCATTTTCATGGGGGAATTTCAGCTTCAGATTGCCAGCAGCGATCAGCACAGCCTTTACTGCACGCATCCCATAATCATAATGGAACTGGGACGAGAGCGGCTCCGAGCACAGCCGGTAAGTCATTACCATCTTCACCGAGAGAGGTTTAGCGTGCAGAAAACCGTAAGAATAAAGGCAGATCTCCGCAATCAGAGCATAGTTGGGGACCATCATTGCTACAGTCCGGAAAAGAACCTGAAATGCGCAAACCAGATGGGTCAGTCAACAAATGAAACTAAGTTACTGTTAACTAGGCATTGAGCCGGGGAACCCATTATGTCCATTTACACTATCCTCCACCCCAGACCTAAAAGTGATGTGTCTATTCCACATCAGAGGAAAGTCAGTCAAAGTGTGGTTAAAGGGGTATTCCCATCTCCAAGATCCTGTCCCAATATGTAATAGGTGTAATAATGTGTGCAAATATCTCCAATTAGAAATGTAGTATAGTTCTTCTGATTAGCTATGTTGCTTACCCCCATGTGCAGGACATTGCAGTAGCTTAGGTATCCATGGTTACGACCACTCAGTTACTTGCTAGTGGTCATAACCATGGATACCTAAGCTACTGCTATGCCCTGCACATGGGTTAAGCTACATAGCTAATCAGAAGAACTATACTACATTTCCAATTGGAGGTATTTGCTATTAATATTATTATTACACCTATTACATATTGGGATAGAGTCTTGGAGATGGGAATACTCCTTTAAAACTTTCCAAATCTCTCTCCGCACCTCTACTGTGTCCATTTTGGAAAATAGGAGAATGGGACATCAATATTAAGGAGCTTGCAGAAATGAGGGCATCAGGTACAATCTCATATAGGTTTGGGGGAGAATGATTCCTTTGATGAAATCTTATGTTTCTTTTGTAAACCTAGTATTTACTTGAAAGTTTGTGAACCCCTCAAAAATTTCTGTATTACTGCATAAATTTGACTTAAAGCTACATCAGTCTGTGAGGTCACAAAGGAACTGAAGGTAACCTCTAAGCAACTAAAGGCCTCTCCTCACATTAGCTAATGTAATTGTTCATGAGTCCACCATCAGAAGGACAATGAACAACAATGGCGAGCATGGCAGGATTGCAAGGAGAACGGCAATGCGATTTAAAATGTCACTGCTAAAACTCACCTGGGCACATCAATAGGTAACTGGAATAATGCTTTGTGGAAGGATGAGGCCAAGATAGAGATTTTAAGTGAGAAGCTATATGTTTGCAGAAAGAAAATACTGCATTACAGCATAAGAACCTCCTATCATCTATGAAACACAAAGATGGTAATCGTAACATGCTTTGGGCCTGTTTTGCTGCACTTGGCCAAGGATGGCTGCCATCATTGATGGAACAATGAATTCTAAAATCTATCAGCAAATGCTAAAGGAAAATATCAGGATATCAGTTCATGTACTGAATCTCAAGAAAACGTGGGTCATGCAGCAAGACAATGGCCCAAAGACACAAGTCGTTCTACAAAAGAATGGTTGAATAAACATAAAGTTTTGGAATGGCCGAGTCATAGTCCTGAGCTGAATCCTATAGAAATGTTGTGGAAGGGCCCGATGCAAGGCACTGGGACTCTTTACCTTGAGGTTATCCGGCAGCTCAGAACGTCCCGCGGAGCCAGGATTCATGGTAATGGCTACGAAGCAATTTGGGTTAAGCTTCAGTTCTGTTCCTTCGAAGTTGAACATGTCCATCTTCGTCTGGATGGCTCTCTGGATGCAGAGAATCTGTTGGGCCACCACGGACAACACCTCCAGCTCAATACGGTTAAACTCATCAAAACACGCCCATGCTCCCGATGATGCCAGCCGTTTGAAAACTAAAAAAAAGTATATACAGTACAGACCAAAAGTTTGGACACACCTTCTCATTTAAAGATTTTCTGTATTTTCATGACTATGAAAATTGTACATTCACACTGAAGGCATCAAACTATGAATTAACACATGTGGAAAAATATATACTTAACAAAAAAGTGTGAAACAACTGAAAATATGTCTTATATTCTAGGTTCTTCAAAGTAGCCACCTTTTGCTTTGATGACTGCTTTGCACACTCTTGGCATTCTCTTGATGAGCTTCAAGAGGTAGTCACCGGAAATGGTCTTCCAACAATCTTGAAGGAGTTCCCAGAGATGCTTAGCACTTGTTGGCCCTTTTGCCTTCACTCTGCGGTCCAGCTCACCCCAAACCATCTCGATTGGGTTCAGGTCTGGTGACTGTGGAGGCCAGGTCATCTGGCGTAGCACCCCATCACTCTCCTTCTTGGTCAAATAGCCCTTACACAGCCTGGAGGTGTGTTGGGGTCATTGTCCTTTTAAAAAATAAATGATGGTCCAACTAAATGCAAACCGGATGGAATAGCATGCCGCTGCAAGATGCTGTGGTAGCCATGCTGGATCAGTATGCCTTCAATTTTGAATAAATCACCAACAGTGTCACCAGCAAAGCACCCCCACACCATCACACCTCCTCCTCCATGCTTCACGGTGGGAACCAGGCATGTAGAGTTCATCCATTCACCTTTTCTGCGTCGCACAAAGACACGGTAGTTGGAACCAAAGATCTCAAATTTGGACTCATCAGACCAAAGCACAGATTTCCACTGGTCTAATGTCTATTCCTTGTGTTCTTTAGCCCAAACAAGTCTCTTCTGCTTGTTGCCTGTCCTTAGCAGTGGTTTCCTAGCAGCTATTTTACCATGAAGGCCTGCTGCACAAAGTCTCCTCTTAACAGTTGTTGTAGAGATGTGTCTGCTGCTAGAACTCTGTGTGGCATTGACCTGGTCTCTAATCTGAGCTGCTGTTAACCTGCGATCTTTAAGAACCAAGAATATAAGACATATTTTCAGTTGTTTCACACTTTTTTGTTAAGTATATAATTCCACATGTGTTAATTCATAGTTTTGATGCCTTCAGCGCGAATGTACAATTTTCATAGTCATGAAAATACAGAAAAATCTTTAAATGAGAAGGTGTGTCCAAACTTTTGGTCTGTACTATATAATCAAAAGATGTCAGCAGAACATCGGTTGGAGTCAGTTTATTATCTGCAATGGAGCAGCTTAACATTGTATGTACCTTTGACATTGCTATGTAGTCCAAACCATCAGAGCAGTTAAAGACCACACACTGCACGGCCAGCGCCTTGGCCAAATCTTTGGTGGTCTCAGTTTTTCCTGTGCCGGCCGGACCTTCTGGAGCTCCACCAAGATTTAGATAAAAAGCACCGATCTACCAATGAAACATGAAAGAACTGGTATGAAATATCAATAAACTTTCTAATAAGTTTCATGCATCATACAAAAGTCAAAAAGATTTCTGAGCATAACCCATCACATCATAGCAGAGTCCGCTAGCATCTGTCAGTGAGCGGAGTGATGACCAGGCGTGGGGAGTTGCCCAGGTACTCATAGGCGGACTTCACATTGCAGTTGATGATTCGCACTCTCGCATTCTCATTCTCCCAGTAATAGCGGAGTTGGGCAAGCCACTGGAAGTCTGTTTCATGAGAAACTCCTGAGCAATGTAGGAAAAGATAGTCAACCTCTAAGACACTGCAGAATCACAAGGGAGAGTTTCTAAAGGGAAGGCAAATGCACATACATTATAGGACAAAACTCCTAGTCACCGAATTCTGCTTTTTTCATTTAGTCCCATTGCCCACGGTGTATAACATCCGGACTCTCAGCCCCCAGTTTATAAAATCCGGCCTCTCGCCTCCCCCGATGTATAACATCCGCCCCTTGCCCCTAGTTTAGTATAACATCCGTCCCCTCGCCCCCCCGCCAGTGTATAAAATCCATCCCCTCAACCCCACTGTATAACATCCAACCCCAAGCCCTCCTTTGCATAACATCCGACCCCCAGGGTATAACATCCGGCCCCCAGCCCCGGTGTATAACATCTGTACCCTCGCTCCCTCCCCCTGGTGTATAATATCCGGCCTCTCGCCCCCCGGTGTATAATATCCGTCCCCTCGCTCCCAGTGTATAACAACCATCCCCTCGCTCCCAGTGTATAACAACCATCCCCTCGCCCATGGTGTATAATATCCGTCCCCTCGCCCCGGTGTATAATATCCGTTCCCTCGCCCCTGGTGTATAATATCCGTCCCCTCACCCCTGGTGTATAATATCCGTCCCCTCGCCCCGGTGTATAATATCCGTCCCCTCGCCCCTGGTGTATAATATCCGTCCCCTCGCCCCGGTGTATAATATCCGTCCCCTCGCCCCTCAGTGTATAACATCTAGCCCTCGGACTTGTATAACATCTAGCCCCTCGTACCCCCAGTGTATGACATCTGGCCCCTCGGCCTTGTTGTATAACATTAAGACTCTCGCCCCCCACCAGTGTATAACATCAATCCCCTCGCCCCTGGTGTATAATATCCATCCCCTCGCCCCTGGTGTATAATATCCGTCCCCTCGCCCCGGTGTATAATATCCGTCCCCTCGCCCCTGGTGTATAATATCCGTCCCCTCGCCCCGGTGTATAATATCCGTCCCCTCGCCCCTTGGTGTATAACATCTAGCCCTCGGACTTGTATAACATCTAGCCCCTCGGACATGTAGAATATCTAGCCCCTCGTACCCCCAGTGTATAACATCTGGCCCCTCGGCCTTGTTGTATAACATTAAGACTCTCGCCCCCCACCAGTGTATAACATCAATCCCCTCGCCCCTGGTGTATAATATCCATCCCCTCGCCCCTGGTGTATAATATCCATCCCCTCGCCCCTGGTGTATAATATCCGTCCCCTCACCCCTGGTGTATAATATCCGTCCCCTCGCCCCTGGTGTATAATATCCGTCCCCTTGCCCCTCAGTGTATAACATCCAGCCCTCGGACATGTATAACATCTAGCCCCTCGTACCCCTAGGGTATAACATCTGGCCCCTCGGCCTTGTATAACATTAAGACTCTCGCCCCCCACCAGTGTATAACATCAATCCCCACGCCCCCCGGTGTATAACATCCGCCCTCCCATGCTGTGTGCTGTTACTAACATATGACAGAACGGCTGGTGGTGCAGAGCTCTCTGATACCAACGGGGTCCTGTAATAGGAGCCACCGAGGTAACAAGTCTGGATATTAAATTTCTTCCCTCCTAAATCTTCCCCCATCACATGTGAGTGATATTATTAAGGAGTAGAAGGAACTGCAGCAACTCAGGAGACCCCGGAACATTACAAAGCGGGGTCACTGAGTGCTGAGGAGCAGAGGGCAGAACGCTTTCCTGACTCCATTGGTAACAACATCACCACAAACACTGCGTCCCCGCCAGGAGCTTTATGGCCGAGCAGCTGCATGCAGCCTTACATCACCAAGCACGATGCCGAGCGTCGGATGGAGTGATGTGAAGCCGCCACCACAGGACTCTGGAGGAGACCTGTTCTGTGCAGTGAGGGATCACACTTCTCTATCTGGCATCTGATGGACGAGTCTGGATTTGGTGAATGCCAGGAGAACGTTACCCTATTAACTGCATTGTGCCCGCTGTACAGTTTGCTGGTGGAGGTATGACCTTGTTTTTAGGGGTTGGTCTAGGCCCCTTAGTTCCAGTGAAAAGATATCTTAATGCTTCAGCACAAGACATTTTAAACAATTGCAGCTTCCAACCCTAAGGGAATAGAAGAGCAGAACTGTTTCACACACGTTCTCAACCTCAACCCCACTAAACACCTTTAGGATGATTAATTAGAACAAATACTGCACAATGGCAGCATAAATATGTCACCGCAACATAGGGAAGAACAATGTCAGTCACACATCAATTACATTGCCATATGTCTGCTCAGGCTTAGAATGGCTGACCATTCGGAGAATTACATAATACCTACAAAGAAGCCGAACAAAAGGTCATTAAAGGAATTGACATAAAAACCCTTTATTAGTACATCCATGGTTATGGAAGGACACCGCACAGAGGAGGGCACACACACCATTGATAGAAAATATTACACACCGCACCTAGGCCATCCAAAACACTGACTATAAAGAATATCAATTGTGGCAATGAGTCATATACAGGGGACGCCGACACATACAGATGCAAAAACATTCATATACAGTTATATGAAAAAGTTTGGGCACCCCTATTAATCTTAAGCTTATTGTTTTATAAAAATTGGTGTTTTTGCAACAGCTACTTCAGTTTGATATATGTAATAACTGTTGGACACAGTAATGTTTCTGCCTTGAAATTAGGTTTATTGTACTAACAGAAAATGTGCAATCTGCATTCAAACAAAATTTGACAGGTGCATAAGTATGGGCACCCTTATCATTTTCTTGTTTTAAATACTCCTACCTACTTTTTACTGACTTGCTAAAGCACATTTTTTGGTTTTGTAACCTCATTGAGCTTTGAACTTCATAGCCAGGTGTATGCAATCATGAGAAAAGCTACTTAAAGTGGCTACTTGCAAGTTGTTCTCCTGTTTGAATCTCCTCTGAAGAGTGGCATCATGGGCTCCTCAAAACAACTGTCAAATGATCTGAAAACAAAGATTATTCAACATAGTTGTTCAGGGGAAGGATACAAAAAGCTGTCTCAGAGATTTAACCTGTCAGTTTCCACTGTGAGGAACATAGTAAGGAAATGGAAGAACACAGGGACAGTTCTTGTTAAGGCCAGAAGTGGCAGGCCAAGAAAAACATCAGAAAGGCTGAGAAGAAGAATGGTGAGATCAGTCAAGGACAATCCTCAGACCACCTCCAGAGAGCTGCAGCATCAACGTGCTGCAGATGGTGTCACTGTGCATCGGTCAACTATACAACGCACTTTGCACAAGGAGAAGCTGTATGGGAGAGTGATGCGAAAGAAGCCGTTTCTGCAAGCACGCCACAAACAGAGTCGGCTGAGGTATGCAAAAGCACATTTGGAGAAGCCAATTTCCTTTTGGAAGAAGGTCTTGTGGACTGATGAAACCAAGATTGAGTTGTTTGGTCATACAAAAAGGCGTTATGCATGGCGGCAAAAAAACACAGCATTCCAAGAAAAACACTTGCTACCCACAGTAAAATTTGGTGGAGGTTCCATCATGCTTTGGGGCTGTGTGGCCAATGCCGGCACCGGGAATCTTGTTAAGGTTGAGGGACGCATGGATTCCACTCAGTATCAGCAGATTCTTTACAATAATGTTCAAGAATCAGTGATAAAGTTGAAGTTACGCAGGGGATGGATCTTTCAGCAAGACAATGATCCAAAACACGGCTCCAAATCTACTCAGGCATTCATGCAGAGGAACAATTACAATGTTCTGGAATGGCCATCCCAGTCCCCAGACATGAATATCATTGAACATCTGTGGGATCATTTGAAGAGGGCTGTCCATGCTCGGCGACCATCAAACTTAACTGAACTGGAATTGTTTTGTAAAGAGGAATGGTCAAAAATACCTTCATCCAGGATCCAGGAAATCATTAAAAGCTACAGGAAGCGACGAGAGGCTGTTATTTTTGCAAAAGGAGGATCTACTAAATATTAAAGTCACTTTTCTGGTGAGGTGCCCATACTTATGCACCTGTCAAATTTTGTTTGAATGCAGATTGCACATTTTCTGTTAGTACAATAAACCTCATTTCAAGGCAGAAACATTACTGTGTCCAACAGTTATTACATATATCAAACTGAAATAGCTGTTGCAAAAACACCAATTTTTATAAAACATTAAGCTTAAGATTAATAGGGGTGCCCAAACTTTTTCATGTAACTGTATAGTGACCACCATTTCAATATGCATAAATGACTACTGCCCCATAGACGTCATTGTAAGTACACCCCAAGATTGCTTTACTGTGACAAGATCAATTGTGTCCTATGAAAACTCAAAGAAAAGAGGGGGGAATATAACATAGATATGGAAAGAACATAGGAATGGGGTGAAATGTATGAAGGTGCTCTGCATATTGAGCTGTGATATCTGTAGAGGGACGGACTCCATATTAACATCCTGTATATGGATTTAGAATAGGAGGCCATAAAAGCCCCTGTAGGTGTAATGTGGAGGGGGCACAATACCTTTCTCCATGTAGTGTATAATAAATAGAACATGGTATTGGAAAGTTTGGTGCCAGCCATGATGTTTGCACAAACCTGTTTGGATCATTCCCATGCCCACGTCACGAGCGTGCCCATCTATGGTGACGAGAGCCCCCAATGTGCTGCGAGTCTGCTGGGACAATTTGCCTCCTCGCACAAGCTCCACAATATCATTTAGCTGGAGCTGCAGATTATCATAGGAGTTTTTCAGGCCCTACAAGAAGGATGTGACGCGCCCCCTGGGCCATGTTGTTAGGGATACCCGGAGCCGGATCAGATGGGGGTTGTAGTCTCCGAGTGGCTGTGACCCGGTCCGTGCCCAGGGTGTCAAACTCAGTGTGCGGCAGTCCTTGCAGATGTTCTTAGTGTCGACTACGCCACCCGTTGATTTGCGGTCAAAAGGCCGCCGCTGCAGGATGGTCCGCTGAGGCTGGTGGTGTGTGTGCAGCTGTGGTAGTATAACCCCCAACGGGAGGGGTATAGCCTCAGGGGGTCAGACGTGGAGGATGGTGGTTGTGAAGGTGCAGCAAGGAGACTCAGAGGCATGAAATGCAGTTTCAGGGTTTTTACTCACTGGTGTTGCTCGGGTCACTCTGTACAGCAGTGACCACCCAAGCCGTGCTGCGTCCACCAGGTGCGGGACTCGGTCAACTCCCGGGCAATTCTGGAGCGTGGTCCTGAGCTCCCTTCTGACTCTCCCTCCTCTGGCCGTTCCCACCAGGGATCCACTTATGTCCGGCTCCCTCGGGTCTCTTGTTGGTCAAGCCTCCTCTGGGCTCCCTGACCCTATGCTCGGTGTGCCTTTCTAGTGGATTTGGTGAGGGTCGTGGCAGATCCTGCCCACAACCTCCGGTTCCTGGCTAAGGTGTGCTTTGGCCTCCGCCAGCTTGGGATCCGGTACCCTCTTGCCGACCCTTCACCCTTTGTCCTTATTCTGGGATCTTGGGGTCCCCTCTCGTACTGCGCCTCTGGGTCCCTCTTCCTTCTCCTCTCCTGGAGTTACTGCTGACTCACAGACTGACTGACTGACTGACTGACTCTGTCCTAAGATGGTGCCCACCTTATATACTCCCTCTATGTGTGAGCTCAGGTGACCAGCACCCAATGAGCGCCTACATTTACCCAGACTACTCCCCCTATCTGCCCCTACACTACTGGGATGTTCCACCCCCCTCCCACTCCAGCCAGGGACAGACGCTGTCGCACCTGCACATATACTGGTGGGAGTACTGTAGATCTGTCCCCCGGAAATGGGATGTATGTAGTGCATGCAGCTAACTGAGCTCAGTTCCACACTCCATCCTTACCCGGGAGTGGAATACCACACCTCTGGCTTGAGGTGCAATACCCCTGTAGCAGCCGAGTCCTCAGGGTGCTACATTCCCCCCTGGTAAATCACAGCACGTCCTCGGGCTGTAAAAGAATAAAAACATCCACAAACATACAATTTTTTTTCAAAACATCATAAACATATAAAACATTATATATACTATCAGCATAAAACTTTTTCATATAAAACATTCTTGTTTCTCCGGCCACGGTGCAACTTGTGACCGGGTAAAGTGCAACAGTCTCTTCAAGAAAAACAGTTTCCTATAAAACCGGTAGGGGGCGCTTTAAGAAGCGCAACTATTTACAAGGGAAGGTGGCCGCTCTCAGTCCTCGGCCAGTGGGGAAAAGGGATGGCTGTTCACAGTCCTCAGCCTGTTAAGGGATATGGGACACACTAGAACAGTTCACTGGTCCCAACGGGGACTACACTTTTGTAGCAACAGTCTATGTACCCACACGGGTAATTATTTACATGTTCTATTTACAGTTCATCAGTGGCGGTGTGCTATTGGCTGAGGGTAATCTTTAGACCCGTCCGGGTCCTCTTGATCCTCCTCACCCCGTAGCTCCTTCTCAGTAAGTCTATGCACGTGCAGGGCATACGGACCCTTGGCGCACTGATGCCGGGTGAAGGTGACCTCATCACCCAGGTATAGGTCACGACCTCTGTGTCCCTCCGGCAGATGACTTTCAACGTCTCTGCGGGTGACAAAGACGTCGCCGGGGGTCTTGTGGTCCCGGATGAAACCCCACCCGTGCTCCAACTGGAATTTTATTACAGTCCCGGTGGCACGGGGACCGTGGGCTGCACGGGGGTTCCTCCTGGTCCGGCTCTTCTGCTCTGCGCTCTGTATCTGCAGCCGCTGCTCACGGACCCGCCTCTCTCTCCGTTCCCGGTCGAAGACCTCTAACTGCTGCCGGCAGCACTCCGCACGCTCAGCTGCGGCCGCCCGAGTTTCTTGGGTGAACCCCATGAGATCTCCTCCAGTGGGGTCCCACTCAAACTGTGTCTCCTCCAACGAGAGCGGGGTCCTCTTGACGGGCTTCGGAGCCGGAATCAGGGGCTCGCACAGGGGCCTTTCCTTTTGGAGCTCAAGTTGGTAATACTCCGGTGGCCATATAAAGGGCTGCCCATCCGGGCATGTGTGCTGGGCAAATAGATCTTCACCCAGGTGTGGCGCTGTGGACGTTGAGGGCGCTGTTTTGGTGGCGGCGCCCGGGTTCACCAGGCCTTGCGACCAGGCTTGGGGCACCCTGAATGTAAAGGGCACCGTGAAGACGGCGGCGCCCGGGGTTACCTGGCCCAGTGACCAGGCCGGTGGCTCAGTGGAGGTAGAGGGCGCTGTTGGCACTGCGGCGCCCGGGAGCACTCGGCCTTGCGACCAGGCCGGTGGCGTCTCCTGCTTGGCCGTGCTCTGGATCGAGGCGCGTGACGTCACAGGGGGCGTGGCCGCGGCTCCGGCCGCTTGAGGCCTAGCTTGGAGCGATGACGCAGCGGCTACGGGAACGGTGAGTGGGGCTTCGGGCTCTGCGACGGGGAGCTGGGGCAGGTTCACGGCTTCTGGGCACGGGAAATTGTCGTCCCCATTACCTGCCTTCATCTCTTCGGCTCCCTCCGCGGCGTCGTCTCCGGCCGTCGTCCCTCCTTCGCCGTCCTCAGAGGTGGACTTGCTCCTCGCTGCGGGTGACATGCTTCGCTGGCAGGCTCCAGCCTGCAGGGCCATCTCTCGGGTCCACTCCGCCAGTGTTTCCTGCTGCACCCGGGCCATCCTTCGTGCGAGGCCCTCCAGCGCGGTCTGTGCACGCTCCCGGTCTCGGGGGAGCTGTGCCAGGATCTCCAGCAGGCCTTCTGGAGTGGCGGCCTGCAACAGGCTCCTGACCACAGGGTCGGTGCTGCCTGACTCTCCCTCCATCTCCGGGTGTGTTCTCTCTGGACTCCTCTCCAGACTCCTCATCTCCGGGTGCGCTCTCTCCAGACTCCTCCAGGCTGCACCCATCTTCGCTCTTTTGTTCTGTATCCGCCCACATTGAGGGTGGTCCTGGGGCAACTTTGTGATTGCCAGTTCCAGGGGCAGTTCCCTCACGCTGATGGACATATCAATCATCACAGTCTGTGCTGGTGGGGGCGGTTTCCACTTTTGGCGCCATTTCCGATCCTGGCCCACGATGGGAGGTGGCCTCTTGCCATCCTCTGGCACACCCATAATGGCGTCCGTTCTGCCAAGGCGGGAAATCTTCTCAGATGGCGGGAACCGCTTCCCAGTGGCGGGAAACACTGCAGATGGCGGGAAAAGACTGCAGATGACGGGCAAATGGCGGGAACTGATCCGAGATGGCGTCCGATGGCGGGGACCCTCTGGAATTGGCGGGAGACTTCGTTTTGAGGTAAATGCGAATTTTTCTTCAGGCACGCAGTACCCGGTTGTTGCGGGCACGTGATCCTGCCGACTACGCCAAATTTGACGCGCCCCCTGGGCCATGTTGTTAGGGATACCCGGAGCCGGATCAGATGGGGGTTGTAGTCTCCGAGTGGCTGTGACCCGGTCCGTGCCCAGGGTGTCAAACTCAGTGTGCGGCAGTCCTTGCAGATGTTCTTAGTGTCGACTACGCCACCCGTTGATTTGCGGTCAAAAGGCCGCCGCTGCAGGATGGTCCGCTGAGGCTGGTGGTGTGTGTGCAGCTGTGGTAGTATAACCCCCAACGGGAGGGGTATAGCCTCAGGGGGTCAGACGTGGAGGATGGTGGTTGTGAAGGTGCAGCAAGGAGACTCAGAGGCATGAAATGCAGTTTCAGGGTTTTTACTCACTGGTGTTGCTCGGGTCACTCTGTACAGCAGTGACCACCCAAGCCGTGCTGCGTCCACCAGGTGCAGGACTCGGTCAACTCCCGGGCAATTCTGGAGCGTGGTCCTGAGCTCCCTTCTGACTCTCCCCTCCTCTGGCCGTTCCCACCAGGGATCCACTTATGTCCGGCTCCCTCGGGTCTCTTGTTGGTCAAGCCTCCTCTGGGCTCCCTGACCCTATGCTCGGTGTGCCTTTCTAGTGGATTTGGTGAGGGTCGTGGCAGATCCTGCCCACAACCTCCGGTTCCTGGCTAAGGTGTGCTTTGGCCTCCGCCAGCTTGGGATCCGGTACCCTCTTGCCGACCCTTCACCCTTTGTCCTTATTCTGGGATCTTGGGGTCCCCTCTCGTACTGCGCCTCTGGGTCCCTCTTCCTTCTCCTCTCCTGGAGTTATTGCTGACTCACAGACTGACTGACTGACTGACTGACTCTGTCCTAAGATGGTGCCCACCTTATATACTCCCTCTATGTGTGAGCTCAGGTGACCAGCACCCAATGAGCTCCTACATTTACCCAGACTACTCCCCCTATCTGCCCCTACACTACTGGGATGTTCCACCCCCCTCCCACTCCAGCCAGGGACAGACGCTGTCGTACCTGCACATATACTGGTGGGAGTACCGTAGATCTGTCCCCCGGAAATGGGATGTATGTAATGCATGCAGCTAACTGAGCTCAGTTCCACACTCCATCCTTACCCGGGAGTGGAATACCACACCTCTGGCTTGAGGTGCAATACCCCTGTAGCAGCCGAGTCCTCAGGGTGCTACAGATGTAACGGTGAAATTATCTGCAGAAACATTCATAGAACATACATATTGCAAGGGGGCTGAAATCTATACAGATTATAAGCTGCAGACTAGATTGAGAACTCCACAATATGCAGGCACTTTATAATGTACACAACAATTTTACAACATATCTTTATAGAAGTTGGAGATCTGGATTGAACCCAGAGCTCCAAATACCCAGATGTACCTCTATAAAACCCTGCCACAAACAGCATGGAAAACTCAATGCAGATGGATTCATTTTATGCTGGTATTATGGGAAATCCCATACAATGTCTTCCCTTATTGGTAGATATGACGAGAGTAGAGATGAGCGAATGGATTTGCAGGACTCTGGTCCAACAGTCGGGTCAGTATTCCACGGCCGCAGGACCGGAGCTCCATGAACCGACATCTCCGGCTCCTCTTTTGATGTCGATGTCATAGTTGTGGTGTGAGGCACAAATGACATCACGCCTGGCCGGCTAATCAAAAGAGGAGCCAGGGATGTCGGCATGAAAGAGGCGGTTAGCAAGGCTCCCATCCAACAGCCACAGACTACTAACCTGCTCTCTTAGACCAAGGTCCTGCAAATTTAGTTGCTCATCTCTAGACAAGATGCATGAATCAATGCAAAATCCCAACTATCAAATACTATGGAGCCTTTTGGGTACCTTCAAGATATTGAGCCGCTGTACAACTGCAACCCCCAATAGAAGACCCCTGGGCAAGAAAAGTACATGGGCTCTTTGCAGTCGAATAACGTACTGTGAAAGAAGCTACTTGCATCTTTTGATGTGAATGTGGGTCCCCTTACCTCTGTTGCACCAATGGTATATCTGCCCCTGGAAACTCCTATAAGCTGCGTCCCTGGGTATGACAGTCTATTAGCAGGAGAACACATGAAGTCTGTCTATGAATGTATATATATGTATTTCTCCCAGAAAATTATTACAATTACACATGTTTTGTTGTTCACATGTTTATTTAATTTGTGTGTATTGGAACAACACAAAAAGAAGATATTGGTCAACAATTTTGGTTCTCAAGTCCTCAGACAGTTCTCTTTTCCTCTTTCTGTTCTCCCTACTTAGTGTGGCATGTAACAACGCAAAGATAGAGTCAACTTTTCCCCTTTGTATCGGGTTTCAGGTGTGATTTTCATATTGCCCACACCTTTTACTTGCCACAGGTGAGTTTGAACGAGCATCACATGCTTGAAACAAAATTGTTTACCCACAATTTTGGAAAGATGCCAACAATTTTGTCCGGCCCATTTTTGGGGTTTTGTGTGAAATTATATCCAATTTGCCTTTTTTTCTCTGTTTTTTTTTGTGTTGTTCCAATACACACAAAGGAAATAAACATGTGTATAACAAAAAATACACATGCAATTGCAATAATTTTATGGAAAAATACTTCAAGGGTGCCAACACTTCCGGCCATGACTGTTTATAGTGAAGCAACCTTGATCAGTAAAGGAGCTTATGCCGTACCTCTGGGCCACTGCCGATAGCTTCATGCACTTCACTTGTCCAGAACATCTGAGACACACAGAGCACGACCTGTCCCGGCCATTCCCTCACCCAGTCTTTTCTTGCAGTCTCAGGGTATGCCTTTTAAAAAACAAAGTTAAATTACGTTGACAGAAGCATTTAAGAGAGGGACAACCTTACTAGTATTATCTAGCAAATTCATTTCTACCGATTGCAGGTAGAAGATCTGCTACCTGGCTCTATAGCAAGAGATACATCATCCACAAATCATTCACTGCTGCCAAATAATCTTATACAAATATAAAAGTACTAGATTAGTTCCAATTAATGCTTTTGGTCTGTAGGTAGATCCGTACCATTAGTGACCGAGCAATAACATCATGCACGCTCCTTAACATGACATCTTGCCCTTGGATGAGCCACTTCTCCACGGCCCCCCGAGCCTCGGAGGTGGAGATGGTCTGGATGAGCTCTACGCGTTCCCCCTCGGTGCTGTACATGGCTTTGATGTCCAGGTTAGGAAGGAACTCCAGCTTTGCGATGCCTTCAAAGCCCTTCTTTAGATGTGGTTGGACCCGCAGAGGATCTTTAGTCTCAGAGAGAATTTCTAGCATTTCATCGTTGGACAGGAAGAAAAAGCTAAAGCGAAAATGCACAATATGATAAAAATGTCATTAAAGTATTGAGTCAGGCGCCATTTGTATCAGTGTCTATGTGAGAAAATAGAAAAGCAAAGCTTTCAAGTAAAGATTCAGTCCCCATACACATTGGATTAAAATAGTTTAAACCTGACGATTGCAGCAGGACCGGCCTACCCACTGATGTGTATGGGGGTTTCCTGACTCTCCCCCGATAGAGGATGTCAGGGCCAGAAGGATCGGGCAGATGGGATTTCAATACCCGGTCTTTTGGTTCTCAGGGGAGATAACCCGCTGCCGGAGATGTCCAGTACCGACGTTCTCCTCTCTCCCCATTAAAAACACATGACTGTTCAGCAGAATATGTGGGAGTCAGGAGAAGTAGCCAAATAACCATTCAGACGACGGGTATCTCATATCTCATGCGTATGGCTAGCTTAAAGGGGCTATCCAGCTTTGGGAAGTTTTTTTATTTAACTGAAATGGGTATTCCCATCTCCAGGATTCTACCCCAATATGTAGTAGGTGTAATAATAATAATATTAGCAAATACCTCCAATTAGAAGTGTAGTATAGTTCTTCTGATTTGCTTTGTCGCTTACCCCATGTGCAGGGCATTGCAGTAGCTTAGGTTACGACCACTAGCAAATAACTGTCACTATATGAGTGGTCGTAACCATGGATACCGAAGCTGGGGAAAGCGACATAGCGAATCAGAAGAACTATACTACATTTCTAATTGGAGGTATTTGCTAATATTATTATTATTACTACGCCTACTACATATTGGGATAGGATCTTGGAGATGGGAATACCCATTTAATTGCGAGTATTTGCGACAATTCAGTTTCATTAAAAATGTTGCACCGTTCGGCTTTTTGTTTCCTGCACATTCAGCTTTGATGTGATCTGTGGTCATAAATCGGCTAAGAGGAGCTGAAAAAAGACAGATTAAAAATAAGTCCAATAGCCAGCGCAGCACAGAGCCAATAGAAGGCAAACAGTGCAAAATTATTAATGAAATCCAATTACAAAAATGATTTCAATGCGTTTAAATAAGAAAAAAAATAATTATTTAAAGAGTATATAGAATCATTGCAACAAGTGAAAGGACTATACCGTGGGAAAAAAGCCTCTTCTTCTCCAGATAGGCATTCAGCCCTTTCATGATTTTATCCAGAAGCACATTGCTGTCCTGAAGTTTTTCCAGAAGTCCGGTCAGAGAAGTGGCGCTTAAAACCTAAAACAAAGTAGATAGCCCATGAGTAAGATTCCATTATATAGTTATAGAGACTGAAAAAAGGTCACATTCATTGACTATTGTGCCAATAGTTCATATTAAAAAAAATTAGAACCTATTTGGATAGAAAATAGAAGATGCGGGAGGCTGGAGTCCAGGCAGTGCGGGGCCCCATAACCCGGGATCCTTGTGATGGAAGCATCAGGACACGGACTCTTGGAAAACATCAATCCTGGATGCAAGATGACCGTGCTTTCTTGTATCAGTCCACCATGAAGCATCCATTTACCTTCGGGTTTTTAACGCAATGTTTCATGATCTCTCTCCAGTTTCTGTCCACAGTCTGGAATAAGCGTCCTTCTTCAGGCATTTGCTGCATGATGTCCTCAGAAGAGAAGATGGGGTCTAGATAAAGCCACTGGGCCTGCACCTTCAGCCATTCATCAATGGTTTCCTGGATCCTTATCAGTCGTTCCTCCCATTGCTTAAAGGAGGAGAGCAAAAAGTTAATTACACATAAAATGAAAATGATAGAAAAAAATGCTATCATTTTAGAAGATAAATTATCAATGGATATGAATTCTGAATTGTTGGACATTTGTAGGGAAAGTTTGGTGAGACTCCTTGATACCATCCCCTTTACATGTAAGCTGGAACCGCATGTAACTTTAGCCTCGGAGATCCTAATGAAACCTTAGCTTCTGCTAATAAGCAAGTGAATATTTTATACCTTGATTTCTTTCTCATAGGGCTTGATGAAAGGCGATCCCCTCATTGTCTGAGTCTTCAAAATTTGGTCATCCAGAGTGGTTTGGATTTCATCCACTGCTGATAGAATAGAAACGCCAGATTATCGATAGGGACTGGTATTAAAGGATATGGAGTCCCACATTTCTTCCATGGTATGCATCGCCTTCTACAGGGAAAACTCCTAATAAGAAAACACAGAAACTTTTCACTAGTAGCAGATGCCTCTTTGTTCCGACAAGGATGGGGGAGAAGCATATATACAAGGATGGGGGGCAGCATATATACAAGGATGGGGGGGCAGCATATATACAAGGATGGGGGCAGCATATATACAAGGATGGGGGAGCAGCATATATACAAGGATGGGGGAGCAGCATATATACAAGGATGGGAGAGCAGCATATATACTAGGATGGGGGAGCAACATATATACAAGGATGGGGTAGCAGGATATATACAAGGATGGGGGGCAGCATATATACAAGGATGGGGGCAGCATATATACAAGGATGGGGGAGCAGCATATATACAAGGATGAGGAAGCAGCATGTATACAAGGATGGGGGAGCAGCATATATACAAGGATGGGGGAGCAGCATATATACAAGGATGGGGGAGCAACATATCTAGAAGGATGGGGGAGCAACATATATACAAGGATGGCGGGAGCACATACAAGGATGGGGGAGCAACATATCTACAAGGATGGGGGAGCAGCATATATACAAGGATGGGGGAGCAGCATATATACAAGGATGGGGGAGCAACATATATACAAGTATGGGGGAGAAACATATACAAGGATGGGGGAGCAACATACATACAAGGATGGGGGAGCAACATATATACAAGGATGGGGGAGCAACATATCTACAAGGATGGGGGAGCAACATATATACAAGGATGGGGGAGCAGCATATATACAAGGATGAGGGGCAGCATATATACAAGGCTGGGGAAGCAGGATATATACAAGGATGGGGGAGCAGCATATATACAAGGATGGGGGAGCAGCATATATACAAGGATGGGGGAGCAACATATATACAAGGATGGGGGAGCAACATATATACAAGAATGGGGGAGCAGCATATATACAAGGATAGGGGAGGAACATATATACAAGGATGGGTGAGCAGCATATATACAAGGATTTGGAGGAGCATATACAAGGATGGGGGAGAAGCATATATACAAGGATGGGGGAGCAGCATATATACAAGGATGGGGAGCAGCATATATACAAGGATGGGGGAGCAACATATATACAAGGATGGGGGAGCAACATATATACAAGAATGGGGGAGCAGCATATATACAAGGATAGGGTAGCAACATATATACAAGGATGGGGGAGTAGCATATATACAAGGATTTGGGGGAGCACATACAAGGATGGGGGAGAAGCATATATACAAGGATGGGGAAGCAGCATATATACAAGGATGGGGAAGCAGGATATATACAAGGATGGGGGAGCAACATATATACAAGGATGGGGGGCAGCATATATACAAGTGACTCGCCCCCTGGGCTGTGGGGCACTCGGAACCGGGCAATAGGGAGACGATGGGGGTAGTAGTGGCGACCCGGTCCCGTGGCTCAGGGTGGTCAGACCAGTGGCAGTCTTTTAGATGTTTTAGATAATGTCCGACTACGCCACCCGTGGATTGCGGTTATTAGGAACCGCCGCTGCAGGGCAGACCACTGGGGCCGATGATGTACGCAGCTGGGATGGTGTGACTCCCCACGGGAAGAGTGCGGCCCCAGGGCAGTGTAGTGGATGGTGGGAGTGATGGTGGTGAGAGTCTCAGTACCGGTAATGCCAGAGGAGCGAAAAAGCACACAGACAACGTACTGCAGTCCAGGGTCTTTACTCACGGTTAATATCCAAGTCACTTCTGCAGGGAATGACTGCCCGAGCCGTGCTGTGTCCACCAGGTGAGGGGCTCGGTCAACCCCCAGACAGCTCAGGAGTATGGCTCAAGACCCCCTTTAGTCCTTTCTCTGGCCTGCCTCACCAGTGACCCACTTTTGTCCAGCTACCGCGGACTTGTGCGGTTAAACGTGGGCCCCGTCCTCCGCTGTCCTATATGGTGCCTTCCTAGCAGGTTTGATGAGGTGTCGCACCAGTAAATGATCATGACCTCCGGTCTTTGGCTGAGGATTGTTTCTCCTCCACCAACTTGGGATCTGGTACCCTTAATCTGCCTGACCCTGCACCCTGGATTCTCGTGGGTTCTTAGGGTCCCTTCCACCTTCTTGTTCCTGAGCCCTTCTGTTTCTTCCTCTCTTTCTTTGTTGTTCCTTTCTGTTTCTGTTCCTTTCTGTTCTTGTTCCTTTCTGTTCCTGGCCCTCTCCTCAGGCCTGCCTCATGGAGCTGGGCACAGACTGAGCCACAGCTTCCTGTCAGCCCTCTCTGGCCGAACTCCTCTCTCTTCTCCTCCTGCTTGAACTGACCCAGAACTAAGATGGTGCCCACCTTTTATACCTCCCTCTAGAAACATGAGCCCAGGTGACCAGCAACCAATGGGCTCCTTCCTACGCTCAGGAACCAACCCCTATCTGCCCCTACAGCACTGGGTGTTCCACCCCCCTCCCCACTCCAGCCAGGGACATAGTCGGTCGTGCCTGCACTTCTGTCTAGTGGGAGCACCGTTGAGCTGTCCCTCGGAAATGGGGTGTGTGTGCTGTATGCAGCTAACTGAGCCCTGGACCATACTCCATCCTTACCCGGGAGTGGAATACCACACCTCTGGCAGAGGTGCAATACCCCTGTAGCGGCCGAGCCCTCGGGGCGCTACATTCCCCCCTGGTAAACCACAGCACGTCCTCGGGCTGGAAAAGAGCAAAAACAATTAATTAGAGGACATGCAAACTTTTTCAATAACTTTTTACATCAGAAACGGACGACATTGTTCAATTCTCTTTATGGGAAACACTTTTCTTTGTCATTGTTAATACTACCGGAACTCTTTTATCATATAAAACATCATATAAAACATTTGCATTATCACCTAGCAGCATATAAAACTTTCTCATGTAAAACATTTTCAAATACGGCATATTCTTGTATCCTGGCCGCGTGCAACTTGCGACCAGATGTTCTTTCTTCTTAAAGGTGCAACAGTCCAGTAAACTTGTCTTGAGGTAGACCTTGCGGTTGTTATATAAAACCAGTAGGGGGCGCTTTAGGAAGCGCAACTATATACAAGGGATTGGCCGTTCCCAGTCCTCGGCTGGTTGAAAAGGGGGAATGGCTGCTCAAAGTCCTCAGCCTGTTAAAGGGAAGAGGGATGGCTGCTCTCAGTCCTCAGCCAGGTTACTTAGGGGATAGGGCAACAGTCACACAGTCTTTTATCAGTCCCAACGGGGACCACACTTTATTTTGTGAAACAATCCCAAACAGTTCCTTTGTACCCCGACGGGTAACTATTTACACTGGTATGCTACTGTTTACTGGTAGCGATACCCTCCAGCCGCTCCTTGCTCCTCATAATCTTCAGGCCCGTCCGGACTCTCTTGGTACTCAGAGTCCGAGTAGTGCTGTTCCTCCTCCTCTACTACTCTGTGGACGTGGAGGGCGTACCATCCCTTCACGCCTTGGTGCCGGGTGTAAGACACCACATCCCCTGGAAATAGGTCCCGCCCTCGATGACCTTCCGGCAGGTGGCTCTCCACATCCCTCCTCGTCACGAACACGTCGCTGATGGTCTCAGGGTCTCGGATGAAACCCCAGCCGCGCTCCATCTGGAACTTCACAACAGTTCTGGTGACTCGGGGACTGCGGGCAGTTCGGGGATCTCGCCGGGCCTTCATTTTCTGCTTCGCGCTCCGGACCTGCAGCTTCTCCTGTTTCACGCGCCACTCTCGCTGCTCCCTCTCAAACATCTCCAGCTGTTGGCGGCAGGCCTCCCGCCGTTCGGCTGCGTCTGCCCGCGTTTCCTTTGTGAACCCCATTAGGTCCTCCCCAGTGGGGTCCCATTCAAACTGGGCGTCCTCCAACGGTAGCTGGGGGGTTTCCTGAGGTGCCGGAGCAGGGATGAGGGGCTCAGATGGTGCCCCAACCTCCGCAGGCGGGCTCCTCTGTAGGCGGGGGTTGACATACTCGGGGGGCCAGATGAAAGGAAGCCCATCCAGACTGGTATGTTGGGCGAAAAGATCTGCGCCTAGTGGTGGTGCTGCAGAGGCAGGGGGCGCGAGCGGGTTGGCGGCGCCCGGGGGTACACGGCCTTGCGGCCAGGCCCGCGCTGGTCGTTTCCTAGTTGCTCCCAGGGGTGGTACAGCGGGTGCCGGGGGTTCCGTCAGGGCAGCGGCGCCCGGGGGCGCTAGGCCTTGCGGCCGGGCCTGCGGTGGTGGTATACTGAGCACGCCCGGGGTCAGAGGGCACGGCGTGGGGCGGGGCTCACTGGCAGCGTCGACGGCCTGGGGGCCGGTTGATGGCGGTGGCGGCACGGTGTCGACGGCGAGTCCAGGTGCGTTGGGCTCCGCAACAGGGTGCAGGGGCAGGTCGGCGGCCCCAGGGTTTGGGGTAGGGGCGTCTCCGTTACCTGCCTCTGCTGTCGCGGCCTCCTCCGCGGCATCGTCATCAGCCTCCGCTCCGTCTTCACTGCCCTCGGTGGCTGGTGTGCTCCTGGACGTCGACGGCGCCTCCTGCTGCAGGGTCACAGCCCGCCGAGCCACTTCTTCTTTCCACCCGGCTATCACGTCCTGCTGCGCCCGGACCATCCTCCGGTCCAGCTCCTCCAACGCCGCCCGCGCATACTTGGGGTCCTCATTGGGGAGATGGGCTAGCAGCTCTGTGAGGCAGCATGGTGGTGTGGCTTGCAGCAGGCCCCTTGCTAAAGTGCTGGAGCTGGTTCCTTTCTCCATCTTCGGGTGCGGCCTGGCCAGACTGATCCAGACCACCCCCTGCCCCGCATTTTTCTTCTCTTTCCGCCCCCATGGGGGGTGGTCCTGGGGCGTTCTGCTGACAATCACTCTCAGGGGCAGCCCCCCCACGTTGACGGACATTTCTACCGCCGTGCTCATGGTTCTTGGGGGCGGGCTTCCTCTTTGGCGTCATTCTGGGACCCGGCCCACGATGGGAGGTGGCCTCCTGTGGTCTTTTGGCGCGCACATTATGGCGCTCGTTCTTCTGGGGCGGGCTCCATCTTTAGTACAATGAAGCAGTCTCTTTTCAGGCGCGCAGTACCCGTTGTTAGCGGGCACGAAATCCTGCCGACTACGCCAAAGCTGACTCGCCCCCTGGGCCGTGGGGCACTCGGAACCGGGCAATAGGGAGATGATGGGGGTAGTAGTGGCGACCCGGTCCCGTGGCTCAGGGTGGTCAGACCAGTGGCAGTCTTTTAGATGTTTTAGATAATGTCCGACTACGCCACCCGTGGATTGCGGTTATTAGGAACCGCCGCTGCAGGGCAGACCGCTGGGGCCAATGATGTACGCAGCTGGGATGGTGTGACTCCCCACGGGAAGAGTGCGGCCCCAGGGCAGTGTAGTGGATGGTGGGAGTGATGGTGGTGAGAGTCCCAGTACCGGTAATGCCGGAAGAGCGAAAAAGTACACAGACAACGTACTGCAGTCCAGGGTCTTTACTCACAGTTAATATCCAAGTCACTTCTGCAGGGAATGACTGCCAGAGCCGTGCTGCGTCCACCAGGTGAGGGGCTCGGTCAACCCCCAGACAGCTCAGGAGTATGGCTCAAGACCCCCTTTTGTCCTTTCTCTGGCCTGCCTCACCAGTGACCCACTTTTGTCCAGCTATCGCGGACTTGTGCGGTTAAACGTGGGCCCCGTCCTCCGCTGTCCTATATGGTGCCTTCCTAGCAGGTTTGATGAGGTGTCGCACCAATAAATGATCACGACCTCCGGTCTTTGGCTGAGGGTTGTTTCTCCTCCACCAACTTGGGATCCGGCACCCTTAATCTGCCTGACCCTGCACCCTGGATTCTCATGGGTTCTTAGGGTCCCTTCCACCTTCTTGTTCCTGAGCCCTTCTGTTTCTCTCTCTCTCTCTTCTTCTCCTTTTCTGTTCCTTTCTCGTGGAGCTGGGATGAGACGTAATCTCAGCTCCACTTCACCTCCTCTTTCTCTCTCTCCACTCTCCTCCTCGGCCTCTCACTAGGCCCACTCTGGAGTAGAGCTCCTACAGAGCCTCTACTCCCTGTCTTCTCTTCTCTGGACAGACCCTAGATCTAAGATGGTGCCCACCTTTTATACCTCCCTCTAGCCATGAGCCCAGGGGACCAGCAACCAATGAGCTCCTATCTACGCTCAGGAACCAACCCCTATCTGCCCCTACAGCACTGGGTGTTCCACCCCCCTCCCCACTCCAGCCAGGGACATAGTCGGTCGTGCCTGCACTTCTGTCTAGTGGGAGCACCGTTGAGCTGTCCCTCGGAAATGGGGTGTGTGTGCTGTATGCAGCTAACTGAGCCCTGGTCCATACTCCATCCTTACCCGGGAGTGGAATACCACACCTCTGGCAGAGGTGCAATACCCCTGTAGCGGCCGAACCCTCGGGGCGCTACATACATGAGGAGGAAGAGGAGGTGAGCTGTGACATCACCTATTGTGAAAGGTGGATCCTGTGTTATATACTGTATATAGAGGTGTTATCAGTCATTGTACAGGAGGAGAAGGTGAGCTGTGACATTACCTATTGTAAATGGTGGATCCTGTGTTATATACTGTATATAGTAGCTGTTATCAGTCATTGTACAGGAGGGAAAGGAGGTGAGCTGTGACATCACCTATTGTAAATGGTGGATCCTGTGTTTTCTACTGCATATAGAGGTGTTATCAGTCATTGTACATGAGGAGGAGGAGGAGGTGAGTTGTGACATCACCTATTGTGAATGGTGGATCCTGTGTTATCTACTGTATATAGAGTTGTTATCAGTCATTGTACAAGAGGGGGAGGTGAGCTGTGATATCATCTATTGTGAATGGTGGATCCTGTGTTATCTACTGTATATAGAGGTGTTATCAGTCATTGTACAGGAGGAGGAGGTGAGCTGTGACATCACCTACTGTAAATGGTGGATCCTGTGTTATATACTGTATATAGAGGTGGTATCAATCATTGTACAGGAGGAGGAGGTGAGCTGTGACATCACCTATTGTGAATGGTGGATCCTGTGTTATCTACTGTATATAGAGGTGTTATCAGTCATTGTACAGGAGGAGGAGGAGGTGAGCTGTGACATCACCTATTGTAAATGGTGGATCCTGTGTTATATACTGTATATAGAGGTGTTATCAGTCATTGTACAGGAGGAGGAGGTGAGCTGTGACATCACCTATTGTAAATGGTGGATCCTGTGTTATCTACTGTATATAGAGGTGTTATCAGTCATTGCACAGGATGTGGAGGTGAGCTGTGATATCACCAATTGTAAATGGTGGATCCTGTGTTAGATACTGTATATAGAGGTGTTGTCAGTCATTGTAAAGGAGGGGGAGGAGGTGAGCTGTGACATCACCTATTGTAAGTGGTGGATCCTGTGTTATCAACTGTATATAGAGGTGTTATCAGTCATTGTACAAGAGGGGGAGGAGGTGAACTGTGACATCAGCTATTGTGAATGGTGGATCCTGTGTGATATACTGTATATAGAGGTGTTATCAGTCATTGTACAGGAGGAGGAGGTGAGCTGTGACATCACCTATTGTGAATGCTGGATCCTGTGTTATCTACTATATATAGAGGTGTTATCAGTCATTGTACAGGAGGGGGAGGAGGTGAGCTGTGATATCACCTATTGTGAATGGTGGATCCTGTGTTATCTACTCAATATAGAGGTGTTATCAGTCATTGTACAGGAGGGGGAGGACGTGAGCTGTGATATCACCTATTGTGAATGGTGGATCCTGTGTTTCCTACTGTATATAGAGGTGTTATCACTCATTGCACAGGATGTGGAGGTGAGCTGTGACATCACCAATTGTAAATGGTGGATCCTATGTTATCTACTGTATATAAAGGTGTTGTCAGTCATTGTACAGGAGGGGGAGGAGGTGAGCTGTGACATCACCTATTGTAATTGGTGGATCCTTTGTTATCTACTGTATATAGAGGTGTTATCAGTCATTGTCAGGAGGAGGAGGTGAGCTGTGACATCACCTATTGTAAATGGTGGATCCTGTGTTATATACTGTATATAGAGGTGTTATCAGTCATTGTACTGGAGGAGGAGGTGAGCTGTGACATCACCTATTGTAAATGGTGGATCCTGTGTTATCTACTATATATAGAGGTGTTATCAGTCATTGTACAAGAGGAGGAGGAGGTGAGTTGTGACATAACCTATTGTGAATGGTGGATCCTGTGTTATCTACTGTATATAGTGGTGTTTTCAATCATTGAACAGGAGGAGGAGGAGGTGAGCTGTGACTTCACCTATTGTGAAATGTGGATCCTGTGTTATATACTGTATACAGAGATGTTATCAGTCATTATACAGGAGGAGGAGGTGAGCTGTGACATCACCTATTGTGAATGGTGGATCCTGTGTTATCTACTGTATATACAGGTGTTATCAGTCATTGTACAGGAGGAGGAGGTGAGCTATGACATCACCTATTGGGAATGGTGGATCCGGTGTTTATTAATGTATGTAGAGGTGTTATCAGTCATTGTACAGGAGGAGGAGGAGGTGAGCTGTGACATCACCTATTGTGAATGGTGGATCCTGTGTTATCTACTGTATATAAAGGTGTTTTCAGTCATTATATAGGAGGAGGAGGTGAGCTGTGACATCACTTATTGGGAATGGTAGATCCTGTGTTATCTACTGTATATAGAGGTGTTATTAGTCATTGTACAGGAGGAGGAGGTCAGCTGTGACATCACCTATTGTGAATGGTGGATCCTGTGTTATATACTATATATAGAGGTGTTATCAGTCATTGCACAGGATGTGAAGGAGGTGAGCTGTGACATCACCTATTGTGAATGGTGGATCCTGTGTTATCTACTGTATATAGAGGTGTTATCAGTCATTGTACAGGAGAAGGACGAGGTGAGCTGTGACATCACCTATTGTAAATGGTGGATCCTGTGTTATATACTGTATATAGAGGTGATATCAGTCATTGTGCAGGAGGAGGAGGAGGAGGGGAGCTGTGACATCACCTGTTGTTAATCGTGGATCCTGTGTTATCTACTGTATATAGAGGACTTATCAGTCATTGTACAAGTGGAGGAGGAGGTGAGCTGTGACATCACCTATTGTGAATGGTGGATCCTGTGTTATCTACTGTATATAGAGGAGTTATCAGTCATTGTACAGGAGGAGGAGGTGAGCTGTGACCTCACCTATTGTAAATGGTGGATCCTGTATTATATACTGTATATAGAGGAGTTATCAGTAATTGTACAAGAGGAGGAGGAAGTGAGCTGTGACATCACCTATTGTAAATGGTGGATCCTGTCTTATATACTGTATATAGAGGTGTTATCAGTCATTATATATTAGGAGGAGGTGAGCTGTGATATCACCTATTGTGAAAGGTGGATCCTGTGTTATCTGCTATATATAGAGGTGTTATCAGTCATTATACAGGAGAAGGAGGTGAGCTGTGACATCACCTATTGCAAATGATGGATCCTGTGTTATATACTGTATATAGTAGCTGTTATCAGTCATTGTACTGGAGGAGGAGGAGATAAGCTGTGACATCACCTATTGTGAATGTTGGATCCTGTGTTATCTACTGTATATAGAGGTGTTATCAGTCATAGTACAGGAGGAGGAGGAGGTGAGCTGTGACATCACCTATTGTAAATGGTGGATCCTGTGTTATATACTGTATGTAGAGGTGTTATCAATCATTGTACAGGAGGAGGAGGTGAGCTGTGACATCACCTATTGTGAATGGTGGATCCTGTGCTATCTACTGTATATAGAGGTGTTATCAGTCATTGCACAGGATGTGGAGGTGAGCTGTGATATCACCAATTGTAAATGGTGGATCCTGTGTTATCTACTGTATATAGAGGTGTTGTCAGTCATTGTACAGGAGGGGGAGGAGGTGAGCTGTGACATCAACTATTGTAAATGGTGGATCCTCTATTTTCAACTGTATATAGAGGTGTTATCATTCATTGTACAGGAGGAGGAGGTGAGCTGTGATATCTATTGTAAATGGTGGATCCTGTGTGATATACTGTATATAGAGGTGTTATCAGTCATTGTACAGGAGGAGGAGGTGAGTTGTGACATCACCTATTGTGAATGGCGGATTCTGTGTTATCTACTGTATATAGAGGTGTTGTCAGTCATCGTACAGGAGGAGGAGGAGGTGAGCTGAGACATCACCTATTGTGAATGCTGGATCCTGTGTTATCTACTATATATAGAGGTGTTATCAGTCATTGTACAGGAGGGGGAGGAGGTGAGCTGTGATATCACCTATTGTGAATGGTGGATCCTGTGTTATCTACTGTATATAGAGGTGTTGTCAGTCATTGTACAGGAGGGGGAGGAGGTGAGCTGTGACATCACCTATTGTAATTGGTGGATTCTTTGTTATCTACTGTATATAGAGGTGTTATCGGTCATTGTGCAGGAGGAGGAGGTGAGCTGTGATATCATCTATTGTAATCGGTGGATCCTGTGTTATATACTGTATATAGAGGTGTTATCAGTCATTGTACAGGAGGAGGAGGTGAGCTGTGACATCACCTATTGTAAATGGTGGATCCTGTGTTATATACTGTATATGGAGGTGTTATCAGTCATTGTACTGGAGGAGGAGGTGAGCTGTGACATCATCTATTGTAAATAGTGGATCCTGTATTATCTACTGTATATAGAGGTGTTATCAGTCATTGTACAAGAGGAGGAGGAGGTGAATTGTGACATAACCTATTGTGAATGGTGGATCCTGTGTTATATACTGTATATAGAGGTGTTATCAGTCATTGTACAGGAGGAGGAGGTGAGCTGTGACATCACCTATTGTAAATGGTGGATCCTGTGTTATATAATGTATATAGAGGTGTTATATCAGTCATTGTGCATGAGGAGGAGGAGGTGAATTGTGACATAACCTATTGTGAATGGTGGATTCTGTGTTATATACTGTATATAGAGGTGTTATCAGTCATTGTACAGGAGGAGGAGGTGAGCTGTGACATCACCTATTGTGAATGGTGGATCCTGTGTTATCTACTGTATATAGTGGTGTTTTCAGTCATTGTACAGGAGGAGGAGGTGAGCTGTGACATCACCTATTGTGAATGGTGGATCCTGTGTTATCTACTGTAAATAGAGATGTTATCAGTCATTGTACAGGAGGAGGAGGAGGTGAGCTGTGACATCACCTATTGTAAATGGTGGATCATGTGTTATCTACTGTATATAGAGGTGTTATCAGTCATTGTTCAGGAGGAGGAGGAGGTGAGCTGTGACATCACCTCTTGTAAATGGTGGATCCTGTGTTATATACTGTATATAGAGGTGTTATATCAGTCATTGTGCATGAAGAGGAGGAGGAGGTGAGCTGTGACATCACCTATTGTGAATGGTGGATCCTGTGTAATCTACTCTATATAGAGGTGTTGTCAGTCATTGTACAGGAGGAGGAGGAGGTGAGCTGTGACATAACCTATTCTGAATGCTGGATCCTGTGTGATATACTGTATTTAGAGGAGTTATCCGTCATTGTACAGGAGGATGAGGTGAGCTGTGACATCACATATTGTGAATGCTGGATCCTCTGTTATATACGGTATATAGAGGTGTTATCTGTCATTGTACAGGAGGAGGAGGTGAGCTGTGACATCAACTATTGTGAATGGTGGACTCTGTGTTATCTACTATATATAGAGGTGTTATCAGTCATTGTACAGGAGAGGGAGGAGGTGAGCTGTGATATCACCTTTTGTGAATGGTGGATCCTGTGTTATCTACTGTGTATAAAGGTGTTATCAGTCATTGTACATGAGTAGTAGGAGGAGGTGAGCTGTGACATCACCTATTGTAAATGGTGGATCCTGTGTTATCTGCTGTATATAGAGGTGTTATCAGTCAATGTACAGGAGGAGGAGGTGAGCTGTGACATCACCTATTGTAAATGGTGGATCCTGTGTTATATACTGTATATAGAGGTGTTATCAGTCATTATACAGGAGGATGAGGTGAGGTGTGACATCACCTATTGTAAATGGTGGATTCTGTGTTATCTACTGTATATAGAGGTGTTACCAGTCATTGTACAGGAGGAGGAGGTGAGCTGTGACTTCACCTATTGTGAACGGTGGATCCTATGTTATCTACTGTATATAGAGGTGTTATCAGTCATTGTACAGGAGGAGGAGGTGAGCTGTGACATCACTTATTGTCAATGGTGGATCCTGTGTTATATACTGTATATGGAGGTGTTATCAGTCATTGTACTGGAGGAGGAGGTGAGCTGTGACATCACCTATTGTAAATGGTGGATCCTGTGTTATCTACTGTATATAGAGGTGTTATCAGTCATTGTACAAGAGGAGGAGGAGGTGAATTGTGACATAACCTGCTGTGAATGGTGGATCCTGTGTTATATACTGTATATAGAGGTGTTATCAGTCATTGTACAGGAGGAGGAGGAGGTGAGCTGTGACATCATCTGTTGTAAATGGTGGATCCTGTGTTATATACTGTATATAGTGGTGTTATCAATCATTGTACAGGAGGAGGAGGAGGTGAGCTGTGACATCACCTATTGTGAATGGTGGATCCTGTGTTATCTACTGTAAATAGAGATGTTATCAGTCATTGTTCAGGAGGAGGAGGTGAGCTGTGACGTTGACGCGCCCCCTGGGACATATTCCTTTTTGAGGGGAATACCCGGCACCGGATCAGATGGGGGGTTGTAGTCTCCGAGCGGCTGTGACCCGGCCCGTGCCCAGGGCGTCAAGCTCAGTGCTATGTGGCAGTCCTACAGATGTTATTAAGAGTTCTTTTGTGTCGACTACGCCACCCGTTGTGATGCGGTCACTGTGGCCGCCGCTGCAGCAGGGTCCGCTGAGGCTGATGGTGGGTGCGCAGCTTGGTGAGATAACCCCCAACGGGAGGGGTATAGCCTCAGGGGGGACAGGTGCAGAGGATGGGGGTTGTGGTGGTGCAGTGCAGACGGCAATGAAGACAGAGTCGGGTTGTGCAGTTAAGGGTGTTTACTTACTGCAGATGTTGTACTGGTCACTCCAGCTTCGAGTGACCACCCGAGCCGTGCTGCGTCCACCAGGTCCTCGATCCAGCCAACCCCCAAACAAGTCCGGAGCGTGGCCCTGAGCTCTCCTTCTGTCCCGTTCTCTGGCCGTCCCCACCAGTGATCCACCTAGGTCCAGCTCCCTCGGGCCTTCTGTTGGGACACCCTTGGCCTTGGGTTCCCTGACCCTTCATGTGGTGTGCCTTCGGGGTGGATGTGATGGGTGGCCGTGGCAGATGCTGCCCACGGCCTCCGGTCTCTGGCTAGGGTGTGTTTTCTGCCCCCGCCAGTTTGGGTTCCGGTACCCTGTGCCGACTCTTCACCCGGGGATTTAAGTTGGGTTCTTGGAGTCCTCTTTTCTGTTTCCCCCTCTGGGTCTCTCTTCTCCTCTCTCACTCTGGGTCTCTCTTCTCCTCTGCTTGCTGACTTGTTCTCTGCATCTGACCCTGTTCTTAGTTGGTGCCCACCTTATATACACCCTCTATGTGTGAGCTCAGGTGACCAGCACCCAATGAGCTCCTATCTTTACCCAGGCTGCTCCCCCTATCTGCCCCTACACTACTTGGGATGTACCACCCCCCTCCCACTCCAGCCAGGAACAGACTCGGTCGTACCTGCACATTTCTAAGTGGGAGTACCGTCGGCCTGTTCCTCGGAAATGGGATGTGTGTAGTGCATGCAGCCTACCGAGCTCAGTTCCACTCTCCATCCTTGCCCGGGAGTGGAATATCACACCTCTGGGTTGAGGTGCAATACCCCTGTAGCAGCCGAATCCTCAGGGTGCTACATTCCCCCCTGGTAAATCACAGCACGTCCTCGGGCTGTAAGACATAACACCAAAAACATACAAATTTTTGCATAACCATATAAAACATATAAAACAACATATATTAGCATAAAACTTTTCATATAAAACATTCTCGTCGCCTCTGGCTCCTCCTCCGGTCACTGTGCAACGTGTGACCGGGTAAAGTGCGACAGTCTCTCTGGAAAACTGGTTTTCCTATAAAACCAGTAGGGGGCGCTTTAGGAAGCGCAACTATGTACAGGGGTATGGCCGCTCTCAGTCCTCGGCCAGTTAAGGAGGGAAAGGGAATGGCTGCTCACAGTCCTCAGCCTGTGGGATTAAGGGTAAACGGGTAAACAGTTCACTCAGCTGGTCCCAACGGGGACTATATTTACAGTAACAGTTTCTTTGGTACCCGGTCGGGTAACTATTTACATCTACTGCTCTGCCGCACTCAACGGCGTCTTCCTCCTGCTCTTTGCTTGTAGCTGGTTGTAACTTCAGACCCGTCCGGGTCCTCTTGCTCCTCCTCCTCGCACCGCAACTCCTCCTCCGTCAGGCGGTGTACGTGGAGGGCGTAAGGTCCTTTGGCACACTTGTGCCGGGTAAAGGTGACCTCGTCTCCGATGTAGAGGTCACGACCTCTGTGCCCCTCCGGCAGATGGGACTCCACGTCTCTGCGCGTGACAAAGACGTCGCCGGGGGTGTTGTTGTCTCGGATGAAGCCCCACCCATGCTGCTGGTTGAACTTGATCACTGTCCCGATGGTGCGGGGACAATGCGCTGCACGGGGGTCCCTCCTGGTTCGGCTCTTCTGCTCGGCGCTCCTTATTTGGGCCTGTTGTTCCCGGACCCGCCTCTCTCTCCGCTCCCTCGCAAACTCCTCGAGCTGCTGTCGGCAACACTCAGCACGCTCCGCTGCAGCTGCCCTGGTTTCCTGAGTGAACCCCATTAGGTCTTCTCCGGTGGGGTCCCACTCAAATTGGGCCTCTTCAAGCGGGGGCGAGATCCTTATCACGGGCTTCGGAGCCGGAATCAGGGGTGCACACATGGCCCCAACTCTCCTCTGGTGCTCCAGTTCATAATACCTCTGGGGCCAGATGAAAGGCTGCCCGTCCGGCCACGTGTGCTGGGCAAACAAGTCCTCTCCCAGACGCGGCACCCTTGGTTTTGCGGGTGCGGGCGCGGTGGTGGTGGCGCCCGGGTTGCCCAGGCCTTGCGGCCAGGCCTGGGGCACCTGGAAGGTGAAGGGCACCGTTAGGACGGCGGCGCCCTGGGCTACCTGGCCTTGCGGCCAGGCCGGAGGCTCCGCGGAGGTAGGGGGCGCTGTTGGTATTGCGACGCCCGGGAATTCTAGGCCCTGCGACCAGGCTGGTGTTACTTCCTGCTTGGTCACGCTCGGGGTCGGTGCGTGTGACGTCACAGGGGTCGCGGCGGCTTCCGGTTGGGGCCTAGTCTGCGTCGGTGACATGGCGTTTTCGGGCACAGCAGGGGGACTTTCGGGCTCTGCGACGGGGAGTTGGGGCAGGCAAGCGGTGTCCTGATTTGGGGTATAGACGTCCCCTTTACCTGCCTCCATGCGTTCGGCTCCCTTCTCGGCGCCGTCTCCGGCCTTGGGTCCTCCCGCGCCGTCCTCAGAGGCGGTCTGTCTCCTCATCTTGGCTGGCGTGCTCCGGGTCTTGGTTTGCTGGGCCATCTCTCGGCTCCACTCCGCCAATGTCTCTCGCTGTACCCGGGCCATCCTCCGTGCGAGGCCCTCCAGGGCAGTCTGTGCACACTCCCGGTCTTGGGGGAGCTGTGCAAGGACCTCCACTAGGCCTAGTGGGGTCGTGGTTTCTAGCAGGCTCCTGACCAACGGGTCGGTGCTGCTCTGCTCTTCTTCCAGCAGGCTCCTGGCCAACGGGCCGGTGCTGCTCTGCTTTCTCTCCATCTCCGGGCAAGCTCCTCCGCCACTCCTCTCCAGGCTTCTTGCCTCCGGGTGCGCTCGCTCCAGACTGCTCCAGGCGGCACCCATCTTCGTTCTTTTCTTTCGTCTCCTCCCACTTCGAGGGCGGTCCCGGGGCCACTGGGTGACTGTCAGCTCCAGGGGCGGTTCTTTCACGCTGACAGACACCTCCAGCATCACAGTCTCTGTTGGTGGGGGCGGTTTCCACTTTTGGCGCCATTTTCTGTCCTGGCCCACGATGGGAGGCGGCCTCTTGCCCTCCTTTGGCACGCCCATAATGGCGTCCGCTGCTCTTCCAAGGCGGGAAATCTTCGGATTGGGCGGGAAGCGTCGCCCAGTGGCGGGAAACTCTGCAGATGGCGGGAACAAGCTGGAAATGGCGGACAATCGGCGGGAAACGACCTGTGATGGGGTCCGATGGCGTGGACCCTCCGGAACCGGCGGGAGACTTCTTTCTGAGGTAAACTTGCACTTTTCTTCAGGCACGCAGTACCCGGGTGTTGCGGGCACGTAATCCTGCCGACTACGCCAAAGTTGACGCGCCCCCTGGGACATATTCCTTTTTGAGGGGAATACCCGGCACCGGATCAGATGGGGGGTTGTAGTCTCCGAGCGGCTGTGACCCGGCCCGTGCCCAGGGCGTCAAGCTCAGTGTTATGTGGCAGTCCTACAGATGTTATTAAGAGTTCTTTTGTGTCGACTACGCCACCCGTTGTGATGCGGTCACTGTGGCCGCCGCTGCAGCAGGGTCCGCTGAGGCTGATGGTGGGTGCGCAGCTTGGTGAGATAACCCCCAACGGGAGGGGTATAGCCTCAGGGGGGACAGGTGCAGAGGATGGGGGTTGTGGTGGTGCAGTGCAGACGGCAATGAAGACAGAGTCGGGTTGTGCAGTTAAGGGTGTTTACTTACTGCAGATGTTGTACTGGTCACTCCAGCTTCGAGTGACCACCCGAGCCGTGCTGCGTCCACCAGGTCCTGGATCCAGCCAACCCCCAAACAAGTCCGGAGCGTGGCCCTGAGCTCTCCTTCTGTCCCGTTCTCTGGCCGTCCCCACCAGTGATCCACCTAGGTCCAGCTCCCTCGGGCCTTCTGTTGGGACACCCTTGGCCTTGGGTTCCCTGACCCTTCATGTGGTGTGCCTTCGGGGTGGATGTGATGGGTGGCCGTGGCAGATGCTGCCCACGGCCTCCGGTCTCTGGCTAGGGTGTGTTTTCTGCCCCCGCCAGTTTGGGTTCCGGTACCCTGTGCCGACTCTTCACCCGGGGATTTAAGTTGGGTTCTTGGAGTCCTCTTTTCTGTTTCCCCCTCTGGGTCTCTCTTCTCCTCTCTCACTCTGGGTCTCTCTTCTCCTCTGCTTGCTGACTTGTTCTCTGCATCTGACCCTGTTCTTAGTTGGTGCCCACCTTATATACACCCTCTATGTGTGAGCTCAGGTGACCAGCACCCAATGAGCTCCTATCTTTACCCAGGCTGCTCCCCCTATCTGCCCCTACACTACTTGGGATGTACCACCCCCCTCCCACTCCAGCCAGGAACAGACTCGGTCGTACCTGCACATTTCTAAGTGGGAGTACCGTCGGCCTGTTCCTCGGAAATGGGATGTGTGTAGTGCATGCAGCCTACCGAGCTCAGTTCCACTCTCCATCCTTGCCCGGGAGTGGAATATCACACCTCTGGGTTGAGGTGCAATACCCCTGTAGCAGCCGAATCCTCAGGGTGCTACAACATCACCTATTGTAAATGGTGGATCCTGTGTTATCTAATGTATATAGAGGTGTTATCAGTCATTGTACAGGAGGAGGAGGAGGTGCGTTGACATCACCTCTTGTAAATGGTGGATCCTGTGTTATATACTGTATATAGAGGTGTTATCAGTCATTGTACAGGAGGAGGAGGTGAGCTGTGACATCACCTATTGTAAATGGTGGATCCTGTGTTATATTCTGTATATAGAGGTGTTATATCAGTTATTGTGCATGAGGAGGAGAAGGAGGTGAGCTGTGAAATCACCTATTGTGAATGGTGGATCCTGTGTTATCTACTGTATACAGTGGTGTTTTCAGTCATTGTACAGGAGGAGGAGGTGAGCTGTGACATCACCTATTGTGAATGGTGGATCCTGTGTAATCTACTCTATATAGAGGTGTTGTCAGTAGTGTTGAGCGAGCACTAAAATGCTCGGGTGCTCGAAGCTCGGGCCGAGCTCACTGTGATACTCGGGTGCTCGACCCGAGCAACGAGCCCAATGTTAGTCTATGGGAGACCCGAACATTTTTGCGACGGCTCCCCCAGCAGTCTGTAGAAAGCCTAAAAAGTGCCCAAAACGATAGTGACAGTGCTCAAATGACATGGGGACAGCATGGGGATCGCCCCTGGAAGCATTTCTGACCCCCAGGTCACTACTGTCAACAACGTGGTCAGAGGTATTAAGCCACTTTTACAGGCTCACAATAAAACGTTCAAAAACGAAACTGAAAGTGCTTTCCTGTGAAATATGTTAACCCCTTAACGACCATGGGTCTTTCTGTTTTTGTGTTTTCCTTTTTTGCTCCCCTTCTTCCCAGAGCCAGAACTTTTTTATTTTTCGGTCAATATGGCCATGTGAGGGCTTATTTTTTGCAGGACGAGTTGCACTTTTAAACAACATCATTGGTTGTTTAAAACATCATTAGTGCTGGAAAATGGGAAAAAAATTCCAAGTGCAGTGAAACTGCAAAAAAAATGCAATTCCACAGTTGTTTTTTGGGTCCTTTTTTTACCACGTTCACAGATTGCTAAAACTGACCTGCCGTCATTATTTTCCAGGTCGTTATGAGTTCATGGACACCAAACATGTATAGGTTCTTTTTTATTTAAGTGGTGAAAAAAAAATCCAAAGCTTGCTAAAAAAACAAAAAAAAAATGACGCCATTTTCCGAGACCCTTAGCTTCTCCACTTTTCGGGATCTGGGGCTGGGTGAGGGCTTATTTTTTTGCGTGCCGGGCTGACGTTTTTATTGATACCATTTTGGGGTAGATCCGATGTTTTGATCGCCCGTTATTGCTTTTTATTGCAAAGTTGTAGCGACCAAAAAAACTTAATTCTGGCGTTTAAAATTTTTTTCTCGTTACGCCGTTTACTGATTGTATTAATTCTTCTTTTATATTGATAGATCGGGCGATTCTGAACGCGGCGATACCAAATATGTGTATGTGGTTTTTTTTTATATATATATTTTATTTTGAATGGGGCGAAAGGGGGGTGACTTAAACTTTTATATATTTTTTATTTTTTTAATATTTTTAAAAACTTTTTTTTTTACACTTTCTGCCTGCAGATCGCTTGTATGCAGGAGAAATGCTCACTTACTATGAGCGCTGACCACTAGGTGGCGCTCATAGCAATTGAGACATGACAACCACAGGCGTCTGCTGCAGACGCTGAGTTGTCATGCCCACCCATTGGTGACCCGCGATCACATGACAGGGTCACTGTGGGCGGGGCTTAGGACTCCCAGAAGCGCGAGTTAAATGCCACTGTCAGAGATTTAACATGTTAACAGCCGCGGGTGGATTGCGATTCCAATAATCAGCTGACATGTGCTCGCTTCAGTGCGGGCTCACCGCCGGAGCCCCCGCTGAACCGGCCTTCCCGACCTGGTGCGTACTATTACTGACCAGGTCAGAAAGGGGTTAAGGAACATCCTTTCCAGGGTAAAGACTTGTGTATAAGGTAAAATAAATAACCAAAAACAAAAATACTCCTCCACACCTTGGGCTATGTTCACAAGTAGCATTTTTTATGCGTTTTTGCACGTTTGTATTGCTTTCAACCGTGACAAATGCATTCACCGGGAAATGTCATTTTAACATTTTACAACCTTATCTGGCCATGTGCTGTGTGACACATGCATACAGTACTAAAAAAAAATGGGAACAGCATGGGGAAGACCCCTGGAAGCATCTCTGACACCCAGGTCACTGCCTAAAAGTGTGCCCATCAGAAGTGATCCTTGCCGCATCAGAAGATGCAGACTTGCAACTATCCCCGTGCAAGTCCTTGTCCCAGGGCAGTGTTCAATTGTACCTCCCCCATAACTTGCAATACAAGCGCAAGTATGCAGCCTGCCACCCACCCACCCCCGGGCTGCAATACCATACTGCTAGCTTGCTTGCACTTGAAATTGGGCCTTTTAGGCATGTGGAGGTGGAATCTGGCCACCACGTCATGGCTGCGTCAGTAGCCTGGTATCCATACTCAGTCCCCTGCCGCCCGGCGGCCGGGTGTCCACGCTTGGTCCCCAGCCGCCAGGGGGCGGCCGGGTGTCCATACTCGGTCCCCAGCCGCCCCGCGGCCGGGTGCCCACACGCAGTCACCAGCCGCATGGGGGTGGCCGGGTGTCCATAAACGGTCCCCAGCCGCCCCCATTTGTCCCGGTGTGCCTTATACACAAGCGCGCATGCCAAAACATTACCTGTGCCCTCCCCAGTGCATTTAGTGGGAAGGACAGCCTAACCACAAACACGTGGACAAGTGAATGTGGCCAGGAATGGTCCATCTCGCTGACGCCTTCACACTGGGTTAATATTGTGGAAGCCGGGACACAGTTGGACACTGGGATGCAACACGTCCTCCAGACATAGAGGATTGCGGGTCCTGGGTCAATCAGGCTTCAACACAAAGTTCAGAAGGTAGACAGCAGCAGTGGTCGGCCTCCTACACAACGAGTAAATTATTCATGATCATGAGGCCATCCACCTCCTTAGCTTTCTGTTCCTTGGAATGCAAGCGCATGTATATAGTAGCAGCTAGGCCTGAGGTGGTCAGCGTTTTGGCGCATATTCTACCTCCTTCGAGGATTGCTGGATGTTTTCCTGCTACTATAGCAGTTCTATGACTCCCGTTAAAACAAAGCTTCAGGTGATGAATGATGGATGAGGTGGTGGCAAAGGAGAAAGAGCAGGAGGAACAGGGACCATTCATATCAATATCAGGCCAGTTAACCAGATATGTCTTGTAGGATATGTTTCTGTACCAAAAGGAGCGGTTCAGCTACACAGTTATAGGGCATACAGTGAATGCAATGCCTACCAAAAATTTCAAGGCACTCCAATACCCCTTGGAAGTGACATGGAGGTCAGAGGGCCTTAACTAAACCGTTTTTTCCATTTATAGCAACTGGGTCTCCTGTACACTGTTGGCCTAAGCAGGGAATGGAAGGTTTTCCAAAATTATTAGGCACTGCAATGCCCCTTGAAACAGACGTGGATTACAGCGTATTGAAAACCTTCTACCCATTATTGGGGAGTGGGTCTCCCTTAGTGTTCGCCTATGCATTGAAAAGCAAAAGCTGACAAAAATTAGGAGGAAATGCAATGCCCGTTGCAAGAGTCGTGGAGGTTAGAGGTAATTAAAAACAACATGTCAATGCCCCTTGGAAGAGCTGTGGAGTTCAGAGTGGTTTAACAAGACAGTTTTAATGCCCCTTAGAAGAGACGTGGAGTTCAGAGTGGTTTAACAAGACAGTTTTAATGCCCCTTGGAAGAGATGTGGAGGTCACAGTAGCTTAACAAGATGGTTTTAATGCCCCTTGGAAGAGATGTGGAGTTCAAAGTGGTTGAACAAGACAGTTTTAATGCCCCTTGGAAGAGTGGTGGAGGTTACAGTGGAATAAAAAGACAATATCAATGCCCCGTGGAAGAGACGTGGAGGTCACAGTAGCTTAACAAGACGGTTTTAATGCCCCTTGGAAGAGTGGTGGAGGTCGCAGTGGAATAAAAAGACAATATCAATGCCCTGTGGAAGAGACGTGGAGGTCACAGTAGCTTAACAAGACGTTTTTAATGCCCCTTGGAAGAGTGGTGGAGGACGCAGTGGAATAAAAAGACAATATTAACGACCCTTGGAAGAGACGTGGAGGTCACAGTAGCTTAACAAGACGATTTTAATGCCCCTTACAAGAACCATGCAGTACAGCATATTAAAAACATTATTCCCATTATTGGGGAGTGGGTCTCCCATAGTCTTTGCCTATGCCTTCCAAGCAAAAGCTGCCAAAAATTAGGAAGGGGGAACTTGCAATGTCCCTTACAAGAGCCATGCAGTACAGCATATTAAAAACATTATTCCCATTATTGGGGAGTGGGTCTCCCATAGTCTTTGCCTATGCCTTCCAAGCAAAAGCTGCCAAAAATTAGGACAGAGGAACTTGCAATGCTGGCAACATGGACCACGGTCACCCTGGTGGTATAGTGGTCGTGGAGGCTGAGGATAAGGAGAAGAGCAAAAAACAGCCGAAATGAGGAAGCGTATACCCATGTGTGGGAGTGAAGCGATGCATGGGAATACACCTCCCGAAATAACACAGTGGATTTGACTTTATGTTACTCTGCTGTCATTTGGTGGTGATGAGAAGTCTGGCCCAATCTTGCCCTTGTTCATTTTGATAAGGGTCAGCTTGTCAGCATTGTCAGTTGACAGGCGAGTGCACTTATCAGTTATAATTCCCCCAGCGGCACTAAAAACACGCTCCGATAACACGCTAGCTGCAGGGCAGGCCAGGACCTCCAAGGCGTACAGAGCGAGTTCATTCCAAGTGTCCAGATTGGATACCCAATAATTAAAAGGCACAGAGGAATCACGGAGGACGCTGGTACGATCGGCAAGGTACTCCCTCAACATCTTTTGAAACTTTCCACTCCTTGTGAGAGTACCCCGCGCCTCAGGGCCTGTAAGCTGGGCGGGTGTCAGAAAACTGTCCCAGAACATTGACAGTGTTCCCCTGCCTCTGCTGGATTGGAGTTGCATCTCTCTCGCCTGTACGCCTTGGTTGGGCAACGAACTGTGACCTCTGCCGCTAGCGTGTTCAGATGGGAATTTTTTTAAGAGTTCTGCAGCAAGGGCCTTCTGTTATTGCCCCATTTTTGTAGACCTCTCCACCTCAGGAATAAGAGAGTGAAAGTTCTCCTTGTAGCGGGGGTCTACAAGTGTCACCAACCAGTAATGACTGTCACCCAACATTCTGACAACGCGAGGGTCACGGTTAAGGCAGCGTAACATAAAGTCAGCCATGCGTGCCAGACTGGTAACGGGCAAGATTTCCGTGTCCTCACCAAGATGACGACTGACCATGCTCTCCTCCTCCTCCTCTTCCTCCTCCCCCCTGTCCTCAGGCCACCCACGCTGAACCGACGGTATGACACTTGTACAGGTACTACCGTCTACAATGCATGATAGCAGCTCCTGTTCTTCCTCCTCCTCCTCCTCCTCTCCCTCATTGTCCCCCAATGCACGTTGGGATGAGATGAGGCTGGGCTGTGTGTAATCGCCCGCTACGGCTTCTTGATCCATCTCATCATACTCTGGCTGCAATGCCTCCTCTTTAATTCTCTGCAGAGAGCGTTGCAAAAGACAGACAAGTGGGATGCTGACACTAATGATGGCGTCATCGCCACTCACCATCTTGGTGGCCTCCTCAAAGTTTGTCAGGATGGTACATATGTCAGACATCCAGGTCCACTCCTGAGGTCTTATGTGTGGAGTCTGACCTGAATATCGACGGCCTTGTTGCAGCTGGTACTCCACAACTGCTCTATTCTGCTCACAAATCCTTTGCAACATGTGGAGGGTAGAGTTCCAATGTGTGGGGACATCACACACCAGTCGGTGTGTCGGAAGCTGCAAACGCTGCTGCAACACAGCAAGGGCGGCGGAAGCTGTAGCCGACTTGCGAAAATGAGCTGACAGGCGGCGTACTTTCACGAGCAGATCTGGCAACTCGGTACGATTTAAGAAACCGCTGAACCACGAGGTTAAGCACATGAGCCACGCATGGTACGTGTGTGATCTCACCTCGCCTCAGAGCCGCCACCAGGTTACGGCCATTGTCACACGCGACCATGCCGGGATGTAGGTTCAGCGGTCTCAGCCACAGATCTGCCTGCTCTTTCACAGCTGTCCACAACTCACAAGCAGTGTGAGGTTTATCACCTAAGCTTATGAGTTTCAGCACAGCCTGTTGCCGCTTGGCGGAGGCAGTACTGCAATGCTCCCAGCTTGTAACTGATGTGGTGATATCTGAGATGGAGGCTGAACATGAGGAGGAGTAGGAGGATGCGCAGGATCTGTACACTGTGGGGGCAACTCTGACTGACATAGGGCCCGCAATCCTCGGTGTGGGGAGGATGTGTTCCGTCCCAAGGTCCGACTGGGTCCCAGCTTCCACTATGTTTACCCAGTGTGCCGTCAGAGAGATGTACCGTCCCTGGCCACAAGCACTTGTCCACGTGTCCGTTGTCAGGTGGACTCTCCCAGTAACTGCGTTGTTGAGGGCACGGCAGATGCTTTGGGATACGTGCTTGTGTAGTGCGGGGATGGCACACCGGGCAAAATAGTGTCGGCTGGGGACCGAGTACCAAGGGACGGCCACCGCCATAAGATTGCGGAAGGATTCCGTCTCCACCAGCCTAAAAGGCAGCATTTCCAATGCAAGCAGTCGTGAAATGTGCGAATTTAGGACTGTGGCCTGTGGGGCGTTAGCTGCGAATTTCCGCTTTCGTTCAAAGGTCTGGGATATGGACAATTGAACGCTGCGGTGGGACGTGGACGTGGACGTTGATGCTGTTTCTTGAGAAACTGCCATAACAAGTGAAGACTGAGAGGAGGGGGCATCTTTACATGCAGTATGGACAGGGGATTGCCTTGCACACACAACAGGGGGTTCTATTGCACGCACAACAGTGGAAGAAGCAGTTGTGACACCCGCTGACACTGGTCGTGGACCCTGGGTTTCGCCCCACAAAGTCGGGTGCTTTGCTGCCATGTGCCTGATCATGCTGGTGGTGGTCAGGCTGGTAGTTTTGTCACCCCTGCTGATGCTGGCATGGCAGGTGGAACATATGGCCTTTTTGGGGTTATCAGCAGAGTCTTTAAAAAAATTCCAGACTCTGGAAGACCTACCGCTTGTACTGGCAATGTCCCTCGTGTTGGTGTTACGGGGAACGGTTGCCTGCCTTCTGTCAGCGGCCACCACACTGCTTCTTCCTGCCTGTTGGGGTACTCTGCCTCCCTCCCCCTGTGTGCTGCTGGCCTCACTCTGCATGTCCTCCTTCCACGTTGGGTCAGTTACTAGATCATCCACCACCTCCTCCTCTTCCACTTGCGCACCACGATCCTCCTCCTCACTTCCTGGCAATTGTGTCTCGTCATCGTCCACCTCTTGTGACAGATTGCCAACGTCGACTTCCTGTGGCCGTGGCTGTTCAAATATTTGGGCATCGCAACATGGGATCTCCTCTTCCACCACTTCAAGCGTATCAGGCAAGGGGCCCACATATGGAAATGGACCAGTGAACAGCTCTTCAGAGTGTCCAAGTGTGGGATCACTTGCTGTCTGACGACACTCGGCATGGTGGGAGGAAGGAGCATCAGGGTGAGGAGGAGTATGCGGTCGAGACTCATGGCTACTAAGAGTTGACCGTGTGGAAGACAGACCGGAGGTGGTGGTGCCCAGGTAACTGGAAGTATTATCTGCTATCCAATTAATAACCTGTTCACACTGATCAGTTCTCAATACTGGTGTTGTTCTGTGCTTCCCTAGTAATTCGGTCAAGAAGTGGGAGCGAGAAGATGTGGCTGTTGGTTGTGGCACATTTTCACCTTGGCCACGGCCCCGTCCTCTGCACGAACCATCACCAGAACGTCCACTTCCACGTCCCTTGCCACGCGCCTTGCCCATTGTAAATGAAGTAAAATAGCTTACACTTGCACTATCAATGGAAAAAGGGTAATATAGAGTAGATTAGAACCGTGGAAGAGGAAAACCACAGTTATTCTTTACTGGGGTATACCACACTTTTTTAAATAGAGATATTTGCGGCTGAACAGTGAGCGACACACTCAAACTGCTTTTTTTTAGATACCAAAGGCCCAAAACTGGATAGTACAGCGATTTGACCCGTGGAACTGCGAAACGACACTGGGATGTCGGGCCTACACAAGACTATTTTCAACAGATATATTTTTGTGTCACAACAGTCAGGAGACACTACTGTTTTTCTTTACGGAAAAAACTACCAAAAGCTGAATAATAGAGATTTTTTACCGTGGGATGGCAAAACCACAGTTATTGTTTACTGAGGTATACCACACTTTTTTAAATAGAGATATTTGCGGCTGAACAGTGAGCGACATACTCAAACTGCTTTTTTTTTAGATACCAAAGGCCCAAAACTGGATAGTACAGCGATTTGACCCGTGGAACTGCGAAACCACACTGGGATGTTGGGCCTACACAAGACTATTTTCAACAGATATATTTTTGTGTCACAACAGTCAGGAGACACTACTGTTTTTCTTTACGGAAAAAACTACCAAAAGCTGAATAATAGAGATTTTTTACCGTGGGATGGCAAAACCACAGTTATTGTTTACTGGGGTATACCACACTGTTTTAAATAGAGATATTTGCGGCTGAACAGTGAGCGACACACTCAAACTGTTTTTTTTTAGATACAAATGGCCCAAAATGGATAATACAGAGGTTTGAACCGTGGAAGTGCAAAACCACACTTCTGTTTCTCTTGCCTACACCAGACTATTTTCAACAGTTATATTTGTGTCTGAAAAATCAGAGACACGCTTTTTTTTTGGGGGGGGGGGACACACACACCAAAAGGTAAATAAGATGGGTATTTGTACAGTGTGAAGGAGGAAAAAAAAAGGAGGATTTAGATGAAAAAAAAAGGATTTTTCCTGGCCCCCAACACCTGGTGCTAAGTCCAGCAATATAAGCAACAGGAGCACACAGGACTGTAATGCAGCGTTTGCTGGTATAACCACTGTGTCTCCTATACAGCCTGCCTGCCTGGTATCTGGGATGGATATTAGTCCTGAAAAGGACTGTTTGTTTGTTCTGGCAGCCTTTATGGACCCTACACTAACTATTTCGCAGTTTATATCTCTCCCTAAATCAGCAGCGCTGTCCCTACACTGTCTAATCCGGAGCGACTGTGTCCAAGATGGCGGCGCCCCGTTTTAAATACTCGAGGTGACGCTGTGCGGCCAGCCAATCACTGTAATGCCCACAACCAACATGGCTGCAGCATTACAGTGACTGGCTGGCAATCCCTGCATGTTCATTGGCTCTGTAAAGAGCGCCAAACATGCAGGGTGGAGACCCGAGCTCCCGCCCGAGTAACCCGGAAATGCTCGGTGCTCGCCGAACATCCCGAGTAGCGTGATGCTCGGGCGAGTACCGAGCAGTGTCGAGCATGTTCGCTCAACACTAAAAATTACTAATCATGTTTATCTGTATCTTGGCTGGAAAATAATTTGGGCTTTGTAGCAGTGTGCAGTACTGATTCTATTAGGCCATCTATACTAAGCTCCACCAGATTTAAAATTAATAATAATTTTTAGCTGCATCTAGCCCGGAAAATAATTTTGGGGCTCCGAGATGCGCAAGACACATAAGTGCCTTCTTGCTGCACTACCTGCAACATGACCCTCAGATTGTCAGAATTCGAAGTAATCCTGACTACTGGGTTGCCACACTCTTAGATCCCTGACACTCTTCGATCAACCTTTTCATTTTAATAAAGACCAAAAAAATGGTCATTTTTGAAATTATAAGCATTAGCAGGTTATTAGAAACTGAAATCAAACAGTTTTCAACTCAAAACTTTATTCTAGGTGATGCTACATTTGCACATAGGACCCCTTGTTCGAAAGGAGCTTCTGAACTCTCTCGTCCATTGAATTTGTCAGGTTTTGGATGGTTTCTGCTTCAATTGTTTTGCATGAGGACAGAATACCCTCCCAGAGCTGTTGCTTAGATGTGAACTGCCTCCCGCCATCATAGACACTCCTTTTGATGATGCTCCAGAGGTTCTGAATGGGGAAGAGGTCAGGGGAGCATGGGGGTCACACCATAAGTTTGTCCCCTTTTATGCCCATATCAGCCAGAGATGCAGATGTGTTATGTGCAGCATGAGACGGTGCATTATCATGCATAAAAATGATCTTGCTGTGGAATACACGGTTCTTCTTCTTGAACCATGGCAGGAAGTGCTGTTTGAGAAACTCCACATACATTATGGAGTTCATCTTTACCCCTTCAGGGATCCTAAAGGGGCCGACAATCTCTCTCCCCATGATTCCAGCCCAAAACATTACTCCACCTCCTCCATGTTGGCGCTGTAGCCGTGTTTGCGTGGGGTGTCCATCAACCAGCCATCCTCCACTCCATCCATCTGGACCATCGAGCGTTGCACGGCACTCATCCGTGAACAAAACAGTTTTGAAATCAGTCTTCATGTAATGTTTGGCCCACTGGAGCCGTTTCTGCTTGTGTGAAGTGGTTAGAGGAGGTCGACAGGATGGCGTACGCACAGCTACAAACCTCTGAAGGACCCTGCATCTTGTTGTTCGGGGGACGTTGGAGGCACCAGCAGCTTCAAAAACTTGTCTGCTGCTATGACAAGGCTTTTTTGCCGCTGCTCTTTTAACCTGACATAATTGCCTGTAGGAAAGAGTCCTCAATTTGCCCTTATCAGCACGCACACGTGTGTACTGTGAATCAGCTATATACTTCTTGATTGCCAAGACACTTCATCCTGATCATTGCACAATGTTGATTGTAGTCATGCCTTGACCTAAACACTCCACAATTTGTTGCTTCTCAGCAGCCGACACATCCTTTTTCTTTCCCATTTTGGCAGAAAATGTAGGCTGCTTAATAATGTGGGACAGCCTTCTTAAGTAGTCTTGCCTTTCATTGGACACACCTGCCAAACTAATTAGCACAGGTGTCTGCAATTGCTTACAGTGATATAAAGAGCCCTGACACACATCACCATCAATGAGTTTAACTGACAAACAAACAAATTCTTCCCTTATCACTCCTAAACACTTTTTGCATAATAATTTGGAACACAGTGTACATGTGCTTTTCCACAAAACACCAGCGGTTCACGTAGTGAATCTTACAGTTCTAACTTGCCAACCGTGGTCTGTATGGAGTTGTTCAATAAAGGGCCCAAAATTAAGATAACATAGATGGGAGAGGTCTCTATGAATAGGAATTCCTAAGTATTTGATACCCTGTGAGGGGCAGGCAAAGGGAAAGTTGGACTGGATGGAATCCTGTATGGATTTGGGGAGGGAGACATCGAGGGCCTCAGACTTCGCTGCATTGATTTTAAAATTTGACCATGTAACAAAGTGATCTATTTCAGCCATAACAGCAGGGATGGATATATGTGATTGAGTGATATATACTAGGACATCATCAGCAAATAGAGAGCACTTGTACTTGGTGCCTCCCACCTCAATCCACCTAATATTGGGGTTATGGCGAATTGATGAGAGCAGGTGCTCCGTCACTAGGATGTATAAGAGAGGGGACAGAGGACATCCCTGCCTTGTCCCATTGGTGATTATGAAAGGTGATGAAAATGTTCTGACGCGCCCCCTGGGCCTTGGGACACCCGGAGCCGGACCCTTTTTGGTGGATGCTGGTGGTTGTAGTCTCCGTGGCGGCGACCCGGTTCCGTGGCTCAGGGCGGTCAAACCAGTGGCGGAACTATTTATGTGGTTTTGATGTTTAAATGTCCGACTACGCCACCCGTGGATTGCGGTCAGAGTGAACCGCCGCTGCAGGGCAGACCGCTGAGGTTGGTGTTGTGGGTGCAGCAGAGCGTAGTATAACTCCCCACGGGAGAAGTATAGCCTCAGAGCAGTGTATGCGGAGGATGGGGGTGATGGTGCAGGGCAGCATCAGTAACGACACGGAGTCAGTGATGCAGTCCAGGGCCTTTACTCACAGTTCTTATTATCCAGACCACTTCTGCAGGTAACGGCTGCCCACGTCGTACTGTGCTCACCAGGTGAGGGGCTCAGACAACTCCCAGATAACTTTGGAGCGCTTCACAGGACCCCTTTGTGTGTCCTTTGTCTGGCCTTTCTTACCAACCCTTCTGTCCTGCTGCCTCGGGCCTCCTCTTGGTAAACTTGGCGCCAGTTTCCCTGACCCTATGTGGTGCCTTCCTAGCGGGTGTAGCGAGGGGCTGCGCCACATAAAATGTCACAGCCTCCGGTTTCTAGCTGAGAGTCGTTTCCCGCCTCCACTAGTTTCGGGGACCGGTCTCCCCCTTTGGCCTGACCCCTCCACGCAGGTGGATTCGGGCGTGCGGTGGCGACTCGCCCGTCCCCACCCCTGGGATCCCTTCGTTCCTCGTTCCTGGAGCCTTCTCCGCTCCTCTTCCTTCCTTCTCCCTCTTCCAGGCCTGGGCCTCTGTTACTAGGCCCGCCTCCAGAGCAGAACTCATGCAGAGCCCCTGCTCCCTGTCACTTCTGCTCAGACTTCTCTGCACTGAACTAAGATGGTGCCCACCTTTTATACTCCCTTCTCAATGCACCCAGGAACTGCTTCCTCCCTGCTCCTGCACTACAGGGTTCTCCTTCCTCAGTGTTCCCTCCCCCCACTCCAGCCAGGGACAGGGACTGTCGTGCCCATCTCAGGGGCATATTGGTCGCCCTGCCCCACGGCAATGTGGTGTAATGCATGCAGGTGTCGGGTCCTGATCCACACTCCATCCTTACCTGAGAGTGAGATATCACACCTCTGGGTGAGGTGGAATACCTCTGTAGCAACCGAGCCCTCAGGGTTCTACAGTTCCATTTATCTTCAGTCTAGGTGACGTATTGCGATACAGGGCCGTGATTTTGGCTATAAAAGGGTCCCCTAGACCCCTACCCCAAGCTTTTTAAGAGAATAATATATGTCGTGCCAGGAGACTCTATGGAATGCTTTCTCAGCATCCAATGAGAGTATCTAATTACAAATTTTTAACTGCATCTAGCCCAGGAAATACTTTGTGCCTAGTAGCAGTGTCTGCTAGTCAGCGGATTATCCCGGCTGTTAAGCAAGCTACACCACCTGTAGTTTGGACACTTAATTTTTTCAAAGGAAATTCTTCGGGACCACGGGATACTCAGTGAAGAGCATCAGGATGCACCCCAAGGCATAGGGGCTGGGACTGGCGGTAGGATGCCTTGCGGTGGACAGCCAAGCTCGATCCTTATAAAAGCTTTTTAACTGCAGCAGCTTTAGTGGACGCTACTGGAGCTGGAATTACGCGGCTGCTGGCATAAGACTTGCCCTCCAATAGATCCTTGTAAAAGGATTTAAAGTGTACTCATTCAAATTAGAGAGACAATTTAAATTAAAAAGCTTAGAGCTGCCTCCACCACAGGGGGGCTCGCTCGACCCACCAGCGGACAGGCACCAGTATTGGGAGAGGGGGGCTGGCCGTCAGGGTCCACCGCGGCTCTGGCACAAACCCGGCGACACGGAGGTGGCACGGGCAGGAACGGACTGGCCATGTCGGCTTCTCACTTTTTGGATTTTAGAAGGGCATGACATGCCTATATCTGTGTCTCCCCCTCCTTTTACCCCTCCACCTCTTTTCTTTTCGCATGACTATATGTACTTGTCACTTTTCCATGTGTTAGTTATGTCTTCTGAGCAGTTTGTCAGCTTTTGGACACCTTTGAAGGTGTTTTCTATGTGTTTCTATGTGTTTTTGTTTGCCTGCCATTGGTTTTAACAGTGTTCGAAGGTGCTCGACGAACAGTTCGACGAACCGAACCGAACTCGAACACTACGGGGGTGGCTCAACACTAATCCTCACCAGACACCACAGGTGGCGTCACGACAAATCCCCTATAAATAATCCCCTATAAATAATACCTTTTGCACTGACCGCCCCGGGCCAGCCACCGTGATATTCCCCAAAAGCCGCCATAAGGCCAGGCTGCAGTGTGCCCCACGGCCCTGCGGGGCGAGTCAGGCACTTAGCCGTAGACTGGCAGACTCGGGAGGTGATAAAATGGAGCGAGTATTGCCAAGAACACTGCTTGGTCACTCGGATAGCCATGGTGGATCTGATTTCAGGAATGTGTTTTCTGAACAGGGGTGTCAAGAGATTCCTCCCCATCATCCTTACGATTGCGTCGTTAATATTATTCCTGGGGCCAAGCTGCCAAAAAAGCAGGTTATATAATATCTCTGGTTCAGAGAGGCAGGCCATGAAAAACTAGATCACTGAAAGTCGACCATTGGGCCATATAAGACGTTCTTCATCTCCCGTTGCAGTGGGGTTTTTATTTGTCAAAAAAAAAGACTGGGGGTTGCGCTCCCGCCTTGATTTTCGCGAGTTTAATCGGATCACGGTCTGGGATGCATATCCTCTCCCTCTCATCCCCGACCTCTTTAGAAAAAAATTTGGCTTCTACGATTTGATTAAACTAGACCTCAGGGGGGCTTATAATCTCATTCACATTGAGGAGATGAGTGGAAGATGGCCTTCAATACTCCTGAGGGGCACTATGAAAAGCTTGTGATGGCATTTGGGTTGACTAATGCTCCCGCTTTCTTTCAACACTGTTAGTGACATTTTTAGTCATCTGGCAGGTAGATCACAACAAACCAATCTTGATGACATATTAATTTATTTACCTCCAGTCACATCAGGTACATGTCAGGCAGGTCTTACAGATACTCAAAGATAATAAATTATTTGTCAAACCAGAGAAATGTATGTTCTCCATTCAGGGTTAGTTCTTATCATTCACCATTTTTGCATGGATCTGGCCAAAGTCCGGACGGTACTGGATTGGTATTATATTCAAGACTTAAAGGCGTTACAAAGTTTTTTGGGTTTCGCCAGCTACTACTGTAAGTTCATCAAAAACTTTTCGGTAGTGGCCAAACCTCTGATGGACGATTTTGCCAAATAGAAAAAAAAAATTAAGATTTTATTATTTTACTTTCCATTCTTGTAGCTAAACACAATCCAGCTAAGTTTAAAATTGAAATGAAGCCCCTGTACCCCCCTCTCTAGGTGCTTCTGTACCAACTCCTCCCTGGTCCAGGATGGTCTCTATATCACGGCCTCCAGCAATAACCTATTGGCACATGATTGTGGCAGCCCTCACGTGCTGATATATCACACTGCCAATAGAAGTGGGAAGCGGCACAGAAATCACAAAATAAAGGCAGTGTTTGTGGTAATGCAAGAATCCAGCAAGCAGAGTAATCCACACGTCATACAACAGCCCAACATGGATGATGAAAAGCTGCGTCTTCAGGCGTCTGTGTAAGAACATCACATTTTTGTTTTCCTTCCAGAATAAGCACCAAATGGAATAGCTGAATGCCAGGATACAGAGACCGGCGGGGGGCAGGGAAGCGCTGTCCGCTGGATTTTGTGCTGGTTTCACAAGCGGTCACCCTGCAGTTTTCTCCGGATAATGCTGTGGAGACTTTTCACAACACATCTAATAATTGTGAACCTTCCACTCACATGTTTATTATCTTGTCCGCTGGTCAGACTGGGGGGGATGAAAGCTGGACAAGGGATGAAGAATGATCCTTATTACATATAATGGGTGCACTGAGCAATTGTGAAAAGTCGCAGAGGACTGAGAGCAGAAGGGCAGAGGGTTTCCTCTTCCTCACAAGGACTAGCACAGAAGCCGGAGAAGAAGGGCAGAGGGTTTCCTCTTCCTCACAAGGACTAGCACAGAAGCCGGAGCAGAAGGGGAGACAAGGGCTGAGCCACTTACACAGACAGAAAGCTGAGGAGAGGAGGACATGTTATTGTAGCGCCCCGAGGGCTCGGCCGCTGCAGGGGTATTGCACCTCTGCCAGAGGTGTGATATTCCACTCCCGGGTAAGGATGGAGTGTGGACCAGGGCTCAGTTAGCTGCATGCAGCACACACACCCCATTTCCCAGGGACAGCTCAACGGTGCTCCCACTAGACAGAAGTGCAGGCACGACCGACCATGTCCCTGCTGGAGTGGGGAGGGAGGGGTGGAACACCCAGTGCTGTAGGGGCAGATAGGGGGCGGTTTCTGAGCGTAGGTAGGAGCCCATTGGTTGCTGGTCACCTGGGCTCATGGCTAGAAGGAGGTATAAAAGGTGGGCACCATCTTAGTTCTGGGTCAGTTCAGCCAGAGGAGAAGACAGGGAGTAGAGGCTCTGTAGGAGCTCTACTCCAGGAGGGCCTAGTGAGAGGCCGAGGAGGAGGTGAAGGGGAGCTGAGATTCTGGCTCATCTCAGCTCCAAGAGAAAGGAACAGAAAGGAACAGAACAGGAACTGCAAAGAAGGAGAGACAGAGAAACAGAAGGGCTCAGGAACAAGAAGGTGGAAGGGACCCTAAGAACCCACGAGAATCCAGGGTGCAGAGTCAGGCAGATTAAGGGTACCGGATCCCAAGTTGGTGGAGGAGAAACAACCCTCAGCCAAAGACCGGTCGTCGTGATCATCTATTGGTGCGACACCTCATCAAACCTGCTAGGAAGGCACCATATAGGACAGCGGAGGACGGGGCCCACGTTTAACCGCACAAGTCCGCGGCAGCTGGACAAAAGTGGGTCACTGGTGAGGCAGGCCAGAGAAAGGATAAAAGGGGGTCCTGTGCCATGCTCCTGAACTGCCTGGGAGTTGACCGAGCCCCTCACCTGGTGGACGCAGCACGGCTCGGGCGGTCACTGCTGACAGAAGTGACCCGGAACAAACGAACTGTGAGTAAAGACCCTGGACTGTAACTTGTTGTCTGTGTGCTCCTTCGCGCCTCCAGCACTATCAGCACCGGGACTCGCACTACCATCACTCCCACCATCCACTACACTGCCCTGGGGCTGCACTCTTCCCGTGGGGAGTCACATCACCTCAGCTGCACCCATCATCAGCCCCAGCGGACTGCCTTGCAGCGGCGGTTCCTAATAACCGCAATCCACGGGTGGCGTAGTCGGACATTATCTAACGTACAGTAGCAGACTACCAATGGCCTGACCACCCTGAGCCGCGGGACCGGGCCGCCACTACTACTACCCCCAACGTCTCCCTATCGCCCGGATCCGCGTGCCCCACGGCCCAGGGGGCGAGTCAGCTTTGGCGTAGTCGGCAGGATCGTGACCAACCCGCCACAAACGGGTATTGCGTGCCTGAAGAAAATTGCACATGTACCTTAAAAAGAAGTTTCCCGCCGTCCGGAGTCGTTTCCCGCCATCCGGAGCCGATTCCCGCCATCAGACGCCATCTTGGACCGTTTCCCGCCATCTTCATCCGTCTTTCCCGCCCTGGCAGAGCGGACGCCATTATGTGTGCACCAAACGACAGCAGGAAGCCACCTCCCATCGTGGGCCAGGTCCCAGAATGGCGCCAAAGAAGGGGCCCGCCCCCACCAGCCATGAATGCAGCAGTGGAGATGTCTATCAACATGGGGGGGCTGCCCCTGAAAGTGATTGTCACCAAGTTGCCCCGGGGCCGCCCCCAATGGGGGTGGGAAGAGAAGAAAACTGCGGGGCAGGGGGTGGTCTGGATCTGTCCAGACAGACCGCACCCGGGAATGGACGCCCTGAGCAGCACCAGTCTCCTGGCCCGAAGCCTGCTGCAGGCCGAACCGCTCTGCAGCCTAGCAGAAGTCCTGGCGCAGCTCCCCAGAGATCCGGAGCGTGCGCAAGCTGCACTGGAGGACCTGGAGCGGAGGATGGTCCGGACGCAGCAAGATGCACTCACAGAGTGGAGAAAAGAACTGGCCCGGCAGGCCGAGACCCACCAGCGACAGACTTCAGCCGCACCCCGCGGTTTGCCTGCCTCGGAGGACGGCGCAAGAGGAGAGAGGACCGGAGGCGACGTCGCGGAGGGAGCCGCGAGTATTGAGGCAAGTGAAGGGGACGTCACCACCCCAAGCCCAGCAACCGCAAGCCTGCCCCAGCCCCCAGTCGCGGCACCCGAAGCCCCACTCACCGCGCCTGTTGCCGCGCCGCCACTACCTCCAGCTAGGCCTCAAGCGGTGAGCGCCGCGGCCACGCCCCACCCGACGCCACGCCCCTTGACCCCGGGCGCCGTAAAGCGAGAAGCGTCATCGGCCTGGTCGCAAGGCCTGGATGACCCGGGCGCCATCGCTGAGCCTGCACCCCTGTCCCGGACAGGACTACCACCTAGCGCGACCGAGAGACCCCTGGCCTGGTCGCAAGGCCGAGTGCCCCCGGGCGCTGCCCCCAGATCAAGTCCCTCGACCATACCACGACTGGGTGTGGACTTGATTGCCCATCATACCGGTCCGGATGGACTGCCCCTGGAGTGGCCGGCCGAAGTCATCAGCAATCAGCCATGGAAGACCCAGCCCCCGCGCGAGCCTCTGTTACCGGCTCCAGAACCCGTGGAGGTCCCCCTACCCCCACTGGAGGACATCCAATTTGCGCGGGACCCCACCGGCGAGAACTTGATGGGGTTCTCCCAAGAGACCCGGGCAGACGCGGTCCGTCGTCTGGAGGCCTGTCACCAGCAACTGGCGACCTTTGAGCGGGAGCGACGAGAGAGGTGCGTCAGGGAGGAACGGCTCCAAGCCCAGAGTGCTGAACAAAAACGTAAGGCCCGCCAAGACCCCAAAGCTGCCCGTGGTCCCCGAATCACCGGGACCATAGTCAAGTTCCACATGGAGAACGGCTGGGGCTTCATCAGGGGCCCAGAAACAGCAGGCGACGTCTTTGTGACCCGCAGGGACATCGAAAGTCATCTACCTGAGGGACATCGTGGCCGTGACCTGTACCCTGGTGATGTGGTCGCCTTTACCCGCCACGTAGGTGCAAAAGGACCATACGCCCTACATGTCCACCGGCTCACCGAGGAGGAGCTACAATACCGTGGCTATGAGGAGAGCCAAGAGGACCCGGACGGGTCTGAAGAACCATATGAGGAGGAAGAAGGAGCATATGGAGGACACCGCTACTAGTAAGTAGCAAAGTACCCGTGTACATAGTTACCCATCAGGGTATCAGAACTGTTTTTGGGACTGTTCCCGTCTTGAAAGTGTGGTCCCCGTAGGGACAAAGATTGAACTGTTACCTGTGTGCCCCTCATCCCCTACCAGGCTGAGGACTGTGAGCAGCCATTCCCTTCCCAAAACTGGCCGAGGACTGAGAGCGGTCAAATCCCTTGTATATAGTTGCGCTTCCTAAAGCGCCCCCTACTGGTTTTATACAAAAACCGCAACGTCTACCTCAAGATTTACTGGACTGTTGCACCTTTACCTGGTTGCAAGTTGCACCGCAGCCAAGAATCCAAGAATGTGCTTTACTTAAAAATGTGTTACATGAGAAAGTTTTATATGCTGCTAGAAAATGTTTTACATAATTTTGAGACCGTTTTATATGATAAGTGACAAAAGAGTTCCAGAGGCATTAGCAAAGTGTTTTGTGGTAGTGGCAAGAGAAGAGGAGTGTTTCCCATAAAGGGAATTGAACCATGTTACCTGTTTTCTGATGTGAAAAGTTATTGAAAAAGTTTTTGCATGTCTTGTAATTATCTGTTTTTGCTCTTTTCCAGCCCGAGGACGTGCTGTGGTTTACCGGGGGGGAATGTAGCGCCCCGAGGGCTCGGCCGCTACAGGGGTATTGCACCTCTGCCAGAGGTGTGATATTCCACTCCTGGGTAAGGATGGAGTGTGGACCAGGGCTCAGTTAGCTGCATGCAGCACACACACCCCATTTCCCAGGGACAGCTCAACGGTGCTCCCACTAGACAGAAGTGCAGGCACGACCGACCATGTCCCTGCTGGAGTGGGGAGGGAGGGGTGGAACACCCAGTGCTGTAGGGGCAGATAGGGGGCGGTTTCTGAGCGTAGGTAGGAGCCCATTGGTTGCTGGTCACCTGGGCTCATGGCTAGAAGGAGGTATAAAAGGTGGGCACCATCTTAGTTCTGGGTCAGTTCAGCCAGAGGAGAAGACAGGGAGTAGAGGCTCTGTAGGAGCTCTACTCCAGGAGGGCCTAGTGAGAGGCCAAGGAGGGGGTGAAGGGGAGCTGAGATTCTGGCTCATCTCAGCTCCAAGAGAAAGGAACAGAAAGGAACAGAACAGGAACTGCAAAGAAGGAGAGACAGAGAAACAGAAGGGCTCAGGAACAAGAAGGTGGAAGGGACCCTAAGAACCCACGAGAATCCAGGGTGCAGGGTCAGGCAGATTAAGGGTACCGGATCCCAAGTTGGTGGAGGAGAAACAACCCTCAGCCAAAACCGGTCGTCGTGATCATCTATTGGTGCGACACCTCATCAAACCTGCTAGGAAGGCACCATATAGGACAGCGGAGGACGGGGCCCACGTTTAACCGCACAAGTCCGCGGCAGCTGGACAAAAGTGGGTCACTGGTGAGGCAGGCCAGAGAAAGGATAAAAGGGGGTCCTGTGCCATGCTCCTGAACTGCCTGAGAGTTGACCGAGCTCCTCACCTGGTGGACGCAGCACGGCTCGGGCGGTCACTGCTGACAGAAGTGACCCGGAACAAACGAACTGTGAGTTAAGACCCTGGACTGTAACTTGCTGTCTGTGTGCTCCTTCGCGCCTCCAGCACTATCAGCACCGGGACTCGCACTACCATCACTCCCACCATCCACTACACTGCCCTGGGGCTGCACTCTTCCCGTGGGGAGTCACATCACCTCAGCTGCACCCATCATCAGCCCCAGCGGACTGCCTTGCAGCGGCGGTTCCTAATAACCGCAATCCACGGGTGGCGTAGTCGGACATTATCTAAAGTACAGTAGCAGACTACCAATGGCCTGACCACCCTGAGCCGCGGGACCGGGCCGCCACTACTACTACCCCCAACGTCTCCCTATCGCCCGGATCCGCGTGCCCCACGGCCCAGGGGGCGAGTCATTATTACTCCAGGAGCCGCTCCATTCATTCCCTATGTGGCATTCAAGCGCTGGGCTCGGCTTTTCCGGAGCCCCATAGAGAATGAATGGAGCTGCAGTTGATCCCTGACTTTCCACTCCTTCCCGATCAGACGATGGCTCGCAGCGGTCAGACCCGACGATCAGTAAGTGATCACCGAGCCTGTGGATAAGTGATAACTTGTTTTCTTCAGACATCCCCTTTAAGTAATGGAGCATGCCAGCAGAGAAGGTGGGAGGAGGCGCTGGTTACACAGGAGACTTTACCTCTGGAGGCCGCATATAGGGCATGTGAGGGGAGGACACTTCCCATATTCATCATTACTGAACCCCCGCTCTGTGCGGCTCTTATCTGAGCTGCAGGAGACGCAGCAGTTACTAATCAGCCGCTCTCCGTTCACTTGCAGCCGTCCGAGCTCTGCTGTGCCTGTTAGGGGTGAAGTTCGGGTCCTTGGAGGCATCTACTATGCAGCCTGCACAGCAGATCACAGCCCGAACACAGCGTCTCCGGGTAAATCTCCACCTTGTGAGTTGCTTCTTGTGCAGCAGCCCCATGCAAGTTGCTCTGCTCTCCTCAGCCAGCTCCTGCTGAATACTGAGCTCCTCTGCACAATCTAGGAGCTCAATAGCCCTGATCACGTCAGTGGTAGCCCAGCGCTGCTGGATCAGATTTACAAATGGCAAACTAATCAGCCCTAGGTATTTCTAATATGTGCAGAGCAGGCGACATAAGTCTGACCGGTGTCCTCATAGACCTTTCCTCAGCCGGGGTCTAATAGGAGCAGTAAGATGGCCGTCATGGGGTCCATTGTTAGATCTCAGCTGCCATAGAAACTCATTGGCACCATGATCATGCCTCCCTCTCCTGTCTAAAGTGCCTAAATGCTGTGGAAGCCCCCTACTGTGTCATACAATGGATTAAGCTGCCAGGATCAGGGTTGGCTCCACAGTGGGCAGCTGAGGCAGGAGCAGGACTGTGTTATACAGCCACACTTCTGCCGCAGATCTTGTAAGGACCTGCCTGATGATAATGTGTCCTATAGAGCAGGTCTTGGTACCGGACTGCCCTGTACATATTTACCACTAGCTAGGAACCAGTTACTTACAAGGTCTAGTTTCAGATGTGTTTCCAGGATCTGTAGTTATCAGCATTTTATCCTTAAGGCCGAGTTATAATATCACTGTAACACTCTCGCCCTGTACCTGTATACCTGCCCTGTGTGCTGCACAAAAGTATATAACAAAATGTGTGTACACAGATATCTATCTCCTGAATGGTATTACTGCTAGATCTCCTGTACATAGAAATATGAGGTTCTTAGCGCACATTTTGAGCAAATTGTGCGAGCCCATCTGCCAACGTCAAGGCGACCTCTTCAGATGGGTCCCTACACTAACATTACACTAACTTACTAACTGGGACTAGTTTTTTGTTTTATTATTATTACCACCATTTTTACTATTTATTATTATTGCATTAATGCAATTAATTGTAACTGTTATAAAACGAATTAAAAAAATGTAATTCTAATTTTTTTCTTATTATTCTTGTGATTCTAATAATGGTATTACTAAAATCCCTATGCCTAAAGCTGTTGATCCAGTAGAAGGCAAAAACCCCAGGACACCTTCAGCCAATTTGTGTCACAGGGGAAAAATTCCTTCTTGACCCCGGGAAAAGGCGATCAGTCCTAGGACCCTGGATCAAACCTAATAATGTTATTACAAGTTATATAACATTACACTAATTATTGTACTACTGGAGATATTTTAATTTGTTTTTATAAATCTATTTGATATGGTTATTATTACATTGTGCTATCTTATTACAGTATTATTCTTCTTTCCTTTCACTACTAATACTGCCCTATACCTACAGTGTTGATCCAGAAGAAGGCAAAAACCCCAGGACACCTTCAGCCAATTTGTGTCACAGGGGAAAAATTCCTTCTTGACCCCGGGAAAAGGCGATCAGTCCTAGGACCCTGGATCAAACCTAATAATGTTATTACAAGTTATATAATATTACACTAATTATTGTACTACTGGAGTTATTTTAATTTGTTTTTATAAATCTATTTGAAATGGTTATTATTACATTGTGCTATCTTATTACAGTATTATTCTTCTTTCCTATCACTACTAATATTGCCCTATACCTACAGTGTTGATCCAGAAGAAGGCAAAAACCCCAGGACACCTTCAGCCAATTTGTGTCACAGGGGAAAAATTCCTTCTTGACCCCGAGAAAAGGCGATCAGTCCTAGTACCCTGGATCACACTGCTATTCTACCTACTACTATTACTACTGTTATTTTATTACTTTCTTACTATTATCACTAGTATTATTATTCATATTACACTAATATGGATATACTACCACTATATTACTACCATCTCTTTCCCCCTAGGGATCTTAAGGTGCAGTTCTGTCCTCCTCCTCCTATTCTGTCCTCCTCCTCTTCCATCCTCCTCCACTTCCGTCCTCCTCCTCTTCTGTCCTCTTCCTCTTCCGTCCTCCTCCTCTTCCGTCCTCCTCCTCTTCCGTCCTCCTCTTCTTACATCCTCCTTCTCTTCCGTCCTCCTCCTCTTCTGTCCTCCGCCTCTTCCATCCTCCGCCTCTTCTGTCCTCTGCCTCTTCCGTCCTCTGCCTTTTCTGTCCTCCGCCTCTTCCGTCCTCCTTCTCTTCCGTCCTCTTCCTCTTACGTCCTCCTCCTCTTACGTCCTCCTCTTCTTCCATCCTCCTCCTCTTCCGTCCTCCTTCTCTTCCGTCCTCCGCCTCTTCTGTCCTCCGCCTCTTCTGTCCTCCGCCTCTTCCATCCTCCGCCTCTTCCGTCCTCCGCCTCTTCCGTCCTCCTTCTCTTCCATCCTCCTCCTCTTCCGTCCTTCTCCTTTTCCGTCCTCCTCCTCTTCTGTCCTCCTCCTCTTCCATCCTCCGCCTCTTCCGTCCTCCGTCTCTTCCGTCCTCCGCCTCTTCCATCCTCTTCCTCTTCCGTCCTCCTCCTGAGACGTAATAAATAGCATTAAAGCTGCAGTAATTGTTTATATTATATATACACACTGCTCAAAAAAATAAAGGGAACACTCAAATAACACATCCTAGATCTGAATGAATGAAATATTCTCATTGAATACTTTGTTCTGTACAAAGTTGAATGTGTTGACAACAAAATCACACAAAAATCATCAATGGAAATCAAATTTATTAACCAATGGAGGCCTGAATTCGGAGTCACCCCCAAAATTAAAGTGGAAAAACACACTACAGGCTGATCCAACTTTGATGTAATGTCCTTAAAACAAGTCAAAATGAGGCTCAGTATTGTGTGTGGCCTCCACGTGCCTGTATAACCTCCCTACAACGCCTGGACATGCTCCTGTGGGATCTCCTCCCAGACCTGGACTAAAGCATCCACCAACTCCTGGACAGTCTGTGGTGCAACGTGACGTTGGTGGATGGAGTGAGGCATGATGTCCCAGATGTGCTCAATGGGATTCAGGTCTGGGGAACGGGCGGGCCAGTCCATAGCTTCAATGCCTTCATCTTGCAGGAACTGCTGACACACTACAGCCACATGAGGTCTGGCCCATCTGTGGACGTCTGGCCCTCATCCCACTCTCATGGAGTCGGTTTCTAACCTTTTATGCAGACACATGCACATTTGTGGCCTGCTGGAGGTCATTTTGCATGGCTATGGAAGTGCTCCTCCTGTTCCTCCTTGAACAAAGGCAGAGGTAGGGGTCCTGCTGCTGGGTTGTTGCCCTCCTATGGCTCCCTCCACGTATTCTGGTGTACTGGCATGTCTACTGGTAGCGCCTCCAGCCTCTGGACACTACGCTGACAGACGCAGCAAACCTTCTTGCCACAGCTCGCATTGATGTGCCATCCTGGATGAGCTGCACTACCTGAGCAACTTCTGTGGGTTGTAGAGTCCGTCTCATGCTACCATGAGTGTGAAAGCACAACCAGCATGTGATCTGTGGTCCCCACCTGCATAACCACTCCTTTATTGAGTGTGTCTTGATAATTGCCAATAATTTCCATCTATTGTCTATTCCATTTGCACAACAGCATGTGAAATTGATTGTCAATCAGTGTTGCTTCCTAAGTGGACAGTTTGATTTCACAGAAGTTTGATTTACTTGGAGTTATATTCTGTTGTTTAAGTGTTCCCTTTATTTTTTTGAGCAGTGTATATTTTCTCATGTCATGTATTTACTACTAAAAGTAATTTTTTACATTTAGGTTTCATTAAGTGTTTTTCACCGGCTATTACAGACTTATTGTTTCCCTGCACATTCAAGTTTTGTGTTTTCTTTGGGCATAGATCAGCTAATAGGCACTCAGGAATAAAAAAACAGATGAAAGATCTACAAACTCTCCCTTAAGACTAAGGAGCTCACTGATAGATTCTCAGTTAGCTAACTTTGCAGCCAGCAATAGACAGTGCAGCACAGATGCTACAGAAGGCAACATTTTTAATGAAACTCAATTACAGAAATCGATTTTAGCCCCAAATACTTGCATTAAAGTAAAAAAAATGGCCCCAAAGCTGGACAACCGCTTTAACTCCTTACCAACATCTGCCGTACATGTATGGTATAAGTCAGTAGCGGGTGTATGGAGCAGGGTCAGCTCACCCTGTACATGGCAGATAATGGCTGTGACAAACAACCAGGACCTGCCTCTAACAGCTGCGAGTGGAGCGAAGATCTGCCCACCACTGTTAACCTGTTCAGTGCTGCTGTCAATCTCTAACAGCAGCATTAACAGCGCGCCAGCATTGGGATGCGTCGTTCCATACGCCCACCGGCGCTCCTGTGACGCGATCATAGGGCGCCGATGGACTGCTATGACATCCGGGGGTCTGCTGAAGCCTCCGTGCCTGTCATCATAAAGCTTCATTTGGGCTGTAAAGAAGACCGTGGTTTTGCTATATGGAGCATTACTGTGGTATCACTGTATATAGCGCAAGCAATCAGATGATGTATACAAATACAGTGAAAAAAAGTATATATATATTTATTAAAACCCCACACGTTCAACTCACCTCCCACTAAAAATAAAGATAATAAAAATATACACATTTTGTGGTTTGGTCTCTTTCAGAGAAATACAATCTATCAAAATATAAAAAAAAAAACGATCAGTGAACACAGAAAAAAATTCAAAAAGACAAAATTGCATTTTTTCGTTCGCCTCAATACTGCAGAAAATCCTGTAAGAAGCGATGACCATGACATATGTGTCCCAAAATGTTATCAATAAAGTCCTCTTGCCCTTCAAAAAATAAGCCCCCACACAGCTCCATCAACCTGGAAACTGAAAATGTTTCGGGTCTCAGAAAAAATGGTGACAGCATCAAAAAAAAGTTTTTTTCTTTTGCCAAAACTATTGGAGAAGTTTGGTCTTGCTGTAATCACACTGAGGAGTAGGATCCTATTACCAGGTCATTTTTACCACACAATGTGCGCCGTTAAAACCGTTCCCAGAAAAAACAATGTCAGGCTTTTTTTTTCGCACTTTTACTGCACTTGAAATGTTTTTCCCGTTTTCTAGCACTATGTGGTAAATGAATGGTGTCATTTATAAGGACAGCTCATCCTACAAAATAACAAGACCTCACACTATGTGGACAGATATCAAAAAGTTATAGCCCTTGGAAAAAGCGGAGGAAAAAACAGAAAAAAAACATAAATTGGTTATGTCGGGAAGGGGTAAAGCTGAAGAAACGCATGTAAGAGCAGAATATGGAGGAAGGTCAGATATCACAGACTGGTGGATACTACCTGCTCCATCGCTGGCAGAATACTCCACCCCCATGGTGTCCGCTGATATCTTCTCTTGTAGCAACGTCTCCAAACTCTATAAAACATCGGGAACAGTCAGCAGAGGGTTTGATGATTGGCTCATATTGGCGATATACTCAGGGGCATTACTGGGGCCAGGGAAGATTGGGAATGAATAGCGTATTGACTGTTAGAGATGTGATCTCTTCCATTAAAGGGGATGTCTAGTTGGAACAAGTTATCACTGATCTCTGGATAGGTGATGACCTGTCCCAGTGGGAGCACCCCTTTATTATGTGGTATATATGGAGGATGTGATATCATGCAGAGTTCTAGCAGTATTACACTTCGTTCCGTTCTGCGTGCATCTGGGCCATTCCCTATGGAGGAGCGGAGCTGGGGGTAAATATCAGGATCTCGTCGCTGGATCCATCCAGATGGGAGATGTAACGAGTGCGGCGCCCCCCACTGGTGTCTCAGCGTATCATGTGTTGGGGAATAATAACTTATTGTCTGGTAAATGTGCTGATTCCTGTCAGTTGTGGTCGCTGAGTGCGTGTGATGGGATGTGGCTCCGTCCGTTATATTATATCACGTCTTATACCTATAATCTCTCGCTGATCGCAGGTGTCTGTCTTCACACTCAGATGAGAAGGAACAAACTGACGATATAGGACTTTTTTTTTTTTTTCCAAATTCAAACCGAGCAATCCTATTGGCTGAGTATGAAAGCAGTTACCATGGTGACAGAAGTAGCAGCAGATTTAAAGGGACAAAACACTAATATTGTACTAAAGTGTATTTTATTATATATTTCACATAACTGACTGGGTACACCTTGGTGCGGGTGGGATGGCTTTTTTTAAATCAAAAACCATGTTTACTAAGTACCCTATATTATATATATTCACTATTGCTTTTTACTTACTTATAGCAGGGTATATGCTCATATTGTTTCTATCCTAAGTTTGACTATTTTCTAATAGAGACATGACCAGTCCTCTTTAGAATTTTATAGTGACCCCATTGAGGTCATGGACTGATATTGGGGATTGCAGAGTTGGGGCAAGGTAACAGGTGACAGTAAGTGACATCAAATGAAGGCTATGGTGCATACACAGTAAATCAGTCGTGTTATTCCACAGAAATGCTGTTCTATAAAACACAAAATATCTTCATATGGTGAGGAGTTGTGTTGTGTTTTCATCATTTACATTCTAGCGTGGTGATCACATAAAATGTAAAATTCCTATTAAATAATTACTGAATGACAGTAGCCTGTATCCCTGGAGGACAAGTCATTTACCGCTTCACCAGGTTTGATGTTCTAATGCATTTAGATGTTTCAGTATTTGTATATATGTATATATATTTTTTTCCCCCCTTAAGGGTATTCTAGCGCAGACGGTGACCAACTTCTTCCTCGCCTTTGAAGCACAGCTTTCAATTATTCCTGTCGTAAACAAGGTAAAAAGCTTAGAGCCGAACACTATCAGACTCCTTCAGTCCCACAGCAGGTAAATCTGTGAACATCGCCGGCACTCCTGCTGTTCCTAGTACCGATCCCTCTATGAGCGGCTGTGCAGTAATGAAGGCAGGATTCACCCCAAACTTGCTCGTCTTTTTTTTCGATTTCCAGTTCTGGTAATTAGTTATACACATGTGTATATCCAGTGGTCAACTCACAACCTGTGTATGGAAAATGAATTGTTTGCTGTATGCATCGCATTTGTAGGATGCACACTGTTCATTTCATTATGGAGCGGAGTAGGAGGAGACTTTCATTACTGTTCCCTTTACTTCCTCCCTGCTGATAGGAAATGCCATGCTGTTTGCTTGTGTCCTGTGATTACAGCAGCCTGCAACAGTTTTCAAGCGTGCACTTCCCGGCTCAGGCATCAAGCAGTAAATGATAAAATTAAAACGCTGCTATCCCTTTGTTAGTCACTTTTTTATCTTCTTCCCCTTCTACGAATGCTGTAGTCCGTTATTCTAGAACTGCTCTGAAAATGGTTCTCTCTGGAGTGTTGGGATTTGGGTTTAGGGTGGGTTAGGGAATTGAAGTTCAGATACTTTGTTCATGTTTTATACTATGGAATTACTATGTCATGTATGTTATTTGAAAGATGGAAAATTTGTATTTGGAGTTTTTCAATAAAAATTATTTGATTAAAAAAAAGTCATGAAATTAAAATTCCTCCCGTTCTTGAGAAAGAATAGGATTTTTACTAAGAGGTAAATTGCACGTTCCTTGTTTTACAGGCACTTTACATTTTTGCTAGTTTTGTGCGATTACACAATCCCTTCTAAAGGCCAGTGCCAGTTGTACATCTCTCCCTAAACTCTTGTTCAGCACTATATTTTATGCCAGTTTTATTATATGGTTTCTAGATTTTGTCCAGCTTTGATAAATAATTAGTATTTATACTTTTGATTTTAGATAGACTTGAAGAATGCAGATCCGGAGAGGGTGGAGAAACAAATTGAGAAGATGTTTGACATTCCCGCTAGTGACTGTATCCGGGTACAATGCGCTCCAGATCAAAATCATTCCTGTAGGCAAATTTAACTTCGCTGTCTGCACCTTGTCTTTTATTTTTTTTTCTACAAAATTTGGCTGGAAAAGGGGCAATGTAGCGAGGAATTTACAACAATTTTTGGTGTTAAAAAAACACGAAACTATTTTGTAACGCATCATTTTTGCGCAAAAATGTGCAGCTTCCTATTTTATAGCACTCTTGCAACTTTTAGAAACTTGACTTGGTAAGCTACACAGGTCTAAGAATGACTGTTGACATTAAAAGTGGATAAAGATACACGGTGGCTCAGTGGTTAGCATTGTTGCTTTGCAGCACTGGGATCCTGGGTTCAAATCCCACCAAGGACAACATCTGCAAGAAGTTAGTATGTTCTTCCTGTGTTTGCATTGGTTTCTTCTGGGTTCTCGGGTTTCCTCCCACACTCCAAAGACATACTGATAGGGAATGTAGATTGTGAGCCCCAATGGGGACAGCGATGATAATGTCTGTAAAGCGCTGCGGAATAGGATTGTGCTATGTAAGTGAGTAAAATAAATAAAGATGGAAGTGCTACATAAACATTTATCAAACATCGTGCAACTCTTTGATACATTTGGCACAAATAATGGTAACACAACCACAAGCAAAACTGACCTGAGGAAGTCCCTTTATGATACATTTTTCGGAAAGAATTTGAAAGATTTAAAGCGTTAGAAATGAGCAAGATTATCCAATATCACAGAAAAAGGAAAAGTCTCCAGATGTTTTTATGCCGGATGCCGGTATGTGTCCATACCTAAAGAAGAGCTGTCAGAAGAATGGGTAAGGAATCCTTTAGTAAACATAAATATCCATAGGGGTTTTGAGTGTTAAAAAAAAAAGATCATCTGAAAGATTTTGTGATCTGCGTTTACATGATTGTAATAACATTACAGCCCCATTCAGACTTACAGGTTTTACCCATGAGAAACTGAGCAGAACGATATATAGGTTTGTGGGAGAAGATTCAGTATAAATTGTAATTCATTCATTAGATTTGAGAGTCCTCAGTGGTTGATACCTTTAATGGCTAACTGAAAAGATGGTAACAAATTGCAAGCTTTCCAAACTGCTCAGGCCTCTTCATCAGGCAGACCTGAGACCTGAGTAGTCTGGAAAGCTTGCAATTTGTTACCATCTTTTCCGTTAGCCATTAAAAGGTATCAACCACTAAGGACTCTCACATCTAAATACTCTTCTATCTACTGGCTAACACAGTACAAAGATAGATATTTTTCCTGTATCAATTTATTCAGTGGAATCCTGCTGTTTGTATAGATGAGTCCAGTGGGCGGTCATGCTAGTGATTGACAGCTATCTTTGCCTGCATGGTCATACAGGGAACTGTCAATCACTTAGGACCGCTCACTGGACTAGTGTACATACTGCAGGACTTTCTCTGCATAAAATGCAAGTCTTACTGACTCTCTTCCCACAGATATGTCTATCAGTCTGATCAACTTCTCTGCTCTACAACATCCCCCTACAGATCTTATTCCATTTCAACATGACAGGTTCCTTTAATCACCTGCAGATGACATAAGTAGCCATGTTCTGTGTGGCTTACGGAGGGGCTTGATTGCTTGTCAGCTTCAAACAGGTTTCATTTCTTGTGATTCATTGGAGCCGAGGTCTAAACTGTATTAAGAAATTAATTTCTCTGTTTATTTCTATTAGATCTCGGCGAAGCTTGGAACAAATGTGGAAAGTGTTCTTCAAGAAGTTGTCAGGAGGCTTCCACCGTGAGTATGGACTAATGCGGCTCTATCCATCTTCTCTTTATTAAAGGGAACCTGTCACCTTGAAAAATGCTATGTACCTGCAGGTATAGGGTTAATCTGCAGATAAATATTGTTACAATGTTGCCCGGCCGCCTAATTGATAGTGCAGGTACTGGGAGAAAATTAACTTCTTTCCTCCCTGCAGCTGCCGGCCTTCACTCATCGTTGTACACGGAGCGGCTACAGTCTTGGATCACAGCACCGCTCACTATATCAGAGGTGACGGCTGTAAACCTGGCCCGGATTTTGATTGACAGCTTGCTCTGCACAGATGCGCTGCAGAACCACTTAGAATCTTAGTGAAGGAGTAGTATGTTCACAGATAGAGAATATGGCTCATCCACGTGCGGATCTGCTCCACGTCCGATTACATATTTGTGGGAGAAACCCTAGTGGCAGCCTCATATTTCTGACATGGATCCTCTAGCACTATTTGTGAAACTGCGGCTCCCAGCATAACTTGATGAGAGACCGTCAGCCTGCTGGGATCTGCAGTTTCACTACAGCAGGATTGTCACAAGCTGCGGACCTCCGCTCACTCCAGCACTGGTCGGCATTTTCAGCACGTGAACGTACGCCATGCTTTCCGGAGACACAAGGGTGTAGATAACTTTATCAAACCCTTGACTGTAAGTTTGCTGAACCCTAAGTGGATTCGATTGTTCCCACAGTTTCAGTTTTGGACCATTTAAGGGGAATTTACAGGGTTCTGGCCACTGACCAGGGAGATCAGTATCCCTGTATGTCTTTGTATATACTTGATAAAGACCTATAACAGGTCGAAACGTTATGTGATGGCAGAATAAACTTTGTCTTTTGGAATTCATCACCCCGGACTGAACGCGGTTTACTTACCTTTATACCCCTTAACAGGATGTCTTATTTTTGTGTTTTAGTCCCAAGATTGAAAAGGGCAGCCCTCTTAAAGCCCTGCTGTTTGACTCAACGTTTGATCACTACAGAGGCGTGGTAGCCAGCATCGCCCTGTGTGGAGGTGACGTGTGTAAAGGCAATAAATCGTGTCTGCCCACTCTGGCAAGTGCTATGAAGTCAATGAGGTTGGCATACTGACCCCAGAGGAAGTACCAGCTGAAAAACTAAGTTTTTTTTAATAATCTTATTAGCCTTTCCCTCTGTCTTCACCAATCAGCCCTCTGTATTGATGATCAGATCAAAGATCTAGACAGGGATTGTCTCACGCTGCATCTCCTTCCTGATTGTATCACTGAGAAGACAGAAGCTGCCCCATCCCATTCTCCAAGAAATGCAGAACCCAATGCATCTGCTGTCCGTGATCCGCTTATTGTCATCATTAAGGACTGCATTTTCTCATTGCTTAAGAAATTGTTGGGGGATCCTGCTAATCGCTGAATAATAAAACTGCAGCACCGCTCCATTTAAGGCAGTGTTTCCCAAACTCCAGTCCTCATGGCCCCCAACAGGTCAGGTTTTCCCCCCAACAGGTCATGTTTTGAGGATTTCCTCAGTATTACACATGTGATGAAAGTATCATCAAGGAATCAGGAATTCTCTCACCTGTGCAATACTATAGAAATCCTGAAGACATGACATGTGGGGGGCCGGGGGGACTGGAGTTTGGGAAACACTGATTTTAAAGGGACTGTCAGCACAGAATGACTGTTGAAACCAAGTACAAGCGCTCCATGGATCACGGCGTGGGCCAATCATTTATATACACCTTCCAACCTGCTTGTTTTACCTCTGTCTCCTTCCTTCTATGGTTCTATGAAGCCAGAGCTGTCAATCAAAGAATAGGAGGGTGTGGATAGAGGGAAAACAAGCAGGTGGGAAGGTGTATATAAAGGATTGGCCCTGAAGCACCGAGAGTTGGGACTTAGTTTGAACAGTCATTCTGTGCTGACAGTCCCTTTAGGTGGACGAGATCCAGATGCAGCTCATTTCACCGCGTAAGGTTGTTTGCCCACTATGCGCTCTCCACGGCGTCTCCAGACTCTGTCTCGTCTGTCGCATGAGCTCAGTGTGAACCTGCTTATATCTATGAAGAGCACAGGGCGCCAGTGGCGACTTTGCCAATCCTGGTGTTCTGTGGAAAATGCCAAGTGTCCTGCACGGTGTTGGGCTGTGAGCACAACCCCCATCTGTGGGCGTCGGGCCCTCATACCACCCTCATGGAGTCTCTTTAAAACCGTTTGTGCAGACACATGCACATTTGTGGCCTGCTGGAGGTCATTTTGAAGGGCTCTGGCAGTGCTCCTCCTGTTCCTCCTTGCACAAAGGCGGAGGTAGCGGTCCTGCTGCTGGGTTGTTGCCCTCCTACGGCCCCCTCCACGTCTCCTGGTGTACTGGCCTGTCTCCTGGCAGCGCCTCCAGCCTCTGGACACTACGCTGACAGATGCAGCAAACCTTCTTGCCACAGCTTGCATTGATGTGCCATGTTGGATGAGTTGCACTACCTGAGCAACTTCTGTGGGTTGTAGAGTCCGTCTCATGCTACCACGAGTGTGAAAGCACAACCAACATTCAAAAGTGACCAAAACATCAGCCAGAAAGCATTGGTACTGAGATGTGATCTGTGGTCCCCACCTGCAGAACCACTCCTTTATTGAGGGTGTCTTGATAATTGCCAATAATTTCCATCTATTGTCTATTCTATTTGCACAACAGCATGTGAAATTGATTGTCAATCAGTGTTGCTTCCTAAGTGGACAGTTTGATTTCACAGAAGTTTGATTTACTTGGAGTTATATTCTGTTGTTTAAGTGCTCCCTTTATATTTTTGAGCAGTTTACTTTTTTCCCCACTGTATATAGAGAAGATGCACAGCCCAAAAAGGGTGTTCTGTGTACCTATGTTCCCTGGAACTTGGAGGGTCTTATTTGTGGACCTAGGAAGGGGAAAATATTAAAAAATCCCCAAATCACCTCCCAAACCAGTGCCCTCTTATACTCATTGTTGTGTATCCCGCTAATATTCTGACATCAACATCAGGCAGGGGTGTCATGTGAGCACTACTTCTTCTGGCTTAGATGAAATATGAATGCTGCAACCAATCAGAAGCTGCAACACTCATGCGTTGCCCCCACCGGTTGTTAACCTCAGGTAACCAGTGGGGTATGCAGCGCTGGTCTGGAGATATCAATTTCTTTTAGTTTTCTCACCTCCTTGGCCCATCAATAGTTGGTGTCTAGTAGTGGATAACCCAATTAAAGGGTTATTTCCCTCTCAGATATATCCACCAAATAAGCCATAAATGGCTAATAGATGTTGGCTCCACCTCTGTAGCCCCCCGCAGCTATCGAGATAAGGCTGTATCTCTAGTTAATATGAACATAGAAGTGGCTGTGCATGATAGGCTTTCTCCATTCACTTCTATGGAGGTTCAGAATAATACAAAGGGTTGTAGATGTGTTAATAAAGACTACAATGGAAGTCTACTAACAATACACGGGCACTGATTCCCTGTGGGCACCTGAGATCAGCCACTGAAGCTGTAGGGGGCAGTGTTAGTGACGCGCCCCCTGGGCCATATTCTTTAGGGGGAATACCCGGAGCCGGATCAGATGGGAGTTGTAGTCTTCCGAGTGGCTGTGACCCGGTCCGTGCCCAGGGTGTCAAGCTCAGAGTATGTGGCAGTCCTACAGATGTTATAAAGTTCTTTATTGTCGACTACGCCACCCGTTGTATTGCGGTCACTATGGCCGCCGCTGCAGCAGGGTCCTCTGAGGCTGATGGTGTTGGTGCAGCTTGTGGTAGTATAACCCCCAACGGGTGGGGTATAGCCTCAGGGGGTCAGGTGCAGAGGATGGGGGTTGTGGTGGTGCAGCATAGATGGTAATGAAGACAGAGTCGGGTTGTGCAGTTTAGGGTATTTACTCACTGCTGATGTTCCGGTCACTCCAGCTTCAAGTGACCACCCGAGCCGTGCTGCGTCCACCAGGTCCTGGATTCAGCAAACCCCCAAACAAGTCCGGAGCGTGGCCCTGAGCTCTCCTTCTGTCCTTTCCTCTGGCCGTCCCCACTAGTGATCCACCTAGGTCCAGCTCCCTCGGGCCTTCTGTTGGGAGACCCTTGGCCTTGGGTTCCCTGACCCTCCACGTGGTCTGCCTTCGGGGTGGATGTGGTGGGTCGCTGTGGCAGACGCTGCCCACGGCCTCCGGTCTCTGGCTAGGGTGTGCTTTTGCCCCCACCAGTTTGGGATCCGGTACCCTATTGCCGACTCTTCACCCGGGGATTGAATTTGGGTTCTCAGAGTCCTTTCTTTTCACCCCCTCTGGGTCTCTCTTTCTTCTCCTCTCTCACTCTGGCTCAGGCCGCTCTGCTCCTCTGCTCTCCTTACTGACTCTGACAGACTGACCCTGATCTAAGATGGTGCCCACCTTATATACTCCCTCTATGTGTGAGCTCAGGTGACCAGCACCCAATGAGCTCCTATCTTTACCCAGGCTGCTCCCCCTATCTGCCCCTACACTACTTGGGATGTACCACCCCCCTCCCACTCCAGCCAGGAACAGACTCGGTCGTACCTGCACATTTCTAAGTGGGAGTACCGTTGGTCTGCTCCTCGGAAATGGGATGTGTGTAGTGCATGCAGCCTACCGAGCTCAGTTCCACACTCCATCCTTACCCGGGAGTGGAATATCACACCTCTGGGTTGAGGTGCAATACCCCTGTAGCAGCCGAATCCTCAGGGTGCTACATTCCCCCCTGGTAAATCACAGCACGTCCTCGGGCTGTAAGATATAAAACATCCACAAACATACATTTTTTTTTTTTCATATAAACAACATAATAAAACATCATATAAAACATTGCATATATATATATATCAATAAAACTTTTTCATATAGACTTTTCTTCGCTTCTTGCTCCTCCTCCGGTCACTGTGCAACGCGTGACCGGGTAAAGTGCGACAGTCTTTTCTTGAAAAAATGGTTTTCCTATAAAACCGGTAGGGGGCGCTTTAGAACGCGCAACTATATACAAAAGGGAAGGTGGCCGCTCTCAGTCCTCGGCCAGGTATTAGGGAGGAATGACCGCTCTCAGTCCTCGGTCAGTGGGATTTAAAGGTTAAACGGGTAAACAGTTCAATTCTCTGGTCCCAACGGGGACTACATTAGCAACAGTAACAGTTCACTGTGCCCCGACGGGCAACTATATACAGCTTCTGCTCCGCTGTACTCAACGACGACGTCCTCCTGCTCTTTCTTTGTGGACAGTTTCAGTTTCAGACCCGTTCGGGCACGTATGCTGGGCAAACAGATCTTCTCCCAGATGCGGCACTCTTGGTCTTATGGGCGGGGTGGTGCTAGCGCCCGGGTTGCCCGGGCCTTGCGGCCAGGCCTGGGGTATCTGGAAGGTGAAGGGCACCGTAAGGACGGCGGCGCCCTGGGCTACTTGGCCCTGCGACCAGGCCGGGGGCTCCGCGGAGGTAGGGGGCGCTGTTGGTATTGCGGCGCCCGGGGGCACTAGGCCTTGCGACCAGGCTGGTGGTACTTCCTGCTTGGTCACGCTCGGGGTCGAGGCGTGTGACGTCACAGGGGTCGCGGCTCCCGTTTGAGGCCTAGTCTGCGGCGGTGACGTTGCAGCGACGGGCACGGCAGGATAGACTTCGGGCTCTGCGACGGGGAGCTGGGGCAGGTACGCGGTTTCCCGGTTTGGGGTATAGACGTCCCCTTTACCTGCCTCCACTCGTTCGGCTCCCTTCTCGGCGCCGTCTCCGGCCTTGAGTCCTCCTGCGCCATCCTCAGAGGCGGTCTGTCTCCTCGTCTCGGGTGGCGTGCTCCGCTGACAGGTCTCGGTCTGCTGGGCCATCTCACGGCTCCACTCCGCCAACGTCTCTCGCTGCACCCGGGCCATCCTCCTTGCGAGGCCCTCCAGAGCGGTCTGTGCACACTCCCGGTCTCGGGGGAGCTGTGCTAGGACCTCCACTAGGCCTAGTGGGGTCGTTGCTTCCAGCAGGCTCCTGACCAACGGGTCGGTGCTGCTCTGCTCTCCTTCCACTGTTGTCTCCAGCAGGCTCCTGGCCAGCGGGCCGGTGCTGCTCTGCTCTCCCTCCTCCGTTTCTAGCAGGCTCCTGGCCAACGGGCCGGTGCTGCTCTGCTTTCTCGCCATCTCCGGGTAAGCTCCTCCGATACTCTTCTCCATGCTTCTTGCCTCCGGGTGCGCTCTCTCCAGACTGCTCCAAGCGACACCCATCTTTGCTCTCTCCTTTCGTCTCCTCCCCCTTCGAGGGCGGTCCCGGGGCCACTTGGTGATTGTCAGCTCCAGGGGCGGTTCTTTCACGCTGACAGACACCTCTAGCATCACAGTCTCTGTTGGTGGGGGCGGTTTCCACTTTTGGCGCCATTTTCGGTCCTGGCCCACGATGGGAGGTGGCCTCTTGCCACCCTCTGGCACGCCCATAATGGCGTCCGCTCTGACAAGGCGGGAAACCTTTGGAAATGGCGGGAACCGCTTCCCAGTGGCGGGAAACTCTGCAGATGGCGGGAAAACGCTGTTAATGGCGGCCAACCGGCGGGAATCGACCTGTGATGGAGTCCGATGGCGGGGACCCTCCGGAACCGGCGGGAGACTTCTTTTTGAGGTAAACTTGCACTTTTCTTCAGGCACGCAGTACCCGGTGGTTGTGGGCACGTAATCCTGCCGACTACGCCAAAGTTGACGCGCCCCCTGGGCCATATTCTTTAGGGGGAATACCCGGAGCCGGATCAGATGGGAGTTGTAGTCTTCCGAGTGGCTGTGACCCGGTCCGTGCCCAGGGTGTCAAGCTCAGAGTATGTGGCAGTCCTACAGATGTTATAAAGTTCTTTATTGTCGACTACGCCACCCGTTGTATTGCGGTCACTATGGCCGCCGCTGCAGCAGGGTCCTCTGAGGCTGATGGTGTTGGTGCAGCTTGTGGTAGTATAACCCCCAACGGGTGGGGTATAGCCTCAGGGGGGACAGGTGCAGAGGATGGGGGTTGTGGTGGTGCAGCATAGATGGTAATGAAGACAGAGTCGGGTTGTGCAGTTTAGGGTATTTACTCACTGCTGATGTTCCGGTCACTCCAGCTTCAAGTGACCACCCGAGCCGTGCTGCGTCCACCAGGTCCTGGATTCAGCAAACCCCCAAACAAGTCCGGAGCGTGGCCCTGAGCTCTCCTTCTGTCCTTTCCTCTGGCCGTCCCCACTAGTGATCCACCTAGGTCCAGCTCCCTCGGGCCTTCTGTTGGGAGACCCTTGGCCTTGGGTTCCCTGACCCTCCACGTGGTCTGCCTTCGGGGTGGATGTGGTGGGTGGCCGTGGCAGACGCTGCCCACGGCCTCCGGTCTCTGGCTAGGGTGTGCTTTTGCCCCCACCAGTTTGGGATCCGGTACCCTATTGCCGACTCTTCACCCGGGGATTGAATTTGGGTTCTCAGAGTCCTTTCTTTTCACCCCCTCTGGGTCTCTCTTTCTTCTCCTCTCTCACTCTGGCTCAGGCCGCTCTGCTCCTCTGCTCTCCTTACTGACTCTGACAGACTGACCCTGATCTAAGATGGTGCCCACCTTATATACTCCCTCTATGTGTGAGCTCAGGTGACCAGCACCCAATGAGCTCCTATCTTTACCCAGGCTGCTCCCCCTATCTGCCCCTACACTACTTGGGATGTACCACCCCCCTCCCACTCCAGCCAGGAACAGACTCGGTCGTACCTGCACATTTCTAAGTGGGAGTACCGTTGGTCTGCTCCTCGGAAATGGGATGTGTGTAGTGCATGCAGCCTACCGAGCTCAGTTCCACACTCCATCCTTACCCGGGAGTGGAATATCACACCTCTGGGTTGAGGTGCAATACCCCTGTAGCAGCCGAATCCTCAGGGTGCTACATTAGCTTATATGTGCACATTTATATGGAGGGTGTTTGTACATATCCCTATGGACCTGTCCCACATCTATGGATTATTTTACATAAATGAACACTGTCCCATTGTGCAGCAAAGGTCTATACAATAAACTGTGTACACCGCTGTCTAATGAGGATAATAGAACTGTACTGGTTATTATATCATTATGGGATCTAATTGATGGCTGTCGTAGCGCAGTGTTTTAATAATTAATTTACTACATCTTTTTACAGAAAACCACATTGGCAGCACGGCATATACAGTAAAATGTTACATGCATATCACATCAAGTGAAAAATCCCCATGGAAATGCCTCTACTAAAGCACGCTGCTATAAAAAACACTCTGTAAAGTAAGTCCACGCTGCAGCATGAATATAACGGGCGAACTAGAAAACAGGTTTGGCAAAAAAATGTATCCATCAGATAGATGTCAACTGTATACTTTTATAATATAGATCTGGACAGGGGTATATATAGCTTAGACAGGATTGGGTTTATTAAGGATTGCATTCATACGACAACCCTACAAGGGAACCAGTCACGTGAAAGAAAGGCTATTAACCTGCAGATATGCAGTTAATCTGCAGGTTAATGGTCAAATGTATATAGAGGTCTCAAAAAGTCAGAAATCATAAAGGGATCTAATAATAAAATGTAACCTTTATTTATACAATGCTAAAAAAACATAAATATGATCTAGGACATAAACAAAAACTGCACCCAAAACGTGAAAATATATGAAAGAAAAATATTATTTTTAAAACCAATTCAAATAGCTGTATGTGAACCTCTCTGATGACCCTCAAATGCTCCCATGAAGGGAGGAAAAAAAGCCCCATCTTTAGGAAGTTGGTGAAATGACGTTGAAGGGAAAGGATCTAGGCTGAGGTCCTGGACCCATGGATGAATGGCCTATGGAGTTTGAAGATCGGTTGATCACTGGGCTGGATAAATGTGCTACAGTTGTGGAATCTGTCGTCTGGATTTGATGAACTTTCTTAAGCACTGTTGCTACTGGATACCTGTGTCTCTATTGTTTTATCTTGTCGTCTGGAGGAGCGAGGAATGTGAATACAAACTATACTGGTTGGCGATACGAAATCTGTGAGCCAACCAAAAGTTGGGAAACAGTGAGTATCGCCTGGTACAAAGGCAGTTGAACTACCGCCCCAGGAAGGGTATCTTGTGCACTGGGGGCAATGTATTTTGGCCATTTACCTAGAGTTGTAGTAAAACCTTGCATGTAAGAGATAAACTATTGTTGAATCGTTAACTTGTCTAGGTGATTATTGCAACCCACAACCTCAGATCTTCACATACAGGATTAGAAAAACATTATTGTTTTCTTTCAAAAGCAATATCACATCTGTCCATAGATTGTGACTGGCATTGGACTTCAGCTCTACTGAAATAAATGGAGCTGAGCTGCAATACCACACTGAACCTGTAGACAGGTTGTGGTGCTGTTTTTAGACAAAAAACACAAGTTTTTAATCATGGACAACACCTTTGAAGAGTTAGGCTGCGTGCTCACTATGCGTTTTTCAAGCGTTTTTGCCGCCGAATTTCCGCAGCGAAAACGCTTAAAAAAAAGCTTGGTAATACATGCCCCATGGTCCCCAATGATAATCCGCATATGCTGTGCACATGCTGCGGAAATTTCCGCTGCGGATTATCATTGCTGAAAAATACGCAGCATGTCCATTAATTTTGCGGACACGCAGCGTAATTGCCGCCATTGACTTGCACTGAATCGCTTAATATCCGCATGACTACATGTGCACATGCGGATATTAAGCGATTCAATGTGTGGATGGTACCCGGGTCTGGAGAAGAGGGGACTCGGGTACCATAGAATGTCGCGTGACCTGTCACATGACTAAATGACATCATGAAAGGTCCTTTCACACCACCGTGAGCCGTACAAGAGACCGGACGCAGCGGAGAAATGACCGGGGGCCATCAGAAGGTGAGTATAATGTTTTTTTTATTTTTTACCATTGTTATTCTTTTTAACTATTAACTTGGTCACACTATATAAATCCATGCCGGTTGCATGGATTTATATAGTGTGACCAAAATGTCAAGCACTTTTATAAGCAATACTAAAATCGCCTGGAAAAGCGCTTGATAACCCACATGCAGAAATGCATGCAAAAACGCTTGACAAACGCTTCTACCTGGCAAGAAAAACGCATGTAAAATCCGCATGCGTTCTTCCTGCCAGGTAGATGCAGCATTTCTGCATCGTGGGCACTTAGGCTATGTGCCCACGATGCAGAAATGAAGCAGAAAATTTCTGCAGCATTTCTGCATCTCCCTGGCAGAAAAAACGCATGCAGATTGTGCATGCGTTTTTCCTGCAGAATACATGCGGATCCACATGCGTTTCCGCATGCAGATTGACAAGCGCTTTCCAGGCGATTAGCATCACTTGGAAAGTGCTTGACAACTAGGTCACACTGTATAAATCCATGCAAACGGCATGGATTTATACAGTGTGAACCGTAAAAATTAAAACAAATAAAGCTATACTCACCCTTGATGCCCGACGTGGCTGCAGCGCTGCTTCCTGGCTGGTTCCTGGATGCCGGCATATCGCGAGACAGAGCGGTGAAGGGCCTGCGGTCACATGACTGTGACGTCACCGCAGGTCCTCAAGCGATGCCGGCATTCAGAGAGAAGCCTTACGGAAAGGTGAATATAAACTTTATTTGTTATTTTATTCTTTTTTTACAGGTAGAATGGTACCCAGGTCTGGATGAGAAGCCGCTTGTAAAAATGTACAGTCGCGGTTTCTATGCGTCTCAATGCAAGTCAATGGCGGGGCTTCCGCTGCACTTCCGCAAAATTAAATGACATGCTGCGGATTTTTGTACGCAGCATAAACGCTGCGGAAAAACCCGCAGCATGTGCATAGAACATGCGGAATCCCCTTGGGGACCATGGGGTGCGGATTACCTAGCGTTTCACAAGCGTTTATGCTGCGGAAATTCCGCAGCATAAACGCTTGAAAAACGCTACGTGGGCACTCGGCCTTAGCCTTATGCAGTACTTCTCTCTTTTGTCAGATATTCAGGTGTAAAGAAACACTGCTGTACTCCCAGGAATAGCATTCACATTTTTACAACAGGTTCCCAGGGTCCGCCCGTGGTGTAGAGCTCCAGAGACATTTTTTCTCTATATTATTAATTAACGCTTACAATATTCTAAATCCAGATGTAGCAGCCACTAATAAGACAGCTGTAGTCCACTACTAGCGCACAGTGATGTGGTGCGCTCCACTATTAACATAGCACAGCATATGGCGGCTGCTATATCAGTACTCTAGAATATAAAAAATTATTTCCATATTCTAAATATACATGAGTGCAAATAATAATTATTTTATAGCGCCAACATATTCCGCAGCAATTTACCATACTTGTAAAAACAATATCAGACATTACATCATAACACATAATTCAACAAAAACTAAAAGGAGTGAGGGCCCTGCTCGCAAGAGCTTACAATCTATTAGAAAATAGCGGGATGAGCAAAAGGGGCTTGTATTGTATAGTCCAGTCGTCATTCTAATAAATAGGGGTATTCACATAACGCTTCATGAACCAGTCATCAGCCAGTACCTGTATAAGGACAGATACAAAGTGCTACTGAGTGCACGGATTGTTGAGAATAGATGACAGAAGGTACAAGATTCTAAGAATTTAAGAAGAGAGAACAGGCAATGATTAGATTAGTGAGGTACTGTGATAGGCTAGTCTAAAGAAATGTGGTTTTGGAGCACACTTAAAACTGTGGATACTGGGAATTAACCAGATTGTTTGGGGTAATGCAATTCAGAGAACTGGAGCAGCATGAGAGAAGTTTTTGAGTGGGAGGTTTGGATTATAGAGAATGTCAGGATACAGTCATTAGCAGAACAGAAAACGGAGATAGGGTGGTAGACAGAGGTGAGGGAGGAGATGCAGGGTGGCACAGAACTGTGGAGAGTGTTGTGGGTGATATTGATAAGTTTATATTGTACTCTTTAGCAGATGCAACCAGTGCAATGACTGGAACAGGGTGGAAGCATCGGTGTAACAGCTGGACAGAAATATGAACCCCGCTGACGCATTTAGGATGGATTGGAGAGGAGAGTTTAGTAAGAGAGAGAATATTTAGTAGAGTTGCAGTAGTCCAGATGAGAATGAATCAGAGCAAGGGTTTGAGCATACAACCTATTATATCGGACAAGTGTTATCCTTGGTTTTCACGGATAGCCCTAGTATCCATGTTATTATATGGGGCTGTGCACTTGACCCAGTCATCCGAGGGGAAAAAAAAAAAAAAATTGGTGACATGTCATATTTTCATCCGAGTGTTGGATCAAAATTGGCAATGCAAGTCTATGGGTCCGTGGAAAACATCTTACCTCACTCGGTAGACATCCGAGTGCAGTCCGATGTCCATGGACTGCCATAAATCGAGAAGGGTGAACAACATATTTTTTCCCACCTCTTAATGTGACTGGAAAGCCTAAATGGCAGTGAATCAGGCCTTTCCTTGGCCTCCGGCAGCTTATTGGTACCCCACAATCGCCTTAGCAGGAACTGCTCCATTTAAATGCCGCTGTCAGAAATTGACAGCAGAATCTAAATGGTTAACAGCTGCATTTGATGCTTAGCTCCGGCAATTGCTGTTTGAGACAGATGCCAGCTGTGTTACAGTCAGCGTTTACTGTGTGTGAACCAGGCACAGCTCCTGATCCCGCTTCACACACTCGGTCCCATTCTAAGGCAGAATTTTTAGGCGGGCATCTCACAGGGCAATATTTTGCCACCCATTGAGATAAACTTCTGACCGTCACCTGAAGCGAGATGCTAATCTGCAGTATATATATAGGACCAGCGACGGACAAATGATTGGTGCAACCTGTGCAGCTGCACAGGAGCCCAAATGATAAGGGGGCCACTACCACCTCCAAAGCAGCTTCTGTCAGGCACATTGAGCCATATACCTTTTGTTTGTGTTTGTGTGACAGTAATGGTCCATTGCTTCGCACCACTACCAGAGGAGAGATGGTCGCACATGTGCAACTCACTCTCTTGTCTGCTATGACCTATGGAATCTGATTGGGCAACTGCTCCACTTTTCCATGGCACTGGGTGTGACGAGTCACCCTAAGGGTGTGTGCACACATCATCATTTTCGGGTGGAAACTAGAATGTATTGGCTCCTTCCAGGTCCTGACAGCAGGACCCGGGAGGAGCCCATGCATTCTAGCGTCTTTACTAGTGAGCCAGCTTGAATGTATGGGCTGTAGTCAGGACCTGGAAGGAGCCCATACAGTCTGGAAGATAGCAGAATCTATGGGGTCCTGTCAGGTTTATATTATTGGAGGCAGCAGAATCTATGGGCTCCTGTCAGGTTTATATTATTGGAGGCAGCAGAATATATGGGATCCTGTCAGGTATATATTATTGGAGGCAGCAGAATGTATGGGCTCCTGTCGGGTATATATTATTGGAGGCAGCAGAATGTATGGGCTCCTGTCAGGTATATATTATTGGAGGCAGCAGAATCTATGGGCTCCTGTCGGGTATATATTATTGGAGGCAGCAGAATGTATGGGCTCCTGTCGGGTATATATTATTGGAGGCAGCAGAAAGTATGAGCTCCTGTCAGGTATATATTATTGGAGGCAGCAGAATGTATGAGCTCCTGTCAGGTATATATTATTGGAGGCAGCAGAATGTATGGGCTCCTGTCGGGTATATATTATTTGAGGCAGCAGAATGTATGGGCTCCTGTCGGGTATATATTATTGGAGGCAGCAGAATGTATGGGTTCCTGTCGGGTATATATTATTGGAGGCAGCAGAATGTATGGGCTCCTGTCGGGTATATATTATTGGAGGCAGCAGAGTGTATAGGCTCCTGTCGGGTATATATTATTGGAGGCAGCAGAATGTATGGGCTCCTGTCAGGTATATATTATTGGAGGCAGCAGAATGTATGGGCTCCTGTCGGGTATATATTATTGGAGGCAGCAGAGTGTATGGGCTCCTGTCGGGTATATATTATTGGAGGCAGCAGAATGTATGGGCTCCTGTCGGGTATATATTATTGGAGGCAGCAGAGTGTATGGGCTCCTGTCGGGTATATATTATTGGAGGCAGCAGAATATATGGGCTCCTGTTGGGTATATATTATTGGAGACAGCAGAATGTATGGGCTCCTGTTGGGTATATATTATTGGAGGCAGCAGAATGTATGGGCTCCTGTCGGATATATATTATTAGAGGCAGCAGAATGTATGAGCTCCTGTCGGGTTTATATTATAGGAGGCAGCAGAATGTATGGGATCCTGTCAGGTATATATTATTGGAGGCAGCAGAATGTATGGGCTCCTGTCGGGTATACATTATTGGAGGCAGCAGAATGTATGGGCTCCTGTCAGGTTTATATTATTGGAGGCAGCAGAATGTATGGGCTCCTGTTGGGTATATATTATTGGAGGCAGCAGAATGTATGGGCTCCTGTCGGGTTTATATTATTGGAGGCAGCAGAATGTATGGGCTCCTGTCAGATTTATATTATTGGAGGCAGCAGAATGTATGGGCTCCTGTCAGGTATATATTATTGGAGGCACCAGAATGTATGGGCTCCTGTCGGGTATATATTATTGGAGGCAGCAGAATGTATGAGCTCCTGTCGGGTATATATTATTGGAGGCAGCAGAATGTATGGGCTCCTGTCAGGTATATATTATTGGAGGCAGCAGAATGTATGAGCTCCTGTCAGGTATATATTATTGGAGGCAGCAGAATGTATGGGCTCCTGTCAGGTATATATTATTGGAGGCAGCAGAATGTATGAGCTCCTGTCGGGTATATATTATTGGAGGCAGCAGAATGTATGAGCTCCTGTCGGGTATATATTATTGGAGGCAGCAGAATGTATGGGCTCCTGTCGGGTATATATTATTGGAGGCAGCAGAGTGTATGGGCTCCTGTCGGGTATATATTATTGGAGGCAGCAGAATGTATGGGCTACTGTCGGGTATATATTATTGGAGCAGCAGAATGTATGGGCTCCTGTCGGGTATATATTACTGGAGGCAGCAGATGTATGAGCTCCTATCGGGTATATATTATTGGAGGCAGCAGAATATATGAGCTCCTGTTGGGTATATATTATTGGAAGCAGCAGAATGTATGGGCTCCTGTCGGGTATATATTATTGGAGGCAGCAGAATGTATGGGCTCCTGTCGGGTATATATTATTGGAGGCAGCAGAATATATGAGCTCCTGTCGGGTATATATTATTGGAGGCAGCAGAATGTATGAGCTCCTGTCGGGTATATATTATTGGAGGCAGCAGAATGTATGGGCTCCTGTCGGGTATATATTATTGGAGGCAGCAGAGTGTATGGGCTCCTGTCGGGTATATATTATTGGAGGCAGCAGAATGTATGGGCTACTGTCGGGTATATATTATTGGAGGCAGCAGAATGTATGGGCTCCTGTCGGGTATATATTACTCGAGGCAGCAGATGTATGAGCTCCTGTCGGGTATATATTATTGGAGGCAGCAGAATGTATGGGCTCCTTTCGGGTATATATTATTGGAGGCAGCAGAATGTATGGGCTCCTGTCGGGTATATATTATTGGAGGCAGCAGAATGTATGAGCTCCTGTCGGGTATATATTATTGGAGGCAGCAGAATGTATGGGCTCCTGTCGGGTATATATTATTGGAGGCAGCAGAATGTATGGGCTCCTGTCGGGTATATATTATTGGAGGCAGCAGAATGTATGGGCTCCTGTCGGGTATATATTATTGGAGGCAGCAGAATATATGAGCTCCTGTCGGGTATATATTATTGGAGGCAGCAGAATGTATGAGCTCCTGTCGGGTATATATTATTGGAGGCAGCAGAGTGTATGAGCTCCTGTCAGGTATATAATATTGGAGGCAGCAGAATGTATGAGCTCCTGTCAGGTATATATTATTGGAGGCAGCAGAATGTATGGGCTCCTGTCGGGTATATATTATTGGAGGCAGCAGAATGTATGAGCTCCTGTCGGGTATATATTATTGGAGGCAGCAGAATGTATGGGCTCCTGTCGGGTATATATTATTGGAGGCAGCAGAATGTATGAGCTCCTGTCAGGTATATATTATTGGAGGCAGCAGAATGTATGAGCTCCTGTCAGGTATATATTATTGGAGGCAGCAGAATGTATGGGCTCCTGTCGGGTATATATTATTGGAGGCAGCAGAATGTATGGGCTCCTGTCTGGTATATATTATTGGAGGCAGCAGAATGTATGAGCTCCTGTTAGGTATATATTATTGGAGGCAGCAGAATGTATGAGCTCCTGTCAGGTATATATTATTGGAGGCAGCAGAGTGTATGGGCTCCTGTCGGGTATATATTATTGGAGGCAGCAGAATGTATGGGCTCCTGTCGGGTATATATTATTGGAGGCAGCAGAGTGTATGGGCTCCTGTCGGGTATATATTATTGGAGGCAGCAGAATGTATGGGCTACTGTCGGGTATATATTATTGGAGGCAGCAGAATGTATGGGCTCCTGTCGGGTATATATTACTGGAGGCAGCAGATGTATGAGCTCCTGTCGGGTATATATTATTGGAGGCAGCAGAATGTATGAGCTCCTGTCGGGTATATATTATTGGAGTCAGCAGAATGTGTGGGCTCCTGTCGGGTATATATTATTGGAGGCAGCAGAATGTATGGGCTCCAGTCAGGTATATATTATTGGAGGCTGCAGAATGTATGGGCTCCTGTCGGGTATATATTATTGGAGGCAGCAGAATATATGGGATCCTTTCGGGTATATATTATTGGAGGCAGCAGAATGTATGGGCTCCTACCAGGTCCTGACTACAGCCCATATGTGGCGCCCTGCTACGCCTAGGTGCCACAGACCCCAGTAGGGTGCATGGATGGACTTCTCCACAAGAGGCCCTCATTACATTCATACACCTCCACCCTTCCACCTCACACCAGCAGAGGGAGCCCGTTAGGGACATATATATATAGGGAAGGTGGAGCCAGGAGCTGAGTTAGTTCGGAGTTGTGAGAGAGTGTGCTGGCACTTAGACCAGTGAAGAGTAGAGTTGAGCCACCCCCGTAGAGTTCGGTTTGGTTCATCGAACACCAGTATGTAGGCCGAACTGTTCGTCAAATTCCGTCGAACACCGTTAAAACCAATGGCAGGCATACAAAAACACATAGAAACACGTAGAAAACACCTTCAAAGGTGTCCAAAATCTGACAAACTGCTCAGAAGACACAACTAACACATGGGAAAGTGACAAGTACTTATAGTCATGCGAAAAGAAAAGAGGTGGAGGAGTAAAAGGAGGGGGAGACACAGATATCGGCATGTCATGCCCTTCTAAAATCAAGAAAGGCTGGAGTAAAAATCTAAAATCAGCCTAACAACACCCAGACGTAGTGACAAGAAAATTAAAAAAAATATTTTTAGGTTGAATGGCTGTTCCATTCAGAACACTTTCCTTACAAGACGTAGTGGTATCCCCGTTGTGAGTTGTGCCAAAAACGGAACCAAATACATTCGGACTAATCCACCATTTGTCATATCCAAGGGGCAGGTCAGTAAACGACAACATCGACGCGGATCCAAGTACAGTAGTATATACTGTACATCCTTTGACAAGGCAATCAGTTGGATTAAGAAGTTGGGAAGGGTCACCCTAATGGCCAAAACAGACATTGATGCGGCGTTCCGGTTACATACTTCCTGTGCCTCCGAATAGTGTCCACCTATTGGGCTGCTTCTGGGAAGGAGCATACTATATAGATCGCTGTTTTGCCCATGGGGTGGTCCAGATCCTGCTCACTTTTTGAGGCATTTAGTTGCTTCCTCGAATGGGTTGTAATGGACGTTTATCCATTACCTCGACAACTTCTTATCCCTGGGCCCAAAAGATTCGCTACAGTGTGAATACACGCGGTAGTCCGCCTGTGAGAAGGAGAGAGCTGGAGGGAGAGCGGACACCACAGAGCCGAGGGGTTAGATGGAGAACGGAAGAAGGAAAGAGGGCGAGGGAGGTAAGGGAGTAACATCTGCAGAAGAAAGACCATCTTCCAGCCAAACTAAGATGTCTACTTCTTTTCGTGGACAATGTGATACAATCCCTTACTTACGGACACGCCCATCGCTACAAATTCCAGATGAGGCACAAAAACAGCAGATGCTTCAACGGATATCAAGTGCTCCTTCAAGTGGGCTCTCCTCCACCTCAACTTCAAAATCACAAATACTCGAGTCCTCAGAGGTGTCACCCCAATCACACTTGCTTCCTCACAGCTCCCAAGTCTCCAGCTGCCGGTCTGAGTATGGGGTAACACAGATGGTTGAGTCTGCAGAGCTGTTTACTCATACTATAGCCTGGGAAACGGAGGTCTGCTCCAGAGCTTCTGTTAATCCAGATGAGGAAATGATCTGCACTGATGCCCAGAATCTTTATGAGTCAGATCCAGGACCAGATGAAGAAGGTTCTGAGCATAATGTAGACCCTCATTCCCAAACTGTAACTCCTGTTGGTGGAGACAATGATGAAGACGATGATGAGACTCAAATACCTGATTGGAGCGACAACTTGACTTTTCGGTCAGGGCAGGAAGAGGTTGGCTCTGAGGACGACGGGTGTGAGAACACACAGGGTGATTATGACGAGGTTGGAGATCCCACTTACTGTCAACCCACAGTCAGCCAGTCGATGAGGTCAGCAGAGGAGGTGGAGGAGGATGCTATTGATGACGAGGTTAGGTTGCGCCTTCCTGGACAGAGATGGAGTACTGGAAGCACGTCAACAACTGCATCCTCAACCACAACTCTGCCTCTGACCATGAGTCGGCTCTTCAGGTCGCATGGGCTCTAAGCCTTGCATAGCCTGGGCATTTTTTCAGGTCGATAAGGATGACCCAACTCGTGTTATCTGTAATATTTGTCACCAAAAGCTAAGTAGAGGCCAAAAAATCCATAGTTTGAGTACTTCATGCATGAACCGTCACATAGATATGAAGCATAAGTTGCAGTGGGAAGCTCACTGTGCTACAATGTGGACTAGCGGGCCGGGGCAACCACCGTCTGCCCCATCTTGTCCATCCGCGGCCTGTTCATCCTCTGTGGCTGGGGGGACAGCAGTCACACATGTTTTTGGATGCAGACCTGCCACCTCTTTACCCGCAACAGCCAGTGTGATTGGCAGCTCATCATTTCATTTGGAAGTGGAAACACCAGCTGGTGTTGAGCGCTCACCGACATCGAGAGCACCACCTTTGGATCAAGGCAACCTAACTTTTCCGCCTGCATCTTCCTCACAGACCGGCAGTTTGCCAGGGCACCCTACTCAACCCCGTCTAAGCACAACAGCCAGCCCTCGGTCCCTCAGATGTGGACAAGTAAAAGACCATTTCCTCCTAGCCATGACAAAGCTAAGAGGTTAACTACAGAAATGCTGCCTTTCCGCCTGGTGGACACAGAGGATTTTCGAGACCTTATGTCCGTCGCAGTGCCCCAGTACCAGATGCTCAGTCGGCACTACTTCTCAAAGAAAGGTGTGCCTGCGCTCCACCATCATGTCACACACAACATCACCGCTTCTTTGAGAAACTCTGTGTGTGACAGGGTGCATTTCACCACAGACACTTGGACGAGTAGGCATGGACAGGGGCGTTACATGTCGCTGACTGGGCACTGGGTAACTATGGTGACAGCAGGACAAGGGGCTGCTGTCCAAGTCTTGCTGTCCCCACGAGTTGTGCATCAATCCTCTTTATCTAGAAGTTACTCCACTGCTTCTGCCTCCTCAACCTCCTCTCGGTCCTCCACCTGCACCCAAATCCTGTCTGGTAATGCCACCCGCTTTCTAACTGCGCAGAAGGGATCCTGCACACCTCCTTACTATGCTGGCAGCAGGGCTTAACGGCAACAGGCGGTGTTTACTTTGAAATGTCTGGGAAATGTGAGTCACACAGCTGAGGAGTTGTGGTCAGCTCTGGAGACCCAGTTTCATGGACCTGAAACCAGGGAAGGCCATGTGCGACAATGCTGCAAACTTGGATGCGGCCCTTCGCCGGGGCAATGTCACACACGTGCTTTGTATGGCTCACGTGTTGAACCTGGTTGTCCTGCAATTTTTAGCCCACTATCCTGGACTAGATGGCCTTCTGCAGAGGGCACGGTCGTGTGTGCTCACTTCCGCTGTTCGCATCCCGCAACTCAACGACTTACATCTCTCCAGAAGTCGTTGGGCCTGCCAGTTCACTGGCTGAAATGCGATGTGCCGACACGGAGGAATTCAACTCTGCACATGTTGCAGCGACTGTGGCAGCACCGACAAGCCCTGGTGTAATACGTTCTGACGTATAGCCTGGGCCAACAAGATCCAGAGGTGGGGCAAATCACGCTGCAGGAGTGGTCTCAGATCAGGGACCTATGCACTCTTCTGCACAGTTTTGAAATGGCGACGAAGATGTTTAGTGCTGACGATGCCATTATCAGCATGACTATTCCGGTGATTTACATGCTGGAGAACATGTTAAACAGAATTCGGAGTCAGGTGGTGGGACAAGAGGAGGTGGAGGAAGTAGAGGAGGAGTCATATGCGGAAGGGATAACATCTCCAAGATCCAGACTGCCGGCAGCACGAAGGCGGCAGGCATGGGAGGGTGGGGGAGAGGGATTAACCAGGGCGCATGGTAGCAGCCAAACTGTTGAGGAAGGTGCAGGAGCCGAGGAAGAAGTGGAGGACGAACTGGCGATGGGCATGGAAGACTCATCAGATGAGGGAGACCTTGATCACATTTCTGTTGTGCGAGGTTGGGGGGAGAGGGCAGAGGAAGGAAGCATGATTCTTACCTCGCTACCAACACAACAAGGACTTGGTCCTCCTGGATGCGCAAGACACATGAGTGCTTTCTTGCTGCACTACCTGCAACATGACCCTCGGATTGTCAGAATTCTAAGTAATCCCGACTACTGGGTTGCCACACTCTTAGATCCCCGATACAAAAGTAAATTTGCCAAAATAATTCCTGCCATAGAAAGGGATTCACGCATGCAGGAGTATCAGCAGAGGCTGTTGCAGAATCTTACATGTGCTTTTCCACAAAACACCAGTGGTGCATGTAGTGAATCTCACAGTTCTAACTTGCCAACCGTGGGACTGTCGAGTCTTCATCACTCAAACCGTAACAGTAACACAGTATCTGCTGGTAACAGCAATTTTGTGGAATCGTTTCACCACTTTTTTAGACCATCCTTTGCAAGGCCACAGGAGACAAGAAGTCTGACACATAGTCAATGCCTAGAGAGGATGGTACAGGAGTATTTCCAAGTGAACATCGAAGCCATGACTGTGTCACCGGACCCTTGCTCATTTTGGGCTTCCAATCTGGAAAAATGGCCGGAGCTCGCCACTCACGACTTGGAGATCTTGTCATGCCTTGCAGCCAGCGTTCTCTCTGAACGTGTGTTCAGCGCTGCTGGTGGTGTGCTGACAGATAAGCGCACGCGGCTGTCCACTGAGAATGTAGACAGACTGACGTTCATAAACATGAACAAATCATGGATCCGCAAGGACTTTTCTACCCCTGTGTCATCCTGGGGAGACTAAAAGCTTGAAGATTTGGTAAAATCACCTCACCAACCATTTTAAGCAACTCTGGGGCAATTGATGCCACTTAAGTGGTGTCTGTGCCACAATTTTTGGAAAAAATGGAGACCCTTTTTGGAGTCCCCTTGCTGTGTTTTACGTGACGTTGGCATCGTCAATTCCAGGTGGGTTGGGTCGCCCCCCCCCCCCCCCTTTTAACCGTAAGAAACTACATACACTATGGCTTGGGGTAACACAGATGGTTGAGTCTGAAGAGCTGTTTACTCAGAGGTCTGCTTCAAAGCTTCAGTGTCTGCTAGTCAGCGTAGTAGCCCAGCTCTGAAGCAAGCTACACCGCCTGTGTATCTAATAAGAATTTTTAACTGCATCTAGCCTAGACAATACTTTCAGCGTAGTAGCCCAGCTGTGAAGCAAGCTGCACCGCCTGTGTATCTAATAAGAATTTTTAACTGCATCTAGCTTGGGCAGACTGTGGGGACCCCCAACCAAACCCAGATGCTCAGCCCCCCTACCGCCCTCCTTTCCTTGACAATACAATAATGTAACTCTTACAACTGGATGGGTGAGGATCGGTCACAGCTTTATTAATTCTTTATACTCATTCCATTAGAAAGGCATTTTATTTCTAAAATAATTCAGCTTGTTGCAGCATGCCCTGTGTCTCCACACCGGCAAGTTGGCCAACAAGTGTAACTCTCCAACATGTCCTTTCTATTTCCAGGCCACGGAGGATCCTGCATACTCGTATGCAGGACTCTGACCCCCATCCATCACTCTTAACGCTTGTTCCACTCCATCCTGAAGTCCTGACAGGAATATGTCCAGTCCAATATCCATTAAGTGAACACCGTCGGGCTTTATCTCCTTCCAGTTGTCGGTGTCGCATCACTACACCGCCTCTGTCTCTTCTAAATTTTGCCATCCAAATATTTATTACCCACCTTGTCCGTTCGATGGCCGTGATGTCTCGCGCACCTTGCCATACCGCTATCGGCACAATCTCTAACCATACTATAGTTAGTTTTGTGAAAAATTCTCTGAAGCGCTCAGTGTCTAGTTTCATTATTGCCATTAGTTATGCGCTCTTATGATGACCTAGGTAGTTTCCCCCAGCATGTATAACTAAGATGACTGGACCTCTTGCCTCTCTCCCTACCTTGATTACCTCCATTAGTACCTGTGGCCATTGCAGGCCTCTAATACCTCTCCAGTTGAAATATGTGTTATGAAGCTCTAATTTCCTCCCACCTGGGCGGACTTTCGCCCTTTTTTCTGCCCAATATGTATACGAGTGGGCTATCACCCACACTGTTGGCTTAGCGTCACCTGTAAAAGAAACAAACCACGTTAGGATAACAAGTTGGGTCTTATGTATCTCGCCAAACACGTGGATCGCCATCTCCCTATCCTCTGAACTTCCGTTTCTGACAGTCCTGCTCTTGCTGCTTCCGTGGCCGCGCCTATGCGGAATGAGTGTGTCCCGTAATCTTTGGGGTGGTTCCCTGCCGATGTTAGGCATTTATTAAATATAGATTGGAACTGGTATCTTGATAATGGCGTTCCATCAATGTGTGATAGGAAGAAATTACTTTGTGATCTGATGGTTATATATGTTTTTACTATTGTTACCCGACTCAGTGTACCGTTTGTGGGTTGTAGAAGTACACAAGTGCACCTGCCCGCTGGAACCGTTTTCGATTTGCGTATGCGTAGACGTATTGTATTATTGGCTATGACTACGTCCTGGTGTAATAAGCCTCCACTGGTGGTAATTTTGGATTGAGGGACTAATTCGCTTATGCATAGCGCCCCGAAGAAAGTGATCGCAAATGCAGTAGACAGTAGTGTTGCTTCAAATTGTGAGTGTCATGTTAATGGTGTTAGGGATATGATGTGAGAAATCAGTTTTAGTGACACGGGACGAGACATCTACACTCCTGACTTGGCTGACCCCTTTTCCACCCTTTTATGGATTGTCTGATGAAGAATCTCTTTGTCACATCTCCCCAATTCAGTAGTTGGAAGTGAAATGCTACTCCGGTCAGACACCGCAGCACTGACGCCCCTGATATGCCCCTCATCATTAGCTGGTGGACAAATTCTATGGTGACTTGTAATCTGGCTTGTTCACATTGGTCAACCCGTCTGCCTGCTACTAGATGTGTCCACTCTTCCCATGTCTTACCATATGCTTGCCACGTCGACGCTCTGATTAATGGCATCAACTATTCGCCACTAGATTCCATAGGGAGGGTGGGCAACTGTTGCCCGATGTGTGGGCGTTGGGGAGGAGCTTGGTGAAAATCTGCAAATTGAATTGTGATAAAGCGTTAGCAGCAGCGTTAGACCCCTCAGCATCGTGGCTAGTGCGGACCCATGCATTGTGTTTTAGGCACAGGAATGCTAGCCGGCGTAGTAGGCCTAGCACTGGGAGAGACAATGATGCCATCTTACTAATGCAGTGCGCTAGGCTGGTGTTTTTTGTTATGAAGCGTATATTTTTGTTAGCCAGGTGCGCGCCCCATATTTCTATTGCTACCACTATTGAGAAGAGCTCCAGGAGTGTCTGTTTTTTTGTCAGCACTTGTTCTGCCCAATACGGAGGCCATAAGCTTGTGCACCATTGGTTATTTAGTATCGCTGCATATCCGTACAGATGGGCTACTCCAATGAGTAACAGACACTGCTACTATGCCCAAAAGGTTTTACTTGGCTAGATGCAGTAAAAAATTGTTATTAAATACAAAGGTGGTGTAGCTTGGTACAGATGGGCTACTCCAATGAGTAACAGACACTGCTACTATGCCCAAAAGGTTTTACTTGGCTAGATGCAGTAAAAAATTGTTATTAAATACAAAGGTGGTGTAGCTTGGTACAGATGGGCTACTCCAATGAGCAACAGACACTGCTACTATGCCCAAAAGATTTTACTTGGCTAGATGCAGTAAAAAATTGTTATTAAATACAAAGGTGGTGTAGCTTGGTACAGATGGGCTACTACAATGAGTAACAGACACTGCTACAGGCCCAAAATTATTTACTTGGCTAGATGCAGTAAAAAATTGTTATTAAATTCAAAGGTGGCGTAGCTTGGTACAGATGGGCTACTACAATGAGTAACAGACACTGCTACAGGCCCAAAATTATTTACTGGGCTACATGCAGTAAAAAAATGTTATTAAATGTTATTAAATTCCCTAGAGCCCCCACAGGCGTGCACCATCACCCCCCCCTTCCCTAGAGCCCCACAGGCATGCACCATCACCCCCCCTTCCCCAGAGCCCCCACAGGCGTGCACCATCATCCCCCCCTTCCCCAGAGCCTCCACAGGCATGCACCATCATCCCCGCCTTCCCCAGAGCCCCCACAGGTATGCACCATCACCCCCCCCTTCCCCAGAGCCTCCACAGGCATGCACCATCATGCCCCCCTCTTCCCCAGAGCCCCCACAGGCATGCACCATAATCCCCCCCTTCCCCAGAGCCCCCACAGGCGTGCACCATCATCCTCCCCCCTTCCCCATAGCCCCCACAGGCGTGCACCATCAATCCCCCTTCCCCAGAGTCCCCACAGGCGTGCACCATCACCCCCCCCTTCCCCAGAGCCCCCGCAGGTGTGCACCATCATCCCCCCCTTCCCTAGAGCCTCACAGACTTGCACCATCACCCCCCCTTCCCCAGAGCCACCACCGGTCTGCAGCATCCCCCCAGAGCCCCCACAATCCTTCCAGAGCCACCACAAGCCCGCAGCATCCCCCCAGAGCCCCCACAATCCCTCCAGAGCCACCACCATCCCACAGCATCCCCCCAGAGCCCCAACAAACCTCGCAGCGTCCCCCCAGAGTGCCCAGTCCCCCCTAGAGCCCCCACAAGCCTGCAGCGTCCCCACCATCCCCCCAGAACCACTACCAGCCTGCAGCATCCCCCTAGAGCCCCCACAAACCCGCAGCATCCCCCCAGAGCACCCACAAACCTCGCAGCAAGTCCCCAGAGCACCCACAAACCTCGCAGCATGCACCCAGAGCCCCTACAAACCTCGCAGCATGCCCCCAGTGCCCCCACAAACCTTGAAGCATGCCCCCAGAGCACCCACAAGCCTGCAGTGTCCCCACCAGCATCCCCCCAGAGCCACCACCAGCCCACAGCATCCCTCCAGAGCATGCACAAACCAGCAGCATCCCCCCCAGAGCCCCCACAAACCTCGCAGCGTCCCCCCAGAGTGCCCAGTCCCCCCTAGAGCCCCCACAAGCCTGCAGCGTCCCCACCATCCCCCCAGAGCCACTACCAGCCTGCAGCATCCCCCTAGAGCCCCCACAAACCCGCAGAATCCCCCCAGAGCCCCCACAAACCTCGCAGCTTCCCCCCAGAGCCCCCAAAAGCCCCACAGCGTCCCCCCAAGACCCGCAGCGTCCCCCCAGAGCCCCCACAAACCTGCAGCATCACCGCAGAGCCCACAGCATGCCCCCACAAACTTTGCAGCATGGCCCCAGAGCCCTCACAAACCTTGCAGCTTCCCGCCAGAGCCCCCACAAGCCCTGCAGCGCCCCCCCAAGCCCCGCAGCATCCCCCCAGATCCCCCACAAACCTGCAGCATCACCCCAGAGCCCACAGGATGCCCCCACAAACTTTGCAGCATGGCCCCAGAGCCCCCACAAACCCGCAGCATCACCTCAAAGCCCGCAGCATCACCTCAAAGCCCGCAGCATGCCCCCAGAATCTCTCCAGAGCCACCACCAACCCACAGCGTGCCCCCACAAACCTTGCAGAATCCCCCCAGAGCCCCCACCAGCCTGCAGCATCACCTCAGAGCCCCCACAAACCTGTAGCATGCCTCCAGAGCCCCCACAAGCCCACAGCGTGCCCCCCCAGAGCGACCACCAGCTCGCAACATCCCCCCAGAGCCCCCACAAACCCACAGCATGCCTCCAGAGCCCCCAAACCTCACAGCGTCCCCCTAGAGTGCCCACAGTCCCGCAGCATGTGTCCCCCTAGAGTGCATGCAAACCTCGGAACGCCCCCCCTAGAGTGCCCACAGTCCCCCCCAGAGCCCCCACAAGCCCGCAGCATCCCCCAAAGCCCCCACAAGCCCACAGCATCCCCCCAAAGCCCGAAGCATCCCCCCAGAGCACCCACAAGCCCGCAGTGTCCCCCCCAGAGCCACCACAAGCCCCGCAGCATCCCCCAAAACCCCCACAAGCCCACAGCATCCCCCCAAAGCCCGAAGCATCCCCCCAGAGCCACCACAAGCCTGCAGCATCCGCCAGACCCCCACTATCCCCCCAGAGCCCCCACTAGCCCGCAGCATCCCCCCAGAGCCCCCACAAACCCGCAGCATGCCTCCAGAGCCCCCACAAGCCCACAGCGTGCCCCCCAGAGCCACCACCAACCCGCAACATCCCCCCAGAGCCCCCACAAGCCTGTAGCATGCCTCCAGAGCCCCCAAACCTCACAGCATCCCCCTAGAGTGCCCACAGTCCCGCAGCATGCGTCCTCCTAGAGTGCATGCAAACCTCACATCGCCCCCCTAGAGTGCCCACAGTCCCCCCCAGAGCCCCCACAAGCCCGCAGCATCCCTCCAGAGCCCCTACAAGCCTTGCAGCATCCCCCCAGAGTGCCCACAGTCTCCCCCAGCATCCCCACAGAGCCCGCAGCATGCCCCTACAGAGCCCGCAGCATGCCCCCCCAGAGAGCCCCAAGCGTGCATAATCCCCCCCCTCCAAAACCCGCAGCATGCCTCCACAGAGCCTGCTGCATGCCCACAGAGCCCCAACAAACCACAGCATGCCCTCACAAGCCCCGCAGCGTCACCCCAGAGCCCCCACAAGCCCCGCAGTGTTACACACGCGCCCGGACTGACTGGCGTGAGTGTGATTAGTGATCCCACTGTACCATGAACCGAGGAGTGCCTGGAGGGGCGTAACTAAATATCAACCCGATCCGACCAAGGTCGCACGGTGGCTAACGACTCCGTGAACAAGGGAGGAACCGAACAAAGGGACCAGGGGCTACTCCAGGTCAGACCCTGGTCACAGCTGTTGACCCACACCGGGGAATGCAGGAACAGGCAGGTAAGACTGGCGTACAGACAGCAGCTATAAGAATTAGGAAGTAACCGGGCCCCCGCCCTAAGCAGTCAGTCAAGAGACATGCACACAGCATGAACTCACAGCATGAACTGGAACTCGGTTTGCAGGCTGGACTGATGGGTAAGATTGCGGTCTTGCATGGTGGGAGGTGGTGCACCATGCAAGCACACCGCCAGGGATGTTACAGTACCCCCCCTTTATGTCCCCTCTTCTTCAGGCCTGCAAGGGTCTTCTGCAGAGAATTTGGAGGCCAATCCTTTTCTTCAAGAGGATTACTTCTTCTGTCCACTAGAAGAAGCGAAACTGGTCTCATCATCTTGGTGACTAGGATGCTTCCTCCTATCAAGCCATCCTCAGCAACAGATGAAGAGGGTGAAGTACCAGGAATAGCACACAGAAAAGTCTCTCTCCATTTGTTATCAGGTAGCACCCTGGTGTAATTCAGGAGACAACTGGAGGTCCTCCACCTGGTTGGAGAGGTGCAGATGTGACGCTCACAGCCCTCCCTGGAAAATGGGGTACTCGGAGCCGGGTCAGGTGTTGGGGAGGCAGTCGTGGCCAGGACCCGCTCCGTGCCCAGGGCCGTCACATAAAAGTTAATGGGCTATCAGGGTTGAGTGTTTGCTATCGACTACGCCACCTGTGATATCTAGTGATGGCCACCAGTGCTGCTGCAGTCCTCTGAGGTGGGGTGTTGTGGCAGCCGTAGTTGATACTACTCCCCACAGGCAGAGCAGGGCCTCAGGGCAGAGAGGCAGATGGAGGGAGTTGTAGTGGAGGAGTTCTGGTGCCGTGCGGTGCGGTGCAGAAATAAAGAGACCGGAGGCCATAGGGGTAGACTTCCAGGGTTTTTACTCATGGTAGAGCATGCAGCTGCAAGGCTTCTCCCTGCTCCTCACGGGGGCTCTGCGGCCACCAGGACTGGGGGTCCGACAACCTCCGAGTAGTTCAGGTGCTTTAGTTAGGACCCCGCACCAGAGTGTTCCTAGACTTCAAACCAAGTCCCCTCCTGTCTGTGTGTGTGTAGAAAGGCCGGGTCTCCCTCTGGACTATGCACAGAACAAGGGTACGGATGGCAACTCCGCTCCGTCCGTTACCCGGTGGGATCCACTGAGTCTTCTGGGCTTTCCTGACTAGGACGTAGAGTAGCAAAGTCAGGTGTCGGGGGCCGGTACCCCTCTTGCAGCCGGAATCCCTCTGACTAGGCTAGAATAGCAAGGACAGGTGGCGTATACCGCTCCGTCTGCATCCCCCTGGGATCCTTTTGCGGTGGAGCTAGACTCCTCAGCTCCAGGCCTTCTTGGGTAGGGACCTTGGCCGGGTAGAGACATCCGTTAACTCTAACCCGCTCCGCGACTCAAGGCCAGAGTACGGGGACCGTGTCCCCACCAACTGCAGGTTCACACAGAAAGCCACGTTCAGTGATGAAGATCACAATCAAAAGACCATAAGCCCAAGATGGCTGGTTATTAAATATGAATTATTAAGTGTAACCTACATGTGCGTCCTCCACCCTCACCCACTACATGGTTCCCCCTAACTTTTGGTTCCCCAATCTCCTCTTATCCCGGCTGGGGCAGCACACTGGTGCCTATTAGCCGCCCCTACAGGTGGGAGAAGTGTGGTGTTGGATGTAGAGGTGGGGTCCTGACAGTTGCACCATCCTTACCTTGAAGGAGAGATACCACACCCCATTAAAGAGGTGCAGTATCCCTGTGGCGATCGAACCCCCAGTGGCGCCACATTCCCCCCTGGTGAAACACAGCACGTCCGCGGGCTGCAAAGAGAGCAAACCTGGTACAGCCTTTTTATATTTTTGATAACAGTTCAACAATCTTCCCAATATGGGAGGCACTTTTCCTTTAACGTTACAAACTGTAAATATTATAAAAGTATAAAAATATAAAACTATCAAGAGACATTATGTATAGACAGACGGGTTAAAGTGCAACGAGGAAGAGTCAGTTCAGAAGTGCGAGGGACCAGTCCCAAACCCTCAATGTAGGCCCTGGGGTGGCTGCAGGGCATGACGATCCTGAGTTGGACCTCCAGGAGAGCCACGCAAGACAGGTTTTTCTTCCGAGGTCTGAGGTAGAAGTATGCGCGGTTTTACATAAAACCAATAAGGAGCATCTAAAGAGATGCAAACTATATACAATAGAAGAGTCTGCCTACTGCAAGTCCGCAGGGACAAATGTCTATAGAATCCTGGAGGAAAACATGGTTAACTGAAAGCATAACAACATAACTGCAAACAGGTTACATCTGCCGGGGCCACTTAATCCATGGGTCCCCACTGGGGAAAAGACTCATTCCTCCCGGCGGAGGCTGACCGGTCCTCTACTGCCGAGCGTGAGGGGGCATCACTCCTGGACACCTTATGTAGATCCAGGGCGTACCACCCCCGCACCCCGTGGTGACGAGTGTACGACACAAAGTCACCCGGGAAGAGGTTCCGGCCAGGGTGTCCCTTCTTCAGCCGCGGCTCGAGGTCCCGCCGGCTGACGAAGACGTCTTGCTCAAACTGGGGACACCTGATGAAGCCCCATCCCGCCTCATGGTGGAAGCAGACAACTTGCCCTTCCTCACGGGGGCTCGGATGGGCTGCCTCCCCCTGGCGGGCCCTGGACTTTGCAGCCTTGGCGCGCACCTCAAGGCGCTCGCAGCGGACCTCCCTCTGCCGTTGCTCCCGATCGAGATGGAGGATTTGCTGCCGATACTGCTCGCTCCTCCTCCGCGCTTCAGCCCGGGTCTCCCGGGGGAAGCCTATCAGGTCCCCCCCCCTGGTTGTCCCAGGCCCACTCTTCAGCTGCCGACCAGGTAACTGTAGGTGCGGGCAGCAGTGACAGCAGGGGCTGCTGCCGGTCCTCAGGGAGCGCGGACCAGTCCGGGTTGGGGTTGGTGGATACCCCAGCAGACTCAGGTTCCTCTGAGACGGGAGACGGGAGGCAATACAGGTCCCCGCCTATGGTGGAGGCCTCTAGCTCCGGGGCAAATACCTGCTCCCAGGTTACCGCGCCAGGTAGCAGGTACTCAGTCAGGAGGTCCTGGAGGGGCATGGTGGGTTCAGCAGCCAGGACAGGGGTTTCACACTCACCCGCTCCTGGGCTGCACGTGACCTCTGTTGCTGCCTCCTCCTGAGTCCCTGCTCATTGGCTGCGGGCCCGGATCCGCTGCAGCATTTCTTCCCGCCACGCGGCGGACACCGCTTGCTGGGCCTCAGCTACCGTTCGAGCAAGGTCGGGGGTTTCCTGGCGGAGAAACTCAATATCTCCCGACGTCAGGGACATGCCACCCTTCTCGCCGATGAGAGAAGGACCTGGGCCGGGTTCGGAAGGCTCCGATAGACTTCCCTCAGCAGCGTCCATATCCGCTCCTGAGGATGGTAAGTCTCGGACTGTTATGGCCGCACCTTGTTGTTTTTCCCGTTCCCTCCTCTTTTCGGGGCGGCTCCAGGGCGGTGGGGAGCTGACAGGCACGCCTTCGGACATCCCATCCGTTTTGACGGGCACTACACCACGGATAGTCTCTAATGAAAGGGGCGGTCTGCTCTTTTGGTGCCATGGGGGAGCCTGGCTCACGATAGGAGGTGCTAGGAAACTGTCCTTTCTGCATATTTTGGCATCCGTTCTTCTTGGGCGGGCGCTATTTTAAGTGGAAAATGACAGTCTAAGGTAAAAGGCGCACAGTAACCGGTAGCAATGGGCAATCTCCTTCCGTTGCTGCGGGCACGCGATCCTGCCGACTACGCCAGGTTGTGACGCTCACAGCCCTCCTTGGGAAATGGGGTACTCGGAGCCGGGTCAGGTGTTGGGGAGGCAGTCGTGGCCAGGACCCGCTCCGTGCCCAGGGCCGTCACATAAAAGTTAATGGGCTATCAGGGTTGAGTGGTTGCTATCGACTACGCCACCTGTGGTATCTGGTGATGGCCACTAGCGCTAGTGCAGTCCTCTGAGGTGGGGTGTTGTGGCAGCCGTAGTTGATACTACTCCCCACAGACGGAACAGGGCCTCAGGGCAGAGACGCGGATGGAGGGAGTTGTAGTGGAGGAGTTCTGGTGCGGTGCGGTGCAGAAATAAAGAGACCGGAGGCCATAGGGGTAGACTTCCAGGGTTTTTACTCACGGTAAAGCATGCAGCTGCAAGGCTTCTCCCTGCTCCTCACGGGGGCTCTGCGGCCACCAGGACCGGGGGTCCGACAACCTCCGAGTAGTTCAGGTGCTTTAGTTAGGACCCCGCACCAGAGTGTTCCTAGACTTCAAACCAAGTCCCCTCCTGTCTGTGTGTGTGTAGAAAGGCCGGGTCTCCCTCTGGACTATGCACAGAACAAGGGTACGGGTGGCAACTCCGCTCCCGGTGGGATCCACTGAGCCTTCCGGGCTTTCCTGACTAGGACGTAGAGTAGCAAAGTCAGGTGTCGGGGGCCGATACCCCTCTTGCAGCCGGAATCCCTCTGACTAGGCCAGAATAGCGAGGACAGGTGGCGTATACCGCTCCGTCTGCATCCCCCTGGGATCCTTTTGCGGTGGAGCTAGACTCCTCAGCTCCAGGCCTTCTTGGGTAGGGACCTTGACCGGGTAGAGACATCCGTTAACTCTAACCCGCTCCTCGACTCAAGGCCAGAGTACGGGGACCATGTCCCCATCAACTGCAGGTTCACACAGAAAGCCACGTTCAGTGATGAAGATCACAATCAAAAAACCATAAGCCCAAGATGGCTGGTTATTAAATATGAATTATTAAGTATAACCTACATGTGCGTTCTCCACCCTCACCCACTACATGGTTCCCCCCTAACTTTTGGTTCCCCAATCTCCTCTTATCCCGGCTGGGGCAGCACACTGGTGCCTATTAGCCCCCCCTACAGGTGGGAGAAGTGTGGTGTTGGATGTAGAGGTGGGGTCCTGACAGTTGCACCATCCTTACCTTGAAGGAGAGATACCACACCCCATTAAAGAGGTGCAGTATCCCTGTGGCGATCGAACTCCCAGGGGCACCACACAGAGACTCAGGGGTAATCACTGCTTCAAAGTTCACTTTGCCAGGCTTACAGGATGAAGTGGGCGAAGTACCAGGTACAAGGATGTAGGAAAGTTTCTCTCCGTTTATCAGGTAGCACCCCGGGGAATTCAGAAGACAACTGGAGGTCCTCTGCCTGGTTGGAGGGGTGCAGAGACTCTGGGGTAATCACTGCTTCAAAGTTCACTTTGCCAGGCTTACTAGATGAAGTGGGCGAAGTACCAGGTACAGGGTGCAGAAAAGTCTCTCTCCATTTATTATCAGATAGCACCCCGGAGGATTCAGGAGGCAACTGGGGTTCCTCCGCCTGGTTGTAGGGCGGCAGAGACCTGGAGGTAGCCACCTTCTTTATGGAATTGAGACCAGATTTATTAGAGATGGAGAATCCTTGCTTTGGGACCATCTTCAATCTGGTTTCAGAGATGACATGTCTGTGAGGCGGGTCGGTACCTGAAGCCAGATCATTGGTACAATCGTCGAGACTGTGTGGGGACATCGCCTCCGTTTCTCTTCCTTCGGAGACTTCAGCGCACAGCGAGTCAGCGACTAGCAGATCTGGTGAAGAAGAAGAAGAAACTGCTGACTGTCCTGAAGATATGGGGGCTGGACACCCCTTGTACCTTTGCAGTCCCCCAGGATACACCATACAGGATCTCCAGACCTGAGCGGGCACTAGATGTCTCGGCTCAGGACGACCTGTGGGTAAGCCAGTCAGCACCTGGAATGTGAACTTCTTCATGTGTAATGCTCCAATCAGGAGCTTAATTTGTACAGACATATTTTGACTGTTTCTGAGTAGGGCTCGTCCTTCTGCTGACAATGCCCAAACCGGCTTCTGAAGTTGTCGGACAGGAATCAGACACCGACTCTTCAAGGCTTTAAGCCCGAAATTTCCGGTTAATCCGAGGCCTTCACTTGCCACGGAGACAGTCATGGTCATCTGTGGAGAGGAAACACTAACGCCAAGGGCAGCCTCTCCTGCAGGCCTAATGTCTTGGGATTCTCCAACCTTCGCTGGACAAAGACCATGAGGGGGTCCCAAGCAATCGCAGCGGAACTGCAATCCGATTTTGTGACTGAGTTCTGGCCTCTGCTTTGCCTGAAGAACATAGTCATCCTTTATGGATTCAGTGTGGATAGTTACCTTTACAGGCTGGTGAACAGGAGGTCTTTGGGAGGACAGAACCTGGCGTGATGGTTTACCTCTACGCCTTGCACGTCTGGACTGCCTCTTGAGGTTGGGAAGAGTATTCTGTGGAGCATAGTCATCCTGTGAGGATTCAGGGTGGGCAGTAGTCTCTTCAGGCTGGAGAACTGGTAGGCTACCTACACACACTACCCATCGGGGCTGCTCCGGGATATTGGGAAGGGAAGCTTTAGCAGAGGCTTCAGGATTAGGGTCATCGAAGACCATTAGAAAGGCCACCAGGAAGGCCTGCAGGTCAAAGATGATAGGATCCCATGCTTCCCATAGGGGAGTGATCCATTTCAAGGCATCACCCGCTAGGTAGGACATCATGAATGCTACTTTAACCTGATCAGTAGGAAAATAGTGAGCATAGAACTTGAAATGCAGCATGCATTGCTCCACAAATGCACGGCTTCGTTTTGGATCCCCATACTATCGTGGTGGATCCGCAGGAACGAGTGCTGGTACAGTAGATCCATTTGGGCTGGTGCATAAACCGCCTTTGCCATAGCTTGAGGAAAAATTTTTTCTTGGTGCACGTATTCGCCAGACAAGGATTCAAAATGTCTCTGAGAGCGAAAGGCCGTGGGGCTCAACGGGAACCATGGCCTGAGCAAACTGTTACGCTCGCGCCCGGACTGACTGGCGTGAGCGTGATTAGTTATCCCACTGTACCATGAACCGAGGAGTGCCTGGAGGGGCGTAACTAAGTATCAACCCGATCCGACCAAGGTCGCACGGCGGCTAACGACACCGTGAACCAGGGAGGAACCAAGAAGAGGGACCAGGGGCTACTCCAGGTCAGACCCCGGTCACAGCTGTTGACCCACACCGGGGAATGCAGGAACAGGCAGGTAAGACTGGCGTACAGACAGGTGGTTATTGACAGGCACGGCTGGTATGCAGACAGGTGGGTACTGGTAAGCACGACTGGTATGCAGACAGGTGAGTGCTGGCAAGCACGGCTGGTATGCAGACAGGGGGGTATTGACAAGCACGGCTGGTATGCAGACAGGGGGTTACTAGCAGATAGGAGTGCAGGCTGGATAGGGTCCAGTACAGACTGGGAGACAAGAACAGAGCTGCAGATGCGGTAGACAAGCAGAGTAAAGCAATACAGCTGGTGCGGTGGATAAGGCAGAGCAGAGAGGACCCGCCGGAGCGGTGAGCAAGGCAGAGCAGAGGGAAACCGCCGGAGCAGTGAGCAAGGCAGAGCAGAACTAAACCGCAGGTGTGGTGAACAAGGCAGAGCAGAGGGGAACCGCGGGAGCGGTGAGCAAGGCAGAACAGAGGGGAACCGCCGGAGCGGTGAGCAAGCAGAGAAGAAGGGAACCGCCGGAGCGGTGAGCAAGGCAGAGCAGAACAGGGCTGACGGTGCAGGCAGAGAGGACAGGGCTCTGTTCACATGGAACAGACTGAAAGATACAGGAAGATGGCTAGAACACAGGAGGTAGATATGGAGGAAGGGAAAAGTGACAAGCAGAACCAGATACACACAAGGTACTGACAATGAAGTAGCGAGTGGACTCAAAACTCACAAACAGAAGTACAGAAACAACGAGTAGGAGTTAGGTGCTGGTTCAGACACTGCAGGAAAAGGGAAGGTACGAACATAGAGACAAACAGATAACAGGCTAGGATACAGTTCAAACAGGAACTGATACTGCAAGAGATACAAGAACAGGCCTGGGTATACAGCCCCCAGGGATGGCGGGAACGGACAAGATGGCACAGAAAAGAGGTCTGGGAATGTTGCACTAGAGATAGCGGAACAGACAAGAAGACACAGAACTGGACCTGGCAACTTCAGTGTCAAGGAGCACACTGAATGTTAGTGTTGCTCAGGCACCTCCTACTGGGTGGAGGGGGTTTAAATATCCAGTGACTCACAGAAATAGGCTGGAGACGCATTAGAGGTGCGCCCACAGCAGCTATAAGAATCAGGAAGTAACCGGGCCGCCGCCCTAAGCAGTCAGTCAAGAGACATGCACACAGCATGAACTGGAACACGGTTTGCAGGCTGGACTGATGGGTAAGATTGCGGTCTTGCATGGTGGGAGGTGGTGCACCATGCAAGCACACCGCCAGGGATGTTACACGCAGCATCCCCCAAGAGCCCCCACAAGCCCCGCAGCGTCCCCTCCCATTGCCCACACAAGCCCGCAGCATCCCCCCAGAGCCCCCACATGCCCCGCAGCATTCCTCCAGAGCCCCCACAAGCCCGCAGCATCCCCCAGAGCCCCCATCATTCCCCCAGAGCCCCCACAAACATGCAACATCCCCAGAGCCCCCACAAACCCCCAGCATCCCCCCAGAGCCCCCACAAACCCGCAGCATCCCCCCAGAGCCCCCACAAACCTCGCAGCATGCCTCCAGAGCCCACAAAAACCTTGCAGCATGCCCCCAGAACCCCCACAAGCCCGCAGCATCCCCCCAGCATCCCCCAGCCCGCAGCATCCCCCCCAGAGCACGCACAAACCCGCAGCATCCCCCCAGAGCCCCCACAAACCCGCAGCATCCCCCCAGAGTGCCCACAGTCCCCCCAGAGCCACCGCAAGCCCGCAGCATGACCCCAGAGCCCCCACAAGCCCGCAGCATCCCCACCATCCCGAAACATGCGTCCCCCTAGAGTGCATGCAAACCTTGCTGCATCCCACAAGAGTGCCCGCAGCGTCCCCCCAGAGCCAGCACAAGCCCCGCAGCATCCCCCTAAGCCCCGCAGCGTCCCCCCAGAGGCCCCCCAAGCCTTGCAGCGTCCCCCCAAGCCCTGCAGCGTCGCTCCAAGCACCACAGCGTTGCCCCAGAGCCCCAGCAGGCCCCTAGAGCCCCCACAAACCTGCATCACCCCAGAGCCCACAGCATGCCCCCACAAACCTCGCAGCATGGCACCAGAGCCCCCACAAACCCGCAGCATGCCCCCACAAATCCACAGCATCACCCCAAATCCCGAAGCATGCCCCCAGAGCCACCACCAGCCCACAGCATGCCCCAACAAACCTTGCAGCATGCACCCAGAGCCCTCACCAGCCCGCAGCATCCCCCCAGAGCCCCCAGAAACCCACAGCATGCCTCCAGAGACCCCACAAGGCCGCAGCATGCACCCCAGCATCCCCCCAGAGCCACCACCAGCCCGCAACATCTCCCCAGAGCCCCCACTAACCCGCAGCATCCCCCCCAGAGCCCCCACAAACCTGCAGCATGCCTCCAGAGCCCGCACAAACCTCGCAGCTTTACTCCAGAGCCCCCACAAACCCGCAGCATGCCCCCCAGAGCCGCCACCAGCCCGCTACATCCCCCAGATCCCCCACAATCCCGCAGCTTGCCTCCAGATCCCCCACTAACCTCACAGCGTCCCCCTAGAGTGCCCACAGTCCCGCAGCATGCGTTCCCCTAGAGTGCATGCAAACCTCGCAGCGTCCCCCTAGAGTGCCCACAGTCCCGCACCATGTGTCCCCCTTGAGTGCATGCAAGCCTCACAGCATCCCCCTAGAGTGCCTACAGTCCCCCCAGAGCCCCCACAAGCCCGCAGCATCCCCCCAGAGCCCCCACAAGCCCCGCAGCGCCCCCCCAGAGCCCCCACAAGCCCCAAGCATGCATCTTTCCCCTCCGAACCCCCACCATCCCCTAGAGCCTCCTCAAACCTGCAGCATCCCCCCCACAGAGCCGCCACCACCACCAGCCCGCAGCATCCCCACAGAGCCCCCACACACCTAGCAGCGTGCCCCCAGAGCCGCCGCCGCCACCAGCCCCGCAGCACTGACCTCCTCCTGCAGCTTCACTGGCAGCTGTGTCACTCTCTGCATGTTAAATGGTTAATTATGGAAATTCATTTGGAATGTTAATTAATAATCGATAATCATTTTTCTTAAATCTGAGTTCTATGCCTCAGCCATCGTGTCTACTTGACATGCACTATTTGTATGTGTATTTTTGGTTCACTACCATATGTAGAACAGGTGTGCCATACGACTGGCTATAAAAGCCCATGGTACAGAAAGGGGGGCTCTCTTGCTCTGCCCACCCCACAAGACACAGAAGAAGAATCTTCATGCTGAGAAACAGATGGCATGTAGGCCTGGACACGTGCTGGACAAAGACATGATTTACCAGCCAGGATCCAAGGAAAGATGGGTGAATCTCAACAATTAAGCTAATTATGGACAAATGGACAATTACTTTATAACTAATTATTGTATGTACCTGCTGGAATCTGATTCTTTTTAATGGACAATCCAAGAATAAATAGATACATTTTTTTATAAGAATATCGTGATATTGATACTTTGAGAAGTCCTCAGTAGAGAAAAATAATACAGAAAGAGTATTATTTTACACTGCATTAGACTATGGCGCCTGGTGCTAAACTAGAACACGAGCATAATGCACAATCAGGACACGCCCCCGTAAATGACATCATACGTGGAAGGAGCCCTTACTTTCTTGCTTTTACCGTGGTGGGTGGTGAGGCTGCTGAGTACTGGGGAGACATGGCGGATGACTGCGCATCACATACTGAGCTCCCGGGCAGCCTCAGTCCCGGGGGGCAGCCTCAGTCCCGGCGGGAAGCCTGGCTTCCAGTGGATGTGGTTAGTCCCCTGCACTATAGAGAGCGGCTCATAGACTGCTGTATAGCAGCAATGGTCGTGACGGGTCAGAGTCAGTGATTACACGGAGCCGCAGCCTCTCACCTGTCAGCAGTTGGACTATAAACCAGGTTTCCATTCACTGACAGTATGGCTGGAGCTGTGCCCATTATGCACTGTTAGAACTTGGCGATTTCTGCAATGTTTGGAGGTTCCCGGATTCTGTATTTTTATACACAGTGTTTGTCAAGGAGGAAAAGGAACACAGAGCGCCAGTCCTGGCCACAGGTTGTGTCTGGTACTACAGCTCCGGTCTAGTGACGTGACAGGTGCTGAGCTGTAATGCCACATACAGCCTGTGCCCTGGGGTGGCGCTGTAATCCATCAGCTCTGGCTTTCTACTCTGGAAAAACTTCTGTAAGGCTGAATTCACACATCTGTGCTCCACTGACCGAGCTCAGATCTGACAACTGCTGGGTCACCAGTGCTGATCTGTGATTACCTACTGGGAATAGATGAGGCATTGATCAGGTCCAGAGAGCCGGGCCGGGTGCTCGATCCCACCACGGATGTGTGAATTCGTCCTTAAGTTAATATCCATTTTTCACGGATTGACGTAATGGAGAAGATGGAGAATTTTTTTTTGACCTATGTCTTGTATCTTGTTTTGTGTCACTTTATGTACAGTCGTGGCCAAGTCTTGTGACTGATACAAATTTTGGTGTTCACTTCAGTGTTTTTAGATCTTTGTCAGATGTTTCTGTGGTTACTGTACTACAATTATCAACATTTTATAAGTTTTACACTTTTATTGACAAATACATCAAGTTTATGGAAAGATTCAATATTCACAGTGTTGACCCTTATTTTTCAAGACTCGCTCCCTTCGCCCTGGCAGCTGGACATCGGCTGCTGGTCCAAATCCTGACTGACTACGGACAATTTTTGTCTAATCACTGCTTGGAGCTGACTACATACATTTCTGTTTGTCCACCCGCTTTTTGAGGATTGACCACAATCAAATTGAGATCTGGAGAGTTTACTGGCGATGAACCCAAAATGTCATTGTTACCCAGACACTTAGTTGTCACTTTTGCCTTGTGACATATTCTCCGTCATGCTGGTAAATGCATTGTTAATCACCAAAAATGCTCCTGCTGTGTTCTTAGGCAAAATTGTGAGTGAGCCCACTCCCTTTTGATGATGAATAACTCCACACATGACTCGTCTCGGGGTGCTTTACTGTTGGCATAACACTGGACTCAAAGTAGCGCTCAGCTTTTCTTCTCCGGACATTCATTCTTCCATATGTCCCTAACAGCACTGGCGCCTGCCTGCTGCCATTCTTGAGCAAGCTCTTCACTGGTGTTGAACCAATTCAATAGCTGAATCCTATGTAGGAGGTGATACTGGGACTTGCTGGAACCTCCCCCTATTAAGTTACTATTTTAGTGCCGTTTATTACATGGAGCTTTACATGTGAAAAGGGATATGTGGCACCCCAGGGGGTCTGGTTGCCACAGTGGTAGAAATACCATGTCTGAGAGCGAGCATGGGTTTTCCTGGTCAGGATCATTATTGCATGCCACACCTCCTGCCCCAGTCCAGGCAGGGGAGGATCCTGCCCTTTATAAACTGGATCTGGGGCGGGGTTAGCAGAGAAGAGTCTAGTTCCAGAGAAGGGACAGAGCAGCAGCAAGGAGCTCTGTAGGAGCCAGGAGCTGAAGACCAGGGACTGGAGCAGAGCTCGTCCTGGCAGAAGACGCAGAGAACCGGACACCGGAGTCCGAGGCTGTGGGGATATCTACATTCAGCAGCAGAAACCACCTGGCAGGGGATTTCAGGTCCCCTGGCCATAGAAAGCCCGGAGGCTCAGTCACACGCAATGGACCGGTACCGCCATCGAGGAGCGGAAGGAACCAAAGGCCACAAATCACCAGCCATACGGGTGAGCATCACACGGTACACTCAGGGACGTGGGCTACTACACGACTACAGCAGGGTAGCCAGGAAGAGTGCAGTCAGACGGGAAGGCCTACACCTCCACCTGGCCAGGGGGACTCTTGTTCGCTCACAGACTGACCAGGCCTCTAATGTTAACCAGTACTCCCGGCAGGGCCTTCTTCATTACCAACAGTAAAGACCCTGAACTGCACTGCACGGACTCTGAGTCATTTCTGCTGTGCCCCTGCACTACAACCCTCACCATCTACATACGCTGCCCTGAGGCTATATTCCTCCTGTGGGGAGTTATACTACTCTCTGCTGCGCACCCAACATCAGCCTTAGCGGTCTGCCCCGCAGCGGCGGTTCTCAGTGACCGCAATCCACGGGTGGCGTAGTCGGACATTCAAACATTAAAAACCAGATAAACAGACCCGCCACTGGTTTGACCACCCTGAGCCACGGGACCGGGTCGCCGCCACGGAGATACAACCTCCAACATTATACAGAGTCCCGGGTATTCCCACACACACGGCCCAGGGGGCGCGTCAGATATACAGTGCCTACAAGTAGTATTCAACCCCCTGCAGATTTAGCTGGTTGACACATGTGGAATTAACTTGGCATTGTGACATTTGTACTGTAGATCAGCCTGGAAGTGGGAAATGCACTGCAGCAAATTTTTTTTTTTTTTTTTTTTTTTTAAAACGTTAAAAGTAAATTCAGAGTGTCATTTATTATTCAACCCCTCAAACCACAAGAATTCTGTTTGGTCCCCCTAAAGTATTAAGAAGTAGTTCAGGCACCAAGAATAATGAGCTTCACATGTGTGGATTAAAGATCTCTTTTGCCAGCCTTTTCTGACTATTTAAGACCCTCCCCAAACTTGTGAACAGCACTCAGACATGGTCAACATGGGAAAGACAAAGGAGCATTCCAAGGCCATCAGAGACAAGATCGTGGAGGGTCACAAGGCTGGCAAGGGGTACAAAACCCTTTCCAAGGAGTTGGGCCTACCTGTCTCCACTGTTGGGAGCATCATCCGTAAGTGGAAGGCTTATGGAACTACTGTTAGCCTTTCACGGCCTGGACAGCCTTTGAAAGTGTCCTCCTGTGCCGAGGCCAGGCTTGTCCGAAGAGTCAAGGCTAACCCAAGGACAACAAGGAAGGAGCTCCGGGAAGATCTCATGGCAGTGGGGACATTGGTTTCAGTCAATACCATAAGTAACGTACTCCACCGCAATGGTCTCCGTTCCAGACGAGCCCGTAAGGTACCTTTACTTTCAAAGCGTCATGTCAAGGCTCGTCTACAGTTTGCTCATGATCACTTGGAGGACTCTGAGACAGACTGGTTCAAGGTTCTATGGTCTGATGAGACCAAGATCGAGATCTTTGGTGCCAACCACACACGTGACGTTTGTAGACTGGATGGCACTGCATACAACCCCAAGAATACCATCCCTACAGTCAAGCATGGTGGTGGCAGCATCATGCTGTGGGGCTGTTTCTCAGCCAAGGGGCCTGGCCATCTGGTCCGCATCCATGGGAAGATGGATAGCACGGCCTACCTGGAGATTTTGGCCAAGAACCTCCGCTCCTCCATCAAGGATCTTAAGATGGGTCGTAATTTCATCTTCCAACAAGACAACGACCCAAAGCACACAGCCAAGAAAACCAAGGCCTGGTTCAAGAGGGAAAAAGTCAAGGTGTTGGAGTGGCCTAGTCAGTCTTCTGACCTTAACCCAATTGAAAACTTGTGGAAGGAGCTCAAGAATAAAGTCCACATGAGACACCCAAAGAACCTAGATAACTTGGAGAAGATCTACATGGAGGAGTGGGCCAAGATAACTCCACAGACCTGTGCCGGCCTGATCAGGTCTTATAAAAGACGATTATTAGCTGTAATTACAAACAAGGGTTATTCCACAAAATATTAAACATAGGGGTTGAATAATAATTGACCCACACTTTTATGTTTAAAATTTAATAAAATTCAACTGAGCAACATAACTTTTTGGTTTGTAAGATTTATGCTTCTGTTCATAAAACCTACTCTCGTTTGCAGTTTGAAGGCTCTAACTTATTTGCATCTTATCAAACCAGCTAAATCTGCAGGGGGTTGAATACTACTTGTAGGCACTGTACATAGCAAAAAACAAGTACAATAATCTTGAGCAAAAACAAATCACCGACTGGTACAGGAGGAGCGAGGACCCTGCCCGTGAGGGCTCAGTCTACAAGGGATGGGTGAGGATACAGTAGGTGAGGTACAGCTGGTCGTGGAGCGATGGTTACTGCAGGTTGTAGGCTTGTCGGAAGAGGTGGGTCTTCAGCTTCCTTTTGAAGGTTTCCACGGTAGGCGACAGTCTGATATGTTGGGGTAGAGAGTTCTAGAGTGAGGGGATGCACGGGAGAAATCTTGCGTGCGATTGTGGGAAAAGAAGATAAGAGGGGAGTAGAGAAGATCTTGTGAAGATCGGAGGTTGCGTGCAGGTAAGTACCGGGACGCTAGGTCACAGTTAGATGGAGGAGACCGGCTGTGGATGGCTTTGTATGCCATGGTTAGGGTTTTCAACTGGAATCTCTGGATAATGGGGAGCTAGTGAAGGGATTGACAGAGGGGAGAGGCCAGGGAATAGCGGGGGGGACAGGTGGATTAGTCGGGCAGCAGAGTAGAGTTATCTGACAGGAGAAAACCAACTCCTTTGCCATGCTTGCCGATGGGGTGAGGGGTGTGGGAAAGGTGGAATCCAATGTATGAAAGTGCAGCTGGAGAGGCCATGTCAGAGGGGATGAGTCAGATACCATTGATGCCAAGGAAGGAAAGTTTGTTAGTAATGAAAAGGTCATGGATGTAGGAAAGTTTGTTGCAGACGGAGAGAGCGTTCCATAGAGCTCCTGTTGGTGGGATTGGTGAAGGGGGGGGGGCAATGGGTATAGGTTAGACAGGTTGCGGAAATTTGATAGATTGTGGATGAGAGGTCGAAGTGACTGTGGGGATGTGATGAGGAGGGCCATGATTTGGAGAGATATCGCCAGCAGTGTGGAGGAGCAGAGAAAGTGATATTAATGGGAGCAGGAGAGATCGTGAGGTGGCTGTCTGTGTTTGGAGACAGAGGATTGTATGTTAGGGAACAGATCTGAGGAGGAGGTGAGACGGAGGGAGAGATGACCACTTCATTATTATATGTAGGGATGAGAAGGGTTAGTAGAACATGTAGGACTATAGGGGTGAGAGTGAAAACAAAGAGAATTTTATTTACTATGGCTGTGCAGTTACCTTCTGTTATCTTCTGGTTCAATTCTGGTCTTACTCAGTGCAGCACACTGTAAGGTTGCTCACAGATAGGTCGTGGACAGAAGGTATGCGTCCCCGAAGTACCAAGCTTCTGTAGGACACAGAGAAACAGGCTCCAGCACACATAGTGCTGAGAGGGAGTTAAAGGGCTGGGTTTTACAAGCAGCTGAAAGAGCTGGGGGGGAACAGCTGCTCACTTACCTCCAGTCCAGGTCTTGAAAGGCCTGATTTAAGACAGCTGCGCCTGTCTCAATGGTGCTGTGTGTTGTGCAAGGTGAGCAAACCTTGCATGTGCTGCTCAGTCTGCAGCAGGCAGAGAAAAGTGTGGCGCCCTGCTGTGCATTGGTGCCACAGAACCCAGAAGGGTGCATGGATGGATTTCTCCACAAGAGGCCCTCGCTACATTCACACACCTCCACCTTCCACCTCATACCAGCAGATGGAGCCCGGATAGGGATATATATATGGAAGGTGGAGCCAGGCAGCTCAGTGAGAGTTGAGTGTGTAGTGCGCTCAGGAGGGAGCAGCACGCAGGCTGCTGTGTGAGGCAAGCTAGGCCTCCAGCAGCCCTGAAGCCTAGAGAGGGCCCCGAGCGTGGCCAAAGGCGAGAGGAAGGAAGGAGTAACAAAGGGGGCAGAGGAGCATAGTAAGCTCACCCCGTTATACAAACCGGACACCGGGTCCGCGCCTACAGGGACTCATTATACCCAGCAGGAATTACCGGAATCCCTGGAGAACTACAGGTCCCAGGTTCACCAAAAGCTGACTGCAGTACCATGGCTAGGAGTCACGGAGGCCCAAGCGACCAGGGAGAGTGACTCCAAAGAGAATGCCCTACCACCAGATCAGCAGGTGCAAAGACAGACAATAACCAAGCTAGGCCTAGACTCAGGCAGGTCAGAGCTTATCAAGTGGAGGCAGACGATCAGTCCACCCGCTCACTGGGGAGACGTCCAAAAGTGCGCCCTTCACCTGGAGTACCCTGGACTGTGCCTGCATCATCATCAGTAAAGGTACTGAAGCGCACCCCCGTGTGAGTGTGACGCGCCCCTGGGCCTGTGTCGCGCTGCGTTGCGCACGCGGGAGCTTACCCGGAGCCGGATCTCTTGAGGGTTGTAGTCTCGTGGCGGTGATCCGGTCCGTGCCCAGGGAGTCAGACTAAGTGGCGCTGTATTAGCGGTAGATGTTGGACGACTACGCCACCCGTTGAGTACAGCTAAGGAGCTGCTGCTGCAGGGCAGACCGCTGAGGCCGGTGGTAGGATTGTGCAGCGTGATAGTATAACCCCCAACGGGAGGGGTATGGCCTCAGGACAGCCGACGTGGATGATGGGGGTAGCAGGAACCACTCGGAGACGGTACGGTGTAGTTCAGGGTCTTTACTGGTGATAAAGATAGACCCTCCCGGAGTACTGGCTAGCGATTGGGGCCTGGTCAGTCCTTGAGCAGATGGGATCTCCCCTGGCCAGGCGGAGTTGTAGGCCTCCCAAACTAACGATACTCTTCCGGCTACCTTGCTAGAGGCGGGTATAAGTAGCCCACGTCCCTGAGTGTACCGTGTGGTGCTCACCCGTATGGCCGGTGACTCGGGGCCTTCTAGTAGCTTCCGCTCCACGACGGCGGTGCTGGTCCCACGCGTGTGACCGTGCCTTCGGGTTTCTGGGCCAGAGGACCTGCAATCCCCTGCCGGTCGGTTTCTGCTGCTGGATAGGAGTTAGTCCCCACAGCCTCGGACTCCGGGTCCGGTGATAACTTCTCAGTCAGGGCGAGCTCTGCAGCTGCCAGCCCCTGACTCATTGTAGCACTGCTCCCACAGAGCTCCTGATGTTCTTTTCCTATATCTGCTTCTCTGTCTCTACTTCTTCTCTACACCCTAACCCTGCCTCAGCCCTAGGTTTATATAGGGGAAGTTCTTCCCCTCCCAGGACTGGGCAGGAGGTGTGGCATGCATAGGATCCCTGACCAAGAGACCTCCCACCTGCTCTCAGACGTAATATCTCTATCACTGTGGCAACCAGACCCCTGGGGTGTCACATTCCCCCCTAGTGAAATTTAGTACTCCGGGACTAAACATATTTTTTTTAGAAAAACATAACAAGGTATAAACAATAATAATACAATAAGAAAAACACATAAAGATGGTTACGGCGTGTCCACAACCGGGTGCAGTTTTGAAGAAAAGCAAGGTGTCCATTTCACCAAAACAGGGAGACGTAACCAGGTAGGGGTCTGTCCTGCCCCGAGTCCTTAACAGTCTTTAGTCCATTCCTAGGTTACGCTCCAACCAATTGTACAAGGATTCCCGGTAAATCCACCAAGGACTCCTAAAAATAACTAGAAACACATAATTATTTACAAGTAACAGACAGGTGACCACAAATAAAACAATTTAAACACTTCAAATCCTCCAACGTGCGGGTAACTGGCCTCTAGTGGCCCTAGTGGACCTACGGAGCTGACTGTCTAGCCCCGAACTACAGGGTGTAGGAACTGTCAAGGGTAAACTGGGCAGCTGTCCACGGGCCCTTTGGCTCACTAGAGGCATGGCAGGTTCACTATAAGCAGAGGGTTGATCCTCCTGGTCTGCTGGTGTGGGGTCTTCTGCCTCCTGGACTGGCTGTTCTTCCAGCTCTACCTGTTTCTCCGTAGGTGCTTGGGATGCTGGTTGGAGGAAGGTGAGTACGGGTACCACAACTGCGCCATTGACTTGAGTCCAAGACCGAGGGAAGTCTCCGAGCACAGTACTAACCATATCTTCCCTTTCCTCTACGGGTCGAGGGTCTTCTTGTTCCTCTTCAGGGTTCCGTAGCTGTTCGGGACACTTCTTCAGGTGATCCCGGGATACAATGGTTGTGGTTTCCCCTCCGTCTTTACTGATGGTACAGACCTTTGGGTTGTCGTGGCTTGAGGGCAGTACGATGTACGGGTCCTTCTCCCACTGGTCGTCCAACTTGTGGAGCCGCCTTTTCCTCTTCAAGACCTGCTCTCCGGGTACCAGGGGAACAGCGGGAGCATACTGGTTGTAAGTTTTCTCTTGTCTTTCCCTAGCTTGACAGAGACTTCGCTCCACGCTCTCCTGTACTTTCCGGTACTGCTGCTGCCTCTCTGTGTCCCAGTCTGCTTCTGGTGAAGTGTCCTCGGGTGTCAGGACTCCCATCTCCAGGTCAACAGGTAGCTTACCAGGTCTTGCCCTCATCAGGTAAGCCGGGGTACAGTTGGTGGAACCTACCGGGATGTGGTTGTATAGGTCCACTAGGTCGGGCAGCCTCTCAGGCCACAGACTGCGTTCTTCCAGGGGCAATGTTTTCAGAAGATCTATCACCACCTGGTTCATTTTCTCACAAAGTCCATTAGTTTGCGGATGATAGGGTGTCGTCCTTATCTTCCGGCAGCCATACAGAGTGCAGAATTCTTGGAAGACCTCCGCTTCAAAGGCAGGTCCCTGGTCTGTCAACACTTGGTCCGGGTACCCGTGTGGACGGCAGAAATGCTGCTGGAAGGCTCTAGCTGCTGTTCGAGCGGTTAAGTCCTTGACGGGGACGACAACCAAGAACCGGGAGTAGTGATCCACGATGGTTAGTGCGTAGACGTAGCCACTTCTGCTTGGGGTCAGTTTTACATGATCCAAGGCTACCAGTTCCAACAGCTGCCGGGTGACGATGGACTGCAGGGGAGTCTTCTGGCTGGCACGGTCCTTCCTTCTTAGGTTGCACGGGCCACAGTCTCTGCACCACCTCTCGATGGTTCCCCTCATGCCTACCCAGTGGAACCGCCCGCGCAGCAGGAACTCCAGCTTCTTCCATCCGAAGTGTCCAGCCCCGTCGTGGTATGCCTCCATCACCACGGCTGCGTCTCTTCGTGGCACCACTACTTGCCAGATTAGTTCATGCGTCCGGGAGTTAACCATTCGGCGGCACAACTTCCCCTTATAAAGGAACAGTCGACTCTTCTCAGCCCACAGTTGCTTGGCTTCCTCCGGAGCGTCTGGGTCAAGGCGAGCCTCTGGCCGAGTCAGCATCTCCTTCACCAGTCGGACGGCAGGGTCACTGTCTTGCGTTTCCGCCCAGTTGTAGTGAGGCAAGGGATTAAACGTAGCAGCTTGCTTACTCCTTACCCGGTGGGAATACTGGATAGTCCCATGACGGTGGAACGCGGGGAGTTCGACTTCTTCCAGTCCCTCTGGATCTTCTCCTACGTCCGGTAGGTTTGGCATCCTGGACAGGGCGTCCGCGTTGTTATTGGAGCGTCCTGCCCGGTATTTGATTGTGAACTCGTAGTTGGACAGACGGGCCATCCATCTCTGCTCTAGGGCACCGAGTCTTGCTGTGTCCAGGTGTGTCAACGGGTTGTTATCCGTGTACACGGTGAACCGGGAGGAAGCGAGGTAGTGCTTAAAGCGTTCGGTGACTGCCCACACCACTGCCAGGAACTCTAGCTTAAATGAGCTGTAATTCTCAGGGTTTCTCTCGGTGGGTCGCAGTTTTCGGCTGGCGTAAGCGATTACTCGTTCTTTCCCCTGCTGGATCTGGGACAGCACGGCTCCTAGCCCGATGTTACTTGCGTCGGTGTAGAGGATAAAGGGCTGGCTGTAATCAGGGTACGCCAGGATTTCATCCCCCGTGAGGGCCATCTTCAGCTGGCGGAAGGACTCTTCTTCTAACTTCTCCCATCTGAAGGGTGGCTTCTGGTTCTTGGCCTTCCGGGACTGGCCTATCAGGAGGTCCTGCATAAGAGCTGCCTTTTTGGTGAAACCGGGGATGAATCTGCGGTAATAGCCTACCAACCCGAGGAACTGCCGCACTTCCTTTACACTGGAGGGACTTGGCCATTCCTTAATTGCGGTGATCTTATCAGGGTCGGGAGCCACTCCATCAGCGCTCACCACGTGTCCCAGGTACTGCACCTTTGGTTTCAGGAGGTGACACTTGGAGGGTTTCACCTTTAGGCCGTAGCTTGCCAGAGTTTCGAACACTTCCGCCAGGTGTTTCAGGTGGTCCTCATACGTCTTGGAATATACGATGACATCGTCCAGGTACAGCAGGACCGTCTCGAAGTTTCTGTGGCCCAGACAGCACTCCATTAATCGTTGGAAGGTTCCTGGTGCGTTGCAGAGTCCGAACGGCATGCAGGTAAACTCGCTAAGTCCCATCGGGGTGGTGAATGCGGTCTTCTCCCGGTCCGCCTCTGCTACAGGAACTTGCCAGTACCCACTAGTGAGATCCAAGGTAGAGAAGAAGTTAGCAGATCTTAAAGCAGCCAAAGACTCCTCTATCCTTGGTAAGGGGTACGCATCCTTGTGTGTGATACGGTTGATTTTCCGGTAATCTACACACATCCTCATGGTGTTGTCTTTCTTTTTGACTAAGACTAGTGGAGCTGCCCAGGGGCTACAGCTATCCCTGATCACCCCAGCCTCCTTCATGTCTCTAAGCATCCCCTTGGCGTGTTGGTAGTGTGCAGGGGGTACGGGTCGATACCTCTCTTTTATGGGAGGATGGTCTCCCGTGGGGATGTGGTGTTCTACCCCCTTGACTCGCCCGAAGTCTAACGGGTGTTTACTAAACACTCTCTCGTACTCTTGAACCACCCGATAGACTCCCTGTTTCTGGTGTGAGGTGTAACGGGTCTGGGAGGCGGAACCTCTGGGCTACAATACAAGGGGGCGGTCCTTGTAAGGAAGCGGGTGGCGACCAGGCAGGCAGTCACAGCAGGTGACCAGGACAGTCTCTGGGTGTACGGGCAGGAGGTCACGGCAAGTGATCGGGGCAGTCTCTGGATAAAGGGTAGGTACGACCTGTGATGGCTGAACCTCCAGGTAGGCTAGCAAGGCAGATGGAGACTGTGTGCTCCCAGGTGAGCAAGCGAGAGTCTCTGGAATAGCAGGTGGTCACAGCACGTGACGGCGGAGCCTCCAGGTAGGCGAGCAGGCAGGTAACGGAGAAGCGCTCCCAGGTGAGCGGGCAAGAGTCTCTGGAATAGCTGGTGGTCACAGCACGTGACAGCGGAGCCTCCGGGTAGGAAAACAGGCAGGTAGCGGAGAAGCGCTCCCAGGTGAGCGGGCAAGAGTCTGGAGTAGCCGGTGGTCACAGCACGTGACAGCGGAGCCTCCGGGCAGGCAAGCAGGCAGGTAACGGGTAAGCGCTCCCAGGTGAGCGGGCAAGCTGGTCCATAGACAGACTGACCGGAGCTGTAAGGCAGACCGTCGGACCTCAGGCAAGCAGGCAGGTAGCTGAGGTGCGCTCCCAGGTGAGCGGGCAGGCTGGTCCTTAGACAGACTGACAGGATTAGTAAGGCAGACCGTCGGACCTCAGACTAGCAGGCAGGTAGCAAGTAATCAGGCAGGAATCTGACAGGTAACTGGCAGGTAACTGGCAACGGGACCTGAGGGCTGAAGCACAGGTGAGACACAGGTGCAAACAACATTGCTCGGGCACCTCCATTTTGGAGGAGGTGCCTTATATATGATGAAGTCCTCCGGCCATTGGCCGGGGACTCCTTAGGACGGCGCGCGCGGCCCCTTTAAGAGGAGGAGAGCGCGCGCGCGCCCTAAGCACAGGGGCCGGGAAGGAGCGCGCGCTGAGAGCAGAGCGGGAGGAGGACGCCGGGAAGGAGCGCGCGCTGACAGCAGAGCGGGAGAGGGACGCCGGGCACGGGGCAGAGCGGTGAGGGGAGCAGCGTCCCTGCCTAGCAGAGGGCAGGGACGCCGGCACTACAGTACCCCCCCCTTTAGGCCCCCCCTTTTTTAGGCCAGACAGAAATTTAGCTAGGATGAGAGGGGCATGGATGTTCTCCCGGGGCTCCCACGTTCTCTCCTCAGGACCAAACCCCTTCCAATCTACCAGAAAAAAGGTCTTTCCTCTTACCCTTTTGGTGGCAAGAATGATCTCTACCTCAAACTCGTCCTCAGCAGAAACCGGAGCAGGAGGCGTACCTGTAGACTTGGAAAAAGAGTTAAGTACCACAGGTTTGAGGAGAGATACATGGAAGGAGTTAGGGATCCGTAAGTTGGCCGGGAGTTTCAATTTATAGGCCACCGGGTTGATCTGACTGATGACCTCCAGAGGTCCGATGAACCGAGGCCCTAACTTGTAAGAAGGTATCTTGAGTCGAACATATTTAGATGAGAGCCAGACCTTATCTCCTGGATGAAATTGAGGAGGATCCAGGCGTTTTTTGTCAGCGTGTCTTTTCATCCATTCGGACGACTGAAGGAGTGCGGATCGGGTACTCTCCCAAATGGAGGAAAATTTGCTAACGAGAGATTCCGCAGCCGGGTTGTCCACCGAGGTGGAGACAGGAAAAGGAATCCGAGGATGCTGACCAAAGACTACAAAAAACGGGGATTTGGAGGAGGATTCACTCTCGTGATTATTGTAAGAGAACTCGGCCCATGGTAGGAGATCCACCCAGTCAGAATGGTGGGCATTAATGAAGTGCCGGAGGTAACTGGTCAGGTTCTGATTGATCCGCTCCACTTGACCATTGGACTGTGGGTGGTAAGCGGAAGAGAAGTCCAGGGTGACGTCTAGTAGTTTACAAGTGGCTCTCCAGAAGCGTGAGGTGAACTGTACCCCACGATCCGACACGATGTGGAGGGGCAGGCCATGAAGACGGAAGATGTGACGAATAAAGTCTCTAGCTAGCTCGGGTGCAGACGGGAGGCCTGGCAGGGGAACGAAATGAGCCATCTTGGAGAAGCGGTCAGCGACCACCCAAATGACCGTACAACCGGCAGAGAGTGGGAGGTCAGTTATGAAGTCCATTGCAATATGCTGCCAGGGGGCAGCAGGTACTGGGAGCGGAAGGAGGCGACCGGCTGGCAGATGTCTCGGAACCTTGTTGCGGGCGCAGGACACACAGGCAGAAACAAAGTCTATTACATCCTTGTGCAGGGTAGGCCACCAGTAGTGCCGGGAAATAAGCTGGAGGGTCTTCTTCTGACCAGCGTGGCCAGCCAGTTTAGACGAGTGACCCCAGTGAAGGATCTTCTCCCGATCAGGTACTGATACGAACGTCTTTCCGGGAGGGAGACGATTTAGACTCACGGGAGCCACCTGCATTACTCTGGCGGGATCGATGATGTGTTTCGGATCTTCCTCGAGATCGGACACTAGAAAGGATCGGGACAAGGCGTCTGCTTTGACGTTTTTGTCAGCCGGGCGAAAATGAAGAACAAAATCAAAGCGAGCAAAAAACAAGGACCACCGGGCTTGGCGCGGGTTAAGTCTCTGGGCATGCTGGAGGTAAGCCAAGTTCTTGTGGTCAGTGTAAATTATTACCGGGTGGAGAGCCCCCTCGAGCAGGTAACGCCACTCCTCCAATGCCAGTTTGATGGCCAATAACTCTCGGTCTCCTATGGAATAATTGCGCTCTGAGGAGGAGAAGAGTTTAGAGAAGAAGCCACAAGTTACCATCCTCCCGGAAGATGATTTTTGAGTAAGTACCGCTCCGGCTCCAGAGGAGGAGGCGTCAACTTCCAGGAAGAACTGCTTGTTGCCATCTGGGCGATGCAGCACCGGGGCGGAAGAGAAGGCCTGTTTTAGGGAAAGAAAGGCCTCCTCAGCTTCGGGTGGCCACTCTTTGGGATTAGTACCTTTACGGGTGAGCGCAGAAATTGGGGCCGTCCGGGAAGAGAAGTGTGGTATGAAGAGGCGGTAGTAGTTGGCGAAGCCCAGGAATCGCTGAATGGCCTTCAACCCCTCCGGTCGGGGCCATTTCTCGATGGCAGACAGTTTCTCAGGATCCATTTGTAGGCCGGTCTGAGAGATAATGTAGCCCAGAAACGGAAGCGAGGTCTGCTCAAAGAGGCACTTCTCAAATTTAGCGTAGAGATGGTTCTGCCTGAGCCTGAGCAGGACCTGACGAACGTCCCTCCGGTGAGTCTGGAGATCCGGAGAAAAGACCAAGATGTCGTCCAGGTACACCACTACGCAGGAGTAGAGAAGGTCCCAGAAGATGTCATTGACCAACTCTTGAAAGACGGCAGGAGCGTTACAGAGGCCAAAGGGCATTACCAGATATTCATAGTGGCGGTCCCGGGTGTTGAATGCCGTCTTCCATTCATCCCCCTGACGGATACGAACCAGGTTGTACGCCCCACGGAGGTCCAGTTTGGTGAAGATTCTAGCCCCCCTCAGACGATCAAATAACTCCGGAATGAGCGGAAGGGGGTACTTATTCTTCACCGTGATCTGGTTAAGGCCTCTATAGTCTATACAGGGACGGAGGGAGCCGTCCTTCTTTTTGACGAAAAAGAAGCCTGCTCCCGCCGGGGAAGTAGATTTCCGGATGAATCCTCTGGCCAGATTCTCCTCAATATATTCGGACATCGATCGGGTCTCAGCAGCAGATAATAGATAAATACGCCCACGGGGAGGAGAAGTACCAGGTAACAGGTCGATAGGGCAGTCGTATGGTCTATGAGGAGGTAGTGTCTCTGCTTCCTTTTTATTAAAGACATCAGCATAAGACCAATACGGGATCGGAAGTCCAGGTAGATTAGCTGGGGTAGGAGAAGGACGGACGGGATGAACGGGAACCAGACAGGTCTTATGGCAGCCCTGTCCCCAGCAAAGGACTTCTCCGGTCTGCCAGTCAAGAACGGGTGCATGTCTCTGGAGCCAAGGTAGACCTAGCAAGAGGGCGTGAGAGAGTCCAGGCAGAACATGGAAGGAGATACTTTCAGAATGCAGCATTCCCACCTGCAGAGTAATGGATTCGGTGATGAGTTGGATGGGGCGTGGTAAGAGCCCCCCATCCACGGCAGCAACAGACAAGGGTACAGCCAGAGGTTTGGTGGGGATGCGGTATTTCTCTACCAGGGACTGTGAAATAAGATTCCCGGCTGCTCCAGAGTCAAGTTGGGCTAGTTCGAAATAACGGTTCTCCCCGTAGACGATTGAAACTGACAACAGCAGGGATGGAGAGGATTTATTCTTGTCTAGGTGGACCTCTCTGAGCGAACCTAGACACAGGCGTTTCCCGACCTCTCCGGGCAGGCACGGATCCGGTGCCCCTTACTGCCACAGTAGAAGCAGGTCCCCTCGGCACGGCGTAAGTCCTGACGGGTCTTGACCATCTTGGTCTGGTCGACCTGCATAGGCTCAGGAGGGTGTACCTGGTTAGAGACAGAAGGAGTGACGGGTTTCTGAAAAGTAGGAGCTAGACGTGGTAACCTCCTCTCACGGGTGACCTCTCTGGCACGTTCCTGGAACCGTAGGTCAATCCGGGTGGCAAGAGTTATTAAGTCATCGAGAGTGGTAGGAATGTCCCGACCGGCAAGTTCATCTTTAATACGGCCGGACAGACCCTCCCAGAAGACGGAAACCAGAGCGTCGTTATCCCAAGCCAGCTCCGAGGCAAGGGTACGGAACCGTATGGCATATTGGCCCACGGTGAGACCTTCCTGACGGAGGCGTAGCAATGATGATGCGGATGAGGTCTTCCGTCCGGGTTCGTCGAAGACTTTCCGGAAAGCCGTGAGAAAAGCAGGCAAGTTGGACACCAGAGGGTCTCCTCTCTCCCATAGAGGATTTAGCCAGGCCAGGGCCTCCCCGGTGAGATGGGACATGATGAATGCAATTTTGGCTCGGTCGGAGTTAAACTGGTGGGACAATAGTTCAAAGTGCAGGGTGCACTGATTTATGAAGCCCCGAGCCTGGGCGGAGTCGCCTCCGAAGCGAAGAGGTGCAGAAAGCCGGGGTCCGGGATAGGATACCATGGTACTGGCGGAGGTTGTTGGTGGAGCAGTCAGAGTGTCCAGGCGAGTATTGACATTCCGCAGGTGACCCAGGATGGACTCCTGTTGGGACCTTTGACGGGACAGTTCATGACACAGGTCCGTGAGCGAGGGAGCTTGGGTGCCACCGGGTTCCATGGCCCGAGCAAACTGTAACGGGTCTGGGAGGCGGAACCTCTGGGCTACAATACAAGGGGGCGGTCCTTGTAAGGAAGCGGGTGGCGACCAGGCAGGCAGTCACAGCAGGTGACCAGGACAGTCTCTGGGTGTACGGGCAGGAGGTCACGGCAAGTGATCGGGGCAGTCTCTGGATAAAGGGTAGGTACGACCTGTGATGGCTGAACCTCCAGGTAGGCTAGCAAGGCAGATGGAGACTGTGTGCTCCCAGGTGAGCAAGCGAGAGTCTCTGGAATAGCAGGTGGTCACAGCACGTGACGGCGGAGCCTCCAGGTAGGCGAGCAGGCAGGTAACGGAGAAGCGCTCCCAGGTGAGCGGGCAAGAGTCTCTGGAATAGCTGATGGTCACAGCACGTGACAGCGGAGCCTCCGGGTAGGCAAACAGGCAGGTAGCGGAGAAGCGCTCCCAGGTGAGCGGGCAAGAGTCTGGAGTAGCCGGTGGTCACAGCACGTGACAGCGGAGCCTCCGGGCAGGCAAGCAGGCAGGTAACGGGGAAGCGCTCCCAGGTGAGCGGGCAAGCTGGTCCATAGACAGACTGACCGGAGCTGTAAGGCAGACCGTCGGACCTCAGGCAAGCAGGCAGGTAGCTGAGGTGCGCTCCCAGGTGAGCGGGCAGGCTGGTCCTTAGACAGACTGACAGGATTAGTAAGGCAGACCGTCGGACCTCAGACTAGCAGGCAGGTAGCAAGTAATCAGGCAGGAATCTGACAGGTAACTGGCAGGTAACTGGCAACGGGACCTGAGGGCTGAAGCACAGGTGAGACACAGGTGCAAACAACATTGCTCGGGCACCTCCATTTTGGAGGAGGTGCCTTATATATGATGAAGTCCTCCGGCCATTGGCCGGGGACTCCTTAGGACGGCGCGCGCGGCCCCTTTAAGAGGAGGAGAGCGCGCGCGCGCGCGCCCTAAGCACAGGGGCCGGGAAGGAGCGCGCGCTGAGAGCAGAGCGGGAGGAGGACGCCGGGAAGGAGCGCGCGCTGACAGCAGAGCGGGAGAGGGACGCCGGGCACGGGGCAGAGCGGTGAGGGGAGCAGCGTCCCTGCCTAGCAGAGGGCAGGGACGCCGGCACTACATGAGGGAGTGGAGTCAGTACCCAAATGTAGTTGCTGACACCAGTCCTCCATTGTTTTCTGAGAGCCGTTACCTTCCTCCGGGGAAGATGGAGGCAAGGGTTCTACGGACTGTATGGAATCTTGATTGATGGTATACAATTTGGCTAGCGTGGCATACCGGGGCAGGTACACTTCCCTCTTCCCGATATTTATTATGCGAACGGGCACCCTCCCATGGCGTACATTGACCACCCCCCGTGCTGTCAAAATGGTGGGCCTACTGTCTGAGTAAACTGGTTCTACCATTGCCTGGTAATCTCTACCTCTCAGACCAATAGCTGCCCGGCACCAAATCATCATTTCACTTTTCGGGGGCATGGCAATAGGGAAAGGGTCACACATTCGCACGCTACCAATCTCACCACCGGAGAGTTCTAGCTGTTGCCGTCGCATCAGTGCCCGGATCTCTTTCTGGAGCACTCGCTGCTGGCCGGAGCTGGCGTTCTTGGCAACCTGCTGTAAAAGGAAAATCACCTCTGCAAGACAATTTTCAATTACATTAGTTCCTAGAGTTATCTTTGGGTGACTCTCGTGCTTGTCAATGTCTACAATGATCAGTCCCTGTGCCGCCAGTTCAACTCTACCGATTTTAATGGTCACCTCTTTAAATCCAATCTGTGGCACGGGCTGACCATTGCTGGCGATGATACTCAAATTGTCGTCAGGGTAGCGGGTGATATCCGAGTCATTCCAGTACTGCTTGAAGAGCACGTACGGGATAGTGGTAACCTGTGACCCGGTGTCCAGTAGGGCACTCATAGGGATGCCATCCAGTACCACAGGCAAGACTGGATGTCCTCCCACATATTTGTCGCGCCAGTTCGATGGGCCTGATGATCTTTTTCCTGGGGTTTGGCCCTCTACCCCAGGTTGTGCCAGTTTAAAGGACAGTACCTTGCCATATGTCCGGGTTGATTGCAGCGGCGGCAGATGGGTTGTCCGTCCTCGTTGTATCGGTCGCTGGGTCTTCCTCTGGCCGGTGGGGTCCTCCTTGGTCGACGCCACGGGATGTCCTCCGGTCCGGATGCCAGCTGGATCTTCCCTGGAGTGGAAACCTGTAAAGACTGCACAGTTCGGGTTAGCGCGGCAACGCTTTTAGCTAGCTCTTGGACCTGATGGTGCAGGTCTGGAGCCGGGTCATTGTTCAAAGCCTGCGCATCAGCTCCCACAGGCCCTGCCGACAAGGGTGCCGCCTCCTGGTGGTAAGTGGTAGTGGGGCGTCTGTGGGTCACAACGCCACCTGGTGCCGGTTCTCGGAGCACCCGGATGGCTCTGTCCTTGAACTGTGCAAATCCCAGATGAGGGTCCTGTAAGGCCATTGCCCGCAACTGGGTTCGGTGGGCATTGCAATATAAACCCTCTATAAATTGTTCAGTCAACAGCCTGTCCTCGTCTCCCACGCCGTCAGGGTCGGTCTGCTTAATGGCTCTCAGGGCCTCTTGTAGGTTCAGGGCATAGTCCCTTATACTCTCGTGTGCTCGCTGCTTGCACCCGTAGAATCTAAGCTTGATCTCGGCTGAGGTGCGGGTATCAAAGGTGTCCCTCAGCCGGGTTAGTATCCCTGCAACAGTCCTCCCCCCAGGTGGCCAGGACTTTACCTCCCTTTGGGCTGCCCCGGTTAATTGGGCCACCAGGATGCTCACTTTTTGCTCTTCTGTGAGGGGATACACCTGGAAGAGGCTATCCAGCTTTTCTCTAAAGTCATGCAGGGTATGTGACTCCCCTGAGTACTGGGGTAGCCAGGCCGCTCCCGGGATATAGGGCATGGTGAAAGGCATGACTGCAGCAGCGGTGGCGCTGGCGGGGGTTGAGGCAGTGAAGCTCTCCTCCGTATCCGACATCTTCCTCCCCCCTAGTGGACCGTGGCCTACCTTGTGATGATCCTCTTCCGTAGGCCGCGGCTCCGCAGTGGATCGTCAGGGTTGAGGACCTTCCGTCGCGCTCCTGTGACGTCGGCGTCTGCTGGGCTCCTTCCAGGACCTTACGCAACGTCCGGACGTGAGGCGGGGCTTCAGTTCTCGCGCGCTTTCGGAGTCCACGCCCCTCTTCTTCCCGCGCGGCGTCCTCAAGATGGCGTCCAACGGCGGGAAAACTCCACGGATGGCGGGAAGAAGGCAGAAGATGGCGCCGGATGGCGGGAAAACTTCGCGGATGGCGGGAAGAAGGTAGAAGATGGCGCCGGATGGCGGGAAACCTCCACGGATGGCGGGAATCTTCACCACTGGTAAGTTTGAACAGTCATTTTCAGGCACGCAGTACCCGGTGGTTGCGGGCACGAGATCCTGCCGACTACGCCAAAAGTTGACGCGCCCCTGGGCCTGTGTCGCGCTGCGTTGCGCACGCGGGAGCTTACCCGGAGCCGGATCTCTTGAGGGTTGTAGTCGCGTGGCGGTGATCCGGTCCGTGCCCAGGGAGTCAGACTAAGTGGCGCTGTATTAGCGGTAGATGTTGGACGACTACGCCACCCGTTGAGTACAGCTAAGGAGCTGCTGCTGCAGGGCAGACCGCTGAGGCCGGTGGTAGGATTGTGCAGCGTGATAGTATAACCCCCAACGGGAGGGGTATGGCCTCAGGGCAGCCGACGTGGATGATGGGGGTAGCAGGAACCACTCGGAGACGGTACGGTGTAGTTCAGGGTCTTTACTGGTGATAAAGATAGACCCTCCCGGAGTACTGGCTAGAGATTGGGGCCTGGTCAGTCCTTGAGCAGATGGGATCTCCCCTGGCCAGGTGGAGTTGTAGGCCTCCCAAACTAACGATACTCTTCCGGCTACCTTGCTAGAGGCGGGTATAAGTAGCCCACGTCCCTGAGTGTACCGTGTGGTGCTCACCCGTATGGCCGGTGACTCGGGGCCTTCTAGTAGCTTCCGCTCCACGACGGCGGTGCTGGTCCCACGCGTGTGACCGTGCCTTCGGGTTTCTGGGCCAGAGGACCTGCAATCCCCTGCCGGTCGGTTTCTGCTGCTGGATAGGAGTTAGTCCCCACAGCCTCGGACTCCGGGTCCGGTGATAACTTCTCAGTCAGGGCGAGCTCTGCAGCTGCCAGCCCCTGACTCCTTGTAGCACTGCTCCCACAGAGCTCCTGATGTTCTTTTCCTATATCTGCTTCTCTGTCTCTACTTCTTCTCTACACCCTAACCCTGCCTCAGCACTAGGTTTATATAGGGGAAGTTCTTCCCCTCCCAGGACTGGGCAGGAGGTGTGGCATGCATAGGATCCCTGACCAAGAGACCTCCCACCTGCTCTCAGACGTAATATCTCTATCACTGTGGCAACCAGACCCCTGGGGTGTCACAAGTGTCTGTCTTTCCTCTGGGACTGTCCTGCCGTCTCTCCCCTGCACCACCATCCATCTACCCCTACACTGCCCTGAGGCCTGCTCCACCTGTGGGGGGCCATTCCATCTCCAGCTGCCCTAACACCTGCCTCAGAGGACTGTTGCAGCACTGGTGATCCTCACCAGACACCACAGGTGGCATCACGACAAATCCCCTACAAATATTCCCCCCTCTTTTTTACTGACCGCCCTGGGTCACGGACCGGGCCCGCCACCGTGATATTCCCTGCAAGCAGCCATAGGCCCGGCTGCCGAGTACCCCACGGCCCAGGGGGCGCATCAAAAGCACTACATTTAAACGGCTGATGCCGTGCTGTATGGACTGGTTATTTTGAGTTTTGTTCTGTTATACCTTTTGTGTATCTAATGTATGGTGGCAGAAGGTGCCAAGCCCCCCGGCTTTGGGCAGAGGGAGGGTATGTAAGGTTGCTGCAGGACAGGTCGTGGATGGGAAGTATGTGTCCCCAAAGTACCAAACTTTGGTGATGTAGGACTGGAAGTAGCAGGCTCCAGCACATATAGTGTAGGGAGTTAATGGGCCTGGATTAAAGGGCCGAGTTTTACAAGCAGCTGAAAGAGCTGTTATGTTTTGTTTTCCTGGTTGGTTTATGGACATTTAATAAACCACCAGTTTGTTTTGAAACCTGCATTCCTGTGTGAACCTGCACCTACCCAAGAGCTGATCTGTCACAACACGTATATGATGCACCACAGACTAAATTCCTAATGATCCGATAAATGGTTGATCTAGGGGCAATCTTACAAGCAGCAATGTCCTTGCCTGCAAAGCAATGATGACTGCACACATTTCCTTGAAGGTAATCAGAAGACAATGATTTGAAGCACCAGCCTGCTCTTGTAATTCAGTAAGCATGACTGAGTGCTATCAGCTGCCTTGTCCTCTTTTACACTTTGTCCTGAGCTAATGAGAAGATCACTGAAATGATGTAAGCAGATCATTTTGTGGTAGGGCAGAAATTCAGTGGAAATGGGGGTTTTGTGGTTAAGTAATTTCGTTGTGACGACATTAATATGCATTTTTTTTAACAATTCATCTGATCATTCTTCATAACAATCTACAGTTAATGCAAATTGACACAATAAAAACTGAAGCAGCCAACTTTCTGAAAGCCTGAATGTGTTTCAGTCTCCAAATTTGCCGACTGTGTATTATTGTGTTACCTCTTTTGTATATTATTGTGTCACCTCTTATCTTGTGTATCTCCTCTCTTTTCAGATTGTTAGCCACATGCTGCCAGGACAGAGCTTGTGGTCACAATCATGAGGCTGGTGATTCTTGATGACTATGCCCTGGCCAGCGAATGGGCAGCAAAATACATAAGTAATTGCATCGCCCGGGTTCAATCCTGGACCCGACAATTACTTCACACTTGGGCTACCCACAGGTAATGTGCCTTTTATCTATCTTTATCCAGTTTTCCACGGGTTGGTTCAAGCGTTTTAGTTGTGGATTGAACTATTTTTGCACATGTGAATTATGAGAAGTCCTCACGAGTAAGTCAGATGTGTACGACAAAGTTTCGTAGAGGAGGGAGACTTCAAGTTCACTGCTGAACATCTGCTCTCCATGTTTCGTTGCAATCTACAAGTGTCTCCGTAAGATTTGGCCGCTCTCTACTGTTATATGCAAGAATGTGCCAATTTTCCAAAGGAACAAGGAGATTGAGTAGTTCAACAGCCTCTTGCCACTGATCGGCAAACAAATTTGGAGAAAATAATTGGACAAAGCCTGAAGGACGCTGTAATGCAGGGCTGTGTTCTGGGGGATCGATGAAGACATAAGAAGCATGATCTGTGCCCAACAGTATGGATGGTAATCCAAAGCCTCCATAACCAAGCTTGGCATGGAAGGCACTCGGGAAATAGGAGTGTGAGTTGGGGGTCTCCCAGTGGTAATACAGTTGGAATCACTGCCTTATTAATACAACGGGGAACTGTTTTATTTCAATTAACAATTTAAAGCGGTTGTCCAAAACAACACTGAGTTAATCCTAAATCTCTACTTAATGTAATAATCTAATTGCTTTTCTAATATACTTTAATTAAAAGTTAATCTAAATTGATCTAACTGGGGTGTGTGTGTGTGTTTGTATGTGTGTGTGTGTGTGTGTATATATTTGTTTTTTTACCAACTTCCTGTTTGATAATATTTAGTTTGAAAATCCCCAGTGCATCCTGGGATATGAAGACGGACGTGATCAGGGAGCAGAGGCTGCGGTCCCTGCTGCTGCCTCTTTCCCCACCCTGAATGAAGTGTCATCAGTGATGCCTGTTTCAGGGGCTGGGCTAGTCCTTGCTACTCTGCGCACGTGTCGGTTGTCAATTCTAACACTCAGTTGCTCAGCAGGATCTTGTCACTGTGCAATATTCTTTTTAATGCGCAGCGTCAGGGATTCCTCAGAGACGGCACCGTGGAGATCACGCAATATCTCACCCTGCCGTCACTGTGTCACAGATTTTGTCCGGAACCGCGAGCATATGATCCAGATTACTCGACAGTTCAGCAGTTTTTGGGGATTATGAATCTCAAGAATGCTACCTCCCGGAAGTTAAAATACAATAAATGAGGGGCCAGGTGAAGAAAGCCATAGCAAATTTCGGTCAGGTCCCTTAGAGGTGCAATGTACCTGTTGGGTACCCTGACATCGTGCTTCCCAGGGGTTCTGTGAGCACAATACCATTCCAGGGTTCTGTGACGTCTCTACTCGATAGCCCTTTTGTTTACCCTGGGAGATGGGGGACTCGGAGTCGGGTCCTGAGATGGAAAGATGGGGTGCAGCCATCCATGGCCTGGACCCGACCCGTGCTCAGGGCCGTCACATTAAAAGGATGGTGTGGGCTTATCCGGGTTGAGTGGCTGATTCCGACTACGCCACCTGTGGCACCTGGTGAATGCCAACAGCGCTGCTGCAGTCCGCTGAGGCCTGGTGTTAGGGAAGCCATGGTTGTTACTACTCCCCACAGGCGGATCAGGGCCTCAGGGCAGGTAGAGACAGGATGGAGGGGGTAGTAGTAGAGGAGTACGAGTGCCGCATCGTGCGGTGTAGCGCAGAATAAACAGTCCGGAGGCCATAGGGGTGAACTTCCAAGGCTTTATTCACATTAGAGATTGCAGAAGGAAGGCGACTCCCTGCTCCCCGTTGAGTCCTGCGGTCACTAGGGACGGGGATCCGACAACCTCCGAGCAAGTCCAGCATTCAATCGGGACCCCGCACCTGAGTGTTCCTGAACTACAGACCGTATCCTCTCCTGTCTGTGTGTATGTAGATAGGCCGGGTCTCCCTCTGAACTCCTGTCAGAACAAGGGCACGGGTGGCAGCTCCGCTCCTTCCGATACCCGATGGGATCCTCTGGGCCTACCGGGCTTTCCCAACCAGGACATGGAGTAGCAAGGTCGGGTGTCGGGGGCCGGTACCCCTCTTGCAGCCGGACTCCCTCTGAATATATCAGGTGGTGAGGACAGGTGGCGTACACTGCTCCGTCTGCATTGTCACCGGGATCCATTTGCTGTGGAGCTACACTCTTAACCTCTGGGCCTTCTAGGTCGTGGTCCTTGACCGGGTTGAGACATTCCTCATCTGCAACCTGCCCCTCGTCCCAAGGCCGGGTACAAGGGCTGTGTCTCCATCCACTGCAGGTCCACACAGGATCCACGTTCAGGGTGGAAGATCACAGTACCTCACAGTAATTAACAGCACAAAGACCAAAACCAAAGATGGCTTTTTATTAAATATGAAATTTAAAGTGTCACTAAATTGTAAGTCCTCCACCCTCACCCACTAACTGGTTCCCCTCACTCTTGGTTCCCCAGTCTTCCCGTAACCAGGAGGGCAGCACCTGGTGCATACTAGCCCCCTCTGGTGGAGAAATGTGGTGTTGGATGCAAAGGTTGGGTCCCGACCATCACGCTGTTCTTACCTCGGAGGAGGAACACTACACTCCATTACAGAAGTGCAGCATCCCTGTGGCGGTCGAAACCTCAGGGGCGCCACATTCCCCCCTGCTGAAACACAGCACATCCACGGGCTGCAATAGAATAACACCTAGGAAATTTTCTTTTTATATAACAAAACCATCTTCCCTTTATGGGAGGCACATCTTCTTAAACGTTGCAAAAATAACAATACCTTATAAAAGTACAAAAATATAAAATTATAATAGTGCTAGCATTTTTCCAGAGACATTTTTGGTAAGACAGACGGGTTAAGGTGAAAAGGCGCAGAGTCAGTTCAGAAGTGCGAGGGACCTGTCCCAAACCCTCAACGTGGGCCCTGGGGTGGCTGTGGGGCATGAAGATCCCGAGTTGGACCTCCCAGAGAGCCACCCTGACAGGTTTTCCTTCTGAGGTCTTGAGGTAGAAGTGTCCACGGTTTTGTATAAAACCAATGTGGAGCACCTAAAAAGATGCAAACTATATACAAGAAAGGAGTCTGTCTGCAGCCAGTCCGCAGGGACACATGTCTCTAGAAACCGGGGTTAGAAGAAAATCAAAATATAAATGTCAACATTTGAACTATAAACAAGTTGCAACAGCCGGGGCTGCCTAAACCTCGGGTTCCCTCCTGGGAAAAGGCTCGTTCCTCCCGATGGAGGCTGACCGGTCCCCTGAGGCTGGGCGCGAGGGGGCGTCGCTCCCGGACACCTTGTGTACATCCAGGGCGTACCCCCCCCTCACCCCTTGGTGGCGAGAGTAAGTTACTACATCGCCCGGGAAGAGGTTCCGGCCAGGGTGTCCCTTCTTCAAACGCGGCTCGACGTCCCGCCGGCTGACAAACACGTTGTCCTCGTACGGGGGCTTCTGATGAACCCCCACCCCGCCTCATGGTGGAAGCGGACGACTTGCCCTTCCACTCGTGGACTGGGACGAGTGGCCTCCTCCTGACGAGCCCGGGATTTAGCAGCTTTGGCCCGTACCTCGAGGCGTTCGCAGCGGAGCTCCCGTTGACGTTGCTCCCGAGTGAGCTGGAGTATCTGCTCCCTGAACCGCTGGCTCCTCCTCTGCACTTCAGCCCGGGTCTCCCGGGGGAAGCCCATCAGATCCCCCCCCTGGTTGTCCCAGGCCCACTCCTCAGCCTCCAGCCAGGTGACTGTTGTTGCGGGTAGCGGTGTCATTAAAGGCTGCTGCGGGTCCTCTGCAAGCGCGGACCAATCCGGCTTGGAGCCGGTGGACACCTCTGCAGCTTCAGGCACTTCGGGTTCGGGAGTAGGGCGGCATCGCAGGTCCCCACCTATAGCTGCCGCTTGTGACTCGCCCCCTGGGCCGTGGGGCACTCGGATCCAGGCAATAGGGAAACGATGGGGGTAGTGGTGGCACCCCGGTTCCGTGGCTCAGGGTGCTCAGACCGGTGGTAGTCTGCTATGCGCTGTTGGTATGTCTGACTATGCCACCCGTGGATTGCGGTCAGTGCGAACCGCCGCTGCCAGGCAGACCGCTGGGGCTGATGATGTATGCAGCTGGGGTAGTGTGACTCTCCACGGGAAGAGTGCGGCCCCAGGGCAGTATAACGGAAGATGGGGGTGATGGTGTAGGGCGTCCCAGTACCGTTAGTGCTGGAGGAGCAAGGAGCACACAGACAACAGGTTGCAGTCCAGGGTCTTTACTAGAACAGGTGAACTGACCCACAAACAGTCCCGGCTAAGAGGGGACCTGGATGTCTGAGAGCAAATGGGAAGTTGGCCCTGGTCAGGGTGAGGGTGTAGGCCTACCGTGCTCTCTGCGCTCCTTCTGGCTATCTCCTCCTTATAGGGTAACAGCCCACGTTCCCGAGCTCACCGTGTCCTCTCGCCCGTATGGTTTGCAACGTGGGTCCCTTTCTACTCTCGACCTGGTACGGCTTTGCTGGTCCCTTCTGCTGTGGCGGAGCCTCCGGGCTTCTTAGGCCAAGGAACATACAGTCCCCTGTGGACTGGTTATCTGCTGCAGGACGTGGAATCCTCACAGCCTCAAACTCCAAAGTCAGGTAAATTTGGTTCTTTGTCTGCCAGGACAGGCGTACTTCACCTCTTGTCCCTGGCTTGTGGCTCTCCTACTGCCACACATCCTCTTAGGCTGCAACACAACTGTTTCTCTCTTCTCTGGGACACCTCTCAGTCCTGAGACAGGTCGTCCAGTTCTCTCTAACCCTGCCCCCAGTTCCAGCTTTTATAGGGGCAGCCTGCTCCCCCTTCTGGCCTGAGACAGGAGGTATTGCATGCTAATGTTCCCCTGACTAGAGAACCTCCCCCTTGCTCTCAGACACAGCTTTATTATATTTGTGGCATCCAGGCCAGGGTGACACATTCCCCCCTAGTAGAATTTAGTACTCCGAGACTAAACAGTAAACAAAGATAATATACATGACTATAAAACATTAGTAGACAAACGACGCACAGGTTGAGTTCTTAAGGTCACAGTGTGGTCTGTGACCGGGTGTCAATATCACCAACACAACGGGGAGCCTTAACCAGGTGGGGGTCTGTCCTAGCCCAAGTCCTTTACAGTCTTGGTTCATTCCTTGGTCAGGCTCCGTACGCAGTCCATGCAAAGTCCCGGTTATTAAAAGTCCATAACCTTTGAGTCCGTACGGTAACTGCAAGAAACTGAAATACACTATTAATAATCATGCAGGTAACTTGCCAAACATTTCAACATATGGCAACAGGGTTATTTACAGTTCTAGTGCATTCTATATTCTCCCGCGAGCGGGTATCTGCCCCTTTGTGCTCCTGGTTGACCTCCTTAACCCACTGTCTGGTGGTGGACCGACTTGGCTTTCCCCACTAGCGTTAGGGGTACAGCTACCAGCTGGGTGTACAGGTAGGGCAGGCAGCTGTCTGCGGGTCCTTTGGCTTACCGCAGGCATGGCAGGCTCACTGTCAGCAGAGGATTGATTCTCCTGGGCTGCTGGTACCGGCTCTTCTGCCTCTGGAACTGCTTGCTCTTCTTCACCTTCCGGCTCTGGTGTAGGTTGTTGCTGAGCCGGTTGCAGGAAATGCAGGACGGGTATCACTATGGCATCGTTTATTCGAGTCCAGGACTGAGGGAACTCTCCGAGAACGGTGCTGATCATTTCTTCCTTGTCCTCTGTGGGTTCAAGGTCACTTTGATCCTCTTCTGCACTACGGAGTTGCTTGGGGCACCTTTTTAGGTGGTCTCTGGAGACGGTACTAGTGGTTTCTCCTCCATCCTTGGTGATCACGCACACCTTCGGGTTGTCGTGATCAGACTGCAGTACGGTGTAGGGTTCCCTTTCCCACTGGTCGTCCAACTTATGTAGCCTTCTCTTTCGCTTCAGGACCTGCTCACCAGGTTCCAGGGGCCCAGCAGGGGCGTGTTGGTTGAAGAGTTTTTCTTGCCTCTCTCTCACCTGGGCCAGGCTTTCTCCACACTCTCCTGTACCTTCTTGTACTGCAGTTGCCTTTCCGTATCCCAGTCCGCATCCGGGGAGGTGTCCTCAGATGTTAGGACTCCCATCTCCAGGTCTACGGGCAGCTTACCTGGTCTGGCTCGCATCAGGTAAGCCGGGGTGCAGTTTGTAGCATTCACCGGGATATGGTTGTATAAGTCTATTAGATCCAGCAGTTTTTCTGGCCACAGGCTGCGTTCCTCCAGGGGCAACGTCTTCAGGAGATCAATGACTATATTGTTCATTTTCTCACACATCCCGTTGGTTTGTGGGTGGTAAGGCGTTGTCCGAATCTTCTTACAGCCATAGAGGTTGCAGAACTCTTGGAAGATTTCAGCTTCGAACGCTGGACCCTGGTCTGTCAGGACCCATTCCGGATACCCGTGTGGATGGCAGAAGTATTGCTGGAAGGCTCTGGCCTCCGTTTGGGCTGTCAAGTCTTTAACCGGGACCACCACTAGAAAACGGGAATAATGGTCTACGATTGTCAGGGCATAGATGTATCGTGACCGGCTTGGAGCCAATTTGACGTGGTCCAGAGCTACCAGCTCAAGAGGCTGCGTGGTGACGATGGGCCTCAAGGGTGTCTTCTGGCTGGTGCGGTCCTTCCTCCTTAGGTTACAAGGGTCACAGTCCCTTCACCACTTCTCTACATCCCCTCTCATGCCGACCCAAAAGAACCGTCCTCTCAGCAGGAACTCCAGTTTCTTCCAACCGAAGTGCCCCGCTCTGTCATGGTAAGCCCCCAGGACCATAGCTGCATCCCGCCTTGGGACCACGACTTGCCAGTCAGCTCGTGTGTCTGGTGGTTTACAAGCCTTCTGCACAGCTTGCCTTCATAGAGGAACAGCTTGCTCTTCTCTTTCCATAGCTGCTTGGCTTCCTCTGGGACATCCGGATCTAAGCGGGCGTCTTCCCGGGTCAGCAGATCTTTCACCAGGCGGATTGCAGGGTCACTATCTTGGGTCTCTGCCCAGCTGTGGTGAGGTAGGGGATTAATCATAACGGTGGTTAAATCTTCCTCCTTCACACGGTGGGAGTATTGAGCTGCTCCGTACCAGTGAAACGCGGGGAGTTCTACCTCCTCCAGCTCTTCTGGGTCTTCGTCACCTTCGGATAAATGAGGCATTCTTGATAGGGCATCAGCATTGGCATTGGTTTTGCCTGCCCGGTACTTGATCACGAAGTCATAATTGGAGAGACGGGCCATCCACCGCTGTTCCAGGGCACCAAGTCTTGCACTGTCTAGGTGTGTTAACGGGTTGTTGTCCGTGTACACCGTGAACTTTGCGGAGGCCAGGTAATGCTTGAAGCGTTCCGTCACGGCCCACACCACCGCCAAGAATTCTAGCTTGAAGGAGCTGTAATTCTCAGGGTTCCTCTCGGTGGGCCTCAGCTTCCGGCTGGCGTACGTGATCACCCTTTCTCTGCCCTGTTGGTTTTGTGACAGTACGGCTTCCAGTCCCACATTACTGGCGTCTGTGTGGAGAATAAAAGGCTGGCCATAATCAGAGTAGGCCAGGATCTCATCCCCTGTGAGGGCCATCTTCAACTGGCGGAAGGACTCCTCTTCCGGTTTATCCCACTTGAAGGGTGGCTTTTGACTTCTGGACTTAGACTGTCCTATCAAGAGGTCCTGCATAGGAGCTGCCATCTTAGTGAACCCGGGGATGAACCTTCGGTAGTAGCCTACCAACCCGAGGAACTGCCTCACTTCTTTGATGTTTGAGGGGCTTGGCCAGCTCTTGATTGCCGTGACCTTGTCAGGGTCGGGGGCCACTCCTTCCGCGCTTACCACGTGCCCTAGGTACTGGACCTTCGGTTTCAACAGGTGACACTTCGATGGTTTCACCTTCAGGCCATAGCCTGCCACGGCTTCGAACACCTCGGCCAGGTGCTTTAGATGGTCCTCGTAGGTCTTCGAATAGACGATCACATCGTCCAGGTAAAGGAGGACCTTCTCAAAGTTTCGGTGCCCTAGACAGCATTCCATCAGCCGCTGGAAGGTCCCCGGTGCGTTGCAGAGCCCGAAAGGCATACAGTTGAACTCGCTCAGTCCCATCGGGGTGGTGAAGGCGGTCTTCTCCTTGTCAGCCTCTGCCACAGGAACCTGCCAGTACCCGCTAGTAAGGTCCAAAGTAGAAAATAAGTTAGCTGATTTTAGTGCGGCTAAAGACTCCTCTATTCTAGGCAGCGGGTATGTGTCTTTATGGGTGATACGGTTGATTTGCCTATAGTCCACGCACATTCTCATGGTGCCGCCTTTCTTTTGCACCAGAACCAAGGGGGCTGCCCAGGGGCTACAGCTATCTCTAATGACCCCAGCTTCTTTCATTTCTCTTAGCATTCCCTTTGCGTTCTGATAATGTGCAGGGGGTACAGGTCTGTGTCTCTCTTTTATTGGTGGGTGGCTCCCTGTGGGGATGTGGTGTTCTATCCCTTTTATTCTGCCGAAGTCTAGCGGGTGCTTACTAAAGACTCTCTCGTACTCCTGTACCACCCGGTAGACTCCTTGTTTTTGGTGCAGGGGAGTGGAGTCAGCACCCACGTGGAGTTTCTGGCACCAGTCCTCCTTTTGTTTCTGGAAGCCATTACTCTCCGCCTGTGGAGATGGAGGCAAAGGTTCCACGGCCCTGATAGCTTTGTGTTCGACAGCAAACAGTTTGGCAAGTGTAGCGTACCTGGGTAAGTGTACCTCCCTCTCTCCAATGTTGAGAATGCGGACGGGCACCCTCCCATGACGGACATCAACCACCCCCCGGGCTGTCAAAATGGTGGGCCTGCTGTCTGAGTACACGGGTTCTACCATGGCTTGGTAGTCTCTACCTCTCAACCCGATTGCAGTCCGACACCAGATCATCATTTCACTTTTGGGAGGCATGGAAATGGGGAATGGGTCACTCAGTCTTACGCTACCGATCTCACCACCAGACAATTCTACCTGCTGCCGTCTCATCAGGGCTTTTATCTCCTTGTTGAGGACTCTCTGTTGGCTGGAACTAGCATTCACCGCCACCTGTTGTAGAATTACAATTACCTCTGAAAGACAATTTTCAATCACGTTAGTACCCACAGTTATTTTAGGGTGACTTTCACGACGGTCAATGTCCACAATAATTACTCCCTGTGCCGGTAGTTCAACTTTACCAATTTTAATGGTCATCTCCTTGAACCCCATCTGCGGCACGGGCAAGCCATTACTGGCGATGATGCTCAAGTCACTGTCTGGATACGGTGTTATATCAGCATCAGTCCAATACTGCTTAAAAAGTACATAAGGGATAGTAGTTACTTGCGACCCGGTATCCAGCAAGGCGCTCATGGGGATGCCGTCCAGCACCACGGGTAAAACTGGGCGCCCCCCAACGTACTTATTACGCCAATTGTAAGGGCCTGGTGATCTTATGCCTGGGGGTTGGCCCTCTGCCCCAGGTTGGACCCGTTTAAATTACAGTACCTGGAAATGTGTCTGGGCTGGTTGCATCGACGGCAAATGGGCTGTCCATCCTCTGAGTAGCGGTCTGTGGGCCTCCCTCGGAACGACGGGATCCTCCTCTGTCGACGCCACTGGACATCCTCCGGACTTGAAGCCAACTCGATAGGTCTTGACGGGTCCACTTGTAACGCCTGGACGGTCCTGGTCAACGCCGCGATGCTCCTGGTCAGCTCCTGGACTTAGAATCATAGAATCATAGAATGGTAGAGTTGGAAGGGACCTCCTGGGTCATCTGGTCCAACCCCCTGCTCAAAGCAGGATTCACTAGATCATCTCAGACAGATGTCTGTCCAGCCTCTGTTTGAAGACGTCCATTGAAGGGGAACTCACCACCTCTCGTGGCAGCCTGTTCCACTCATTAATCACCCTAACTGTCAAAAAGTTTTTTCTAATATCTAATCTGTGTCTCCTCCCATTTAGTTTCATCCCATTGCTTCTAATCTTTCCTTGTGCAAATGAGAATAAAGATGATCCTTCTACAATGTGACAGCCCTTGACATATTTGTAGACAGTTATTAAGTCTCCTCTCAGTCTTCTTTTATGCAAGCTAAACATTCCCAAATCCTGCAACCGTTCCTCATAGGACATGGTTTGCAGACCAGTCACCATTCTGGTCGCTCTTCTCTGAACTTGCTCCAGTTTGTCTATGTCTTTTTTAAAATGTGGTGCCCAAAACTGTACACAGTATTCCAGATGAGGTCTGACCGAAGAGGAGTAAAGACCGATAATGACTTCACGTGATCTAGACTGTATGCTTCTGTTAATACATCCCAGAATTGTATTTGCCTTTTTTGCTGCTGCATCACACTGTTGACTCATGTTCAGTCTATGATATAAGTATACCTAAGTCTTTTTCACATGTACTGTTGCTTAGCTCTATTCCTCCCATTCTGTATATGCTTTTTTCATTTTTATTGCCCAGATGTAGTACTTTGCATTTTTCCCTGTTAAAAACCATTCTGTTGGTTGCTGCCCACTGCTCCAGTTTATTTATATCTTTTTGAATCCTCTCTCTCTCTTCTCTAGTATTAGCTATCCCTCCTAGCTTTGTGTCATCAGCAAATTTAATCAGTTTACCCTCAATTCCTTCATCTAAATCATTGATAAAGATGTTGAACAATACAGGTCCCAGGACGGAACCCTGTTGTACCCCACTTGAGACATTCATCCAGCTGGATGTGAAGCCATTTACAACCACCCTTTGAGTCCGATCACTAAGCCAGTTATGAATCCACCTAACAGTTGCCTGGTCCATTGCATACTTGGTCATTTTTTCAATAATGATGGTGGTGGTGCAGATCTTTCGACGGGGCTTGGTTCAGGGCCTGTGCATCAGCCCCCACGGAGTCCATAGAGGAGGGCGCCGCCTCCTGGTGGTAGGTGAGAGCAGGGCACCGGGGGTTTATAGCGCCACTGGTTGCGGGTTCACGCAGCACCCTTATGGCCCTGTCTTTGAATTGGGAAAAGGTCAGATCAGGGTTCTGAAAGAACATGAGGCGCAGCTGGGTCCTGTGGGCGCTAGACAGCAGACCTTCTATGAACTGTTCTGTTAGTAGCTTATCCGTATCCTGCACGCTGCCAGGATCAGCTTGTTTGATGGCTCTCAAGGCTTCCTGCAAATTTAGGGCATAGTTTCTGATGCTGTCCTGTGCCCGCTGCTTACACCCGTAGAACCGCATTTTAATTTCAGCGGAGGTACGTGTATCAAAGGTACCCCGCAGCCGGGCCAGAATGTCCTTTACAGTTCTTTTCTCCTCAGCGGGCCATGACTTTACCTCCCGCTGGGCTGCGCAGCTTAGCTGCCCTGTCAGTATGCTAATCTTCTGTTCCTCTGTCAGGAGGTAAACTTGGAACAAACTGTACAGCCTTTCCTTAAAGTCAGTTAGGGCATGGGGCGCCCCTGAATACTTAGGCAGCCAGGCCTCTCCAGGGATGTAGGGCAGGGAAAATGGCATCGCCGCTGCTGCAGCTGCGCTGGTGGTAGTGGGCGCCTCCGTGTCCGACATCTTCCTCCCCCCTAATTAAGCGTGGCCTACTTTCCGACGATCCTCTTCTGTAGGCCGCGGCTCCGCTGGTGCTGCTCTGGACGAGGACCTTGCGTCGCGTCCTGGTGACGTCAGCGTCGCTCTCTCTCCCTTCCAGGACCTTGCGCAGAGTCGGTGCGTGGGGCGGAGCTTCGGGTCTCGCACGGTTTGGACGTCCACGCCCCTCTTCTTCCCGCGCGGCGTCCTGAAGATGGCGTCCGATGGCGGGAAAACGGCTGAAGACGGCGGGAACCGACGGAAGATGGCGGGAGATGGCTGAAAATGGCGGGAAACGGCTCCGAATGGCGGGAAACCTTTTCTTCAGGTACGTGTACAGTCTTTTTCAGGCACGCAATACCCGTTTGTGGCGGGTTGGTTACAATCCTGCCGACTACCCCAAAGCTGACTCGCCCCCTGGGCCGTGGGGCACTCGGATCCGGGCAATAGGGAAACGATGGGGGTAGTGGTGGCACCCCGGTTCCGTGGCTCAGGGTGCTCAGACCGGTGGTAGTCTGCTATGCGCTGTTGGTATGTCCGACTACGCCACCCGTGGATTGCGGTCAGTGCGAACCGCCGCTGCCAGGCATACCGCTGGGGCTGATATGTATATAGCTGGGGTAGTGTGACTCTCCACGGGAAGAGTGCGGCCCCAGGGCAGTATAATGGAAGATGGGGGTGATGGTGTAGGGCGTCCCAGTACCGTTAGTGCTGGAGGAGCAAGGAGCACACAGACAACAGGTTGCAGTCCAGGGTCTTTACTAGAACAGGTGAACTGACCCACAAACAGTCCTGGCTAAGAGGGGACCTGGATGTCTGAGAGCAAATGGGAAGTTGGCCCTGGTCAGGGTTAGGGTGTAGGCCTACCGTGCTCTCTGCGCTCCTTCTGGCTATCTCCTCCTTATAGGGTAACAGCCCACGTTCCCGAGCTCACCGTGTCCTCTCGCCCGTATGGTTTGCAACGTGGGTCCCTTTCTACTATCGGCCTGGTACGGCTTTGCTGGTCCCTTCTGCTGTGGCGGGGCCTCCGGGCTTCTTAGGCCAAGGAACATACAGTCCCCTGCGGACTGGTTATCTGCTGCAGGACGTGGAATCCTCACAGCCTCAGACACCAAAGTCAGGTAAATTTGGTTCTTTGTCTGCCAGGACAGGCGTACTTCACCTCTTGTCCCTGGCTTGTGGCTCTCCTACTGCCACATGTCCTCTTATGCTGCAACACAACTGTTTCTCTCTGCTCTGGGACACCTCTCAGTCCTGAGACAGGTCGTCGAGTTCTCTCTAACCCTGCCCCCAGTTCCAGATTTTATAGGGGCAGCCTGCTCCCCCTACTGGCCTGAGACAGGAGGTATTGCATGCTAATGTTCCCCTGACTAGAGAACCTCCTTCTTGCTCTCAGACACAGCTTTATTATATTTGTGGCATCCAGGCCATGGTGACACATTTGCAGCTCCGGAGCCAAGACATGCTCCGAGGTGGCCGCGCCGGGTATGAGATATTCGGCCATGAGGTCCAGGATTGGAAAGGTAGGCTCTGCAGCCGGGGCAGGGGTAGCACACTCACCTGCCGTTGGGCCGCTCACGACCTCTGTCACTGTAGCTTCTTGGGCTTCAACTCCTTGGCGGCAGGCCCGGTTACGTAGCAACATCTCTTCCCGCCACGCAGCCGTCGCCGCCTCTTGGGCCTCTCTCTGTCTCCGCATGAGACCCGGGGCTTCCTGTTGGAGAAATTCCAAATCTCCCTCTGTTCACACTCTGCCGCCTCGTTCCCTGCCGGGTGAAGGGCCTGAACCGGGTTCAGAAGGTTCGGTGGGTTGCGCTCCAGAAGCGTCCATGTCTGCCTCTGAAGAATGCCAACCTCCGACTGCAATGGCCGCACCTTGTTGCTTTTCTTCTTCCTCCTCTTTCGGGGCGGAGCCTGGGCGGCATGCTGACAGGCCCGCCTTCGTTCAGCCCATCCGGTTTGACAGGCATTACCCCGCGGACAGTCTCTGATGGAAGGGGCAGTCCACATTTTTGGCGCCAAGCAGGAGCCCAGCCCATGATGGGAGGCGTTTGAAGACCGTCTTTTCACAGCATTATGGCGCCTGTTCTTCTTTGGCGGGCGCCATTTTAGGTGCGAAACGAAAGTTCAAGGTGTAAGGCACACAGTACCTGGAAGCAATGGGTAATTCCTTCCTTTGCTGCGGGCACGCGATTCTGCCGACTACGCCTGGTTGTGACGTCTCTACTCGATAGCCCTTTTGTTTACCCTGGGAGATGGGGACTCGGAGTCGGGTCCTGAGATGGAGAGATGGGGTGCAGCCGTGGCACAGACCCGACCCGTGCTCAGGGCCGTCACATTAAAAGGATGGTGTGGACTTCTCCGGGTTGAGTGGCTGATTCAGACTACGCCACCTGTGGCACCTGGTGAATGCCACCAGCGCTGCTGCAGTCCGCTGAGGCCTGGTGTTAGGGAAGCCATGGTTGTTACTACTCCCCACAGGCGGATTAGGGCCTCAGGGCAGGTAGAGACAGGATGGAGGGGATAGTAGTAGAGGAGTACTGGTGCCGCGTCGTGCGGTGTAGCGCAGAATAAACAGTCCGGAGGCCATAGGAGTGAACTTCCAAGGCTTTGCTCACATTAGAGATGGCAGAAGGAAGGCGACTCCCTGCTCCCCACGGATTCCTGCGGTCACCAGGGACGGGGATCTGACAACCTCCGAGCAAGTCCAGCATTCAATCGGGACCCCGCACCAGAGTGTTCCTGAACTACAGACCGTATCCTCTCCTGTATGTGTGTGTGTAGATAGGCCGGGTCTCCCTCTGAACTCCTCTCAGAACAAGGGCACGGGTGGCAGCTCCGCTGCTTCTGATACCCGATAAGATCCTCTGGGCCTACCGGGCTTTCCCAACCGGGACATGGAGTAGCAAGGTCGGGTGTCGGGGGCCGGTACCCCTCTTGCAGCCGGACTCCCTCTGAATATATCAGGTGGTGAGGACAGGTGGCGTACACTGCTCCGTCTGCATCCTCCCCGGGATCCATTTGCTGTGGAGCTACACTCTTAAGCTCCGGGCCTTCTTGGTCGTGGTCCTTGACCGGGTTGAGACATTCCTCGTCTGCAACCTGCCCCTCGTCCCAAGGCTGGGGTATGAGGGCTGTGTCTCCTTCCACAGCTGGTCCACACAGGATCCACGTTCAGGGTGGGAGATCACAATACCTCACAGTAATTAACAGCACAAAGACCAAAACCAAAGATGGCTTTTTATTAAATATGAAATTTAAAGTGTCACTAAATTGTAAGTCCTCAACCCTCACCCACTAACTGGTTCCCCTCACTCTTGGTTCCCCAGTCTCCCTGTAACTAGGAGGGCAGCACCTGGTGCATACTAGCCCCCTCTGGTGGAGAAATGTGGTTTTGGATGCAAAGGTTGGGTCCCGACCATCACACTGTTCTTACCTTGGAGGAGGAACTCTACACTCCATTACAGAAGTGCAGCATCCCTGTGGCGGTCGAATCCTCAGGGGCGCCACATTCCCCCCTGGTGAAACACAGCACGTCCACGGGCTGCAATAGAATAACACCTAGGAAATTTTCTTTTTATATAACAAAACCATCTTCCCTTTATGGGAGGCACATCTTCTTAAACGTTGCAAAAATAACAATACCTTATAAAAGTACAAAAATATAAATTTATAAAAGTGCTAGCATTTTTCCAGAGACATTTTTGTGCAGACAGACGGGTTAAAGTGCAAAGGCGCAGAGTCAGTTCAGAAGTGCGAGGGACCTGCTCCAAACCCTCAACGTCGGTCCTGGGGTGGCTGCGGGGCATGAAGTTCCCGAGTTGGACCTCCCAGAGAGCCACCGTGACAGGTTTTCCTTCTGAGGTCTTGAGGTAGAAGTGTCCGCGGTTTTGTATAAAACCAATATGGAGCACCTAAAAAGACTAAACTATATACAGGAAAGGAGTCTGTCTGCTGCCAGTCCGCAGGGACACATGTCTCTAGAAACCGGGGTTAGAAGAAAATCAAAATATAAATGTCAACATTTGAACTATAAACAAGTTGCAACAGCCGGGGCTGCCTAAACCTCGGGTTCCCTCCTGGGAAAAGGCTCGTTCCTCCCGACGGAGGCTGACCGGTCCCCTGAGGCTGGGTGCGAGGGGGCGTCGCTCCCGGACACCTTGTGTACATCCAGGGCGTACCACACCCCGCACCCCTTGGTGGCGAGAGTAAGTTACTACATCGCCCGGGAAGAGGTTCCGGCCAGGGTGTCCCTTCTTCAAAGGCGGCTCGACGTCCCGCCGGCTGACAAACACGTCGTCCTCGTACTGGGGACTTCTGATGAACCCCTGTGACGCCCAGCTCTGCTTGGTATCACAACTCCTAGAAGGGTGTATCGATGGATTCCTCCACAAGAGGCCCCCATAACCATTCACACATCTCCACCTTCCACCTCAGACCACCAGAGGGAGCCCGTTAGGGATATAAAAGGGAAGCTGGAGCCAGGCAGCTGAGACTGTTGGTGAGTTCCTGCAGAGTGAGACGCAGAAACAATTCAATCTAAGTCAGAGTCTAGTTCAGTCTGGTTTAGCAGTGAGTCCAGTACAGCCTGAGAGGAGTTACCTCAGAGGACAAAAGCCTGTTCCAGCTCCTGCAATTGCTAGCCTGCAGTGGAGCTTATTCAGATCAAGACTCCATGTAGCTCAGAGAGGTGAGCCTTAGGTGTGCCGGCGCCATAAGATCGGTGAAGCGCGGCAAGCTGCTGTTAGTGTGAGTAGTCTATTGAGGGCCCGAGTAGGCCGAAGGCGAGTAGAGAGTTAGTTCATAGGGGGCAGAGGAGCTTAACTAGCTCACCCCGAAGAAGCAGTTACCGGACACCGGGTCCGAAGCTTACCGGGATCTCCAAGACCCAGTAAGATAAACCGGAATCCCTGGAGAACTACAAGTCCCAGGATCGCTAAAGTGCTGATACGTAACAGAGCCAGGAGACACATAAGCCCCGTAAATCGGGAGCGTGTAATCCAACAGAAGGCCCTACCACAAGTTCAGCCAGCGCAGGACAGAGACAAAGTTAGGCCTAGCTCCAGGCAGGTCAGAAACTTACTACGCAGAATCAAGAAACAGGAGGCCCAAAACCCACTCATTGGGGAGGATCCGGACATACACCCTTCACCCTACAGTGCTCTGGGGAGTGCCTGAATTTCCATCAGTAAAAGGTACTGAAGTGACCATCATGTCTGTCCCTGTTCTTGCTCTGACCCGGCGGGGTCTCTTCGTCCTGCTTTCCCCGTTCATACACTGCCCTGAGGCCTAGCTCCACCTGTGGGGAGCTTTACCATCCAGCTGCCTTATCACCGGCCTCAGTGGACTGCGCAGCGCTGGTGAATATCATCAGGAACCATAGGAGGCGTCACAAACTTTTATAAACTTGATATCTATCAACGCCTTTTTAAAGAGAGACCCCAGAGTATGGGCCCGGGAGCCGACCACCGCGACCTCCTTAAGACTAAAGGCCCGGGTAACCGAGTCATTCCCCATCCCCTGGGCTAGTCATCTCACTTGGCGTCACGAACAGGATTGCGTGCCCGCTGCAGCGACGCCGTGTTTTGCCAGGTTGCCACCGGGTAGTGTGCGCCTTTATTCTGAACTGTGTACGTAAAGTTGTGGTGAAGGTTGCTCCCATTGTTGGGCCGCTGAGTGAGAAGAAGGGCGTAACCGCGGGAAAATAAGGGGCATATCTGCAAAAGAGCGCGAAGTCCCGGCATGCCCCATGCTACAACGTCAGACCAAGAAGCGCCAGGTCCTGTACGGAGCGTCGCTGAACGCTCTGACGTAGAACGCAAGCGCCGCAAGGACCTGAAGATAACCGTCACCTGCGGAGCTGCGGCCTACCGGAAGAAAAACCAGAAGGTAGGTCACGGTTAACTAGGGGGGCACTATGATGTCCGACGAGCAGCAGAACGCCGACCTGCCGGTCAACGTCCCTGAGGTTCAACCCGCGCCCGATGATGAGCAGGCCGAAGCCGCCGCTCCACCAGCAGCGCCTGTAACAGCCGTCATTCCTATGACTTTACCGTACATTCCTGGAGCAAAGTGGCTCCCCCAGTACAGCGGCAAACCAGATACCCTGTCTGGATTCAAACGGAAGATATGTGGTATCTTGGACATGTACTCTATGACCGGGAAACAAAGAGCTGCCGTTGTATTAGGACAACTGACCGGTGCTGTGGAGGGGGAAGTGGAAACATGGTTGGCCGCAGACCAAGAGTCAGTGTCCGCAATATTCCAAAAACTACAGACTGTATTTGTGGACCTTACTGAGGCGGACCTTTGGATGAGGTTCTACAGCTGCTCCCAACAACCAGAGGACAATGTTCGGGACTATGCCTGGCATCTCCAAGGTGCCCTGCGGGCTCTGAACCAGGTTAGTCCAACCAGCGTTGAGAATGAGAACAAAATGCTGAAGGAACAGTTTGTCCGGGGACTGAGGTCTCCAGATGAGAGCAGGACTGTGCATTGGTGGTCCCTGGATCATCCAGATGCCACCTTTGACAATCTCAAGGACATGGCTATAAAAGGACTGCAGCCCCTGGAAACAAATGCCATCCAACGTTACCAGGGTGGGGTTACTCCAGTGCCTGCTGCACCCACCTTATCCCCAGTGGCTGCTGAAGTTAAAGTCCCAGCAACGTCCCCTAAAGAACTGGACAGTCTGCGCTCTGAGGTGCGTCAGTTGAGCAAAACTCTGACCACCGTGCTGAGTGCTCTGCAGCTGCGGACGGAGCCCGAGGAAGGAGGGAAGATCCTGCTAGCCGATAGCCCTGAGGATGACCCCTGGATGCGCAGGAGGAGGAGGCCAACACCGCCCTCGCCGAGGACCAGTGACCAGCGTCGTCCACCGAGGGACCCGACCTGCTACCGCTGCCGCAAGACCGGACACCTCGCCCAGAAGTGTCCTTTAAACGAGAAAACTCTGGGTCCGAGGGCCGACACCCAGGAGTAGACTCACCAGGCCCATCAGACTGGTACAACAGGTTCGTCAGAGGAAGACCTTTCCTGTCCATTGTACTGGACGGGATCCCGACGCATGCCCTGCTGGACACGGGATCTCAGGTAACCATCATGCCTGATGTCTACAAGAGGTAATGGTCCATGGACGACCTACGTCCGCCAGCTCCAGATTTGACTGTATATGCCTCAAATGGACTCCCCCTTAACCTACTCGGGGTTAAGAATGTGACTGTAAAGGTGGGGAGAGTGGAGCTGAAGGACCAGGGACTAATTGTAGCAGAGACCAATCCTGATGACACTAACCCGTACATGGTACTTGGCACTAACATTGTTAGTAACTGTTTGGGAGAGGTTGTGTTCTTACTCTAACAGATAGCTGACATTGCCAAACCAGGACAGAGGAGGGCGCTACAGAAGGAGATCCGAGTCCTGATGTATCAACAGCAAGTAAGGCTAACACACGATGAAATCGGTAACGTGAGGGTAACAGATCCCATACCCATTGTCATCCCCCCAATGAGTGAAATTCTCATCTGGTGTAGAGCTGCCATAGGTCTTAGAGGACAGAGCTACCAGGTGGTAGTAGAACCCTTTTGCTCCGAGCATACACCTACGCTCTTAACCGCCAGGGGAGTGGTAGATGTACGTAATGGGGGAGTGCCCGTCCGTCTTCTCAATTTAGGGGAAGATGAGGTCAGACTGCCACGTTATGCCACTGTTGCCAAATTACATGCTGTCAATAATAACTGCATCCATGAGGCGGAGTCCTTAACCTCACCAGACGAAGTAGAGGATAATGACCCTGCAACCCAGGTGGAGGATTGGTGTCAACAGCTCCATGTTGGGACAGACACCACTCCTGCCCATCAAAAACAGGGTGTACACTGGGTGGTTCAGGAATACTCGCAGGTGTTCAGTAAACATCCACTTGACTTTGGGAGGGTTAAGGGGGTTCAACATCATATCCCCACAGGCAACCATTCCCCAATCAAAGAACGTTATAAGCCTATACCCCCAGCTCACTACCAGAAGGCAAAAGAAATGCTGCATGACATGAGGAAGGCGGGAGTGTTAAAGGATAGTTGTAGTCCCTGGGCGGCTCCCCTAGTGCTGGTTAGGAAAAAGGACGGGAGCATGAGAATGTATGTAGATTACCGTCAAGTAAATCGCATTACACATAAAGATGCATACCCTTTACCACGCATAGAGGTGTCCCTAGCTGCCTTGAAGTCTGCAAATTACTTTTCCATCCTTGACCTCACTAGTGGGTACTGGCAAGTAGCTGTGGCTGAGGAGGATCGGGAGAAGACGGCCTTCACCACCCCGATGGGACTCTGCGAGTTCAACAGCATGCCGTTTGGACTCTGCAATGCCCCCGGAACGTTCCAGAGATTGATGGAGTGCTGCCTGGGACACCGCAACTTTGAGACTGTGTTACTTTACCTGGATGACGTAATTGTGTACTCCAGAACGTACGAGGACCACTTGAAACACCTGGCAGAGGTATTTGAGTCACTGTCCCGGTACGGGATGAAGTTGAAACCCTCAAAGTGCCATCTGCTCAAGAAGAAGGTACAGTACCTGGGACACATTGTCAGTCCGGAAGGTGTAGCACCAGACCCGGAGAAGTCACAGCCATCCAGAAGTGGCCGGAGCCGAAGAACCTAAAGGAGGTGCGTCAGTTCTTGGGACTAGTAGGATACTACCGGAGGTTCGTGAAGGACTACACAAAGAAAGCAGCTCCTCTGCAAGACCTCCTGGTAGGGCAGTCCCCCAAAGGCAAAAACCCTCCATTCCACTGGGGTAAGGAGCAAGCAGAGTCATTTCAGCAGATGAAGGAGATCCTGACAGGTGATGAGATCCTAGCCTACCCTGACTACAGCCAACCGTTCCTGCGGTATACAGATGCCAGCAACGAAGGCTTGGGCGCTGTCCTAAGTCAGAAGCAGAATGGGCAAGAGAAAGTCATCGCATGCGCAAGCAGGAAGCTCCGTCCAACTGAGAGGAACCCAGAGAACTATAGCAGCTTCAAGTTGGAGTTCCTGGCCTTGGTCTGGGCCATCACTGAACGGTTCAAGTGACGCGCCCCCTGGGACATATTCCTTTTTGAGGGGAATACCCGGCACCGGATCAGATGGGGGGGGTTGTAGTCTCCGAGCGGCTGTGACCCGGTCCCGTGCCCAGGGCGTCAAGCTAAGTGTTATGTGGCAGTCCTACAGATGTTATTAAAGTTCTTTTGTGTCGACTACGCCACCCGTTGTGATGCGGTCACTGTGGCCGCCGCTGCAGCAGGGTCCGCTGAGGCTGATGGTGGATGCGCAGCTTGGTGGGATAACCCCCAACGGGAGGGGTATAGCCTCAGAGGGGACAGGCGCAGAGGATGGGGGTTGTGGTGGTGCGGTGCAGCCGGTAATGATGACAGACTCGGGTAGTGCAGTTAAGGGTCTTTACTTACTGCAGATGTTCCTGGTCACTCTAGCTCCAAGTGACCTCCCGAGCCGTGCTGCGTCCACCAGGTCCTGGATCCGGCCAACCCCCAAACAAGTCCGGAGCGTGGCCCTGAGCTCTCCCTCTGTCCTTCCTTCAGCCGTCCCCACCAGTGATTCACCTAAATCCAGCTCCCTCGGGCCTTCTGTTGGGCAACCTTTGGCCTCAGGTTCCCTGACCCTCCATGTGGTGTGCCTTCAGGGTGAATGTAGTGGGTGACCGTGACAGACACTGCCCACGGTCTCCGGTCTCTGGCTGGGGAATGTCTTTGCCCCCACCAGCTTGGGTTCCGGTACCCTCTTGCTGACTCCTCACCCGGTGTTCTTATTTGGGTTCTTGGGTCCCTTCTTTGTCCCCCCCTCTGGGTCTTTCTTCACTCCACTCTCTCTCCAGGGCTGTTGTTTCTTTCTGCAGGCTTGTCCTCTGCATCTGACTTACTCTCTGCGTCTGACCCTGATCTAAGTTGGTGCCCTCCTTATATATCCCTCTATGTGTGAGCTCAGGTGACCAGCACCCAATGAGCTCCTACCACTACCCAGACTGCTCCCCCTATCTGCCCCTACACTACATGGGATGTTCCTCCCCCCTCCCACTCCAGCCAGGAACAGGCTCGGTCGCACCTGCACATTTCTAAGTGGGAGTGCCGTCGGCCTGCTCCTCTGGAATGGGATGTATGTAGTGCATGCAGTCTATCTGAGCTCAGTTCCACACTCCTTCCTTACCCGGGAGTGGAATATCACACCTCTGGGTTGAGGTGCAATACCCCTGTAGCAGCCGAATCCTCAGGGTGCCACATTCCCCCCTGGTAAATCACAGCACGTCCTCGGGCTGCAAAGACAAAAACACCAAACATACAAATTTTTATAAACATATAAAACATATAAAATATTATATATATATAAACTTTTTCATATAAACATCATCATAACATTCTCGTCGTCTCTTTCTTCCTTCCTCCTCTGGTCACCATGCAACTCGTGACCAGGTAAAGTGCGACAGTCTTTCGAAAAGCAGTTCCTTATAAAACCAGTAGGGGGCGCCTTAGGAAGCGCAACTATTTACAGGGGAGTTTTGGCCGTTCTCAGTCCCCGGCCAAGTAAAGGGAATGGGATGGCTGCTCACAGTCCTCAGCCTGGTTTGGGTAGGGGACACACGGGTTAAACTGTTCACTGGTCCCAACGGGGACTAAACTTTAAAGCAGCCACGGTTACTTGGGTACCCCGACGGGTAACTATTTACATCTCCTTTGTACTATTTCAGTCATAGTACCTTCTAGCCTTGAACCCGTCCGGGTCTTCTGGCTCCTCCTCCCTACACCGCAACTCCTCCTCTGTCAGGCGATGCACGTGGAGGGCGTAAGGTCCCTTGGCACACTTGTGCCGGGTGAACGTTACCTCGTCACCGACGTAGAGGTCACGGCCTTTGTGACCCTCTGGCAGGTGAGACTCGACATCCCGTCGGGTAACGAAGACGTCACCCATGGTGTTCTGGTCCTTTATGAAGCCCCACCCATGCTGCGCATTAAACTTTATTACCGTCCCGATGGTACGGGGACGATCTGCTGCACGGGGGTCCCTTCTGGTCCGACTCTTTTGCTCCGCGCTGCGGGTCCGGGCCCATTGCTCTCTGGCCCGCCTCTCCTCCCGCTCTCTCTTGAACTCTGCCAGCTGTTGACGGCAACACTCGGTACGCTCTGCTGCAGCTGCCCGAGTCTCTCCGGCGAACCCCATCAAATCTTCTCCCGTGGGGTCCCACACGAACTGGGCTTCCTCGAGTGGAGGCGAGACCCGAGTCACGGGCTTTGGAGCCGGGATCAGGGGCTCACACAAGGGCCCTAGTCTTTGCTGCCGCTCTAGCTCAGGGTACCCTTCGGGCCAGATGAAGGGCCGCCCGTCCGGCCATGTGAGCTGGCCGAAGAGGTCCTCCCCCAGGTGTGGCACCCTTGGTATTGCGGGCGCGGGCGCGGTGGTGATGGCGCCCGGGTTGCCCAGGCCTTGCGGCCAGGCCTGGGGCACCTGGAAGGTGAAGGGCACCGTTAGGACGGCGGCGCCCTGGGTTACCTGGCCTTGCGACCAGGCCGGAGGCTCCGCGGAGGTAGATGGCTCTGCTTTGGATGCGGCGCCCGGAAACGCTAGGCCCTGTGACCAGGCCGGAGGCTCTTCTTCCTGCGCCACGCTCCGGGTCACGACGCGTGACGTCACTGGGGTCGCGACGGCGGCTTCCGGTCGGGGCCTAGTCGGTGGCGGTGTCATGGCGGTCTCGGGTACGGCAGGGGGACTTTCGGGCTCTGCGACGGGGAGCTGGGGCAGGTGGGTGGTCTTCCGGTATGGGGTATAGGCATCCCCCTTACCTGCTGCCATGCGTCTCGCTCCCTCTTCTGCGCCGTCTCCGGCCTTGGGTCCTCCCGCGTCATCCGCAGAGGTAGTCGGTGTCTTCTTCCAAGGGAGCGGGTTCCGTGGACGGATTCCAGCTTGCTGGGCCATCTCCCGGCCCCACTCCGCCAGGATCTCCCTCTGCACTCGGGCCATCCTTCCCGCGAGGCCCTCCAGGGCACTCCGCGCGCACTCCCGATCTCGGGGAAGCTGCGCCAGGATCTCCGCTAAGCCTAGCGGGGTTGTTGACTCTAGCAGGCTCCTGACCATCGGGTCGGTGCTGCTCTGCTCTGCTTCCGGCAGGCTCCTGGCCAGCGGGCCGGTGCTGCTCTGCTCTCCTCCTTCTTCCTTCTGCAGGCTCCTGGCCAGCGGGCCGGTGCTGCTCTGCTGCCGCTCCATTCCCGGGTCTACTCTTTCTCTCCTCGACTCCGGGTGCTCTCGCTCTGGACACCTTGCCTCCGGGTGCGCTCGTTCTAGACTGCTCCAAGCGACACCCATCTTTGCTCTTTTCTTTCGTCTCCTCCCACTTCGAGGGCGGTCCCGGGGCAACTCGGTGACTGTCAGCTCCAGGGGTAGTTCTTTCACGCTGACAGACACCTCCAGCATCACAGTCTCTGTTGGTGGGGGCGGTTTCCACTTTTGGCGCCATTTTCTGTCCCGGCCCACGATGGGAGGTGGCCTCTCGCCCTCCCTTGGCACGCCCATAATGGCGTCCGCTGCTCTTCCAAGGCGGGAAATCTGCGGTTTTGGCGGGAAGCGTCGCCCAGTGGCGGGAAACTCTGCAGATGGCGGGAACAAGCCGGAAATGGCGGACAATCGGCGGGAAACGACTGGTGATGGAGTCCGATGGCGTGGACCCTCCGGAACCGGCAGGAGTCTTCTTTCTGAGGTAAACTTGCACTTTTCTTCAGGCACGCAGTACCCGGGTGTTGCGGGCACGTAATCCTGCCGACTACGCCAAAGTTGACGCGCCCCCTGGGACATATTCCTTTTTGAGGGGAATACCCGGCACCGGATCAGATGGGGGGGGTTGTAGTCTCCGAGCGGCTGTGACCCGGTCCCGTGCCCAGGGCGTCAAGCTAAGTGTTATGTGGCAGTCCTACAGATGTTATTAAAGTTCTTTTGTGTCGACTACGCCACCCGTTGTGATGCGGTCACTGTGGCCGCCGCTGCAGCAGGGTCCGCTGAGGCTGATGGTGGATGCGCAGCTTGGTGGGATAACCCCCAACGGGAGGGGTATAGCCTCAGAGGGGACAGGCGCAGAGGATGGGGGTTGTGGTGGTGCGGTGCAGCCGGTAATGATGACAGACTCGGGTAGTGCAGTTAAGGGTCTTTACTTACTGCAGATGTTCCTGGTCACTCTAGCTCCAAGTGACCTCCCGAGCCGTGCTGCGTCCACCAGGTCCTGGATCCGGCCAACCCCCAAACAAGTCCGGAGCGTGGCCCTGAGCTCTCCCTCTGTCCTTCCTTCAGCCGTCCCCACCAGTGATTCACCTAAATCCAGCTCCCTCGGGCCTTCTGTTGGGCAACCTTTGGCCTCAGGTTCCCTGACCCTCCATGTGGTGTGCCTTCAGGGTGAATGTAGTGGGTGACCGTGACAGACACTGCCCACGGTCTCCGGTCTCTGGCTGGGGAATGTCTTTGCCCCCACCAGCTTGGGTTCCGGTACCCTCTTGCTGACTCCTCACCCGGTGTTCTTATTTGGGTTCTTGGGTCCCTTCTTTGTCCCCCCCTCTGGGTCTTTCTTCACTCCACTCTCTCTCCAGGGCTGTTGTTTCTTTCTGCAGGCTTGTCCTCTGCATCTGACTTACTCTCTGCGTCTGACCCTGATCTAAGTTGGTGCCCTCCTTATATATCCCTCTATGTGTGAGCTCAGGTGACCAGCACCCAATGAGCTCCTACCACTACCCAGACTGCTCCCCCTATCTGCCCCTACACTACATGGGATGTTCCTCCCCCCTCCCACTCCAGCCAGGAACAGGCTCGGTCGCACCTGCACATTTCTAAGTGGGAGTGCCGTCGGCCTGCTCCTCTGGAATGGGATGTATGTAGTGCATGCAGTCTATCTGAGCTCAGTTCCACACTCCTTCCTTACCCGGGAGTGGAATATCACACCTCTGGGTTGAGGTGCAATACCCCTGTAGCAGCCGAATCCTCAGGGTGCCACACAAGCACTATCTGGCCTCCAGCAAGTTCACTGCCTTTACTGATAACAACCCCTTGACCCATCTTGAAACAGCTAAGTTGGGGGCACTGGAACAACGATGGATGACTCGGCTGTCAAACTACCAATTTACAATCAAATACCGGGCGGGCCGCAAGAACGCCAACGCCGATGCCCTGTCTAGGATGCCTCACCAGTCAGACACAGAAGAAGAAGTGGATGACCTGGAAGAGATTGAGCTACCTGCCTTTCACCGGAATGGGATGATCCATGAGCAGAGAGCCTCGAGGAAGCAGCGTGGAAAGACGTTAAACCCCCTTCCTCACCACAGCTGGAAAGAGACCCAGGACAGCGACCCGGTTGTCAGCCGCATTAAACAGCTGATAACCCAAGAAGGTGCCTCCCTGGAGAAGGAAGCGTCTCTGCAAGCAAAGCAGCTGTGGAACGAGAGAAGCCGGCTGTTTATTTACCGTGAGAAGCTGTGCCGGAGGTACGTCAATCCAAAAACTCATGAGATAGTATGGCAGATAGCAGTCCCTAAGACAGACATCCAGATGGTATTGGAAGCTTACCACGATCAGGCGGGGCACTTTGGCTGGAAAAGGCTAGAGACCCTGTTGAAGTGTCGATTCTACTGGGTAGGAATGCGCAGCTCCATTGAAAGGTGGTGCCGGGACTGTGGACCCTGCGGCCTAAGAAGGAAAGACTTCAGCAACCAGAAGGCACCCCTGCAGCCCATCAAGACGACTCGGCCCCTGGAGATCGTGGCCCTGGACCATGTCAAGCTCTCCCCCAGCCGGTCAGGGTACTCCTATGCTCTGACCATGGTGGATCACTACTCACGTTTCCTGGTGGTCGCCCCCGTCAAAGACCTGACGGCAGAAACAGCAGCAAAAATGTTCCAAGCGTATTTCTGCAGACCCCAAGGCTACCCTGAGCAGGTGCTGACGGACCAGGGCCCGGCCTTTGAGGCTGAGTTGTTCAAGGAGTTCTGCCATCTCTACGGGTGTAGAAAGATAAGAACTACGCCTTACCACCCACAAACAAAGCGTCTCTGCAAAAAGATGAACAACATCATCATCGACCTGCTAAGGACCATACCACTTGAGGAGAGAAACCAGTGGCCAGACCTACTACCAGACCTAGTGGATCTGTACAATCATATACCAGTCAGCTCCACCAATTGCACTCCGGCATATCTCATGCGGGCAAGGCCAGGAAAGCTGCCCATGGATCTGGAGCTTGGTGTTGTTGAACCTGAAGCTGATATGACCACTGAGGACTGGGACACGACCAAACAAGAGCAGTACAGAAGGGCACAAGCCTGGGTCGAGGACAGTCTCACTCAAGCAAGGGACAAACAGGAAGCCAACTACAACAAAAACGTACCCGCAGAACCTTTCACACCAGGTGAAACAGTACTAAAAAGGAAAAGACGCAACCACAAACTGGATGACCAGTGGGAAAAAGACCCCTACACTGTGTTACCGTCAAGATTTGACAACAAAAAGACTTGTATAATCAGTCGAGATGGAGGAAAACATCTACAGTGTCCAGGGACCATCTAAAATTGTGTCCAGATTTACTGAAACCCCAAGAAAAAGTGCCTCTCACAATCCAGGAAGAACCTGAAGAAGCGGTGATACACACTGACCTTGGAGACTTCCCAGCTGATTGGCCTCAGATAGGAGGTGCAGTAATAATTCCAGTACTCCAATTCTATGAACAACCAGAAAACCCTCTACACCAAGTTGTACCTGTAAGTGCTGCAGAAGAGCCAGCTCAAGAAGTATCCCCGGATGAAGGATCCCCGGCAGGAGCAGAGCAAGAGGGCCCAGCCAATGGTAGACTTGCCAGTACAAGAGAGAGGTTAAGGCAGTTTTACAACATGCTTACACGTAGAACTGATAGAATAACTGAGGATACAGACACTGACACTCCACCAACCACAGCATTACGCAGATTAGTACGCAGCACAAGAGGTAAACCTCCTGCTAGGTACACACAGTAGATGATCAAAATTGCTGAAAGTGTAGATAGTTACCCCTGGGGTATTGTGTATTAACTTGAAATGTACTGTATAATTGTGTATTTTCATGCATATGTCCTTATTAATTTGTGCTTAACCTCATTAATTTCCTTTATTCTTGGCATAAAGAACTGTGTGACTGAGGACTGTGTGCAGCCCAAAAACTTTTATTGTATATAATTGCGCTCCCTGGAGTGCCCTTTAGGTGAGCTCAGAAGGAAAACCTGTCTGGAGTGGCTCTCTTGGAGGTCCAACGCGGGATCTTCATGCCCTGCAGCCACCCCAGGGCCTATGTAGAGGGTTTAAGACAGGTCCCTCAAAAACCACCAAGTACTCTACCTTGTGAGATGGACATCCTTTTTGGGAACCTCACCATAGGAGACTCGAATTCTGAGGGCACTCTGCTTTGTTTAATTGTTATGCAATGTTTAAGATTGGTGCCTCCCATAATGGGAAGATTGTTCATGTATTGCTTATGTTTCCTATTGTTATTGTTTTATAAAATGTACTTCATCCTGGGAGTGCTGAGCTTAACTAGGGGGGAATGTGAAGCCCAGCTGTGCTTGGTATCACAACTCCTAGAAGGGTGTATCGATGGATTCCTCACAAGAGGCCCCCATAACCATTCACACATCTCCACCTTCCACCTCAGACCACCAGAGGGAGCCCGTTAGGAATATAAAACGGAAGGTGGAGCCAGGCAGCTGAGGCTGTTGGTGAGTTCCTGCAGAGTGAGACACAGAAACAATTCAGTCTAAGTCAGAGTCTAGTTCAGTCTGGTTTAGCAGTGAGTCCAGTACAGCCTTAGAGGAATTACTTCAGAGAACAAAAGCCTGTTCCAGCTCCTGCAATTGCTAGCTTGCAGTGGAGCTTATCCAGATCAAGACTCCGAGTAGCTCAGAGAGGTGAGCCTTAGGTGTGTCGGCGCCATAAGATCGGTGAAGCGCGGCAAGCTGCCGTTAGTGTGAGTAGCCTATTGAGGGCCCGAGTAGGCCGAAGGCGAGTAGAGAGTTAGTTCATAGGGGGCAGAGGAGCTTAACTAGCTCACCCCGAAGAAGCAATTACCGGACAAGACCCAGTAAGATAAACCGGAATCCCTGGAGAACTACAAGTCCCAGGATCGCTAAAGTGCTGATACGTAACAGAGCCAGGAGACACATAGGCCCCGTAAGTCGGGAGTGTGTAATCCGACAGAAGGCCCTACCACAAGGTCAGCCAGCGCAGGACAGAGACAAAGTTAGGCCTAGCTCCAGGCAGGTCAGAAACTTACTACGCAGAATCAAGAAACAGGAGGCCCAAAACCCGCTCATTGAGGAGGATCCGGACATACACCCTTCACCCTACAGTGCTCTGGGGAGTGCCTGAATTTCCATCAGTAAAAGGTACTGAAGTGACCATTGTGTCTGTCCCTGTTCTTGCTCTGACCCGGCGGGGTCTCTTCGTCCTGCTTTCCCCATTCATACACTGCCCTGAGGACTAGCTCCACCTGTGGGGAGATTTACCATCCAGCTGCCTTATCAACTGCGCAGCGCTGGTGAATATCATCAGAAACCATAGGTGGCGTCACAAACTTTTATAAACTTAATATCTATCAATGCCTTTTTAAAGAGAGACCCCAGAGTATGGGCCCGGGAGCCGACCACCGCGACCTCCTTAAGGCTAAAGGCACGGGTAACGGAGTCATTCCCCATCCCCTGGGCTAGTCACCCCCACCCCGCCTCATGGTGGAAGCGGACGACTTGCCCTTCCACTCGAGGACTGGGACAAGTGGCCTCCTCCTGACGAGCCCGGGATTTAGCAGCTTTGGCCCGTACCTCGAGGCGTTCGCAGCGGAGCTCCCGTTGACGTTGCTCCCGAGCAAGCTGGAGTATCTGCTTGCTGCACCGCTGGCTCCTCCTCTGCGCTTCAGCCCGGGGCTCCCGGGGGAAGCCCATCAGATACCCCCCCTGGTTGTCCCAGGTCCACTCCTCAGCCTCCGGCCAGGTGACTGTTGGTGCGGGTAGCGGTGTCATTAAAGGCTGCTGCGGGTCCTCTGCAAGCGCGGACCAATCCGGGTTGGAGCCGGTGGACATCTCTGCAGCTTCAGGCATTTCCGGATCAGGAGTAGGGCGGCATCGCAGGTCCCCACCTATAGCTGCCGCTTGCAGCTCCGGAGCCAAGACTTGCTCCCAGGTGGCCGCGCCGGGTATGAGATATTCGGCCATGAGGTCCAGGATTGGAACGGTAGGCTCTGCAGCCAGGGCAGGGGTAGCACACTCACCTGCCGCTGGGCCGCTCACGACCTCTGTCACCGTAGCTCCTTGGGCTTCAACTCCTTGGCGGCGGGCCCGGATACGTAGCAACATCTCTTCCCGCCACAGAGCCGTCGCCACCTCTTGGGCCTCTCTTTGTCTCCGCATGAGACCCGGGGCTTCCTGTTGGAGAAATTCCAAATCTCCCGCTGTTCACACTCTGCCGCCTTGCTCCCTGCCGGGTGAAGGGCCTGAACCGGGTTCAGAAGGTTCGGTGGGTTGCGCTCCAGAAGCGTCCATGTCTGACTCTGAAGAATGCCAACCTCCGACTGCAATGGCCGCACCTTGTTGCTTTTCTTCTTCCTCCTCTTTCGGGGCGGTTCCTGGGCAGAATGCTGACAGTTCCGCCTTCGTTCAGCCCATCCGGTTTGACGGGCATTACCCCGCGGACAGTCTCTGATGGAAGGGGCAGTCCACATTTTTGGCGCCAAGCAGGAGCCCAGCCCATGATGGGAGGTGTTTGAAGACCATCTTTTCACAGCATTGTGGCGCCTGTTCTTCTTGGGCGGGCGCCATTTTAGGTGTAAAACGAAAGTTCAAGGTGTAAGGCACACAGTACCCGGAAGCAATGGGTAATTCCTTAATTTGCTGCGGGCACGCGATCCTGCCAACTACGCCTGGTTGTGACGCCTCTACTCGATAGCCCTTTTGTTTACCCTGGGAGATGGGGACTCGGAGTCGGGTCCTGAGATGGAGAGATGGGGTGCAGCCATGGCCCTGACCCGACCCGTGCTCAGGGCCGTCACATTAAAAGGATGGTGTGGGCTTATCCGGGTTGAGTGGCTGATTCCGACTACGCCACCTGTGGCACCTGGTGAATCCCACCAGCGCTGCTGCAGTCCGCTGAGGCCTGGTGTTAGGGAAGCCATGGTTGTTACTACTCCCCACAGGCGGATCAGGGCCTCAGGGCAGGTAGAGACAGGATGGAGGGGGTAGTAGTAGAGGAGTACGGGTGCCGCGTCGTGCGGTGTAACGCAGAATAAACAGTCCGGAGGCCATAGGGGTGAACTTCCAAGGCTTTGCTCACATTAGAGATGGCAGAAGGAAGGCGACTCCCTGCTCCACGCGGAGTCCTGCGGTCACCAGGGACTGGGGTCCGACAACCTCCGAGCAAGTCCAGCATTCAATTGGGACCCCGCACCAGAGTGTTCCTGAACTACAGACCGTATCCTCTCCTGTCTGTGTGTGTAGATAGGCCGGGTCTCCCTCTGAACTCCTCTCAGAACAAGGGCACGGGTGGCAGCTCCGCTCCTTCTGATACTCGATGGGATCCTCTGGGCCTACCGGGCTTTCCCAACCAGGACATGGAGTAGCAAGGTCGGGTGTCGAGGGCCGGTACTCCACTTGCAGCCGGACTCCCTCTGAATATATCAGGTGGTGAGAACAGGTGGCGTTCACTGCTCCGTCTGCATCCTCCCGGGGATCCATTTGCTGTGGAGCTACACTCTTAAGCTCCAGGCCTTCTTGGTCGTGGTCCTTGACCGGGTTGAGACATTCCTCGTCTGCAACCTGCCCCTCGTCCCAAGGCCGGGATATGAGGGCTGTGTCTCCTTCCACTGCAGGTCCACACAGGATCCACGTTCAGGGTGGGAGATCACAATACCTCACAGTAATTAACAGCACAAAGACCAAAACCAAAGATGGCTTTTTATTAAATATGAAATTTAAAGTGTCACTAAATTGTAAGTCCTCCACCCTCACCCACTAACTGGTTCCCCTCACTCCTGGTTCCCCAGTCTCCCTGTAACCTGGAGGGCAGCACCTGGTGCATACTAGCCCCGTCTGGTGGAGAAATGTGGTGTTGGATGCAAAGGTTGGGTCCCGACCATCACGCTGTTCTTACCTCGGAGGAGGAACACTACACTCCATTACAGAAGTGCAGCATCCCTGTGGCAGTCGAACCCTCAGGGGCGCCACAGTTCTACAGTGGGATGTGCTACATAATGAAGTTTCTCTTAAGGGGCACTTGGAAGGGAAGATGTCCTTATCAGCCCGGTCAGTAAAATCTTTATAGTGGTGGCAGGATGAGCCTAACCTATCTCGAGGGGTTCCCTGGGTACTTAGGGTCACTAGAACAATTACCACAGATGCGAGTCCGAGAGGGTGGGGCGCCCGTCTGGGAGATATGGTAGCCCAGGGGACCTGGTCAGATATCGAAAAGGGTCTCTCCTCCAATGCAAAAGAACTTCTGGCGGTAGACAAGGCGGTGAATAATTTCTTACCTTTCCTTCAGGGCCAGAATGTAAAGATCCTCTTGGATAATCTAGTTGCGGTAGCATATGTGAACCACCAGGGGGATACATGGTCAAGATCGCTGATGAGAGTGACAGATCATCTCTTCCAGATTACAGAAAGTCACCTCCTTTCCCTGATGGCCCTCCATATAAGGGAAAAAGAAAACATGAGAGCAGATTTCCTAAGCTGCTATCCTCTGATGCAAGGGGAATGGGAACTAAATCAAGGAATTTTTACCCAAATAGCCGAAGATGGGGGGGGCCTCCGGTCAGGTAGATCCGTTTGCCACAAAACTAAATCGGAAGACAAATATCTTGTGTTCCCTAAATCCCCTAGCTGTGGACGCTCTCCTGATACGTTGGGATTTCAGCCTGGCATATGACTCCTCCCCCCCGGTTGGCTGTTCTTCTCATAGTCATAAGAAAGATCCGGGAGGACAAGGCCAGGGTTCTGCTGATCGCACCGTTTTGGCCCAGGAGGCCCTGGTTCTCATGCCTGAGGAACATGTCCATCTCCGATCCTTGGGTTCTTCCAGAGATTCCATATCTCCTTCTCCGGGGTCTGATATTCCATCCTCAAGCAACTGGCCTCCACTTGACGGTGTGGAACTTGAAAGGACACTGCCAAATCAGAAAGGTTTTTCCCAAGGTCTAGTAACCATCCTGATGCACAGCAGAAAACCTGTTACAACCCAGATTTATGCCACAAGTTGGAGAAAGTTTCTGTCTTTCTCTGGTTCTGGAGTTGATGGGGAGGGGGTGCCAATAGGACAAATCTTTGGAGTTTTTACAAAAAGGTCTTGAACTAGGGTTATCCACCAGCACCCTTAAAGTACAGATTTCTGCCTTGGGTGCCCTATATAGCTGTGATGTAGCTTGTAACTACTGGGTTTCTCGGTTCATTAAGGCAGCTTTTAGATCTAGACTCATTATTAAAAGCAGCTTGGTTCCCTGGGATTTAAATTTGGTTCTAAAGGCCTTGACTAGCTCGCCGTTTGAGCTAATAGTCAGCAACCCTTAACCCCTTAATAACATCTGACGTACTAATACGCGTCTGTGCCCTGGGACTTAAGAGCCAGACCCGTATTAGTACGTCATCGCGATCGCGCCCGCACACAGGCTGTGCGGGCGCGATCGCCGCCGGGTGTCAGCTGATTGTCACAGCTGACACCCGGTACTATGTGCAGGGAGCGGTCCTGCACCTCTCCCAGCACATTAACCCCCGCTATGCTGCGATCGAAGTCGATCGAAGTCGATCGCGGCATTGCGGGGGCAAGGGGAGGTGATCGGCGATACTCACCTCCTCTTCCGGCTTCCAGCGCAGTCTGCAAAGGCTTCCCGGGTGTTGCCATGACGACCCGATGTCGTCATGACAACATCCGGGTCACCAGAGAGCAGGAAGATTGCTTGGACATGCGCAGTGCATCTCCAAGCAATCTTCACACTGTGCACTTCTGACAGCCTTCATGGCATAGGGATGGCGCTCCATTCCTGTGCCATGCAGGCGATCAGAAAAAAAAAAGTGAAAGTCCCAGAGTGGGACAAAGTAATAAAGTGTATAAACTGTGTGAAAGTGGAAAAAAAAAAAAAAAAAAAATGTGCAAAAATATTATAAAAAAATAAAAAAAATAATACACCAAAAATAAAAATATAATGTACCCATCAATAAATATTATTATAAAAAAAATAAAAAAAAAACAATAAAAGTACACATATTTGGTATCGCCGCGTCCGGAACAACCTGACCTATAAAACTGTCCCACTAGTTAACCCCTTCAGTGAACACGGTAAAAAAAAAAAAAAAAAAAACCAAGCAAAAAACAATGCTTTATCACCATACCGCCAAACAAAAAGTGGAATAACACGCGATCAAAAAGACGCATATAAATAAAAATGATACCGCTGAAAACGTCATCTCGTCCCGCAAAAAATAAGCTGCCATATAGCTCCATCAGCCGAAAAATAAAAAAGTTATAGCTCTCAGAATAAAGCGATACTAAAAAATATTTTTTTCTATAAAATAGCTTTTATTGTGTATAAGCGCCAAAACATAGAAAAATGATACAAATGTGGTACCGCTGTAAACGTACTGACCCGAAGAGTAAAGCTGCCTCATCAATTTTACCACACGCGGAACAGAATTAAAAAAAAAAAAAAAAAACAATTCCTGAATTGTTGGTTTTTGTTTATTCTGCCTCCCAAAAATCGGAATAGAAAGCGATCAAAAAATGTCACGTGCCTGAAAATGGCACCAATAACAACGTCAAGTCATCCCGCAAAAAACGAGCCGTCACATGACTGTCTGCCAAAATCTGGAAAAATTATAGCTCTCAAAATATGGCGATGCAAAAACTAGATTTTACAAAAAATGCGTCTTTTAGTGTGTGACAGCTGTCAGTCATAAAAACCCCATATGATTCTGGCATTGCTGTAATCACACCGACCCGAAGAATAAAGTCGTCTAATCACTTATACCGCACAAGGAACGGCGTCAAAAATAAACTCTTGAGTTAGGATTGGGCTAGGGTTAGGGCTGGGTTTGGGGCTAGGGTTGTGCTGGGGCTAGGGTTGTGCTGGGGCTAGGGTTGTGCTGGGGCTAGGGTTGTGCTGGGGCTAGGGTTGTGCTAGGGTTAGGGCTGGGGTTGGGATTTTTTTCAAAAGTAAGAAAAAAAGATGACGATATGGCGACTAGTGTTGAGAGCAAGTGCTCGCTACTTGAGTTTGCATCGGGTGCTCTGGTATGCATTTAGTATCGTGGGTATGTGAGTGACATGCTCGAGTCTCTGCCCCATATGCTTCGCGGCCAAAAAACTTTACGGGGATTGCCTGCCATGCACGAGCGATCCCCGCATGTTTTTTTTTGGGTGTCTAATAACCGTGAAACATGCGGAGCAGGGACTCGAGCATGTCACTCGAGCACACGCTGTACATGGTGCATACCTGAGTACCCGATGCAAACTCAAGTAGCGAGCACTTGCGCTCAAGAATAATGAAAACTTATTCAATATGATGACCTAATGTAAACAAATAATGTGCCGTACCTCTGGGTTCAAAATGTTCACTATACACCTTAATAAAATCTTTGAGGGGTATAGTTTCCAAAATGGGGACACTTGTGGGGGAGCTCCACTGTTTAGGCACATCACGGGCTCTCCAAACGCGACATGGTGTCCGCTAACAAATTGAATGGAAAATCGGCTCAAATTGTTAGCGGACGCCATGTTGCGTTTGGAGAGCCCCTGTGTGTCCAAACATTGGAGCTCCCCCACAAGTGACCCCATTTTGGAAACTAGACCCCCCAAGGCACCTATCTAGATGCATAGTGAGCACTTAGAACCCCCAGGTGCTTCACAAATTGATTCGTAAAAATGAAAAAGTGAAAAAAAAAACACTTTTTCATTTTTATGAATCAATTTGTGAAGCACCTGGGGTTCCAAGTGCTCACTATGAATCTAGATAGGTGCCTTGGGGGGTCTAGTTTCCAAAATGGGGTCACTTGTGGGGGGCTCCAATGTTTGGGCACACAGGGACTCTCTAAATGCAACATGGTATCCGCTAACAAATTGAATGGAAAATCGGCTCAAATTGTTAGCGGACACCACATTGCGTTTGGAGAGCCCCTCTGTGCCCAAACTTTGGAGCTCCCCCACAAGTGACCCCATTTTGGAAACTAGACCCCCCAAGGCACCTTTCTAGATGCATAGTGAGCACTTGGAACCCCCAGGTGCTTCACAAATTGATTCGTAAAAATGAAAAAGTGAAAAAAAAAACACTTTTTCATTTTTATGAATCAATTTGTGAAGCACCTGGGGTTCCAAGTGCTCACTATGAATCTAGATAGGTGCCTTGGGGGGTCTAGTTTCCAAAATGGGGTCACTTGTGGGGGAGCTCCAATGTTTGGGCACACAGGGACTCTCCAAATGCAACATGATATCCGCTAACAAATTGTCGGCTCAAATTGTTAGCGGATATCATGTTGCATTTGGAGAGTCCCTGTGTGCCCAAACATTGGAGCTCCTCCACAAGTGACCCCATTTTGGAAACTAGACCCCCCAAGGCACCTATCTAGATGCATAGTGAGCACTTGGAACCCCTAGGTGCTTCACAAATTAATTCGTAAAAATGAAAAAGTGTTTTTTTTTCACTTTTTCATTATTACGAATCAATTTGTGAAGCACCTGGGGGTTCCAAGTGCTCACTATGCATCTAGAAAGGTGCCTTGGGGGGTCTAGTTTCCAAAATGGGGTCACTTGTGGGGGAGCTCCAAAGTTTGGGCACAGAGGGGCTCTCCAAACGCAATGTGGCGTCCGCTAACAATTTGAGCCGATTTTCCATTCAATTTGTTAGCGGATACCATGTTGCATTTAGAGAGTCCCTGTGTGCCCAAACATTGGAGCTCCCCCACAAGTGACCCCATTTTGGAAACTAGACCCCCCAAGGCACCTATCTAGATGCATAGTGAGCACTTGGAACCCCTAGGTGCTTCACAAATTGATTCGTAAAAATGAAAAAGTGTTTTTTTTTTCACTTTTTCATTATTACGAATCAATTTGTGAAGCACCTGGGGGTTCCAAGTGCTCACTATGCATCTAGAAAGGTGCCTTGGGGGGTCTAGTTTCCAAAATGGGGTCACTTGTGGGGGAGCTCCAAAGTTTGGGCACAGAGGGGCTCTCCAAACGCAATGTGGCGTCCGCTAACAATTTGAGCCGATTTTCCATTCAATTTGTTAGCGGATACCATGTTGCATTTAGAGAGTCCCTGTGTGCCCAAACATTGGAGCTCCCCCACAAGTGACCCCATTTTGGAAACTAGACCCCCCAAGGCACCTATCTAGATGCATAGTGAGCACTTGGAACCCCTAGGTGCTTCACAAATTGATTCGTAAAAATGAAAAAGTGTTTTTTTTTTCACTTTTTCATTATTACGAATCAATTTGTGAAGCACCTGGGGGTTCCAAGTGCTCACTATGCATCTAGAAAGGTGCCTTGGGGGGTCTAGTTTCCAAAATGGGGTCACTTGTGGGGGAGCTCCAAAGTTTGGGCACAGAGAAGCTCTCCAAACGCAACGTGGTGTCCGCTAACAATTTGAGCCAATTTTCCATTCAATTTGTTAGCGGATACCATGTTGCATTTAGAGAGTCCCTGTGTGCCCAAACATTGGAGCTCTCCCACAAGTGACCCCATTTTGGAAACTAGACCCCCCAAGGCACCTATCTAGATGCATAGTGAGCACTTGGAACCCTCAGGTGCTTCACAAATTGATTCATACAAATGAAAAAGTGTTTTTTTTTTCACTTTTTCATTGTTACGAATCAATTTGTGAAGCACCTGGGGGTTCCAAGTGCTCACTATGCATCTAGAAAGGTGCCTTGGGGGGTCTAGTTTCCAAAATGGGGTCACTTGTGGGGGAGCTCCAATGTTTGGGCACACAGGGACTCTCTAAATGCAACATGGTGTCCTCTAACAAATTTAACGGAAAATCGGCTCAAATTGTTAGCGACACCATGTTGCGTTTGGAGAGCCGCTGTGTGCCCAAACATTGGAGCTCCCCCACAAGTGACCCCATTTTGGAAACTAGACCCCCCAAGGCACCTATCTAGATGCATTGTGAGCACTTGGAACACTCAGGTGCTTCACAAATTGATTCATAAAAATGAAACAGTGTTTTTTTTTTTCACTTTTTCATTGTTACGAATCAATTTGTGAAGCACCTGGGGGTTCCAAGTGCTCACTATGCATCTAGAAAGGTGCCTTGGGGGGTCTAGTTTCCAAAATGGGGTCACTTGTGGGGGAGCTCCAAAGTTTGGGCACACATGGGCTCTCCAAACACAACATGGCGTCCGCTAATTATTCAAGCAAATTTTACAATCAAAAAGTCAAATAGCGCTCCTTCCCTTCCGAGCCCTGCCGTGCGCCCAAACAGTATTTTTTCCCCAAATATTGGGTATCTGCGTGCCCAGGGGAAATTGCACAACAAATTTTGGGGTCCATTTTTTCTTGTTACCCCTGTGAAAATAAAAAAAATTGGGTCTAAATTAACATTTTTGTGAAAAAAGTTAAATGTTCATTTTTTTCTTCCACATTCAAAAAATTCCTGTGAAGCACCTGAAGGGTTAATAAAGTTCTTGAATGTGGATTTGAGCACCTTGAGGGGTGCAGTTTTTAGAATGGTGTCACTTTTGGGTATTTTCTGTCATAAAGACCTCTCAAAGTGACTTCAAATGTGATGTGGTCCCTAAAAAAATGGTTTTGTAAATTTTGTTGGAAAAATGAGAAATCGCTGGTCAACTTTTAACCCTTATAGCTCCCTAACAAAAAAAAATTTTGGTTCCAAAATTGTGCTGATGTAAAGTAGACATGTGGGAAATGTTATTTATTAACTCTTTTGTGTGACATATCGCTCTGATTTCAGGGCTTAAAAATTCAAATTTTGAAAATTGCAAAATTTTCAAAATTTTCGCCAAATTTCCGTTTTTTTCACAAATAAACGCAAGTGATATCGAAGAAATTTTTCCACAATCATGAAGTACAATATGTCACGAAAAAACAATCTCAGAATCAGGGGGATCCGTTGAAGCGTTCGAGAGTAATTACCTCATAAAGTGACAGTGGTCAGAATTGTAAAAATTGGCCCGGTCATTAACGTGCAAACCACCCGCGGGGCTTAAGGGGTTAAATCCCTCTCTCTTAAGACCGCTTTAATATCTTTAACCTCGGCCAGGAGCATTAGTGACATCCAGGCCCTGTCTATGGCCTCGCCGTTTACTCAAATTCTGGATGATAGGCAGGATCTGGTTTAAAAATCACTCTCTCTCCCTAAGGTAGCTACTCGTTTCCACAGACTTCAGAAAGTCCTCCTACCCTCCTTTTGTCCACATCCTAGTAACCAGAAAGAGGTAGAGTTACATACGTTAGAAGTGAGGAGATGTCTGGTTAGGTACCATTCAGTTACCAAAAGCTTTAGGAAAGATAAGTCGTTGTTTACAGTCATGGCCAAAAGTATTGAGAATGAGACAAATAATAATTTTTCCAAAGTTTACTGCTTCATTTTTTGTAATGGCAATTTGCATATACTCCTGAATGTCAAAGAGTGATCAGCTTAACAGCAATTACTCTACTTGCAAAGTCAATATTTGCCCAGAAAATGAACTTTAACTCCCAAAACACATTTCAACATCATTGCAGTCCTGCCTTAAAAGGAGCAGCTAACATCGTTTTAGTGATTGATCCATTAATACAGGTGTGGGTGTTGATGAGGACAGGGCTGGCGATTAATCAGTCATGATTAAGTAAGAATGACATCACTGGACACTTTAAAAGGAGGCTGGTTCTTGGTATCATTGTTTCTCTTCAGTTAACCATGGTTATCTCTAAAGAAACACGTGCAGCCATCATTGCACTGCACAAAAATGGCCTAACAGGGAAGAGTATCGCAGCTACAAAGATTGCACCTCAGTCAACAATCTATCGCATCATCAAGAACTTCAAGGAGAGAGCTTCCATTGTTGTCAAAAAGGCTCCAGGGCACCCAAGAAAGATCAGCAAGCACCAGGACCGTATCTTAAAACTGTTTCAGCTGTGGGATGGGACTACCAGCAGTGTCGAGCTTGCTCTGGAATGGCTGCAGGCTGGTGTGAGTGCTTCTGCACGCACTGTGAGGTGGAGACTCTTTGAGCAAGGGCTGGTTTCAAGGAGGGCACCAAAGAAGCCACTTCTCTCCAGAAAAAACATCAGGGACCGACTGATATTCTGCAAAAGGTACAGGGAGTGGATTGCTGAGGACTGGGGCAAAGTCATTTTCTCTGATGAATCCCCTTTTCGATTGTTTGGGACATCTGGAAAACAGCTTATTCGGAGAAGAAGAGGTGAGCGCTACCACCAGTCTTGTCTCATGCCAACTGTAAAGCATCCTGAAACCATTCATGTGTGGGGTTGCTTCTCAGCCAAGGGAATCGGCTCACTCACAGTCTTGCCTAAAAACACAGCCATGAATAAAGAATGTACCAGAAAGTCCTCCAAGAGCAACTTCTCCCAACCGTCCAAGAGCAGTTTGGCGCCCAACAATGCCTTTTCCAGCATGATGGAGCACCTTGCCATAAAGCAAAGGTGATAACTAAATGGCTCATGGAACAATACATAGAGATTTTGGATCTATGGCCTGGAAACTCCCCAGATCTTAATCCCATTGAGAACTTGTGGTCAATCATCAAGAGACGGGTGGACAAACACAAACCAACAAATTCTGGTAAAATGCAAGCATTGATTATGCAAGAATGGACTGCTATCAGTCAGGATTTGGTCCAAAAGTTGATTGAGAGCATGCCAGGGAGAATTACAGAGGTCTTGAGGAAAAAGGGGCAACACTGCAAATATTGACTTGCTGCATTAACTCATTCTAACTGTCAATATAACCTATTGGTACTCATAATATGATTGCAATTATATTTCTGTATGTGATATAAACATCAGACAAACACTAATAAAAACCAGAGGCCAGCAGATCATGTGAAAATATAATTTTGGTGTCATTCTCAATACTTTTGGCCATGACTGTATATCCTACCAAGGGGCTAGGAACGGTCTAAGGTCATGAAGTCCACCATAGCTAGATGGAATTGGGAGGCCATTTCTCTATCATATACAGTATAGACCAAAAGTTTGGACACACCGCATTTAAAGATTTTTCTGTATTTTCTTGACTATGGAAATTGTACATTCACACTGAAGGCATCAAAACTATGAATTAACACATGTGGAATTATATACTTAACAAAAAAGTGTGAAACAACTTAAAATATGTCTTATATTCTAGGTTCTTCAAAGTAGCCACCTTTTGCTTTAATGATTGCTTTGCACACTCTTGGCATTCTCTTGATGAGCTTCAAGAGGTAGTCACCGGAAATGGTCTTCCAACAATCTTGAAGGAGTTCCCAGAGATGCTTAGCACTTGTTGGCCCTTTTGCCTTCACTCTGCGGTCCAGCTCACCCCAAACCATCTCGATTGGGTTCAGGTCTGGTGACTGTGGAGGCCAGGTTATCTGGCGTAGTCCCCCATCACTCTCCTTCTTGGTCAAATAGCCCTTACACAGCCTGGAGGTGTGTTTGGGGTCATTGTCCTGTTGAAAAATAAATGATGGTCCAACTAAACGCAAAGCGGATGGAATAGCATGCTGCTGCAAGATGCTGTGGTAGCCATGCTGGTTCAGCATGCCTTCAATTTTGAATAAATCCCCAACAGTGTCACCAGCAAAGCACCCCCACACCATCACACCTCCTCCTCCATGCTTCACGGTGGGAACCAGGCATGTAGAGTCCATCCGTTCACCTTTTCTGCGTCGCACAAAGACACGGTGGTTGGAACCAAAGATCTCAAATTTGGACTCATCAGACCAAAGCACAGATTTCCACTGGTCTAATGTCCGTTCCTTGTGTTCTTTACCCCAAACAAGTCTCTTCTGCTTGTTGCCTGTCCTTAGCAGTGGTTTCCTAGCAGCTATTTTACCATGAAGGCCTGCTGTACAAAGTCTCCTCTTAACAGTTGTTGAAGAGATGTGTCTGCTGCTAGAACTCTGTGTGGCATTGACCTGGTCTCTAATCTGAGCTGCTGTTAAACTGTGATTTCTGAGGCTGGTGACTCGGATAAACTTATCCTCAGAAGCAGAGGTGACTCTTGGTCTTCCTTTCCTGGGGCGGTCCTGATGTGAGCCAGTTTCTTTGTAGTGCTTGATGGTTTTTGCAACTGCACTTGGGGACACTTTCAAAGTTTTCCCAATTTTTCAGACTGACTGACCTTCATTTCTTAAAGTAATGATGGCCACTCGTTTTTCTTTACTTAGCTGCTTTTTTCTTGCCATAATACAAATTCTAACAGTCTGTTCAGTAGGACTATCAGCTGTGTATCCACCAGACTTCTGCACAACACAACTGATGGTCCCAACCCCATTTATAAGGCAAGAAATCCCACTTATTAAACCTGACAAGGCATACCTGTGAAGTGAAAACCATTTCCAGTGACTATCTCTTGAAGCTCATCAAGAGAATGCCAAGTGTGTGCAAAGCAGTCATCAAAGCAAAAGGTGGCTACTTTGAAGAACCTAGAATATAAGACATATTTTCAGCTGTTTCACACTTTTTTGTTAAGTATATAATTCCACATGTGTTAATTCATAGTTTTGATGCCTTCAGTGTGAATGTACAATTTTCATAGTCATGAAAATACAGAAAAATCTTTAAATGAGAAGGTGTGTCCAAACTTTTGGTCTGTACATCTAGCGGCAAGGAAGGGCCAGAAGGGCTGAAGGCTCATTCCACCCGGGCTGTGGCGTCCTCCTGGGCTGAGAAGACAGGTGTCTCGATAGAAGACATATGTAAGGCTGCTACCTGGTCCTGTCCCTCTACATTCCATAGACACGATAGGTTAGATATAGGTGTATCGGCTGACCTCACCTTTGGGAGAAGAGTGTTCCAGGCTGTGGTCCTTCAATAGATTACTTCATCTCTGTAATTCTCTCATGGTGCTGTCATGGTCGACCGATAAAATCTTAAATTACATACCGGTAATGGGATTTTTCGGAGACCATGACAGCACCCTTATATTCCCTCCTTTCACGTTTGTGGGAACACTCCCGTTTTATTAATTATAATCTCACACTCAGTAGGTTTCGTCTGGTATGGCAATTTTGTGATTGTTTGCTGTGTTTATTAACCTGGCGGTCCTCTCAATGCTCTGTAATCCAAACTGAGGCGGGAGAGAGGTGGCACCCTTTTAAGCCTGTATGTTTCCTCTCCTTGGTGGGCGGATCCCCTCTCTCGTGGTGCTGTCATGGTCTCTGAAAAATCCCGTTACCAGTAAGTAACTTACGACTATTCATTTGATGGAGCAATCAAAAAGTTGTATCCCAAATGGTATTAAAAACGGTCTTAGAAAATTGGAACACAAGCCAAACAATTTGTTTGCAAAGTTTAGAATTTTTTAAAAGCAGTAAAATGTTTTTGTTTTCTTCTGCACCATTTCACTTTATTTGGAATTCATTGCCCTTTTTTTTCTATATGTTGCACAGTAAAGTGAATGGCGTCTTTCAAAAATACTGTAATTTTGTCCCACAAAGTACACCTCAACCCTGCTGTATTGAATAGTGTCTGTGTTATTCACTACGTAATATGTGTTTTTTTTATTGTATACTAATGTATAGTGACTAGTGATGATCGAGCGTGTTCTATGAACCCATTCAGCGAGCACGCTAACAGCCGTGACACTTGCAGGCACGGCGACCTTAAAAGAAATGCCGAGCATGCCAAAATACTCGGCGAGCACCCGAGCGTGCTTGCCGAAGGAGTTGATAGAACACGCTCGATCATCACTAATAGTGACCAGATGCCTCTAAGGAATCTTTTTTGGCCTCTGTTTTACTGGTGCTTGAAGTGCAATTTTTTGTAGCTCTAATGATTAAGTAATATGCAACTATGTGAACTGCAATTGCCAATTAACAATTTAAGGGAATCCATCAGATATACCCCTCCCTTCAATTCCCATTCATGACCATGCAGGATTTGGAAAGATAAATCCATAGACACCTCTATATCTTTTATCTGTTGCTGCATTTCTGAGTGCTCTGGGTGTAACGGAGCACTAACCAAGCCTCAGCCTTCCAAGGTTGCTTCCCTGCCCAGCACCAGCCTCTTTATCTTGATTGATAGCTCACTGTCAGTTTTTTGGGACATCAGGCACCAAACAAGGAAAATCAGTGAGCTAGACACTAGCACTGGGAACTTTCCCTCCGTACACGCAAAACATAAACCAAAAAAAAAGCAATTTGGCACGTTACTTAATTTATGTAGATTTATAGAATGAAATGTTGGATTTCGTACGAGCTCGATCCTTGTTTTTCACAGAACTCATATCTATTATAGTCTAGGGCTGTTCACATATTTCTGTGGACCGCGTATTTTTCACCGAAACAGTTTGACCTGTCGGATTTTGATCCAAATCAAAGTTTAGAGCTTCTCGGATGCAAAACAAAGCTGATGAAAGTCTGAATGAGGCCTTACTCTATTATTTATTTTTTAAGCAGCGTTCATTTCAGGCTGCTGTACACATGAAGAGGGTTTACACACCTAAAATACATATATAAAACAAAGAAATAAGCTACCTTTGACAGACTAGTATGGAGGGAGACACTGCCACTACGAGCTAACAGTGTGGATTCTGGTGTCTCGCTCCTTCCCTCAGGGTGTATTCCAAAAGCCTCCTCCAATAAGCAAGTTCTGGACAAGCTGCAGGTGGAGAGAGAGCGCGGGATTACGGTGAAGGCCCTGACTGCGTCTCTGTTTTACACTTACGAGGGAAAGAAGTATCTCCTGAACCTGATCAACACTCCGGTGAATGTGACGTTTCTTCTTGATTTGTTTCTCTGTGGTCTTGTTGCGGATGTTCAACAGGTCACGGCAGTCTCGTGACCTGTCCAATGACTAAATGACGTCATGGAAGATCCTTTCACTCCACCGCGAGCCATACAAGAGACCAGACGCAGTGGAGAAAAGACCGGGGGCCATCAGAAGGTAAGTATAATGTTATTTTCTCCAATCCCCTCCATGACAGCACACCTGGAGGTAGCCTCCCCATCCTAATTAGGGACAGGAAAACAAGAGGTTAAATAGCCCCTTCCCGCTACAATCCCCAGTGTTTTCCTGTCCCTATGGGATGAAGAGGTTACCTGGGGTGCCTGCGGCCGGCAAGCAGGGCCCTATTAAATTTACCTGCCGGGCTGCAGGGAGCGATCGCCTCCGACCTTCCTTCCTTTGCAGCTCCCGTGTCTCCTTGAGAGCGGGACCCCCCACACACACACTCGCCTGCGTGTAAAGCCGAGTAGGGTTTTGGGGGCTGGGGGCCTCCTGTAGCTCCCCGGCCGGAGTCTCCTCTGTCCTCCATGGCGGCGTGCCGGAAGTCAGGCTTTTGGCCAGCGGGACGTCACTTCTGGTGCGTTCCACTGTGGAACGCATGGGGCCGCGGCGGGAAATTCAAAAGGAGAATCCGCGGTTTGCCCTGAAAATGAGGATCCTTCACCAGATAGGTGAAAATTTGGCACTGGATCTCGGTCTCCCCTATAAAAGACCCAGATGAGAAGACTCCATTAAGGTAGGACAGAATACTCTGCTACTATGGAGGGTGCTGTTCCAAAGCCTGCGTCTGCAGAGCCCAGCGCTAACCCGGCCCCAGTAAGTACTAGGTCCTAGGTTATTCCCCACACTCTTTTGAGCAGGATCCTAAATATATTTTAAATCTCCCCTTTTTTTATTTTTAATTTAGGGAGACAAGGATCCGGCACCGACAGTGGGAGAAAGCACTACAGTTCGCAAATGTGCCATCTGTATTAAAAAGCTGGCTTCAGGGCATAAGAAACCCCTATGCTGGAAATGCACTGACAACATTGTGAAGGAAGAACAGCCTTCCCTTATGGAAGAAGTCAGGGGAATGGTTCGGCAGGAAATACAATCTTCCCTAGCCTCCTTCTCACAAGCCAGAGCTGAAGGTCCATCTCCCCCCAAAAGGAGAAAATATACGGTTAGGGAGACCTCTGATTCAGAATTAGGGTCTATGGAGGAACCGGAAGAAGGGGTCCTAAGTGAAGATCATGAGGAAGATAGGAAATATTACTTTTCGTCTGAGAATATGGAGGAATTGTTGTCGCAGGTGAGAGACACGATGCAGGTGGAAGAGGAGAAGGAAACCCGTACAGTTCAGGATGAAATGTTTGGCGGTCTGAAATCCAAGAAGAAGGTAGTGTTCCCTGTGCATGACAACATTTGGAGTCTTATTTTGGATGAATGGGAGTCACCTGAGAAAAGGCTTAGTATGGCAGGAGAAATGAAGGATAGATTCCCTCTAGATGAAAAGGCGGCTAAGCTATGGATGGAAGTCCCGAAGGTTGATGTACAGGTGGCAAGGGTTGCGAAGAAAACAACCCTTCCCTTTGAAGACTCGTCACAGCTCAAAAATCCTATGGATAGGAAGATGGACAGCCTTCTAAGGAAGGCATGGGAAACATCGGCGGCTTCACTGAAGACTAATATCGCTTCAACTTGTGTAGCTCGTTCCATGTTCCTCTGGCTCCAACAACTAGAGGAACATCTCTGGAAAGGTACCACTCAAGAGGACCTCCTAGCATCTCTTCCTTTTCTGCAGAAGGCCACTGGATTCCTAGCGGATGCCTTGGCGGAGTCGGTCAAGATTGCGGCAAGATCGGCAGCATTATCAAATTCTATGAGAAGAGCTCTGTGGTTGAAGATGTGGAGTGGGGACAACGCATCAAAATCTAAGCTTTGTTCCATTCCATTTAAAGGAGAGTATATGTTTGGGGCGGTGCTAGACGAGTTGTTGGAGAAAGCATCCGACAAGAAGAAGTCTCTGCCAGAGCCAAAGAATCCAAAAAGTTTCAGAAAGAGACCATTTCTTCTCCCTTAACAACAACAGCAGCAAGCATTTCAGTACAGAGGCAAGGGTAAAACTGGTCGCTGGAGTTACACAAAAGGGGGAAGAGGTAGGAATATCTTTCAAGGTTCTAGGCAGGACAGACAATGACGCCAAGAAGGTAGGAGGCAGAATTGCGAGCTTCCTTCCTCAATGGCAGCTTATTGATTGGAAAAGGATTTGTCGTGGCAACAGTAGACCAGCCAGAGGCTTACTACCACGTGCCAATTCATCCGGATTACAGAAAATTTCTCAGATTTGCTGTAACTCAGAACCGAGAGGTACTTCATTTTCAATTCAATGTACTCCCCTTCGGCATTTCGTCAGCACCCCGCCTGTTTAAAAAGATCATGGCAGAGGTAGTAGGTTTATCTAAGGAAACTGAATATCTGCATCGTCCCATATTTAGACAATTTTTTGGTGATGGTTCCCTCGGTTTCAAGTTTGGAAAGAGACCTCCAGATGACCCTCCAGATCCTGGAATCCTTGGGATGGTTGATAAACTACCAAATGTCAGATCTGATTCCCTCCACCAGGAAGACCTCCTTGGGAATTCTCCTGGATTCTCAGCAACAAGCCTCTTTTCTGCCAAAAGAGAAGCAGATTCAGTTGAGGTCGAAAGTTTATGCACTAAAGAACCAGAGAGGAGTGTCATTAAGATTCGCCATGTCCGTCCTCGGGTCCATGACCTCATTTATTTAGGCGGTACCTTGGGCTCAAGCGCATTCAAGGGTCCTTCAAAACTACATCCTTTCCTGTTGGGACAGATCTCCAAGTTCCCTCTCCAACAGAATTCATCTGCCAGAGAAGGTGAGAGCATCTTTAAATTGGTGGCTCTGTCCAGGAAATCTGGAGAAAAGTTCAGCATGGATTCAACTTCCCTTGTTATCCGTCAAAACAGACGCAAGCAAAAGAGGATGGGGAGCAGTAGTCTCCCACGTGGCCTTCCAAGGGGTCTGGTCGCAAGAAATAGCAGAGCAGTACTCAAACTTAAGAGAAATGAAAGTGGTGGAAGAAACCCTATGGGCAGCCACTACTGTGCTTCAGGGGTCGAATGTCAGAGTCTACTCGGACAATATGACAACTATAGCCCACTTGAGACATCAGGGAAGTACAAGAAACAGGAAGTTACAGATGATCTCCGAAAGGATCTTCCACTGGGCGGAGCATAATCTACTATCCTTATCGGCTCTGCATCTGAGGGGCTCCGACAACTATCATGCAGATCTTCTGAGCAGAAAATACATTCATCCAGGGGAGTGGAGCATGAACTCGAAGATATTTCAGATGATTGTTCAAAAGTGGGAATACCCAGATGTGGACCTGTTTGCGAACCAGGAAAACGCAAAAGTAAGAGCCTTTTTCTCTTTGAAACCCGAGGATTCAGCAACAGGGATAGATGCATTCGCTCACCCTTGGAAAGTTGAGCTCGCTAATGCTTTTCCCCTGATTCTGTTAATACCAAGGACTTTACAAAAAATCAGGTCGGAAGGGCTCAAGACTATCCTAATAGCTCCAATGTGGCCAAAAAGAGCATGGTTCGGAACATTGAGCAGTCTAAGAATGGATGATCCATTGATGCTTCCTCGAATCCACGATCTGCTGCATTAGGGCCAGATTTTCCATCCGGCCCCTCAGAATTTGGCTCTAGCAGCTTGGCTTCTGAGACCGCCCTCTGAAAAGCCAGAGGCTTCTCAGTACAGGTGATCCAAATGTGGCGCCCTGCTGTGCATTGGTGCCACAGAACCCAGAAGGGTGCATGGATGGATTTCTCCACAAGAGGCCCTCACTAGATACAAACACCTCTACCTTTCAACTCATACCAGCAGAGGGAGCCCAGATAGGGATATATATAGGGAAGGTGGAGCCAGGCAGCTCAGTTGATTAGTGAGTGCTCAGAGTCAGAGCAGAGCAGGCAGGCTGAGAGAGAGCCTGAGAGCGTGCCGACACTCAGATAGCGGTGAAGACGCAGCACGTCAGCTGCCTAGTAGTGAGGGCCCCGAGTGTGGCCGACGGCAAGGAGAAAAAGGGGAGTGAAACCAAGGGGGCAGAGGAGCACAATAAGCTCACCCCATTATATCTACCGGACACCGGATCCACGCCTACAGGGACCCTTTACACCCAGTGGGGATAACCGGAATCCCAGGAGGACTACAAGTCCCTGACAAACCTGAAGGCTAGACACACACAGGATCAGGAACCACAAAGGCCCCAACGTCCAGGGAAAGTGGTTACCAACCAGAGGTCCTATTTCTGAGCATCTGGTGAAGTAAAAGCAGGACACATAAGCTAGGCCCAGTTGCAGGCTGGCCAGGAGCATACATAGGGACAGACACGGATCAGGAGGCCCTATACCTGCTCCCTGGGGAGAAGTCCAAAAGTGCGCCCTTCATCTGGAGTACCCTGGACCGTACCTAACAGCTGTACCAGTAAAGGAAATGAAGCAAATCCCCTGTCTCTGTCCGTTACTCCTGCTGTGCCATCGCTTTCCCTGCACCACAATGCTCAGCGCAACCTGCATCATTTATACTGCCCTGAGGCCTGCTCCACCTGTGGGGAGCCGTTCCATCTCAAGCTGTCCTGACATCTGCCTCAGAGGACTGTTGCAGCGCTGGTGATCCTCACCAGACACCACAGGTGGCGTCACAACAAATTCCCTACAAATAATTCCTTTTGGCACTGACCGCCCTGGGCCAGCCACCGCGATAATCCCCGCAGGCAGTCTTAGGCCCGGCTGCCGGGTGCCCCACGACACCCCTGGGGGCGAGTCACATACACTGCAGAAAAGCAGAAAACCAGTCACAATTTCCATCTATGGAAAAATCTAGAAAGCTTTCAAGCTATGGTATGAGCCTCGTCCATTAGATCCCTTTCGGCCTGACGTGGCCAGAATCTTGGATTTCCTACAGAACGGTCTGTCTAAAGGATTAAGACCAAGCACGCTGAAGGTCCAAGTCTCGCCTTTAAGTTCCTATTTTGATGCTGATTTGGCCCAAAACAGATGGATTAAGAGGTTCATGATAGCTGCTTCTCGGATTAATCCAACAAGAGCTAAAATAGTTCCACCTTGGGATCTCAACGTAGTTCTTAGAGGCCTAACTATGCATCCTTTCGAGCCAATAGCCGAGGCACACATAGACAAATTGTCTTGGAAAGTGGCATTGCTTATAGCTCTGACTACAGCCAGAAGAGTGAGTGAAATCCAAACCCTGTCTATCAGAGAGACTTATTGTCGTATTTTGGAGGACAGGATCATCCTCCAGTTGGATCCTTCTTTTCTACCTAAAGTGTCGTCTAATTTTCATATGTCTCAGCCAATAATTCTTCTGTAATTCTGTCAAAATCCATCAAATAGCAAGGAAGAAGAATTCCACGCGTTGGATGTAAGAAGGACTATAATCCGCTATTTGAGGCAGACTGAAACCTGGAGGAAGGATCAGAACCTATTTGTCCAATATGGAAGCCCCAATAAAGGAAAGAAAATTGCAAAAATACGCTAGCAAATTGGATTAAGAAAGCAATTTGTGAAACATACATAGTTCAAGATTTGCCTCCTCTGAAATCCTTGAAAGCTCTTTCTACTAGAGCTATGTGGGTCTCCTGGGCGGAAAAAGCTAGTGCATCCATTGAGCAGATTTGCAGGGCAGCTACATGGTCGTCTGTCCATACCTTTGCTAAACATTATAGACTAGATGTAATATCTAATAGAGACTTAGCATTTGGAAGGAAAGTCCTTCAGGCTGTTGTCGCTCCCTAAAATTCATTCTTTGGTATTACTCCAGGTGTGCTGTCATGGAGGGGATTGGAGAAAATAGAATTAGACTTACCAGTAATTCGGTTTCTAAGACCCTCCACAACAGCATGGGTAGTTCCCTCCATTTCTTTGATTGGAAAAATCCTTAGTGTTAATAAATATTTAGAGCATTCATACTGTGTGGTCCTTTGAAAACACTGGGGATTGTAGCAGGGATGGGCTATTTAACATCTTGTTTTCCTGTCCCTAATTAGGATGGGGAGGCTACCTCCAGGTGTGCTGTCGTGGAGGGTCTTAGAAACAGAATTACCGGTAAGTCTAATTCTATTTTTTTTTTTTTACCATTTTTATTCTTTTTTTCAACTATTAACTTGGTCACACTATATAAATACATGCTGGTTGCAAGGATTTATATAGTGTGACCAAGTTGTCAAGCACTTTCCAAGTGATGCTAAAATTGCTTGGAAAGCGGTTGACAACCCGCATGCGGACATGCATGTGAAAAATGCTTAACTTACGTTTGTCCCTGGCAGGAAAAACGCATGTAAAATCTGCATGCGTTTTTTCTGCCAGGGAGATGCAGAAACACTCAGGAAAAATCCGGAGCATTTCTGCATCGTGGGCATGTGGCGCCCCTGAGGGTTCAGTTGCCACAGAGGTACTGCACCTCACCCAGAGGTGTGGTGTCTCCCTTCACTCAGGTAAGATGGGAGTGCTGCAGAGAACCCCCCAAAACACCTGCATCCAACATTACACTGCTTCAGACCGGCTGGAAGGGCAACATGCAGAGCGCAGCTGCTGAGCCCTGTCCCTGGCTGGAGTGGGGGAAACCCAAAGGTAGGGGGAACCAGTAGTGGGTGTGGGTGGAGGAAGCAGTTAGAAGGAGCACACAGTAGGTATATAATGGGAAGCAATCTTAGGGTGGCAGTTCAGAACAGAATGGTCAGTCAGTACAGTACAGACGGTCAGTGAGGACTGTCTGGGAGCAGAGGCTCAGCAGGAGCTCTGCTCCACAAGAAGGGCCCGGGATAGAGGCCCCGGAGTGGAGAAGGGAGTAGGCTCCATTCTAAGAAGGGATCCCAGGGGTACGGCGCGTGCAGGACAGCACCCGTACGCCCCGCATCTGTCAGAAGACAGAGGGATCGGTTGCCCCATTCTAATCTCCAGGGGGTCAGGTTGGTCCCGGATCCGACGTACAGGAAGGACTTCAGCATACCCGAGCGGGATTGAGAGTGGGCAGCGCAGGGCAGCAGGGAGAAGGACCTAGTGTGAAGACGGTCAAAGTAGAAACACGAGAAAGTGGGGTTCTGCCAAGCATTCCTAAACTTCCTGAGGAAGGATTGAACCCCTGCCAGGGTGAACACGGCGCAACGTGGGAGGCCTTCACCTGTAACTTGCACTTGTGTGTTTCCTGAAGAACTGTGAATTAAAATCTTGGACGACTGCACTGAGTTGCCTCCGTCTATTCCTTCACTGGTGCCATTTCCCTCCCTGCACTACAACGCCCAGCGCACCCTCCATCTATTTACACTGCCCTGAGGCCCGCTCCACCTGTGGGGAGCCGTTCCATCTCTAGCTGCCCTAACATCTGCCTCAGAGGACTGTTGCAGCGCTGGTGATCCTCACCAGACACCACAGGTGGCTTCACGACAAATCCTATAAATAATCCCTTTTGCACTGACCGCCCCGGGCCAGCCACCGTGATATTCCCCAAAGCAGCCATAAGGCCCGGCTGCCGTGTGCCCCGCGGCCCAGGGGGCAGCGAGTCACCACTTGGCGTCACGAACAGGATACGTGACCAGCCTGCCATCTGCGGGTAATGTGCGCCTAAAGAAGTGTTTTCTGCCTTGAATGTGGCGCCCGCCCCAGAAGAACGGGCGCCATTATGTGCGTGCTAAAGAACAACAGAATGGAACCTCCCGTCGTGGGCCGGGTCCCAGAATGGCTCCAAAAGCAGGCCCTGCCCCTTGCAACAGTGACTGTCCGCATAGATGTGTCCGTCAAAGCGGGGAGGCCGACACAGGGAGTGACCGACAGCAAAGTGCCATGGGACCGCCCCCGAAAGAGGAGAGGCGGTGGAGAGAAGCTGCGTAAAGACCGGGAGGTGTCAGGCCGAGCTGACGCAGTCGCGGGAGCAGGTCGGAGTGATGTCCCTGTCCCAAATGCGGCTGGCGCTGCTCCATCCCTGGTCCCCCTGCAGCCTGAGGCTGATGACCAGGCTGGGTCAACCTGCAGAAACCAGGGGTTCCCCCGGAGGGGGCCCCACTGTTAAACTGTTTTAGTTAACTGGACTGTACATAAGTTGCCCGGAAGGGTGCAGATGACTTCCTGTTTGCTACCCAGTTACCCGTCAGGGTACAGAGACTGACAGGCTGAGGACTGTGAGAAGCCGGACGTTGACATTGTACATAGTTTAGCACTTCTTAAAGTGCATCCTATTGGTTTTATAATTACAAATATACCTCAGAACAAAAACCCGTTTGGCGTGGCGGAAGACGAGGTCCAGGATTGGATCGTCTATGTCCTGCAGCCATGCCCAGGGCCTACGTTGAGGGTTTGTGGACGGGTCCCTCATGCTGCTACTGTTGCACCCTGGTGCTGGAACTGTCTTGAAAATTGTTTTATATGACAATACTCTTATGATGTTTTATAATGTAACCAGTAACGTTAAAAGAAATGTGCCTCCCATAAAGGGAAGAAATGTTGTTTTATGGTCAAATATGCTGATGCATCTTAAAAATTTAGCATGTCAGTTATGCCTGGTTTTGCTCTGTTCCAGCCCGCGGACGTGCTGTGTTTTACCGGGGGGGAATGTGGCGCCCCTGAGTGTTCAGTCGCCACAGCGGTACTGCACCTCACCCAGAGGTGTGGTGTCTCCCTTCACTCAGGTAAGATGGGAGTGCTGCACAGAACCCCCCAAAACACCTGCATCCAACATGCAGAGTGCAGCTGCTGAGCCCTGTCCCTGGCTGGAGTGGGGGGAACCCAAAGGTAGGGGGAACCAGTAGTGGGTGTGGGTGGAGGAAGCCGTTAGAGGGAGCACTTATACAGTAGGTATATAATGGGAAGCCATCTTAGGGTGGCAGTTCAGAACAGAATGGTCAGTCAGTCTACCATTGGGCCCTATAAGACGTTCTTCATCTCCCGTTGCAGTGGGGTTTTTATTTGTCCAAAAAAAAGACTGGGGGTTGCGCCCCCGCCTTGATTTTCGCGAGTTTAATCGGATCACGGTCTGGGATGCATATCCTCTCCCTCTCATCCCCGACCTCTTTAGAAAAAAATTTGGCTCCTATGATTTGATTAAACTAGACCTCAGGGGGGCTTATAATCTCATTCACATTGAGGAGATGAGTGGAAGATGGCCTTCAATACTCCTGAGGGGCACTATGAAAAGCTTGTGATGGCATTTGGGTTGACTAATGCTCCCGCTTTCTTTCAACACTGTTAGTGACAGTTTTAGTCATCTGGCAGGTAGATCACAACAAACCAATCTTGATGACATATTAATTTACTTACCTCCAGTCACATCAGGTACATATCAGGCAGGTCTTACAGATACTCAAAGATAATAAATTATTTGTCAAACCAGAGAAATGTATGTTCTCCATTCAGGGTTAGTTCTTATCATTCACCGTTTTTGCATGGATCTGGCCAAAGTCCGGACGGTACTGGATTGGTATTATATTCAAGACTTAAAGGCGTTACAAAGTTTTTTGGGTTTCGCCAGCTACTACTGTAAGTTCATCAAAAACTTTTCGGTAGTGGCCAAACCTCTGATGGACGATTTTGCCAAATAGAAAAAAAAATTAAGATTTTATTATTTTACTTTCCATTCTTGTAGCTAAACACAATCCAGCTAAGTTTAAAATTGAAATGAAGCCCCTGTACCCCCCTCTCTAGGTGCTTTTGTACCAAGTCTTCCCTGGTCCAGGATGGTCTCTATATCACAGGCTCCAGCAATAACCTATTGACACATGATTGTGGCAGCCCTCACGCGCTGATATATCACAGTGCCAATAGAAGTGGGAAGCGGCACAGAAATCACAAAATAAAGGCAGTGTTTGTGGTAATGCAAGAATCCAGCAAGCAGAGTAATCCACACGTCATACAACAGCCCAACATGGATGATGAAAAGCTGCGTCTTCAGGCGTCTGTGTAAGAACATCACATTTTTGTTTTCCTTCCAGAATAAGCACCAAATGGAATAGCTGAATGCCAGGATACAGAGACCGGCGGGGGGCAGGGAAGCGCTGTCCGCTGGATTTTGTGCTGGTTTCACAAGCGGTCACCCTGCAGTTTTCTCCGGATAATACTGTGGAGACTTTTCACAACACATCTAATAATTGTGAACCTTCCACTCACATGTTTATTATCTTGTCCGCTGGTCAGACTGGGGGGGATGAAAGCTGGACAAGGGATGAAGAATGATCCTTATTACATATAATGGGTGCACTGAGCGATTGTGAAAAGTCGCAGAGGACTGAGAGCAGAAGGGCAGAGGGTTTCCTCTTCCTCACAAGTACCAGCACAGAAGCCGGAGCAGAAGGGGAGACAAGGGCTGAGCCACTTACACAGACAGAAAGCTGAGGAGAGGAGGGCATGTTATTACTCCAGGATCCGCTCCATTCATTCCCTATGTGGCATTCAAGCGCTGAGCTCGGCTTTTCCGGAGCCCCATAGAGAATGAATGGAGCTGCAGTTGATCCCTGACTTTCCACTCCTTCCCGATCAGACGATGGCTCGCAGCGGTCAGACCCCACGATCAGTAAGTGATCACCGAGCCTGTGGATAAGTGATAACTTGTTTTCTTCAGACATCCCCTTTAAGTAATGGAGCATGCCAGCAGAGAAGGTGGGAGGAGGCGCTGGTTACAGGGGAGACTTTACCTCTAGAGGCCGCATATAGGGCATGTGAGGGGCGGACACTTCCCATATTCATCATTACTGAACCACCGCTCTGTGCGGCTCTTATCTGAGCTGCAGGGGACGCAGCAGTTACTAATCAGCCGCTCTCTGTTCACTTGCAGCCGTCCGAGCTCTGCTGTGCCTGTTAGGGGTGAAGTTCGGGTCCTTCGAGGCATCTACTATGCAGCCTGCACAGCAGATCACAGCCCGAGCACAGCGTCTCCGGGTAAATCTCCACCTTGTGAGTTGCTTCTTGTGCAGCAGCCCCATGCAAGTTGCTCTGCTCTCCTCGGCCAGCTCCTGCTGAATACTGAGCTCCTCTGCCCAATCTAGGAGCTCAATAGCCCTGATCACGTCAGTGGTAGCCCAGCGCTGCTGGATCAAATTTACAAATGGCAAACTAATCAGCCCTAGGTATTTCTAATATGTGCAGAGCAGGCGACATAAGTCTGACCGGTGTCCTCATAGACCTTTCCTCAGCCGGGGTCTAATAGGAGCAGTAAAATGGCCATCATGGGGTCCATTGTTAGATCTCAGCTGCCATAGAAACTCATTGGCACCATGATCATGCCTCCCTCTCCTGTCTAAAGTGCCTAAATGCTGTGGAAGCCCCCTACTGTGTCATTCAATGGATTAAGCTGCCAGGATCAAGGTTGGCTCCACTGTGGGCAGCTGAGGCAGGAGCAGGACTGTGTTATACAGCCACACTTCTGCCACAGATCTTGTAAGGACCTGCCTGATGATAATGTGTCCTATAGAGCAGGTCTTGGTACCGGACTGCCCTGTACATATTTACCACTAGCTGGGAACCAGTTACTTACAAGGTCTAGTTTCGAATGTGTTTCCAGGATCTGTAGTTATCAGCATTTTATCCTTAAGGCCGAGTTATAATATCACTGTAACACTCTCGCCCTGTACCTGTATACCTGCCCTGTGTGCTGCACAAAAGTATATAACAAAATGTGTGTACACAGATATCTATCTCCTGAATGGTATTACTGCTAGATCTCCTGTACATAGAAATATGAGGTTCTTAGCGCACATTTTGAGCAAATTGTGCGAGCCCATCTGCCAACGTCAAGGCGACCTCTTCAGAAGGGTCCCTACACTAACATTACACTAACTTACTAACTGGGACTAGTTTTTTGTATTATTATTATTACCACCATTTTTACTATTTATTATTATTGCATTAATGCAATTAATTGTAACTGTTATAAAACGAATTAAAAAAATGTAATTCTAATTTTTTTTATTAATCTTATGATTCTAATAATGGTATTACTAAAATCCCTATGCCTAAAGCTGTTGATCCAGAAGAAGGCAAAAACCCCAGGACACCTTCAGCCAATTTGTGTCACAGGGGAAAAATTCCTTCTTGACCCCGGGAAAAGGCGATCAGTCTTAGGACCCTGGATCAAACCTAATAATGTTATTACAAGTTATATAATATTACACTAATTATTGTACTACTGGAGTTATTTTAATTTGTTTTTATAAATCTATTTGATATGGTTATTATTACATTGTGCTATCTTATTACAGTATTATTCTTCTTTCCTTTCACTACTAATACTGCCCTATACCTACAGTGTTGATCCAGAAGAAGGCAAAAACCCCAGGACACCTTCAGCCAATTTGTGTCACAGGGGAAAAATTCCTTCTTGACCCCGGGAAAAGGCGATCAGTCCTAGGACCCTGGATCAAACCTATTAATGTTATTACAAGTTATATAATATTACACTAATTACTGTACTACTGGAGTTATTTTAATTTGTTTTTATAAATCTATTTGATATGGTTATTATTACATTGTGCTATCTTATTACAGTATTATTCTTCTTTCCTATCACTACTAATACTGCCCTATACCTACAGTGTTGATCCAGAAGAAGGCAAAAACCCCAGGACACCTTCAGCCAATTTGTGTCACAGGGGAAAAATTCCTTCTTGACCCCGAGAAAAGGCGATCAGTCCTAGGACCCTGGATCACACTGCTATTCTACCTACTACTATTACTACTGTTATTTTATTACTTTCTTACTATTATCACTAGTATTATTACTCATATTACACTAATACGCATATACTACCACTATATTACTACCATCCCTTTCCCCCTAGGGATCTTAAGGTGCAGTTCTGTCCTCCTCCTCCTATTCTGTCCTCCTCCTCTTCCATCCTCCTCCACTTTCGTCCTCCTCCTCTTCCGTCCTCTTCCTCTTCCGTCCTCCTCCTCTTCTGTCCTCCTCCTCTTCCGTCCTCCTCCTCTTCCGTCCTCCTTCTCTTCCGTCCTCCTCCTCTTCTGTCCTCCGCCTCTTCCGTCCTCCGCCTCTTCTGTCCTCCGCCTCTTCCGTCCTCCGCCTTTTCTGTCCTCCGCCTCTTTCGTCCTCTTCCTCTTCCGTCCTCTTCCTCTTACGTCCTCCTCCTCTTCGGTCCTCCTCATCTTCCGTCCTCCTCCTCTTCCGTCCTCCTTCTCTTCCATCCTCCGCCTCTTCCGTCCTCCGCCTCTTCTGTCCTCTGCCTCTTCCATCCTCCGCCTCTTCCGTCCTCCGCCTCTTCCGTCCTCCTTCTCTTCCATCCTCCTCCTCTTCCGTCCTCCTCCTTTTCCGTCCTCCTCCTCTTCTGTCCTCCTCCTCTTCCGTCCTCCGCCTCTTCCGTCCTCCATCTCTTCCGTCCTCCGCCTCTTCCATCCTCTTCCTCTTCCGTCCTCATCCTGAGACATAATAAATAGCATTAAAGCTGCAGTAATTATTTATATTATATATACACACTGCTCAAAAAAATAAAGGGAACACTCAAATAACACATCCTAGATCTGAATGAATGAAATATTCTCATTGAATACTTTGTTCTGTACAAAGTTGAATGTGTTGACAACAAAATCACACAAAAATCATCAATGGAAATCAAATTTATTAACCAATGGAGGCCTGGATTCGGAGTCACCCCCAAAATTAAAGTGGAAAAACACACTACAGGCTGATCCAACTTTGATGTAATGTCCTTAAAACAAGTCAAAATGAGGCTCAGTATTGTGTGTGGCCTCCACGTGCCTGTATAACCTCCCTACAACGCCTGGACATGCTCCTGATGAGGTTGCGGATGGTCTCCTGTGGGATCTCCTCCCAGACCTGGACTAAAGCATCCACCAACTCCTGGACAGTCTGTGGTGCAACGTGACGTTGGTGGATGGAGTGAGACATGATGTCCCAGATGTGCTCAATGGGATTCAGGTCTGGGGAACGGGCGGGCTAGTCCATAGCTTCAATGCCTTCATCTTGCAGGAACTGCTGACATACTCCAGCCACATGAGGTCTGGCATTGGGCACAACCCCCATCTGTGGACGTCTGGCCCTCATCCCACTCTCATGGAGTCGGTTTCTAACCGTTTATGCAGACACATGCACATTTGTGGCCTGCTGGAGGTCATTTTGCATGGCTCTGGAAGTGCTCCTCCTGTTCCTCCTTGCACAAAGGCAGAGGTAGGGGTCCTGCTGCTGGGTTGTTGCCCTCCTATGGCCCCCTCCACGTCTCCTGGTGTACTGGCCTGTCTCCTGGTAGCGCCTCCAGCCTCTGGACACTACGCTGACAGACGCAGCAAACCTTCTTGCCACAGCTCGCAATGATGTGCCATCCTGGATGAGCTGCACTACCTGAGCAACTTCTGTGGGTTGTAGAGTCCGTCTCATGCTACCACGAGTGTGAAAGCACAACCAACATTCAAAAGTGACCAAAACATCAGCCAGAAAGCATTGGTACTGAGATGTGGTCTGTGGTCTCCACCTGCAGAACCACTCCTTTATTGAGTGTGTCTTGATAATTGCCAATAATTTCCATCTATTGTCTTCCATTTGCACAACAGCATGTGAAATTGATTGTCAATCAGTGTTGCTTCCTAAGTGGACAGTTTGATTTCACAGAAGTTTGATTTACTTGGAGTTATATTCTGTTGTTTAAGTGTTCCCTTTATTTTTTTGAGCAGTGTATATTTTCTCATGTCATGTATTTACTACTAAAAGTAATTTTTTACATTTAGGTTTCATTAAGTGTTTTACACCGACTATTACAGACTTATTGTTTCCCTGCACATTCAAGTTTTGTGTTTTCTTTGGGCATAGATCAGCTAATAGGCACTCAGGAAAAAAAAACAGATTAAAGATCTACAAACTCTCCCTTAAGACTAAGGAGCTCACTGATAGATTCTCAGTTAGCTAATTTTGCAGCCAGCAATAGACAGTGCAGCACAGATGCTACAGAAGGCAACATTTTTAATGAAACTCAATTACAGAAATCGATTTTAGCCCCAAATACTTGCATTAAAGTAAAAAAAATGGCCCCAAAGCTGGACAACCGCTTTAACTCCTTACTAGAGATGAGCGGTGTTCGACTAGAACTGTTCGCCAATCTCAAATTCGAGCTGTTTTGGGCGGTGTTCGAGTTGTTCGACGAACCCGAACGATTTGCAAAAAATTCGGCTGTTCGAGGTTATGTTCGATAACTGTTCGTGCACCAAAAGCGTGTCCTGCATGTCTGGCGCTATTTAGAGCACCAATCATGCAGGGATTGTCTGCCACTCACTGTAATGCCACAGCCATGGTGGTTGTGGCATTACACTGATTGCCCAAATCGATGGGAACAGTGCCAACAGTGAAACATGAAAAGCCGGCAATTCAGCAGCGGCATACACCTGTACCCGACAATTTAGAACCGAAAGAATAGAGCTTCACACATAGATTAGATAGATATAAACATGTCAGCCACATATATACGAAGTACAGTGAAAGTGCTGCTTACTGTACTTGTCATTTAGCGTAAAGGATTTATCAAAAAAAATAATAGTGTTTTCATGCACCGTCTCTTTAAAAAAGCCGGCCGGCAATTCAGCAGCGGTACCCGACAATTTATAACAGACAGAATAGAGCTTCACACATAGATTAGATAGATAGAAACATGTCAGCCACATATATACGAAGTACAGTGACAGTGTTGCTTACTGTACTTGTCATTTAGCGTAAAGGATTTATCAAAAAAAATAATAGTGTTTTCATGCACCGTCTCTTTAAAAAAGCCGGCCGGCAATTCAGCAGCGGTACCCGACAATTTATAACAGACAGAATAGAGCTTCACACATAGATTAGATAGATAGAAACATGTCAGTCACATATATATGAAGTACAGTGACAGTGTTGGTTACTGTACTTGTCATTTAGTATTAAAATAAAGGATTTATTATTAAAAAAATTGGCGTGGGGTTCCCCTTAATTTTAGGCTCTAGCGAAGGTTAAGCAGACGGCTGGGGCAGATGTTTGAAGCCTGGGAAGGGGGTAATACCCACGGAGCTTCCCAGGCTACTAATATCAGCCCCCAGCTGAATACATAGCCTTTACTAGCTATTAAAATGGGGGACACCCCAAAAAAAATGACGTGGGGTCCCCCCTAATTTAATAGCTAGCAAAGGCTAGGCAGACAGCTGGGGGCTGATATTAATAGCCCAGGAAGGGAGCCATGAATATTGGCCCCCTCCCAGGCTAGAAACACCAGCCGTCAGCCGCCCCAGAAATGGCGCATTCATAGGATGCGCCAATTCTGGCACTTAGCCTCGCTCTTCCACGCTGCCCTGGTGCGGTGGCAGGGGGTAATAGGGTTGGGGTTGATGTCAGCTTATAATGCCAGCTGACATCAAGCCCAGGTTAGTAATGGAGAGGCGTCTATAAGACACCCCCATTACTAACCCCATAGTCAAAGTTAAAAAAAACACAAACACCCAGAATAAAGTCCTTTAATTGAAATAAAGACACAATCCTTTATTGTTCTAAATTAAACCATACTTACCGTCACGCCCATTCCAGCTGAAGCCAACGATCTCCTGCAATAAAAGAAAAATAATAAAGCAACCTCATCCTTACCTTTCCATGGTTCCCACGACAGCTTCAGCTCTGCTACATCGAGATGACAGGCTGGACCGCAGCAGAACGCTGCCATCCAGCCTCTCATCCCGCAGACACTGAGAAGCGCAGGCTTGCTTGCGCTGCTCAGCGTCTCTCTGTGACGACATCCAGATGAGCCGAGTTCATGTCCAATGAACTCGGCTCACCTCATGCACGTCACTGACAGCGTGGGAAAATTCTCACGCTGAAGCGGTGAGTGCAGGAGAATTTTCCCACGCTGTCAGTGACGTGCATAAGGTGAGCTCATGTCCAATGAACTCAGCTCACCTCCTGCACGTCACTGACAGCGTGGGAGAATTCTCCTGCACTCAGCGCTTCAGTGTGAGAATTCTCCCACGCTGAAGCGCTGAGTGCAGGAGAATTTTCCCACGCTGTCAGTGACGTGCATGAGGTGAGCCGAGTTCATTGGACATTAACTCGGCTCATCTGGATGCCCTCACAGAGAGACACTGTGGAGCGCAAGCAAGCCTGCGCTTCTCAGTGTCTGCGGGATGAGAGGCTGGATGGCAGCGTTCTGCTGCGGTCCAGCCTGTCATCTCGATGTAGCAGAGCTGAAGCTGTCATGGGAACCATGGAAAGGTAAGGATGATGTTGCTTTATTATTTTTCTTTTATTTCAGGAGATCGTTGGCTTCAGCTGGAATGGGCGTGATGGTAAGTATGGTTTAATTTAGAACAATAAAGAATTGTGTGTTTATTTCAATTAAAGGACTTTTTTCTGGGTGTTGTGTTTTTTTTAAATACTTTACTAGAAATTCATGGTGGTCATGTCTAATATTGGCGTGACCCCATGAATTTCGGGCTTAGGGCCAGCTGATAATGCCAAGCTGGCCCTAACCCCTTTATTACCCAGTGAGCCACCGCATCAGGGCCCTGGATGAGTTGGGTACAGCGCCAGAAGATGGCGCTTCTATGAACGCGCCATTTTCCGGGGTGGCTGCGGACTGCAATTTGCAGCGGGGGTGGCCCAGAAAGCTTGGGCCTCCCTGCGCTGCGGATTCCAGCCCCCAGCTGCCTAGTTGTACCTGGCTGGACACAAAAACAGGGCGAAGCCCCACGTCAATTTTCTTTAAATTATTTCATGAAATAATTAAGAAAAAAAGGGCTTCCCTATATTGTTGTGTCCGGCCAGGTACAAATAGGCAGCTGGTGGTTGGGGGCAGCCCGTTCCTGCCTGCTGTACCTGGCTGGACACAAATATAGTGTGAAGCCCCACGTCAATTTTTTTTAAATTATTTCATGAATTTCCTGAAATAATTTAAAAAAATTGAAGTGGGGCTTCGCACTATATTTGTGTCCAGCCAGGTACAGCAGGCAGGAACGGGCTGCCCCCATCCACCAGCTGCCTATTTGTACCTGGCCGGACACAACAATATAGGGAAGCCCTTTTTTTCTTAATTATTTCATGAATTTCATGAAATAATTAAAAAAAAAGTACGTGGGGCTTCGCCCTATTTTTGTGTCCAGCCAGGTACAACTAGGCAGCTGGGGGCTGGAATATGCAGCGCAGGGAGGCCCAAGCTTTCTGGGCCCCCCCCCGCTACAAATTGCAGTCCGCAGCCACCCCGGAAAATGGCGCGTTCATAGAAGCGCCATCTTCTGGCGCTGTACCCAACTCATCCAGGGCCCTGGTGCGGTGGCTCACTGGGTAATAAAGGGGTTAGGGCCAGCTTGGTATTATCAGCTGGCCCCAAGCCCAAAATTCATGGGGTCACGCCAGTATTAGACATGACCGCCATGAATTTCTAGTAAAGTATTTAAAAAAAACACAACACCCAGAATAAAGTCCTTTAATTGAAATAAAGACACAATTCTTTATTGTTCTAAATTAAACCATACTTACCATCACACCCATTCCAGCTGAAGCCAACGATCTCCTGCAATAAAAGAAAAATAATAAACCAACCTCATCCTTACCTTTCCATGGTTCCCACGACAGCTTCAGCTCTGCTACATCGAGATGACTGGCTGGACCGCAGCAGAACGCTGCCATCCAGTCTGTCATCCCGCAGACACTGAGAAGCGCAGGCATGCTTGCGCTCCTCACTGTCTCGCTGTGACGGCATAAAGATGAGCCGAGTTCATGTCCAATGAACTCAGCTCACCTCCTGCACGTCACTGACAGCGTGGGAAAATTCTCCTGCAATCAGCGCTTCAGCGTGAGAATTTTCCCACGCTGTCAGTGACGTGCATGAGGTGAGCCGAGTTCATTGGACATGAACTCGGCTCATCTGGATGTCGTCACAGAGAGACGCTGAGCAGCGCAAGCAAGCCTGCGCTTCTCAGTGTCTGCGGGATGACAGGCTGGATGGCAGCGTTCTGCTGCGGTCCAGCCTGTCATCTCGATGTAGCAGAGCTGAAGCTGTCGTGGGAACCATGGAAAGGTAAGGATGAGGTTGCTTTATTATTTTTCTTTTATTGCAGGAGATCGTTGGCTTCAGCTGGAATGGGCGTGATGGTAAGTATGGTTTAATTTAGAACAATAAAGGATTGTGTCTTTATTTCAATTAAAGGACTTTATTCTGGGTGTTTGTGTTTTTTTTAACTTTGACTATGGGGTTAGTAATGGGGGTGTCTTATAGACGCCTCTCCATTACTAACCTGGGCTTGATGTCAGCTGGCATTATAAGCTGACATCAACCCCAACCCTATTACCCCCTGCCACCGCACCAGGGCAGCGTGGAAGAGCGAGGCTAAGTGCCAGAATTGGCGCATCCTATGAATGCGCCATTTCTGGGGCGGCTGACGGCTGGTGTTTCTAGCCTGGGAGGGGGCCAATATTCATGGCTCCCTTCCTGGGCTATTAATATCAGCCCCCAGCTGTCTGCCTAGCCTTTGCTAGCTATTAAATTAGGGGGGACCCCACGTCATTTTTTTGGGGGGGTCCCCCATTTTAATAGCTAGTAAAGGCTATGTATTCAGCTGGGGGCTGATATTAGTAGCCTGGGAAGCTCCGTGGGTATTACCCCCTTCCCAGGCTTCAAACATCTGCCCCAGCCGTCTGCTTAACCTCCGCTAGAGCCTAAAATTAAGGGGAACCCCACGCCAATTTTTTTAATAATAAATCCTTTATTTTAATACTAAATGACAAGTACAGTAACCAACACTATCACTGTACTTCATATATATGTGACTGACATGTTTCTATCTATCTAATCTATGTGTGATGCTCTATCTTTCTGTTCTAAATTGTCTGGTACCGCTGCTGAATTGCCGGCCGGCTTTTTTAAAGAGACAGTGCATGAAAACACTATTATTTTTTTAAATAAATCCTTTACACTAAATGACAAGTACAGTAAGCAACACTATCACTGTACTTATTATATATGTGACTGACATGTTTCTATCTATCTAATCTATGTGTGAAGCTCTATTCTTTCTGTTCTAAATTGTCGGGTACAGATGCTGAATTGCCGGCCGGCTTTTTTAAAGAGACGGTGCATGAAAACACTAATATTTTTTTTAATAAATCCTTTACACTAAATGACAAGTGCAGTAACCAACACTGTCACTGTGCTTCTTATATGTGTGACTGACATGTTTCTATCTATCTAATCTATGTGTGATGCTCTATTCCTTCTTGTCTAAATTGTCGGGTACCGGTGTATGCCGCTGCTGAATTTGCCGGCCGGCTTTTTTAAAGAGAGTGTCTTCTGAGCAGTTTGTCAGCTTTTGGACACCTTTGCAGGTGTTTTCTATGTGTTTCTATGTGTTTTTGTTTGCCTGCCATTGGTTTTAACGGTGTTCGACGGTGTTCTAAGGTGTTCGACGAACAGTTCGACGAACAGTTCCTCGAACATCCCGGTGTTCGACGAACCGAACCGAACCCGAACACTACGGGGGTGGCTCAACACTACTCCTTACCAACATCTGCCGTACATGTATGGTATAAGTCAGTAGCGGGTGTATGGAGCAGGGTCAGCTCGCCGCGTACATGGCAGATAATGGCTGTGACAAACAACCAGGACCTGTCTCTAACAGCTGCGAGTGGAGCGAAGATCTGCCCACCACTGTTAACCTGTTCAGTGCTGCTGTCAATCTCTAACAGCAGCATTAACAGCGCGCCAGCATTGGGACGCGTCGTTCCATACGCCCACCGGCGCTCCTGTGACGCGATCATAGGGCGCCGATGGACTGCTATGACATCCGGGGGTCTGCTGAAGCCTCCGTGCCTGTCATCATAAAGCTTCATTTGGGCTGTAAAGAAGACCGTGGTTTTGCTATATGGAGCATTACTGTGGTATCGCTGTATATAGCACAAGCAATCAGATGATGTATACAAATACAGTGAAAAAAAGTATATATATATTTATTAAAACCCCACACGTTCAACTCACCTCCCACTAAAAATAAAGATAATAAAAATATACACATTTTGTGATATGGTCTCTTTCAGAGAAATACAATCTATCAAAATATAAAAAAAAAAAACGATCAGTGAACACAGAAAAAAATTCAAAAAGACAAAATTGCATTTTTTCGTTCGCCTCAATACTGCAGAAAATCCTGTAAGAAGCGATGACCATGACATATGTGTCCCAAAATGTTATCAATAAAGTCCTCTTGCCCTTCAAAAAATAAGCCCCCACACAGCTCCATCAACCCGGAAACTGAAAATGTTTCGGGTCTCAGAAAAAATGGTGACTCAAAAAAAAAGTTTTTTTCTTTTGCCAAAACTATTGGAGAAGTTTGGTCTTGCTGTAATCACACTGAGGAGTAGGATCCTATTACCAGGTCATTTTTACCACACAATGTGCGCCGTTAAAACCGTTCCCAGAAAAAACAATGTCTGGCTTTTTTTTTCGCACTTTTACTGCACTTGGAATGTTTTTCCCGTTTTCTAGTACTATGTGGTAAATGAATGGTGTCATTTATAAGGACAGCTCATCCTACAAAATAACAAGACCTCACACTATGTGGACAGATATCAAAAAGTTATAGCCCTTGGAAAAAGCGGAGGAAAAAACAGAAAAAAAACATAAATTGGTTATGTCGGGAAAGGGTAAAGCTGAAGAAACGCATGTAAGAGCAGAATATGGAGGAAGGTCAGATATCACAGACTGGTGGATACTACCTGCTCCATCGCTGGCAGAATACTCCACCCCCATGGTGTCCGCTGATATCTTCTCTTGTAGCAACGTCTCCAAACTCTATAAAACATCGGGAACAGTCAGCAGAGGGTTTGATGATTGGCTCATATTGGCGATATACTCAGGGGCATTACTGGGGCCAGGGAAGATTGGGAATGAATAGCGTATTGACTGTTAGAGATGTGATCTCTTCCATTAAAGGGGATGTCTAGTTGGAACAAGTTATCACTGATCTCTGGATAGGTGATGACCTGTCCCAGTGGGAGCACCCCTTTATTATGTGGTATATATGGAGGATGTGATATCATGCAGAGTTCTAGCAGTATTACACTTCGGTCCGTTCTGCGTGCATCTGGGCCATTCCCTATGGAGGAGCGGAGCTGGGGGTAAATATCAGGATCTCGTCGCTGGATCCATCCAGATGGGAGATGTAACGAGTGCGGCGCCCCCCACTGGTGTCTCAGCGTATTATGTGTTGGGGAATAATAGCTTATTGTCTGGTAAATGTGCTGATTCCTGTCAGTTGTGATCGCTGAGTGCGTGTGATGGGATGTGGCTCCGTCCGTTATATTATATCACGTCTTATACCTATAATCTCTCGCTGATCGCAGGTGTCTGTCTTCACACTCAGATGAGAAGGAACAAACTGACGATATAGGACTTTTTTTTTTTTTCCAAATTCAAACCGAGCAATCCTATTGGCTGAGTATGAATGCAGTTACCATGGTGACAGAAGTAGCAGCAGATTTAAAGGGACAAAACACTAATATTGTACTAAAGTGTATTTTATTATATATTTCACATAACTGACTGGGTACACCTTGGTGCGGGTGGGATGGCTTTTTTTAAATCAAAAACCATGTTTACTAAGTACCCTATATTATATATATTCACTATTGCTTTTTACTTACTTATAGCAGGGTATATGCTCATATTGTTTCTATCCTAAGTTTGTCTATTTTCTAATAGAGACATGACCAGTCCTCTTTAGAATTTTATAGTGACCCCATTGAGGTCATGGACTGATATTGGGGATTGCAGAGTTGGGGCAAGGTGACAGGTGACAGTAAGTGACATCAAATGAAGGCTATGGTGCATACACAGTAAATCAGTCGTGTTATTCCACAGAAATGCTGTTCTATAAGGCTGTGTGCCCACGTAGCGTTTTTCAAGCGTTTATGCTGCGGAATTTCCGCAGCGGAAACGCTTGTAAAACGCTAGGTAATCCGCCCCCCATGGTCCCCAAGGGGATTCCGCATGTTCTATGCACATGCTGCGGATTTTTCCGCAGCGTTTATGCTGCGTACAAAAATCCGCAGCATGTAATTTAATTTTGCGGAAGCGAAGCGGAACTCCCGCCATTGACTTGCATTGAGACGCACAGAAACCGCGACTGTACATTTTTACAAGCGGCTTCTATGCGTCTCTATGTGCGGATGGTACCCAGTTCTGGAGGAGAGGAGACTCTGATCCAGACCTGGGTACCATTGTACCTGTAAAAAAAAGAATTAAATAACAAATAAAGTTTATATTCACCTGTCCGGCGTCTTCTCTCTGAATGCCAGCAGCGCTGAAGGACCTTCGGTGACGTCACAGTCATGTGACCGCAGGCCCTTCACCGCTCTGTCTCGCGATATGCCGGCAGCCGGGAACCAGCCAGGAAGCAGCGCTGCAGCCACGCCGGGGCCTCGGGGGTGAGTATAGCTTTATTTGTTTTAATTTTTACGGTTCACACTGCATAAATCCATGCTGTTTCCATGGATTTATACAGTGTGACCTAGTTGTCAAGCACTTTCCAAGTGATGCTAATCGCCTGGAAAGTGCTTGTCAATCTGCATGCAGAAATGCATGTGAATCCGCATGTGGATCCGCATGTATTCTGCAGGAAAAACGCATGCACAATCTGCATGTACAATCTGCATGCGTTTTTTTCTGCCAGGGAGATGCAGAAATGCTGCAGAAATTTTCTGCTTCATTTCTGCATCGTGGGCACATAGCCTAAAACACAAAATATCTTCATATGGTGAGGAGTTGTGTTGTGTTTTCATCATTTACATTCTAGCGTGGTGATCACATAAAATGTAAAATTCCTATTAAATAATTACTGAATGACAGTAGCCTGTATCCCTGGAGGACAAGTCATTTACCGCTTCACCAGGTTTGATGTTCTAATGCATTTAGATGTTTCAGTATTTGTATATATGTATATATATATTTTCCCCCCTTAAGGGTATTCAAGCGCAGACGGTGACCAATTTTTTCCTCGCCTTTGAAGCACAGCTTTCAATTATTCCTGTCGTAAACAAGGTAAAAAGCTTAGAGCCGAACACTATCAGACTCCTTCAGTCCCGCAGCAGGTAAATCTGTGAACATCGCCGGCACTGCTGCTGTTCCTAGTACCGATCCCTCTATGAGCGGCTGTGCAGTAATGAAGGCAGGATTCACCCCAAACTTGCTCGTCTTTTTTTTCGATTTCCAGTTCTGGTAATTAGTTATACACATGTGTATATCCAGTGGTCAACTCACAACCTGTGTATGGAAAATGAATTGTTTGCTGTATGCATCGCATTTGTAGGATGCACACTGTTCATTTCATTATGGAGCGGAGTAGGAGGAGACTTTCATTACTGTTCCCTTTACTTCCTCCCTGCTGATAGGAAATGCCATGCTGTTTGCTTGTGTCCTGTGATTACAGCAGCCTGCAACAGTTTTCAAGCGTGCACTTCCCGGCTCAGGCATCAAGCAGTAAATGATAAAATTAACACGCTGCTCTCCCTTTGTTAGTCACTTTTTTATCTTCTTCCCCCTTCTACGAATGCTGTAGTCCTTTATTCTAGAACTGCTCTAAAATGGTTCTCTCTGGAGTGTTGGGATTTGGGTTTAGGGTGGGTTAGGGAATTGAAGTTCAGATACTTTGTTCATGTTTTATACTATGGAATTACTATGTCATGTATGTTATTTGAAAGATGGAAAATTTGTATTTGGAGTTTTTCAATAAAAATTATTTGATTAAAAAAAAATCATGAAATTAAAATTCCTCCCGTTCTTGAGAAAGAATAGGATTTTTACTAAGAGGTAAATTGCACGTTCCTTGTTTTACAGGCACTTTACATTTTTGCTAGTTTTGTGCGATTACACAATCCCTTCTAAAGGCCAGTGCCAGTTGTACATCTCTCCCTAAACTCTTGTTCAGCACTATATTTTATGCCAGTTTTATTATATGGTTTCTAGATTTTGTCCAGCTTTGATAAATAATTAGTATTTATACTTTTGCTTTTAGGCTGCGTGCCCACGTTGCGAATTACAAGCGTTTTTGATGCGGAATTTCCGCAGCGGAAATGCTTGTAAAACGCATGGTAATCCCCACCCCATGGTCCCCAAGGGGATTCCGCAAGTTCTATGCACATGCTGCGGATTTTTCCGCAGCTTTTATGCTGCGTTCAAAAATCCACAGCATGTCAATTAATTTTGCGTTTCCGCAAGCGGAATTGCCTTGTGCAATGCATTAAAAACGCAAGGCAATTCCGCATGTGGAATACGCGAGATAAACGCACGAAAAACGCGCGATAAATGCGTGCGGAATTCCGCATGCATTTTTCCGGGAGAGGACTTGCAGAAATTAAGCAGAAATTTTCTGCTTCATTTCTGCAACGTGGGCACATAGCCTGAGGCTGAGTTCACACGATGCGTTTTTCATGCGTTTCCGCGGCGTTTTTGCAGTTGCGTAAACGCTGCGGAAACGCATGAAAAAAGCATGGTAGAAGGGCAGCAATGTTCCCCAATTGAAATCCGCATGTGCAGGTTTGCCTTGGTTAAAACTGCACAATCCTTTACTGGACTGGTCTACTAATGAGATTAAGTCTTGGAGTCCTAAGTGCTATGATAAATGTTGTAATGGTCGCATTGCAGCTGTGGAAAAAGGGGAATTATCTGTACCTATTCAGGATTTTTGGAAGGTTTTTTCAGAGGAGGAGTCGCAAGTTTTACCTCCTCATAGGGACTATGATTGCACCATTGAGTTTGTTTCTGGAGCTACTCTTCCCAAGAGTCGCTTATTAAATCTGACTATCCCTGAAAGAAAGGCCTTGGAGGAATACATACAGACGAGCTTGGCTGCTGGTCACATTAGACCTTCTAAGTCGCCTGTGGCCGTTGGATTTTTCTTTGTTAAAAAAAAAGATGGTGGTTTACGTCCATGTCTGGACTTTCATGAAATTAATAAGATTACCGTACGCAATTCCTACCCATTGCCGTTAATTCCAGACTTGTTTAACCAGTTAGTGGGGACCAAGTGGTTCTATAAAATTGATCTCCGGGGGGCATACAATTTGTTACGAATGAAGGAGGGTGATGAATGGAAAACTGCTTTTAACACTCCGGTAGGACATTTTGTGAATCTGGTGATGCCCTTCGGTCTTACCAATGCACCCGCGTTTTTTCAGAACCTTATTAATGACATCCTGAGACCTTTGATTGGCAAGAATGTGGTTGTGTATTTGGATGACATTCTGATTTATTCACCAGATCTGGATTCCCATTGGCAGAGCGTACGTGAGGTGTTGCAGTTATTGAGTGATAATTCACTTTTTGCTAAGCTGGAGAAATGTGAGTTCGCTGTGCAGAGAATTAGTTTTTTGGGCTACATTATCTCCAGCGAGGGCTTTGAGATGGACCCGGTGAAAGTTCAGGCTGTGCAGGAATGGCCTAGGCCTATTGGTTTGAAATCGATACAGAGATTTTTGGGTTTCGCCAATTATTACAGAAAATTCATTAAGAATTTTTCTATAATTGTTAAGCCACTGACTGATCTCACCAGGAAAGGTGCGAATACGGTCCAGTGGACTACTGAGGCCATTGAAGCTTTTGTGTATCTCAAGGAGAGGTTCAGTTCTGCCCCTATCCTTATGCAGCCTGATGAGACCAAGCCTTTTTTGGTCGAGGTTGATGCTTCTTCGGTGGGGGTCGGTGCAGTTTTGTCTCAGGAGAACAAGGATGGAGTACATCCCTGTGATTTTTTTTCAAAAAAATTTTCAGAAACCGGACTTAATTACAATGTTGGTAATCGGGAATTGTTGGCTATTAAACTTGCGTTTGAACATTGGCATCATTTCTTGGAAAGTGCTAAATTTCCTGTTCAGGTTTTCACAGATCATAAGAATTTGATCTATCTGGATGCTGCCAAACGCTTGAATGTCCGTCAAGCTAGGTGGGCACTTTTTTTTTCTCGGTTTAATTTTTCTGTTACCTATATCCCTGGTACTAGGAATGTTAAAGCCGATGCTTTATCTCGCAGCTTTTCCCCCATGGTTGGTACCGAGGAGGAGGAGAGCATTTTACAGGAAGGAGTTGTGGTAGCAGCATTAGACTCTGTTTTGGAAGAAGGGATTCTGAAAGCCCAAGAGGATGCCCCATCTAACACTCCTCATGGGAGATTGTTTGTGCCTAGAACCTCTAGGAGAGATTTGTTTGTGGGGTATCATGAGTCTCGGTTGGCAGGTCATCCAGGAATTTCTAGGACTAAGAGACTTATCAGTCGCAGTTTTTGGTGGCCCGGGTGGCAGAAGGAAGTCATCAAGTGGGTGCGTCAGTGTACGGTGTGTGCTAGGTCAAAGGCTTCCCATACCCCTGCTGCGGGGTTGCTTTGACCTCTGGAGGTTCCTAGTGCGCCTTGGACACATTTGGCAATGGATTTTATTACTGACCTTCCTGTGTCCGAGGGTTTCACTGACATCTGGGTGGTCATGGACCGTTTTAGCAAGATGTGTCATTTGGTTCCATTCATTAAGCTACCCTGCGCTAAGACACTCGCTAAGGCGTTTGTTAAGGAAATTGTCAGGCACCATGGCGTTCCCACCGACATTGTTTCTGATAGGAGACCTCAGTTTGTGGCTCGCTTTTGGCGTGCTTTTTGTGACAGGTTGGGAGTCCATTTGTCATTTTCGTCTGGTTATCATCCTGAGTCTAATGGACAGACTGAAAGAAAGAACCAGGATGTGGAACAGTTTTTGCATTGATTTGTGGCAGACAATCAAGAGAGGTGGTCTGAGTTTCTGCCACTCACAGAATTTGCTCTTAACAACCATACATCCTCCTCTGCTGGGTGTTCTTTTTTTGTTGTACTGGGAGACATCCGTCTTTTGGTTCGTTCTCCAAATTGCGGTCGGCGGTGCCGGAGGAGGAGAATTTTTCCGGTGATTTGGAGAGAGTTTGGACTAATGTACGTTGTAACCTTCAAGAGGCTAACAAAAAGTCCAAGAAGTATTTTAACAGGAAATGTAAAGAGGTTTTGTTTACTGTGGGTGACATGGTTTGGTTGTCCTCAAAGAATCTGCGATTGAGGATTTCCTCTAAAAAATTGGGTCCGAAGTTTGTGGGGCCTTTTAAGGTGCTTCAGGTGGTTAACCAGTCTGCTGTTAGGTTGGAGGTTCCCTCCTCCTGGAAGATTAATCCTGTGTTTCATGTTTCCTTGTTGAAAAAGGCTGATGTATCGGATAGGGAGGCCACTGTCACAGTTCCTCCGGTGGTGGAAGACGGCGAATATGAAATTTCTCGTATCCTGAATTCCAGAGAGCATAGAGGGAGATTGCAGTATCTCGTCGCTTGGAAAGGTTTCGGTCCCGAGGAATAACTCCTGGGTTAAGGCGGATGATGTCTCTGCCCCTAGACTTGTCAGAGCTTTCCACAGGAGATTTCCAGATAGGCCTGGGCCTGGAGGATCCGGAGGATCCTCATAAAAGAGGGAGTACTGTTAGAACCCTCCTGTTTGTTTTTGTTTCTATCTTGTGTTTTGCGGTCACGTGACCATCTTCCTATTTATTCCAGCTCCGCCCTTCTGGCCTTGCTAGACTTCAGTGTTGTTTAGACTGTCTTTCTAGCCAGGTGCTTTTGTGCCTATCTATCTCTAGTTTGCTTGGTCCTCTGGACCTCTAGTACTTTTGTCAGTTTTTCTTTTGCTCTGCAACAACTTCTGTTAGGAGGTGTCCCATTTTTGTCCCAGTCCTTAGTTCTTTTAGGGACCCCTTCCTTTCTCTATAGGTCTCCGTTCAGACTAGCCGAGGACGAAGGCGGGTCTGTTCACAAGGAACAGGTTGCCTGCTACAACGTAGGGACTCAGCTTAGTCTTACTGTGGGGACAGCTCTCCCCTTCTTTCCCTAGTTTATGTTGCAGATCATAATAATCTTGGATCTACTCATACTTAACAGACAGAACCTTCAGTGTTTCTCACTCACACACCACCTCCTCATCTCGCATCCTATCTGTCAGTGTTCCCCAAGGTTAAGTCATAGGACCCCTGCTCTTCTCCATCTACACCTTCGGCCTGGGACAGCTCATAGAGTCCCACGGCTTTCAGTATCATCTCTATGCTAACGACACACAGATTTACCTCTCTGGACCTGATATCACCTCCTTACTAACCAGAACCCCAAAATGTCTGTTCGCTATCTCATCCTTCTTCTCTGCTAGATTTCTAAAACTTAACATGGATAAAACAGAATTCATCATCTTTCCCCCATTTCACTCAGCCTCCCCATCTGACCTATCCATCAAAATCAATGGCTGTCCACTTTCCCCAGTCCCACAAGCTCGCTGCATCAGAGTAACCCTGGACTCTAACCTCTCCTTCAAGCCACATATCAAAGCCCTTTCCTCCTCCTGCCGACTCCAACTCAAAAACATGGATCCGCATATTCCTCAACCATGAATCTGAAAAAACACTAGTGCACGCCCTCATCATCTCCCGCCTCGACTACTACAACCTCCTGCTCTGTGGCCTCCCCGCTAACACTCCCGTACCCCTCCAATCTATCCTAAACTCTGCTGCCCGACTAATCCACCTGCCTTCCGCCTACTCCCCGGCCTCTCCTCTCTGTCAAATTCTTCACTGACTCCCCATTGCCCAGAGACTCCAGTTCAAAACCCTAACCGTGGCATACCAAGCCATCCACTACCTGTCTCCTCCATACATCTGTGACCTAGTCTCCCGGTACACACCTACACGCAACCTACGATCCTCACAAGATCTCCTTCTCTACTCCCCTCTTATCGTTTCTTCTCACAATTGCATACAAGATTTCTCCCGTGCATCCCCCCTACTCTAGAACTCTCTACCCCAAAACATCATACTCTCGCCTACCGTGGAAACCTTCTAAAGGAACCTGAAAACCCACCTCTTCCGAAAAGCCTACAACCTGCAGTAATCATTGCTCCACCACACCGCTGCATGACCAGCTCTACCCTCACCTACTGTATCCTCACCCATCCCTTGAAGATTGTGAGACATCGCAGGTAGGGTTCTCTCTCCTCCAGTACCAGTTTGCCATTGCGTTTTTGTTCAAGATTTTTGCAATTGTGTTTGCTATGTATACCCCCTTTTTCACATGTAAAGCACCATGGAATAAATGGAGCTAGAATAATAAATAATAATAATAATAAAGTGCCACACACAGTGTCCTGGTATCTCATCCATGCTCTTTCTATTTTATCTTTCATTTGCAGAGATATTAGCAATGAAAGTATTTGGTGCCTAATGAGTTAAAAAAAATTAAGTCCAAGTAGATGTTATCAGAGTTTTCACTGGGGGTGCGAAATTCTTCTCCCTGCATGATGCTGACCAATTATAAGCAGACGACAACACTGAAAAGAAAGATGATCACATCCCCACCATAGTTTAGAGCAGATTTCTCAGTGTCTAAGATGTAAGGATACAGACCTGGTCTCCTGGGCTAACCTCCTGCATGATTAGAGCACACAACTGACTAATACCTTTCAGTTAAGGTCTCTGTGGGTGAAGGGGCAGCACAAGAGAGTTTAGTTGTGCAACATTACAAACCTTTCTAACAGCTTTCCTCCTCTTATGGCACTCTCACCTCTGCTGTTCTGCGCCTATCCCAAACTGCCTGTCCAGAAATGAGAGCACAGTGTCAGTATCACACTTAGATCCGTTGTGCTCAACTTGTACTCATTCTGCAGTGAGATTAGAGCAGACTGTCATTGCATTTCACCATAGAAGTAACCCAGAACACACTGCTCCTGTGTGAGGTGTAATAACAGCCTAATATCACTGCAGAAAGAATACAGGTTGCTTGAGCACAGAAGACATAAGTGTGATACTGGCACACTCCATAATCAGGAGAGTCAATAAAAGGGTTTGTAATGTGACACAGAGAAACTCAGCTGTGCGGCCCCTTCCTTGTCTAAGAGCTGTTACCTCTGCTTTCTAATCATGCAGAAGGTTAGACCAGGAGATCAGGACTCTCCATCATTACACATCTTAGGCTAGGTTCCCACGATGAGCTTTTGGTGAGTTTTTGATGTTGCAGAATTTCTGCACCCATTAAGATAGGTTACTTGCATTATTTCTAAAATATGCAGCGTAAAAACTCACTAAGAACTCATAGTGAGACTGTAGCTTTATACCCTAAGAAACCCGCTTTGAGCTATGGTGGGGGCGTGTTCTTCTTTTCTTTGAGTGTTGCTGCTTGCTTATGATTGGTCAGCATCATACAGGAGAAATCTGCAGCATATTTAAGGATTTCTCACAAGCCTCATTCGGGTAAGGCTGAGTGCCCACGTAGCGTTTTTCAAGCGTTTATGCTGCGGAATTTCCGCAGCATAAACGCTTGTGAAACACTAGGTGATCCGCACCCCATGGTCCCCAAGGGGATTCCGCATGTTCTATGCACATGCTGCGGATTTTTCCGCAGCGTTTATGCTGCGTACAAAAATCTGCAGCATGTCATTTAATTTTGCAGAAGCGCAGCGGAAGCCCCGCCATTGACTTGCATTGAGACGCATAGAAACCGCGACTGTACATTTTTACAAGCGGCTTCTATGCGTCTCTATGTGCGGATGGTACCCAGTTCTGGAGGAGAGGAGACTCTCATCCAGACCTGGGTACCATTGTACCTGTAAAAAAAGAATAAAAAAACAAATAAAGTTTATATTCACCTGTCCGGCGGCTTCTCTCTGAATGCCGGCATCGCTTGAGGACCTGCGGTGACGTCACAGTCATGTGACCGCAGGCCCTTCACCGCTCTGTCTCGCGATATGCCGGCATCCAGGAACCAGACAGGAAGCAGCGCTGCAGCCACGTCGGGCATCAGGGGTGAGTATAGCTTTATTTGTTTTCATTTTTACGGTTCACACTATATAAATCCATGCTGTTTCCATGGATTTATACAGTGTGACCTAGTTGTCAAGCACTTTCCAAGTGATGCTAAAATCGCCTGGAAAGCGCTTGTCAATCTGCATGCGTTTTTTCTGCCAGGGAGATGCAGAAATGCTGCAGAAATTTTCTGCTTCATTTCTGCATCGTGGGCACATAGCCTAAATGCAAAAAGGTAAATAAAATTACCAAAATTTCCACAACAAAAGTGTAGCTCTACCTACAGCGTATTCACACCCAGACTATAAGATTATGGCCGGTCTCTGGGTGGGTGTTTTTTTACACAGTAGTCAGAACCTACAACATTGTGGTGTCGTGCATTACATGAGCTATACTAAGGGAGTGCCTGTCAGCATAGAGCGAATACATCCATATACCGACCAGCAGAAAGTGTAAGAGAAGAACTATAGAAGGATGGACCATAGTGGAGCATTCCGGACTGGAGCAACATAAGGAGCCAGAAGGCTTCCCCCCGGTATTCCATGCTATGTGCTCCTTATAAAGTGACATCTCTCCATAGACCCCTCTGTGAAGACCACCCCATTATCCAGATGATAGATTCTCACTTCCACCATATATAATGCAGACTGGCCATTTTTTATTTTTTTTTCAGAAAATCACCAATTTTGGGTCGTCAGCTGTAAAAGAAGAAATGCTTTACACCAGTGCTGGGAACCTATGGCAGCGTGCAGAGGGGGCAGCAGAGCCCTCCTGGGGGGCACCATGGCCGCAGCACTAGCGCTACTGGATCGGGCCGGCGGGGGAGAACTCTGAGCCGCCGAGTGCCGGCACCAGCTCTGCTACTGCAGCTAGATGTGCGATCTCTCTCGGACGGAAACACATCGAGCTGGAGTGTATTGCAGCGCACGAACTAGCCAGGCCCGTGCGCTGCAATACACGCTGCCGGCCAATCAGAGGCCAGCGGCTGCCGGCCAATCAGAGGCCAGCATGACGTCGGCCGGTAAATCAGAGGCCAGCGGCTTCCGGTCAATCAGAGGCCAGCATGAATTCGGCCGGACAATCAGAGGCTAGCGGCTTCCGGACAATCAGAAGCGGCTGCCGGACAATCAGAGGCCAGCATGAAGTCGACCGGTCAATCAGAGGTCAGTGTCTGCCGGCCAATCAGAGGCCAGCATGATGTCGACCGGCCAATCAGAGGCCAGCGGCTTCCTTCCAATCAGAGGCCAGCATGAATTCGGCCGGCCAATCAGAGGCCTGCGGCTTCTGGCCAATCAGAGACCAGCATGACGTTGGCCGGCCAATCAGAGGCTAGCGGCTTCCGGACAATCAGAAGCGGCTGCCAGCCAATCAGAGGCCAGCATGACGTCGACCGGTCAATCAGAGGCCAGCGTCTGCCGGCCAATCAGAAGCCAGCATGACGTCGACCGGCCAATCAGAGGCCAGCGGCTTCCTTCCAATCAGAAGCCAGCATGAATTCGGCCAGCCAACCAGAGGCCTGCGGCTTCTGGCCAATCAGAGACCAGCATGACATTGGCCGGCCAATCAGAGGCTAGTGGCTTCCGGACAATCAGAAGCGGCTGCCGGCAAATCAGAGGCCAGCATGACGTCGGCTGGCCAATCAGAGGCCAGCGGCCGCTGGCCTCTGATTGGCCGGCAGCGTGTACTGCAGCGCGCACGGACCTGGCTAGTACGTGCGCGGCAATACACTTCAGCTAGATGTGCCGACTACAGGAGAGGACGCTGCGCGGGAGAAGAAGGAAGGTGAGGAGGAGGGTTTATTATGTGTTTTTTTTTTTTTTTAATATGGGATGCACAATGGCTGGGGGGGAGAGGGAGCATATATGCATGGACTGAGGGGGGGGTGTCTCCCTTCACTCAGGTAAGATGGGAGTGCTGCACAGAACCCCCCAAAACACCTGCATCCAACATGCAGAGTGCAGCTGCTGAGCCCTGTCCCTGGCTGGAGTGGGGGGAACCCAAAGGTAGGGGGAACCAGTAGTGGGTGTGGGTGGAGGAAGCCGTTAGAGGGAGCACTTATACAGTAGGTATATAATGGGAAGCCATCTTAGGGTGGCAGTTCAGAACAGAATGGTCAGTCAGTCTACCATTGGTTCCTATAAGACGTTCTTCATCTCCCGTTGCAGTGGGGTTTTTATTTGTCAAAAAAAAAGACTGGGGGTTGCGCCCCCGCCTTGATTTTCGCGAGTTTAATCGGATCACGGTCTGGGATGCATATCCTCTCCCTCTCATCCCCGACCTCTTTAGAAAAAAATTTGGCTCCTACGATTTGATTAAACTAGACCTCAGGGGGGCTTATAATCTCATTCACATTGAGGAGATGAGTGGAAGATGGCCTTCAATACTCCTGAGGGGCACTATGAAAAGCTTGTGATGGCATTTGGGTTGACTAATGCTCCCGCTTTCTTTCAACACTGTTAGTGACATTTTTAGTCATCTGGCAGGTAGATCACAACAAACCAATCTTGATGACATATTAATTTACTTACCTCCAGTCACATCAGGTACATATCAGGCAGGTCTTACAGATACTCAAAGATAATAAATTATTTGTCAAACCAGAGAAATGTATGTTCTCCATTCAGGGTTAGTTCTTATCATTCACCGTTTTTGCATGGATCTGGCCAAAGTCCGGACGGTACTGGATTGGTATTATATTCAAGACTTAAAGGCGTTACAAAGTTTTTTGGGTTTTGCCAGCTACTACTGTAAGTTCATCAAAAACTTTTCGGTAGTGGCCAAACCTCTGATGGACGATTTTGCCAAATAGAAAAAAAAAATTAAGATTTTATTATTTTACTTTCCATTCTTGTAGCTAAATACAATCCAGCTAAGTTTAAAATTGAAATGAAGCCCCTGTACCCCCCTCTCTAGGTGCTTCTGTACCAAGTCTTCCCTGGTCCAGGATGGTCTCTATATCACAGGCTCCAGCAATAACCTATTGACACATGATTGTGGCAGCCCTCACGTGCTGATATATCACAGTGCCAATAGAAGTGGGAAGCGGCACAGAAATCACAAAATAAAGGCAGTGTTTGTGGTAATGCAAGAATCCAGCAAGCAGAGTAATCCACACGTCATACAACAGCCCAACATGGATGATGAAAAGCTGCGTCTTCAGGCGTCTGTGTAAGAACATCACATTTTTGTTTTCCTTCCAGAATAAGCACCAAATGGAATAGCTGAATGCCAGGATACAGAGACGGGCGGGGGGCAGGGAAGCGCTGTCCGCTGGATTTTGTGCTGGTTTCACAAGCGGTCACCCTGCAGTTTTCTCTGGATAATGCTGTGGAGACTTTTCACAACACATCTAATAATTGTGAACCTTCCACTCACATGTTTATTATCTTGTCCGCTGGTCAGACTGGGGGGGATGAAAGCTGGACAAGGGATGAAGAATGATCCTTATTACATATAATGGGTGCACTGAGCGATTGTGAAAAGTCGCAGAGGACTGAGAGCAGAAGGGCAGAGGGTTTCCTCTTCCTCACAGGGACCAGCACAGAAGCCGGAGCAGAAGGGCAGAGGGTTTCCTCTTCCTCACAAGGACCAGCACAGAAGCCGGAGCAGAAGGGGAGACAAGGGCTGAGCCACTTACACAGACAGAAAGCTGAGAAGAGGAGGGCATGTTATTACTCCAGGATCCGCTCCATTCATTCCCTATGTGGCATTCAAGCGCTGAGCTCGGCTTTTCCGGAGCCCCATAGAGAATGAATGGAGCTGAAGTTGATCCCTGACTTTCCACTCCTTCCCGATCAGACGATGGCTCGCAGCGGTCAGACTCCACGATCAGTAAGTGATCACCGAGCCTGTGGATAAGTGATAACTTGTTTTCTTCAGACATCCCCTTTAAGTAATGGAGCATGCCAGCAGAGAAGGTGGGAGGAGGCGCTGGTTACAGGGGAAACGTTACCTCTGGAGGCCGCATTTAGGGCATGTGAGGGGCGGACACTTCCCATATTCATCATTACTGAACCCCCGCTCTGTGCGGCTCTTATCTGAGCTGCAGGAGACGCAGCAGTTACTAATCAGCCGCTCTCTGTTCACTTGCAGCCGTCCGAGCTCTGCTGTGCCTGTTAGGGGTGAAGTTCGGGTCCTTCGAGGCATCTACTATGCAGCCTGCACAGCAGATCACAGCCCGAGCACAGCGTCTCCGGGTAAATCTCCACCTTGTGAGTTGCTTCTTGTGCAGCAGCCCCATGCAAGTTGCTCTGCTCTCCTCGGCCAGCTCCTGCTGAATACTGAGCTTCTCTGCCCAATCTAGGAGCTCAATAGCCCTGATCACGTCAGTGGTAGCCCAGCGCTGCTGGATCAGATTTACAAATGGCAAACTAATCAGCCCTAGGTATTTCTAATATGTGCAGAGCAGGCGACATAAGTCTGACCGGTGTCCTCATAGACCTTTCCTCAGCCGGGGTCTAATAGGAGCAGTAAAATGGCCATCATGGGGTCCATTGTTAGATCTCAGCTGCCATAGAAACTCATTGACACCATGATCATGCCTCCCTCTCCTGTCTAAAGTGCCTAAATGCTGTGGAAGCCCCCTACTGTGTCATTCAATGGATTAAGCTGCCAGGATCAAGGTTGGCTCCACTGTGGGCAGCTGAGGCAGGAGCAGGACTGTGTTATACAGCCACACTTCTGCCGCAGACCTTGTAAGGACCTGCCTGATGATAATGTGTCCTATAGAGCAGGTCTTGGTACCGGACTGCCCTGTACATATTTACCACTAGCTGGGAACCAGTTACTTACAAGGTCTAGTTTCGAATGTGTTTCCAGGATCTGTAGTTATCAGCATTTTATCCTTAAGGCCGAGTTATAATATCACTGTAACACTCTCGCCCTGTACCTGTATACCTGCCCTGTGTGCTGCACAAAAGTATATAACAAAATGTGTGTACACAGATATCTATCTCCTGAATGGTATTACTGCTAGATCTCCTGTACATAGAAATATGAGGTTCTTAGCGCACATTTTGAGCAAATTGTGCGAGCCCATCTGCCAACGTCAAGGCGACCTCTTCAGATGGGTCCCTACACTAACATTACACTAACTTACTAACTGGGACTAGTTTTTTGTATTATTATTATTACCACCATTTTTACTATTTATTATTATTGCATTAATGCAATTAATTGTAACTGTTATAAAACGAATTAAAAAAATGTAATTCTAATTTTTTTTTATTAATCTTGTGATTCTAATAATGGTATTACTAAAATCCCTATGCCTAAAGCTGTTGATCCAGAAGAAGGCAAAAACCCCAGGACACCTTCAGCCACTTTGTGTCACAGGGGAAAAATTCCTTCTTGACCCCGGGAAAAGGCGATCAGTCTTAGGACCCTGGATCAAACCTAATAATGTTATTACAAGTTATATAATATTACACTAATTATTGTACTACTGGAGTTATTTTAATTTGTTTTTATAAATCTATTTGATATGGTTATTATTACATTGTGCTATCTTATTACAGTATTATTCTTCTTTCCTTTCACTACTAATACTGCCCTATACCTACAGTGTTGATCCAGAAGAAGGCAAAAACCCCAGGACACCTTCAGCCAATTTGTGTCACAGGGGAAAAATTCCTTCTTGACCCCGGGAAAAGGCGATCAGTCCTAGGACCCTGGATCAAACCTATTAATGTTATTACAAGTTATATAATATTACACTAATTATTGTACTACTGGAGTTATTTTAATTTGTTTTTATAAATCTATTTGATATGGTTATTATTACATTGTGCTATCTTATTACAGTATTATTCTTCTTTCCTATCGCTACTAATACTGCCCTATACCTACAGTGTTGATCCAGAAGAAGGCAAAAACCCCAGGACACCTTCAGCCAATTTGTGTCACAGGGGAAAAATTCCTTCTTGACCCCGAGAAAAGGCGATCAGTCCTAGGACCCTGGATCACACTGCTATTCTACCTACTACTATTACTACTGTTATTTTATTACTTTCTTACTATTATCACTAGTATTATTACTCATATTACACTAATACGGATATACTACCACTATATTACTACCATCCCTTTCCCCCTAGGGATCTTAAGGTGCAGTTCTGTCCTCCTCCTCCTATTCTGTCCTCCTCCTCTTCCATCCTCCTCCACTTTCGTCCTCCTCCTCTTCCGTCCTCTTCCTCTTCCGTCCTCCTCCTCTTCTGTCCTCCTCCTCTTCCGTCCTCCTCCTCTTCCGTCCTCCTTCTCTTCCGTCCTCCTCCTCTTCTGTCCTCCGCCTCTTCCGTCCTCCGCCTCTTCTGTCCTCCGCCTCTTCCGTCCTCCGCCTTTTCTGTCCTCCGCCTCTTTCGTCCTCTTCCTCTTCCGTCCTCTTCCTCTTACGTCCTCCTCCTCTTCGGTCCTCCTCATCTTCCATCCTCCTCCTCTTCTGTCCTCCTTCTCTTCCGTCCTCCGCCTCTTCCATCCTCCGCCTCTTCTGTCCTCTGCCTCTTCCATCCTCCGCCTCTTCCGTCCTCCGCCTCTTCCGTCCTCCTTCTCTTCCATCCTCCTCCTCTTCCGTCCTCCTCCTTTTCCGTCCTCCTCCTCTTCTGTCCTCCTCCTCTTCCGTCCTCCGCCTCTTCCGTCCTCCATCTCTTCCGTCCTCCGCCTCTTCCGTCCTCTTCCTCTTCCGTCCTCCTCCTGAGACGTAATAAATAGCATTAAAGCTGCAGTAATTATTTATATTATATATACACACTGCTCAAAAAAATAAAGGGAACACTCAAATAACACATCCTAGATCTGAATGAATGAAATATTCTCATTGAATACTTTGTTCTGTACAAAGTTGAATGTGTTGACAACAAAATCACACAAAAATCATCAATGGAAATCAAATTTATTAACCAATGGAGGCCTGGATTCGGAGTCACCCCCAAAATTAAAGTGGAAAAACACACTACAGGCTGATCCAACTTTGATGTAATGTCCTTAAAACAAGTCAAAATGAGGCTCAGTATTGTGTGTGGCCTCCACGTGCCTGTATAACCTCCCTACAACGCCTGGACATGCTCCTGATGAGGTTGCGGATGGTCTCCTGTGGGATCTCCTCCCAGACCTGGACTAAAGCATCCACCAACTCCTGGACAGTCTGTGGTGCAATGTGACGTTGGTGGATGGAGTGAGACATGATGTCCCAGATGTGCTCAATGGGATTCAGGTCTGGGGAACGGGCGGGCTAGTCCATAGCTTCAATGCCTTCATCTTGCAGGAACTGCTGACATACTCCAGCCACATGAGGTCTGGCATTGGGCACAACCCCCATCTGTGGACGTCTGGCCCTCATCCCACTCTCATGGAGTCGGTTTCTAACCGTTTATGCAGACACATGCACATTTGTGGCCTGCTGGAGGTCATTTTGCATGGCTCTGGAAGTGCTCCTCATGTTCCTCCTTGCACAAAGGCAGAGGTAGGGGTCCTGCTGCTGGGTTGTTGCCCTCCTATGGCCCCCTCCACGTCTCCTGGTGTACTGGCCTGTCTCCTGGTAGCGCCTCCAGCCTCTGGACACTACGCTGACAGACGCAGCAAACCTTCTTGCCACAGCTCGCAATGATGTGCCATCCTGGATGAGCTGCACTACCTGAGCAACTTCTGTGGGTTGTAGAGTCCGTCTCATGCTACCACGAGTGTGAAAGCACAACCAACATTCAAAAGTGACCAAAACATCAGCCAGAAAGCATTGGTACTGAGATGTGGTCTGTGGTCTCCACCTGCAGAACCACTCCTTTATTGAGTGTGTCTTGATAATTGCCAATAATTTCCATCTATTGTCTTCCATTTGCACAACAGCATGTGAAATTGATTGTCAATCAGTGTTGCTTCCTAAGTGGACAGTTTGATTTCACAGAAGTTTGATTTACTTGGAGTTATATTCTGTTGTTTAAGTGTTCCCTTTATTTTTTTGAGCAGTGTATATTTTCTCATGTCCATGTATTTACTACTAAAAGTAATTTTTTACATTTAGGTTTCATTAAGTGTTTTACACCGACTATTACAGACTTATTGTTTCCCTGCACATTCAAGTTTTGTGTTTTCTTTGGGCATAGATCAGCTAATAGGCACTCAGGAAAAAAAAACAGATTAAAGATCTACAAACTCTCCCTTAAGACTAAGGAGCTCACTGATAGATTCTCAGTTAGCTAATTTTGCAGCCAGCAATAGACAGTGCAGCACAGATGCTACAGAAGGCAACATTTTTAATGAAACTCAATTACAGAAATCGATTTTAGCCCCAAATACTTGCATTAAAGTAAAAAAAATGGCCCCAAAGCTGGACAACCGCTTTAACTCCTTACCAACATCTGCCGTACATGTATGGTATAAGTCAGTAGCGGGTGTATGGAGCAGGGTCAGCTCGCCCCGTACATGGCAGATAATGGCTGTGACAAACAACCAGGACCTGTCTCTAACAGCTGCGAGTGGAGCGAAGATCTGCCCACCACTGTTAACCTGTTCAGTGCTGCTGTCAATCTCTAACAGCAGCATTAACAGCGCGCCAGCATTGGGACGCGTCGTTCCATACGCCCACCGGCGCTCCTGTGACACGATCATAGGGCGCCGATGGACTGCTATGACATCCGGGGGTCTGCTGAAGCCTCCGTGCCTGTCATCATAACGCTTCATTTGGGCTGTAAAGAAGACCGTGGTTTTGCTATATGGAGCATTACTGTGGTATCGCTGTATATAGCACAAGCAATCAGATGATGTATACAAATACAGTGAAAAAAAGTATATATATATTTATTAAAACCCCACACGTTCAACTCACCTCCCACTAAAAATAAAGATAATAAAAATATACACATTTTGTGGTATGGTCTCTTTCAGAGAAATACAATCTATCAAAATATAAAAAAAAAAAACGATCAGTGAACACAGAAAAAAATTCAAAAAGACAAAATTGCATTTTTTCGTTCGCCTCAATACTGCAGAAAATCCTGTAAGAAGCGATGACCATGACATATGTGTCCCAAAATGTTATCAATAAAGTCCTCTTGCCCTTCAAAAAATAAGCCCCCACACAGCTCCATCAACCCGGAAACTGAAAATGTTTCGGGTCTCAGAAAAAATGGTGACAGCATCAAAAAAAAGTTTTTTTCTTTTGCCAAAACTATTGGAGAAGTTTGGTCTTGCTGTAATCACACTGAGGAGTAGGATCCTATTACCAGGTCATTTTTACCACACAATGTGCGCGGTTAAAACCGTTCCCAGAAAAACAATGTCAGGCTTTTTTTTTCGCACTTTTACTGCACTTGAAATGTTTTTCCCGTTTTCTAGGACTATGTGGTAAATGAATGGTGTCATTTATAAGGACAGCTCATCCTACAAAATAACAAGACCTCACACTATGTGGACAGATATCAAAAAGTTAGAAAAGTTGGAAAAAGCGGAGGAAAAAACAGAAAAAAAACATAAATTGGTTATGTCGGGAAGGGGTAAAGCTGAAGAAACGCATGTAAGAGCAGAATATGGAGGAAGGTCAGATATCACAGACTGGTGGATACTACCTGCTCCATCGCTGGCAGAATACTCCACCCCCATGGTGTCCGCTGATATCTTCTCTTGTAGCAACGTCTCCAAACTCTATAAAACATCGGGAACAGTCAGCAGAGGGTTTGATGATTGGCTCATATTGGCGATATACTCAGGGGCATTACTGGGGCCAGGGAAGATTGGGAATGAATAGCGTATTGACTGTTAGAGATGTGATCTCTTCCATTAAAGGGGATGTCTAGTTGGAACAAGTTATCACTGATCTCTGGATAGGTGATGACCTGTCCCAGTGGGAGCACCCCTTTATTATGTGGTATATATGGAGGATGTGATATCATGCAGAGTTCTAGCAGTATTACACTTCGTTCCGTTCTGCGTGCATCTGGGCCATTCCCTATGGAGGAGCGGAGCTGGGGGGAAATATCAGGATCTCGTCGCTGGATCCATCCAGATGGGAGATGTAACGAGTGCGGCGTCCCCCACTGGTGTCTCAGCGTATTATGTGTTGGGGAATAATAACTTATTGTCTGGTAAATGTGCTGATTCCTGTCAGTTGTGATCGCTGAGTGCGTGTGATGGGATGTGGCTCCGTCCGTTATATTATATCACGTCTTATACCTATAATCTCTCGCTGATCGCAGGTGTCTGTCTTCACACTCAGATGAGAAGGAACAAACTGACGATATAGGACTTTTTTTTTTTCCAAATTCAAACCGAGCAATCCTATTGGCCGAGTATGAATGCAGTTACCATGGTGACAGAAGTAGCAGCAGATTTAAAGGGACAAAACACTAATATTGTACTAAAGTGTATTTTATTATATATTTCACATAACTGACTGGGTACACCTTGGTGTGGGTGGGATGGCTTTTTTTAAATCAAAAACCATGTTTACTAAGTACCCTATATTATATATATTCACTATTGCTTTTTACTTACTTATAGCAGGGTATATGCTCATATTGTTTCTATCCTAAGTTTGTCTATTTTCTAATAGAGACATGACCAGTCCTCTTTAGAATTTTATAGTGACCCCATTGAGGTCATGGACTGATATTGGGGATTGCAGAGTTGGGGCAAGGTGACAGGTGACAGTAAGTGACATCAAATGAAGGCTATGGTGCATACACAGTAAATCAGTCGTGTTATTCCACAGAAATGCTGTTCTATAAGGCTGTGTGCCCACGTAGCGTTTTTCAAGCGTTTATGCTGCGGAATTTCCGCAGCGGAAACGCTTGTAAAACGCTAGGTAATCCGCACCCCATGGTCCCCAAGGGGATTCCGCATGTTCTATGCACATGCTGCGGATTTTTCCGCAGCGTTTATGCTGCATACAAAAATCCGCAGCATGTCATTTAATTTTGCGGAAGCGCAGCGGAACTCCCGCCATTGACTTGCATTGAGACGCACAGAAACCGCGACTGTACATTTTTACAAGCGGCTTCTATGCGTCTCTATGTGCGGATGGTACCCAGTTCTGGAGGAGAGGAGACTCTGATCCAGACCTGGGTACCATTGTACCTGTAAAAAAAAGAATAAAATAACAAATAAAGTTTATATTCACCTGTCCGGCGTCTTCTCTCTGAATGCCAGCAGCGCTGAAGGACCTTCGGTGACGTCACAGTCATGTGACCGCAGGCCCTTCACCGCTCTGTCTCGCGATATGCCGGCAGCCGGGAACCAGCCAGGAAGCAGCGCTGCAGCCACGCCGGGGCCTCGGGGGTGAGTATAGCTTTATTTGTTTTAATTTTTACGGTTCACACTGTATAAATCCATGCTGTTTCCATGGATTTATACAGTGTGACCTAGTTGTCAAGCACTTGGCAGTGATGCTAATCGCTTGGAAAGTGCTTGTCAATCTGCATGCAGAAATGCATGTGAATCCGCATGTGGATCCGCATGTATTCTGCAGGAAAAACGCATGCACAATCTGCATGCGTTTTTTTCTGCCAGGGAGATGCAGAAATGCTGCAGAAATTTTCTGCTTCATTTCTGCATCGTGGGCACATAGCCTAAAACACAAAATATCTTCATATGGTGAGGAGTTGTGTTGTGTTTTCATCATTTACATTCTAGCGTGGTGATCACATAAAATGTAAAATTCCTATTAAATAATTACTGAATGACAGTAGCCTGTATCCCTGGAGGACAAGTCATTTACCGCTTCACCAGGTTTGATGTTCTAATGCATTTAGATGTTTCAGTATTTGTATATATGTATATATATATTTTTTCCCCTCTTAAGGGTATTCAAGCGCAGACAGTGACCAACTTCTTCCTCGCCTTTGAAGCACAGCTTTCAATTATTCCTGTCGTAAACAAGGTAAAAAGCTTAGAGCCGAACACTATCAGACTCCTTCAGTCCCGCAGCAGGTAAATCTGTGAACATCGCCGGCACTGCTGCTGTTCCTAGTACCGATCCCTCTATGAGCGGCTGTGCAGTAATGAAGGCAGGATTCACCCCAAACTTGCTCGTCGTTTTTTTCGATTTCCAGTTCTGGTAATTAGTTATATGTAGCACCCTGAGGATTCGGCTGCTACAGGGGTATTGCACCTCAACCCAGAGGTGTGATATTCCACTCCCGGGTAAGGATGGAGTGTGGAACTGAGCTCAGATAGACTGCATGCACTACATACATCCCATTTCAGAGGAGCAGGCCGACGGTACTCCCACTTGGAAATGTGCAGGTACAACCGAGCCTGTTCCTGGCTGGAGTGGGAGGGGGGTGGTACATCCCACGTAGTGTAGGGGCAGATAGGGGGAGCAGTCTGGGTAGTGATAGGAGCTCATTGGGTGCTGGTCACCTGAGCTCACACATAGAGGGATATATAAGGTGGGCACCAACTAGAATCAGGGTCAGACGCAGAGAGTCAGTCAGCTGCAGAGGACAAGTCAGATGCAGAGAGCAGGAAACAGCAGCCCTGGAGAGAGAGAGTGGAGCAGAGAAAGACCCAGAGGGGGAAGACTGAAGGGACCCAAGAACCCAAATTAGAGCACCGGGTGAGGAGTCAGCAAAAGGGCACCGGAACCCAAACTGGTGGGGGTAAAAACAATCCCTAGCCAGAGACCGGAGATCGTGGGCAGCGTTTGCCACGGTCACCCACCATATTCACCCCGAAGGCAAACCACATGAAGGGTCAGGGAACCCAGGGCCAAGGGTGTCCCAAAAGAAGGCCCGAGGGAGCTGGACCTAGGTGAATCACTGGTGGGGACGGCTGAAGAAAGGACAGAGGGAGAGCTCAGGGCCACGCTCCGGACTTGTTTGGGGGTTGGCTGGATCCAGGACCTGGTGGACGCAGCACGGCTCGGGTGGTCACTAGCAGCTGGAGTGACCAGTACAACATCTGCAGTAAGTAAACACCCTTAACTGCACAACCCGAGTCTGTCTTCATTGCCGGCTGCACCGCACCACCACAACCTCCATCCTCTGCGCCTGTCCCCTCTGAGGCTATACCCCTCCCGTTGGGGGTTATCCCACCAAGCTGCGCATCCACCATCAGCCTCAGCGGACCCTGCTGCAGCGGCGGCCACAGTGACCGCATCACAACGGGTGGCGTAGTCGACACAAAAGAACTTTAGTAACATCTGTAAAGCTGCCACATAACACTGAGCTTGACGCCCTGGGCACGGGACCGGGTCACAGCCGCTCGGAGACTACAACCCCCCATCTGATCCGGTGCCGGGTATTCCCTTCAAAAAGGAATATGTCCCAGGGGGCGCGTCATATACACATGTGTATATCCAGTGGTCAACTCAAAACCTGTGTATGGAAAATGAATTGTTTGCTGTATGCATCGCATTTGTAGGATGCACACTGTTCATTTCATTATGGAGCGGAGTAGGAGGAGACTTTCATTACTGTTCCCTTTACTTCCTCCCTGCTGATAGGAAATGCCATGCTGTTTGCTTGTGTCCTGTGATTACAGCAGCCTGCAACCGTTTTCAAGCGTGCACTTCCCGGCTCAGGCATCAAGCAGTAAATGATAAAATTAAAACGCTGCTATCCCTTTGTTAGTCACTTTTTTATCTTCTTCCCCCTTCTACGAATGCTGTAGTCCGTTATTCTAGAACTGCTCTGAAAATGGTTCTCTCTGGAGTGTTGGGATTTGGGTTTAGGGTGGGTTAGGGAATTGAAGTTCAGATACTTTGTTCATGTTTTATACTATGGAATTACTATGTCATGTATGTTATTTGAAAGATGGAAAATTTGTATTTGGAGTTTTTCAATAAAAATTATTTGATTAAAAAAAAATCATGAAATTAAAATTCCTCCCGTTCTTGAGAAAGAATAGGATTTTTACTAAGAGGTAAATTGCACGTTCCTTGTTTTACAGGCACTTTACATTTTTGCTAGTTTTGTGCGATTACACAATCCCTTCTAAAGGCCAGTGCCAGTTGTACATCTCTCCCTAAACTCTTGTTCAGCACTATATTTTATGCCAGTTTTATTATATGGTTTCTAGATTTTGTTCAGCTTTGATAAATAATTAGTATTTATACTTTTGCTTTTACGCTGCGTGCCCACGTTGCGGATTACAAGCGTTTTTGATGCGGAATTTCCGCAGCGGACATACTTGTAAAACGCATGGTAATCCCCACCCCATGGTCCCCAAGGGGATTCCGCAAGTTCTATGCACATGCTGCGGATTTTTCCGCAGCTTTTATGCTGCGTTCAAAAATCCACAGCATGTCAATTAATTTTGCGTTTCCGCAAGCGGAATTGCCTTGTGCAATGCATTAAAAACGCAAGGCAATTCCGCATGTGGAATACGCGAGATAAACGCACGAAAAACGCGCGATAAATGCGTACGGAATTCCGATGCGTTTTTCATGCGTTTCCGCGGCATTTTTGCAGTTGCGTAAACGCCGCGGAAACGCATGAAAAACGCATGGTAGAAGGGCAGCAATGTTCCCCAATTGAAATCCGCATGTGCAGGTTTGCCTTGGTTAAAACTGCACAATCCTTTACTGGACTGGTCTACTAATGAGATTAAGTCTTGGAGTCCTAAGTGCTATGATAAATGTTGTAATGGTCGCATTGCGGCTGTGGAAAAAGGGGAATTATCTGTACCTATTCAGGATTTTTGGAAGGTTTTTTCAGAGGAGGAGTCGCAAGTTTTACCTCCTCATAGGGACTATGATTGCACCATTGAGTTTGTTTCTGGAGCTACTCTTCCCAAGAGTCGCTTATTAAATCTGACTATCCCTGAAAGAAAGGCCTTGGAGGAATACATACAGACGAGCTTGGCTGCTGGTCACATTAGACCTTCTAAGTCGCCTGTGGCCGTTGGATTTTTCTTTGTTAAAAAAAAAGACGGTGGTTTACGTCCATGTCTGGACTTTCGTGAAATTAATAAGATTACCGTACGCAATTCCTACCCATTGCCGTTAATTCCAGACTTGTTTAACCAGTTAGTGGGGACCAAGTGGTTCTATAAAATTGATCTCCGGGGGGCATACAATTTGTTACGAATGAAGGAGGGTGATGAATGGAAAACTGCTTTTAACACTCCGGTAGGTCATTTTGTGAATCTGGTGATGCCCTTCGGTCTTACCAATGCACCCACGTTTTTTCAGAACCTTATTAATGACATCCTGAGACCTTTGATTGGCAAGAATGTGGTTGTGTATTTGGATGACATTCTGATTTATTCACCAGATCTGGATTCCCATTGGCAGAGCGTACGTGAGGTGTTGCAGTTATTGAGTGATAATTCACTTTTTGCTAAGCTGGAGAAATGTGAGTTCGCTGTGCAGAGAATTAGTTTTTTGGGCTACATTATCTCCAGCGAGGGCTTTGAGATGGACCCGGTGAAAGTTCAGGCTGTGCAGGAATGGCCTAGGCCTATTGGTTTGAAATCGATACAGAGATTTTTGGGTTTCGACAATTATTACAGGAAATTCATTAAGAATTTTTCTATAATTGTTAAGCCACTGACTGATCTCACCAGGAAAGGTGCGAATACGGTCCAGTGGACTACTGAGGCCATTGAAGCTTTTGTGTATCTCAAGGAGAGGTTCAGTTCTGCCCCTATCCTTATGCAGCCTGATGAGACCAAGCCTTTTTTGGTCGAGGTTGATGCTTCTTCGGTGGGGGTCGGTGCAGTTTTGTCTCAGGAGAACAAGGATGGAGTACATCCCTGTGATTTTTTTTCAAAAAAATTTTCAGAAACCGAACTTAATTACGATGTTGGTAATCGGGAATTGTTGGCTATTAAACTTGCGTTTGAACATTGGCATCATTTCTTGGAAAGTGCTAAATTTCCTGTTCAGGTTTTCACAGATCATAAGAATTTGATCTATCTGGATGCTGCCAAACGCTTGAATGCCCGTCAAGCTAGGTGGGCACTTTTTTTTTCTCGGTTTAATTTTTCTGTTACCTATATCCCTGGTACTAGGAATGTTAAAGCCGATGCTTTATCTCGCAGCTTTTCCCCCATGGTTGGTACCGAGGAGGAGGAGAGCATTTTACAGGAAGGAGTTGTGGTAGCAGCATTAGACTCTGTTTTGGAAGAAGGGATTCTGAAAGCCCAAGAGGATGCCCCATCTAACACTCCTCATGGGAGATTGTTTGTGCCTAGAACCTCTAGGAGAGATTTGTTTGTGGGGTATCATGAGTCTCGGTTGGCAGGTCATCCAGGAATTTCTAGGACTAAGAGACTTATCAGTCGCAGTTTTTGGTGGCCCGGGTGGCAGAAGGAAGTCATCAAGTGGGTGCGTCAGTGTACGGTGTGTGCTAGGTCAAAGGCTTCCCATACCCCTGCTGCGGGGTTGCTTTGACCTCTGGAGGTTCCTAGTGCGCCTTGGACGCATTTGGCAATGGATTTTATTACTGACCTTCCTGTGTCCGAGGGTTTCACTGACATCTGGGTGGTCATGGACCGTTTTAGCAAGATGTGTCATTTGGTTCCATTCATTAAGCTACCCTGCGCTAAGACACTCGCTAAGGCGTTTGTTAAGGAAATTGTCAGGCACCATGGCGTTCCCACCGACATTGTTTCTGATAGGAGACCTCAGTTTGTGGCTCGCTTTTGGCGTGCTTTTTATGACAGGTTGGGAGTCCATTTGTCATTTTCGTCTGGTTATCATCCTGAGTCTAATGGACAGACTGAAAGAAAGAACCAGGATGTGGAACAGTTTTTGCGTTGATTTGTGGCAGACAATCAAGAGAGGTGGTCTGAGTTTCTGCCACTCACAGAATTTGCTCTTAACAACCATACATCCTCCTCTGCTGGGTGTTCTTTTTTTGTTGTACTGGGAGACATCCGTCTTTTGGTTCGTTCTCCAAATTGCGGTCGGCGGTGCCGGAGGAGGAGAATTTTTCCGGTGATTTGGAGAGAGTTTGGACTAATGTACGTTGTAACCTTCAAGAGGCTAACAAAAAGTCCAAGAAGTATTTTAACAGGAAATGTAAAGAGGTTTTGTTTACTGTGGGTGACATGGTTTGGTTGTCCTCAAAGAATCTGCGATTGAGGATTTCCTCTAAAAAATTGGGTCCGAAGTTTGTGGGGCCTTTTAAGGTGCTTCAGGTGGTTAACCAGTCTGCTGTTAGGTTGGAGGTTCCTTCCTCCTGGAAGATTAATCCTGTGTTTCATGTTTCCTTGTTGAAAAAGGCTGATGTATCGGATAGGGAGGCCACTGTCACAGTTCCTCCGGTGGTGGAAGACGGCGAATATGAAATTTCTCGTATCCTGAATTCCAGAGAGCATAGAGGGAGATTGCAGTATCTTGTCGCTTGGAAAGGTTTCGGTCCCGAGGAATAACTCCTGGGTTAAGGCGGATGATGTCTCTGCCCCTAGACTTGTCAGAGCTTTCCACAGGAGATTTCCAGATAGGCCTGGGCCTGGAGGATCCGGAGGATCCTCATAAAAGAGGGGGTACTGTTAGAACCCTCCTGTTTGTTTTTGTTTCTATCTTGTGTTTTGCGGTCATGTGACCATCTTCCTATTTATTCCAGCTCCGCCCTTCTGGCCTTGCTAGACTTCAGTGTTGTTTAGACTGTCTTTCTAGACAGGTGCTTTTGTGCCTATCTATCTCTAGTTTGCTTGGTCCTCTGGACCTCTAGTACTTTTGTCAGTTTTTCTTTTGCTCTGCAACAACTTCTGTTAGGAGGTGTCCCATTTTTGTCCCAGTCCTTAGTTCTATTAGGGACCCCTTCCTTTCTCTATAGGTCTCCGTTCAGACTAGCCGAGGACGAAGGCGGGTCTGTTCACAAGGAACAGGTTGCCTGCTACAACGTAGGGACTCAGCTTAGTCTTACTGTGGGGACAGCTCTCCCCTTCTTTCCCTAGTTTATGTTGCAGATCATAATAATCTTGGATCTACTCATACTTAACAGACAGAACCTTCAGTGTTTCTCACTCACACACCACCTCCTCATCTCGCATCCTATCTGTCAGTGTTCCCCAAGGTTAAGTCATAGGACCCCTGCTCTTCTCCATCTACACCTTCGGCCTGGGACAGCTCATAGAGTCCCACGGCTTTCAGTATCATCTCTATGCTAACGACACACAGATTTACCTCTCTGGACCTGATATCACCTCCTTACTAACCAGAACCCCAAAATGTCTGTTCGCTATCTCATCCTTCTTCTCTGCTAGATTTCTAAAACTTAACATGGATAAAACAGAATTCATCATCTTTCCCCCATTTCACTCAGCCTCCCCATCTGACCTATCCATCAAAATCAATGGCTGTCCACTTTCCCCAGTCCCACAAGCTCGCTGCATCAGAGTAACCCTGGACTCTAACCTCTCCTTCAAGCCACATATCAAAGCCCTTTCCTCCTCCTGGCGACTCCAACTCAAAAACATGGATCCGCATATTCCTCAACCATGAATCTGCAAAAACACTAGTGCACGCCCGGTACACACCTACACGCAACCTACAATCCTCACAAGATCTCCTTCTCTACTCCCCTCTTATCGTTTCTTCTCACAATTGCATACAAGATTTCTCCCGTGCATCCCCCCTACTCTAGAACTCTCTACCCCAAAACATCAGACTCTCGCCTACCGTGGAAACCTTCTAAAGGAACCTGAAAACCCACCTCTTCCGAAAAGCCTACAACCTGCAGTAATCATTGCTCCACCACACCGCTGCATGACCAGCTCTACCCTCACCTACTGTATCCTCACCCATCCCTTGAAGATTGTGAGACATCGCAGGTAGGGTTCTCTCTCCTCCAGTACCAGTTTGCCATTGCGTTTTTGTTCAAGATTTTTGCAATTGTGTTTGCTATGTATACCCCCCTTTTCACATGTAAAGCACCATGGAATAAATGGAGCTAGAATAATAAATAATAATAATAATAAAGTGCCACACACAGTGTCCTGGTATCTCATCCATGCTCTTTCTATTTTATCTTTCATTTGCAGAGATATTAGCAATGAAAGTATTTGGCGCCTAATGAGTTAAAAAAAATTAAGTCCAAGTAGATGTTATCAGAGTTTTCACTGGGGGTGCGAAATTCTTCTCCCTGCATGATGCTGACCAATTATAAGCAGACGACAACACTGAAAAGAAAGATGATCACATCCCCACCATAGCTTAGAGCAGATTTCTCAGTGTCTAAGATGTAAGGATACAGACCTGGTCTCCTGGGCTAACCTCCTGCATGATTAGAGCACACAACTGACTAATACCTTTCAGTTAAGGTCTCTGTGGGTGAAGGGGCAGCACAAGAGAGTTTAGTTGTGCAACATTACAAACCTTTCTAACAGCTTTCCTCCTCTTATGGCACTCTCACCTCTGCTGTTCTGCGCTTATCCCAAACTGCCTGTCCAGAAATGAGAGCACAGTGTCAGTATCACAGTTAGATCCGTTGTGCTCAACTTGTACTCATTCTGCAGTGAGATTAGAGCAGACTGTCATTGCATTTCACCATAGAAGTAACCCAGAACACACTGCTCCTGTGTGAGGTGTAATAACAGCCTAATATCACTGCAGAAAGAATACAGGTTGCTTGAGCACAGAAGACATAAGTGTGATACTGGCACACTCCGTAATCAGGAGAGTCAATAAAAGGGTTTGTAATGTGACACAGAGAAACTCAGCTGTGCGGCTCCTTCCTTGTCTAAGAGCTGTTACCTCTGCTTTCTAATCATGCAGAAGGTTAGACCAGGAGATCAGGACTCTCCATCATTACACATCTTAGGCTAGGTTCCCACGATGAGCTTTTGGTGAGTTTTTGATGTCGCAGAATTTCTGCACCCATTAAGATAGGTTACTTGCATTATTTCTAAAATATGCAGTGTAAAAACTCACTAAAAACTCATAGTGAGAACGTAGCTTTATACCCTAAGAAACCCGCTTTGAGCTATGGTGGGGGCGTGTTCTTCTTTTCTTTGAGTGTTGCTGCTTGCTTATGATTGGTCAGCATCATACAGGAGAAATCTGCAGCATATTTAAGGATTTCTCACAAGCCTCATTCGGGTAAGGCTGAGTGCCCACGTAGCGTTTTTCAAGCGTTTATGCTGCGGAATTTCCGCAGCATAAACGCTTGTGAAACGCTAGGTAATCCGCCCCCCATGGTCCCCAAGGGGATTCCACATGTTCTATGCACATGCTGCGGATTTTTCCGCAGCGTTTATGCTGCGTACAAAAATCTGCAGCATGTCATTTAATTTTGCAGAAGCGCAGCGGAAGCCCCGCCATTGACTTGCATTGAGACGCATAGAAACCGCGACTGTACATTTTTACAAGCGGCTTCTATGCGTCTCTATGTGCGGATGGTACCCAGTTCTGGAGGAGAGGAGACTCTCATCCAGACCTGGGTACCATTGTACCTGTAAAAAAAGAATAAAAAAACAAATAAAGTTTATATTCACCTGTCCGGCGGCTTCTCTCTGAATGCCGGCATCGCTTGAGGACCTGCGGTGACGTCACAGTCATGTGACCGCAGGCCCTTCACCGCTCTGTCTCGCGATATGCCGGCATCCAGGAACCAGACAGGAAGCAGCGCTGCAGCCACGTCGGGCATCAGGGGTGAGTATAGCTTTATTTGTTTTCATTTTTACGGTTCACACTATATAAATCCATGCTGTTTCCATGGATTTATACAGTGTGACCTAGTTGTCAAGCACTTTCCAAGTGATGCTAAAATCGCCTGGAAAGCGCTTGTCAATCTGCATGCGTTTTTTCTGCCAGGGAGATGCAGAAATGCTGCAGAAATTTTCTGCTTCATTTCTGCATCGTGGGCACATAGCCTAAATGCAAAAAGGTAAATAAAATTACCAAAATTTCCACAACAAAAGTGTAGCTCTACCTACAGCGTATTCACACCCAGACTATAAGATTACGGCCGGTCTCTGGGTGGTGTTTTTTTACACAGTAGTCAGAACCTACAACATTGTGGTGCCGTGCATTACATGGGCTATACTAAGGGAGCGCCTGTCAGCATAGAGCGAATACGTCCATATACCGACCAGCAGAAAGTGTAAGAGAAGAACTATAGAAGGATGGACCATAGTGGAGCATTCCGGACTGGAGCAACATAAGGAGCCAGAAGGCTTCCCCCCGGTATTCCATGCTATGTGCTCCTTATAAAGTGACATCTCTCCATAGACCCCTCTGTGAAGACCACCCCCTTATCCAGATGATACATTCTCACTTCCACCATATATAATGCAGACTGGCCATTTTATTTTTTTTTCAGAAAATCCCCAATTTTGGGTCGTCAGCTGTAAAAGAAGAAATGCTTTACACCAGTGCTGGGAACCTATGGCAGCGTGCAGAGGAGGCAGCAGAGCCCTCCTGGGGGGCACCATGGCCGCAGCACTAGCGCTACTGGATCGGGCCGGCGGGGAGAACTCTGAGCCGCCGAGTGCCGGCACCAGCTCCGCTACTGCAGCTAGATGTGCGATCTCTCTCGGACGGAAACACATCGAGCTGGAGTGTATTGCAGCGCACGAACTAGACAGGCCCGTGCGCTGCAATACACGCTGCCGGCCAATCAGAGGCCAGCGGCTGCCGGCCAATCAGAGGCCACCATGACGTCGGCCGGTCAATCAGAGGCCAGCGGCTTCCGGTCAATCAGAGGCCAGCATGAATTCGGCCGGCCAATCAGAGGCTAGCGGCTTCCGGACAATCAGAAGCGGCTGCCGGCCAATCAGAGGCCAGCATGACGTCGACCGGTCAATCAGAGGCCAGCGTCTGCCGGCCAATCAGAGGCCAGCATGACGTCGACCGGCCAATCAGAGGCCAGCGGCTTCCTTCCAATCAGAGGCCAGGAATAATTCGGCCGGCCAATCAGAGGCCTGCGGCTTCTGGCCAATCAGAGACCAGCATGACGTTGGCCGGCCAATCAGAGGCTAGTGGCTTCCGGACAATCAGAAGCGGCTGCCGGCAAATCAGAGGCCAGCATGACGTCGGCTGGCCAATCAGAGGCCTCTGATTGGCCGGCTGCGTGTACTGCAGCGCGCACGGGCCTGGCTAGTACGTGCGGTGCAATACACTTCAGCTAGATGTGCCGACTACAGGAGAGGACGCTGCGCGGGAGAAGAAGGAAGGTGAGGAGGAGGGTTCATTATGTGTTTTTTTTTTTTTTTTAATATGGGATGCACAATTCCTGGGGGGGGGGGGGGGAGAGGGAGCATATATACCAGGATTGAGGGGAGGGCCAGCATATATACCAGGATTGAGGGGAGGGCCAGCATATATACCAGGATTGAGGGGAGGGCCGCATTTATACCAGGATTGAGGGGAGGGCCAGCATTTATACCAGGATTGAGGGGAGGGCCAGCATATATACCAGGATTGAGGGGAGGGCCAGCATATATACCAGGATTGAGGGGAGGGCCAGCATATATACCAGGATTGAGGGGAGGGCCGCATTTATACCAGGATTGAGGGGAGGGCCAGCATTTATACCAGGATTGAGGGGAGGGCCAGCATATATACCAGGATTGAGGGGAGGGCCAGCATATATACCAGGATTGAGGGGAGGGCCAGCATATATACCAGGATTGAGGGGAGGGCCAGCATTTATACCAGGATTGAGGGGAGGGCCAGCATATATACCAGGATTGAGGGGAGGGCCAGCATATATACCAGGATTGAGGAGAGGGCCAGCATATATACCAGGATTGAAGGGAGGGCCAGCATATATACCAGGATTGAGGGGAGGGCCAGCATATATACCAGGATTGAGGGGAGGGCCAGCATATATACCAGGATTGAGGGGAGGGCCAGCATATATACCAGGATTGAGGAGAGGGCCAGCATATATACCAGGATTGAGGAGAGGGCCAGCATATATACCAGGATTGAGGAGAGGGCCAGCATATATACCAGGATTGAAGAGAGGGCCAGCATATATACCAGGATTGAAGAGAGGGCCAGCATATATACCAGGATTGAAGGGAGGGCCAGCATATATACCAGGATTGAAGGGAGGGCCAGCATATATGCCAGGATTGAGGGGAGGGCAGCATATATACCAGGATTGAGGAGAGGGCCAGCATATATACCAGGATTGAGGAGAGGGCCAGCATATATACCAGGATTGAGGAGAGGGCCAGCATATATACCAGGATTGAAGAGAGGGCCAGCATATATACCAGGATTGAAGAGAGGGCCAGCATATATACCAGGATTGAAGGGAGGGCCAGCATATATGCCAGGATTGAGGGGAGGGCCAGCATATATGCCAGGATTGAGGGGAGGGCAGCATATATACCAGGATTGAGGGGAGGGCCAGCATATATACCAGGATTGAGGGGAGGGCCAGCATATATACCAGGATTGAGGGGAGGGCCAGCAAAGATACCAGGATTGAGGGGAGGGCCAGCATATATACCAGGATTGAGGGGATGGCCAGCATATATACCAGGATTGAGGGGAGGGCCAGCATATATACCAGGATTGAGGGGAGGGCCAGCATACATACCAGGATTGAGGGGAGGGCCAGCATATATACCAGGATTGAGGGGAGGGCCAGCATATATACCAGGATTGAGGGGAGGGCCAGCATATATACCAGGATTGAGGGGAGGGCCAGCATATATACCAGGATTGAGGGGAGGGACAGCATATATACCAGGATTGAGGGGAGGGCCAGCATATATACCAGGATTGAGGGGAGGGCCAGCATATATACCAGGATTGAGCGGAGGGCCAGCATATATACCAGGATTGAGGGGAGGGCCAGCATATATACCAGGATTGAGGGGAGGGCCAGCATATATACCAGGATTGAGGGGAGGGCCAGCATTTATACCAGGATTGAGGGGAGGGCCAACATATATACCAGGATTGAGGGGGGGGGGCCAGCATATATACCAGGATTGAGGGGAGGGCCAGCATATACACCAGGATGGGGGTGAGCACTTTCTTTATTTCTGCAGTCTCTTACCCCTGCTCCTGTCTGTGGCTGCTCTATGCTGCCCTCGTCTGCTCTTTGTATCAGTTGTTTGTATGAGTAAAACCTCAATATTTAGGATAAATTGCCGTGTTGGCACTTGGCGATAAATAAGTGGGTTTTGGATTGCAGTTTGGGCACTCGGTCTCTAAAAGATTCGCCATCACTGCTTTAAACCAATCAATGTGCAAATATCAACATTTTTGAGAAAATACAATACATTTGATCAGATGTCAAAAAATATTCCAGAAAAAAAAAATTGTGATCAGAAATCATAAAGAAAAATTAACTCTTTAAAACCATTTTTACCAAAAATACATTGTAAAAAAAAAGAAGTGTAATTTTCTACAGTACAATATTTATTTCTATTTTTCTCAAAAGAATTTTCATTTTAGGCCCCCAACAATTGAAAATCAATGTAAAAAGTGTATTTTAATACAATAAAAAAATCAGGGTAATTGTTCAGTTGTATTGCCAGTTTTACAGCACGACCCGTAGCGATTTACGATCCCACAGGCCGATGAGCTACAATCTTCCTGAGAAAGGATTCATCAATGTATCAGATGCTTTCTTGCATGTTTCTACATGGAGCAATACACATATGTTCCATGTCCCTTCCTCTAAGAAACCTTCAATGAACCCTGATAGGATCTACAGAGAATAGACAAGACATCCTTTACAGTGTTACACACTTACTCGATACTCAGTCTAATTTCATCATTCATTTTACTTTCTGCTTATAAATGCATTCATTAAAATAATGAATATCTGCATTGAGGACAGTAGAAGAACTAGTTTGTGTTTGTTCATCAAGATGCATTATCTTGGTCTCGTCTTGGCACTGTTAACTGTTGGTAGGTAGGCAGAGTACTGGAGAGGTTGCTCCCGTCGTTCAGAGAGTTGCTCCGGTGCGGTGTTCTGTTTGTAGACTGACCGCTTTGTTGGTTTGCTATCAGGTGGTGAATCATATCGGTTATGAGATTGAGTTTATGATCCATTTGAGTTACCTACAAATGTATAAAAAAAAATTCAAACAAAGAGAATAGCATAGATACAGACCACACTCCATACACATTTCACACTACCCATGAGCGCTGCCTGATATTGTAGCTTATCCCTAACCAAATCAATGGGGCACTGAGTTGCAATACCAGACACACCCCATGGACAAGAGAGGCACAGTTTTGGGGAGAAATAAAGTAGATAGATCCTTTAATGCAATATTGGTTAGCCATTTAGACATTGTTGTTTTAATTGAAAACTAGAGTTGGTGCGATTCGTTTCGCAGCACTGGGTCCATCGGCCACGTCAGTAATCTTTGGATGCTGGACAGGAGCCTCAAGACCTGCCTTCTACCTTCCAAGATTCCCTGCTTCTCTTCTGATTAGCTGCATCTTTATGGTTACAGCATGATGCATATGTGACATTGCATCAGGCCGGCTAATCAGTAAAACAGCTGTGGATGCCGGGATGTAGGAGGTGGTTCTCAGGGCTCCGATGCAGCGGTCAGAGATTATGGATGTGGCTGATGGACTGGGTCCTGCGAATTGACTCGCACCAACTCTATTGGAAACCTTTGTCAGATTGAACTGCTTAATGAACTCAGAAAGAGCTTTCTGTCCACATCCATGAAAGTAGTAGCCAACACTTAAAGGGGTTTTCTACTACTCGGACATCTCCTTCTCCATATATATATTTTTGCCCTCAGTAAAATAATAACACCTATACTCCCTTCCAGTGTTCCAGCCGTGTCGGCATTGGCTCTCCTTGGGATCACGTGACATTGTTATGTCAAGTGATCCCTGCTGCCAATCAGCGCTGGCTTCACTCTTCCTGCCTCCAGTTATAGCACATACCTGTACATCTGGAGTAAGAGCAGCAACATCTCTCACTTCCTCTGGATGTATGCAAGTTGGCCAAAGGCGGGGAGAGTAAAGTCAGCACTGATTGCCCCTAGGAATCATGAGACATAATGTCATGCTGTCACGCAAGGTGTGGGAAAGACTAAGTGCAACACAAAGGTAAAACGGAAAGGGAACCCAGACTAGGGAAAGTGGGGAGTGGAGAACTCCTAGGCTGATCTAGTGTCACCCTGTCTCCACTAATGTCCCTTTATTGGTTCTTCACCAATCGCCGCACGCATACCTCAGCCTGTCTATCCCTGGCATTAGGCTCAGGCTAGGGAACAGAAAGGATGAGCACTAGTTGATCCCCACTGAACACTAAAGACAACAAGGGGGGACAAACAAGGGAAAATCGCTTAGCTTTACTCGACTCCAGACAAATGCGCACACGTTCTCTAGCACCAGAGAGATAGAAGTACTGCTCTTGCTCAAGCCTTCACAAGGGGTAATGAATATCGCCGGCACTTCCCTCTGGCTCACAACAGGTATTTATACATCCAGGCCAGGGTGTTAATTAGCCCGAGGAAGCTAGCCCCTGGGTCCTAGAGATACATATTCTAAGAAGTTGTCTGTAAGGCCAAATGAAGAGATCTCCTGCAACCAACTGCAGGATGACTGTCTGTCACTTCTGACACACCCATGACACACGCAATCCCCAGGAGAGCCAGTGCAGACACCGCTGGAATAGTGCTGGCACTGGAGGTGAGTATAGGTGTTATTATTTTACTGGGGGACACACATATGGATTGAGATGTAGTTGTCTGAGTAATGGAAAACCCCTTTAAGCCTCCATACACAATAGACTAAGCTAATAGTCTAAGGGGACATCCAGACTCTTCCCTGCCAGATGAGGTCAGAGGAGGTAAAATTCAAACTGCCTGACCCTTAATGCCCGACCCTTTTGTTATTCAGGTGATAAGCTGCTGCCAGAGCCGTTTGGCAGTGATTTTCACAGTTCTCCACTTTGAAAACACATTAACATTTAACCAAGCCAAACCTTCTCGTGTATGAGAGTTGGGAGAGGTAGTGGACGGCCGAACCAGCAATCAACGTTCAGTTATTGTGTGTGGCCACCTTAACTTGTCTGTGCAAGTCACAGATGACCACAGGTATTTAGACTCTTTGCAGTGTATGAGCAGCGCTGTAGAATTGGTGTCTGGATGCACCATTATGTATTTTACACTTTTTCAGAGAGTGAGGAATATTCTGTATGTAGTATGTGGTAATTGTCTGTATATCCTGTACTCCATGTGTGTATGTGTAAGTAGTAGCTGTGCATAATATAAATATATATGGTTTTATCTTATTTTCTTACCTTGTCCTCGACACGGTTCAATCTTGACCCAATTGTATTAGAGCCTCGATCTTTCACTTTATCTGGAAATAAATAAAAGTAAAAAAAAGTCATTTTTAAATTTACTATTAGAAATTAGCATTTTTTGGGTCCACTGGCATTCAACCAAATTTGTGAAACTGTTTATGATTTACAGTTCAGAGAATATAACATGAGAAACGATTTACCTATTCTTCCACAAAGCGATGAAATATGGCATCCTTATTCTGGACAACCTCTTAAAAAAAGGCTTTCCCATTGTTACAAATGACGGCATATTGCTTGGATTTGCCATCATATGATGTCAGATTACTACCATTACTATTGTTAATTTCTCTAAAACATAGCATTTATTCCATTTCATAGTGGTAGGAAGTGGAATCTATCCAGAAAGAAACAGTGAGGGCTTCCCCAATGACTGGTCCAGTCTGTAAGAAAGGAAAAAAATCACTGGTGTAATCAAAAAGTATTTTTATTGAAGAGAAATTCCACCTAAAACTTGCAAACTGTCTCTTCCAGTGCAACCTATTAGAAGTAGCAATCCTAAAAGTCAATATCAACCTTTTAACAAGCCTTGCCACATGATTTAGGATAAATGGCAAACTAGAATCTCAATTTGCAGCCATGGTGTTTCGGGGTGTTGCCCCTCAGCAGTGCAAAGCATGAGATCTGATTTAGCTGTGTGAGAGACTTCAGAAGGAAAAACTTTACCCCTTAGATCCCAGTGAGGAGAGTGAAATGCCAGAGTAAGGAGGCTTATAAACCATGCAATGGCTCCCCGGGGAGCTTACAAGCCTCCTTACACTGGCATTTTTTAGACAAATTATCTTACTTTTCCTCTAAGGATTCAATTTTCTTCCTTTTTTCTATTACTTTATCACTGTTGATGACTCCCACTGATTTGCTATAGCAATGAGATGTGCACATATATACATATATACAGTTGAAACCAGAAGTTTACATACACTATATAAAAAGACACATATGCATGTTTTTCTCAATATCTGACATGAAATAAGTATAAACCTTTCCCGTTTTAGGTCAATTAGGATTACCATCATTTTTAATATTTGCCAAATGCCAGAATAATGAGAGAGAGATAATGTTTTAAGGCATTTTTATTACTTACTGCAAAGTCAAAAGTTTACATACACTAAGATTACTATGTATTTAAACAATTCTCGACTGCCCATATGATGATGCCATGTGTTTGGAAGCTTCTAATAGTTTTTTGGGCAACATCTGAGTTAATTAGAGACACACCTGTGGATGTATTTTAATGCACACCTGAAACACACTGCTTCTATGTGTAGCATCATGGGAAAGTGTAAAGAAATCAGCCAAGATATCAGGAAGAGAATTGTAGACTTGCACAAGTCTGGCTTATCCTTAGGTACAATTTCAAGATATCTGAAGGTGCCTCGTTCATCTGTACAAACAATTATATGCAAGTACAAACAAGATTGGAATGTCCAGCCATCATACCACTCAGGAAAGAGACGGGTTCTGTGTCCCAGAGATGAACGTGCTTTGGTCCGACATGTGCATATCAACCCCAGGACAAAAGCAAAAGACCTTGTGAAGAGGATGGCAGAAGCTAGTAAGATTGTCAGAGAGACAATTCACAGTGAAACGAGTACTGTATCAACATGGGCTGAAAGACCACTCTGCCAGGAAGAAGCCATTAATCCAAAAGAAACATAAAAAAGCCAGATTAATGTTTGCAAATGCACACAGGAACAAAGACCTTAATTTTTGGAGACATGTCCTGTGGTCTGATGAAACTAGAATTGAACTTTTTGTGCATAATGACCATCGTTAAGTTTAGAGGAAAAAGGGAGAAGCTTAGAAGCCTAAGAACACCATCCCAACTGTGAAACACGGGGGCAGCAGCATCATGTTGTGGGGTTCCTTTGCTGCAAGAGGGACTTAGTGCACATCACAAAATAGATGGCTTCATGAGAAAAGAAGATTATGTGGCAATACTGAAGCAACATCTCAAGATATCAGCCAGGAAGTTAAAGCTTGAGCAGAAATAGGTCCTCCAAATGGACAATGACCCGAAGCATACTGCCAAAATGGTAACAAAGTGGCTTAACCCCTTCATGACCAAACCAAATTTTTTTAAATCTGACCAGTGTCACTTTATATAGTAATAACTCTGGAATGCTTCAACATATCCCATAGTTTTCGAGACTGTTTTTTGTGACACATGATACTTTATAATAATGGTAAATTTAGGCTGATATGGTTTGCGTTTATTTATAAAAATATCAGAAACTTGGCAAAAATGTTTTAAAAATTGCACTTTTCAAACTTTGATTGATTATGTCTTTAATCCCAATAGTCATACCACACAAAAACAGTAATAAATAACATTTCCCTCATGTCTGCTTTACATCAGCACCATTTGTAAAATGTTGTTTTATTTTGTTAGCATTTTAGAAGATTTAAAAATGTAGCAGTTATTTTTCATTTTTTTCAAGGAAATTTACAAAACTTATTTTTATAGGGACCTGTTCAGTTTTGAAGTGACTTTGAGGCTGCGTGCCCACTGTGCGTTTTTCAAGCGTTTTTGCTGCGGAATTTTCGAAGCGAAAACGCTTAAACGCTTGGTAATGCGTGCCCCATGGTCCTCACTGATAACCCGCATGTGCTGTGTGTTGGTATATGCAACAGTTGTGGACTTCTTTGTTTGTGTGAAGGAGGACTTTATGCTGATCTGACAGTAGATGGCGATGTTGTGTAAAGTTTCCTTGTTTACTGTATTGTGAAAGAAAAAAAAGTCTCTCTTGTATTTTCTATTTTGTTCTTACTTCCTGATGCAGTACTGTGTGACTGTGCGTTTTTTCCTTTACCTCATGTTCTGAGAAGTAAAAGCTTGTTATCCCATGTAATCTGCTTTGTGAAGTTTTATACTGCAACTGTGGGTATCCAGAAGCTGTGCAACACTGTGCACATGCTGCGGAAATTTACGCTGCGGATTATCATTGCGGAAAAATCTGAAGCATACCCATTAATTTTGGATAAATTTTGGACTGAAGGCATCAAAACTATGAATTAACACATGTGGAATTATATACTTAACAAAAAGTGTGAAACAACTGAAAATATGTCTTATATTCTAGGTTCTTCAAAGTAGCCACCTTTTGCTTTGATGACTGCTTTGCACACTCTTGGCATTCTCTTGATGAGCTTTAAGAAGTAGTCACCGGAAATGGTTTTCACTTCACAGGTGTGCCCTGTCAGGTTTAATAAGTGGAATTTCTTGCCTTATAAATTAGGTTGGGAGCATCAGTTGTGCAGAAGTCAGGTGGATACACAGCTGAGAGTCCTACTGAATAGACTGTTAGAATTTGTATTTTGGCAAGAAAAAAGCAGCTAATTAAAGAAAAACGAGTGGCCATCATTACTTTAAGAAATAAATGTCAGTCAGTCTGAAAAATTGGGCAAACTTTGAAAGTGTCCCCAAGTGCAGTTGCAAAAACCATCAAGTGCTAGAAATAAACTGGCTCACATGAGGACCGCCCCAGGAAAGGAAGACGAAGAGTCAACTCTGCTTCTGAGGATAAGTTTATCCGAGTCACCAGCCTCAGAAATCGCAGGTTAATAGCAGCTCAGATTAGATACTAGGTCAATGCCACACAGAGTTCTAGCAGAAAGAGAGAAGGACATAGAGTTTAGCGATAAAAAACATAATTTTATTAATTCAATTTCTTAAAAACTTGCATACATAATTTAACATACAGTTTAAGATGTAAAGATGGGTACCCAGTGAGGGCTGAAGTGCCCAGGCGCACAGCACATACACAGGTCGCAGAGATCAGCTGCATTTATTGGACAAAAATGGGGCACTACTTATAGCAGGCACTTTGCAGAGAGAAAAAAAAGGGGAAGGGGGGGGTTAAACATATATTGGTAGTCCATACAATATTACATGCAGAGGTCCATGTAATAATCTCCCCAATGAATCATAAAGTGCAGGTGTCTTGCGCAAAGAAAAATAAATAATAATAGTAATCCATTCAATGTTCCATGCAAAAGCTCTATGCAATAGATTACCCAGTAGATTGTATAATCACAGTCCCTGCAATAATGTGCCACTAATGACAGGTGAGATACCTATACATGGGAGCCCTCAGTAAAGAATGTATTAGGCATGCCATAAAAGCATGAATATAAGAGGAGCTTCCCAAAAAGTAGAGAGAGAAACAGTCAGAAACAATGCATACCCATGTGTGTGCAGCCCGCACCAGGTCGTCAGCCTATCCCCGAACCCACGCTCTCGCCATATGGCTTCCTCCGAGTTCTAGCAGCAGACACATCTCTACAACAACTGTTAAGAGGAGACTTTGTGCAGCAGGCCTTCATGGTAAAATAGCTGCTAGGAAACCACTGCTAAGGACAGGCAACAAGCAGAAGAGACTTGTTTGGGCTAAAGAACACAAGGAATGGACATTAAACCAGTGGAGATCTGTGCTTTGGTCTGATGAGTCCAAATTTGAGATCTTTGGTTCCAACCACCGTGTCTTTGTGCGACGCAGAAAAGGTGAACGGATGGACTCTACATGCCTGGTTCCCACCGTGAAGCATGGAGGAGGAGGTGTGATGGTGTGGGGGTGCTTTGCTGGTGACACTGTTTGGGATTTATTCAAAATTGAAGGCATACTGAACCAGCATGGCTACCACAGCATCTTGCAGCGGCATGCTATTCCATCCGGTTTGCGTTCAGTTGGACCATCATTTATTTTTGAACAAGACAATGACCCCAAACACACCTCCAGGCTGTGTAAGGGCTATTTGACCAAAATGAGAGTGATGGGGTGCTACGCCAGATGACCTGGCCTCCACAGTCACCAGACCTGAACCCAATCGAGATGGTTTGGGGTGAGCTGGACCGCAGAGTGAAGGCAAAAGGGCCAACAAGTTCTAAGCATCTCTTGGAACTCCTTCAAGATTGTTGGAAGACCATTTCCGGTGACTACCTCTTGAAGCTCATCAAGAGAATGCCAAGAGTGTGCAAAGCAGTTATCAAAGCTAAAGGTGGCTACTTTGAAGAACCTAGAATATAAGACATATTTTCAGTTGTTTCCCAAATTTTTTGTGTTAAGTATATAATTCCACCTGTGTTAATTCATAGTCTTGATGCCTTCAGTGTGAATGTACAATTTTCATAGTCATGAAAATACAGAACAATCTTTAAATGAGAAGGTGTATCCAAACTTTTGGTCTGTACTATATTATATATATATATATATATATATATATATATATATATATATATATATATATATTATTTAGAATCATTTATGTTTATTTCAGACATGTAGTTCATACACATTCTAAAATATGTAGATCTATATTCTTTCTATTTGAACAAAGGAAATGTTTGATGCCTAAAAGGAGTTTTCATAAGTGATCTCTTGAGCAGCTCAGAGCTATGCAGTCTCCTTACTTCCTGATTTCTGGCAGGACGGGCTCTTCTCCCTGAGTGATACCTCTGATGAGCAAGCACACAGCCACAGACAGTGAGAGCCTAGATACTGGGTGCAGGAATTGTGATTCTACAGGATGGATAAGAGCATCTCGTCAAAAGCCTAAAGGGAGAAGGCAGGGAGCAGCTAACTGGTGTATAGAAATGAATGGGCTGGACAGAGATAACGGTATGTTAGGAATTAACTTTTCTCCTGGAATGTGACTACTGCACACTCTCTACCAAGGTCTACTAGTGACTGAACTCCATGGAAATGAGCTTTACACTATGTAAGATAAAAGCTCTCATTGCAGGAGAATGACAGCAGATAGAAAAAGCAAGTCAGTGGCAAACTTGCGTATTTTCATGCTGTTTAACTAATTAAAGCAACTTAGTAACTTGAGAATACCTGTTTATTGACAAAGGTGTTATGAGACTTAATGAGGTTGTCTGGTTTAGAAACCACTTGCACATACTTGGGGCACTATACAGGTTAATAGTGGGGATTCTCCGTTGTAAACCTGAACCCATTTTATGCAGACTAGAGAGCAGTTACATGGAGTCATTCCCACTTTGAAGGTCCCAGTACTTCATTCATTACATAGTCAGCTTATTGATTTCACTGGATACTGTGCAGTACCTCCTGTTTCCTTTGGTGGCAGTGCAGGAGAATTAAATGCTTGTTGCCAGATTTTTCAACAAATGGCTTATCGCTGAGATTGCCAGCAACAGATCATCCTTTAGTCAGCATATTGGGGCCCTTCTAACAAAAAGACATTAACTAATGCAGACATTCCTTTTAAGTACAGAGCATATGCCAGTATACTATCTGCAAAGTAAAAAATAAATACATTCTTAAGTGCTTAAAAGGAACGTGTCCTCTGTTGTTTAACCCCTATCTGCCCTACATGTATAGTGCATGTTGGGTGCGAGTGTGTGGAGTGGACTCTGCAACTCAACCCGCAATATACCTGCAGATTCCAGCTGTGTTATACTGCCGGTATTTGTCTGTAAAAGCCGCTATTAGAGCAGCTCTGGTTGCTGCTGTTAACCCCTTAGATGCTGCAGTAAATCCCTGACCGTGGTAGTTAAGGTGCGATGTCCCAGAGGTTCACCATTTTGGATGCCCATGGGATGTTGCCTTCCACCCCCCTTCACTAAGTGAAAGTGCTGCTTATGGATTTCAGTGGCAACCATGAGCCTGCTGACCGCCCCCATGGCTGCCATGTTGGTACATGAAAAAGTGGGATTGAAACATCGTATATAACCCAAAAAATGTTATTAATGAAAACCTCAGCAATTAACAAGCCCTCATAAAGCTCTATCGACCGAATCTCTGAAATATTTTCACCATCAAAATAAAACTATACAAGTTTGATATCTGGTTTTTCAAGTTTGCTCGACGTGAAGAATCATGTTCACAGGTCATTTTCACTGCACAATGAAACCTTAGAAACAAAACCCAAATACAATGAAAAACGCAATCCCATTTAACTTCGCTTGGAATTTTTGTTCCAGTTTTCCAGTATATTGTAGGGTAAAAAACCAGCCCTCATACAGCTATGTCACACGAAAGGGGAGAAAGAAGGAGAGGAACAAAGAAAAAGCGCAAAAACTAAAACTGTCCATGGTGAGAAGGGATTACATTAAATTTACTTTAAATGTCATTTTTTTAGATTTTCACTTTTTAACATCACAATAAAAAAAAACAATCCTGAAGTCTTACAATTTTCACACTGGCCACTATTCCTAAGAATAGACTCATTGTGAAGGAAGGGTGAGGAGGTGAGCTGTGACTATCATTTATAGTGAATGGTGGCTACTTTATCTGCTTTATATAGAGGTGTCATCTTTCATTGTCATTTTCACTGATGATAATAAAACTGCTGAAAAATCTTCTGCATACAACAGGAAATATGAAACTAATTTTGGCCAGGGTGATAATTGCAGGATCTGTGGGTGTGTTTTTTTAGTTTAGATGGTTACTATAGTGAAAAAAAAGTTAAAAAAAATAATAAATTTCATGTAAAAAGGTAATTTAAACAATTGGTTATTGTTTGATAACACATTCTCTTTAACTGCTCTTCTCTAATAAGATGGCAATATTGCACCGCTGCAAAAATAGGAAGAAGTAGTTTGTCAATTTTAAAGCTGCTTCTTGGAAACTAATGACTTAGTCATTGATATAACATCCTGACAAAATGACTGTTCACTGTCTGTTTCTGAGAAATTAATTCAAAGCTCACAACCGATATGGCTGCACTTCCTATTATCACTTTTGCAAAGACAGACAGTGGATAATGATTATTTCTATTATATATGATCTACGGTATATTCTGATTTTCTAAAAGTGAGATAAGTGACAAGTCTATTGGAAGTAGCAATCCTAAAAGTCAATATCGACCCTTTAACGAGCCTTGTCACATGACTTGGGATAAAAGCCAAACCAGAATCTCAATTTGCAGCCACGGTGTTTCAGGGTATTGCTCCTCGTCAGTACAAAGCATGAGATCCGATTTGACTGTATGAGAGGCTTCTCACTGGGATCTAAAGGGTCATTTTTCTCCTTGTGGAGATTATATATACACTGGCATGCCAGGCATGTCAGATACTCGGCACTCAAATATTCAGAATGATAATGCAATTCTTTATTTCATAAAGAAATCCCAAAATTCAATGTAACGTTTCAGCCTTATGCAAAAGGCCTTTTTCAAACACTGAGACATAAATGAAACAGATAAAGAAATCAATATTACAAAATTAACACCACAATAGAATTTTTTATTTTAATTTTTTTATTATAAGAAAATAACATCCTGTTGTATTGTTGAAATCACTGAGATTTATTTAAATATAAAGACATTATTATATAATGTCAAATTAATGTGGGAATTCATTTACTTCATGCAAAATAAATTACAATATGACCAATTACATTTCAATATCTCATATACAGTTGAAACCAGAAGTTTCCATACACTATATAAAAAGACATACAGTATATGCATGTTTCTCTCCATATCTGACATGAAATCAGAATAAACCTTTCCTGTTTTAGGTCAATTAGGATTACCATCATTTTTAATATTTGCCAAATCCCAGAATAATGAGAGAGCGAGAATGCAGTAAGTAATAAAAATGCTTAAAACAAAGTCAAAACTTTCCATCCATTTCATTAGTATTTGGTACCATTGTCCTTAACCCCTTAAGCCCCGCGGGTGGTTTGCACGTTAATGACCTGGCCAATTTTTACAATTCTGACCACTGTCACTTTATGAAGTAATTACTCTGGAACGCTTCAACGGATCCCCCTGATTCTGAGATTGTTTTTTCGTGACATATTGTACTTCATGATTGTGGAAAAATTTCTTCGATATCACTTGCGTTTATTTGTGAAAAAAACGAAAATTTTGAAAATTTTGCAATTTTCAAAATTTTAATTTTTATGCCCTTAAATCAGAGAGATATGTCACACAAAAGAATTAATAAATAACATTTCCCACATGTCTACTTTACATCAGCACAATTTTGGAACCAAAATTGTTTTTTGTTAGGGAGCTATAAGGGTTAAAAGTTGACCAGCGATTTCTCATTTTTCCAACAAAATTTACAAAACCATTTTTTTAGGGACCACATCACATTTGAAGTCACTTTGAGAGGTCTATATGACAGAAAATACCCAAAAGTGACACCATTCTAAAAACTGCACCCCTCAAGGTGCTCAAAACCACATTCAAGAACTTTATTAACCCTTCAGGTGCTTCACAGGAATTTTTGGAATGTGGAAGAAAAAAAGTGAAGATTTAACTTTTTTCACAAAAATGTTACTTTAGACCCAATTTTTTTTTATTTTCGCAGGGGTAACAGGAAAAAATGGACCCCAAAATTTGTTGTGCAATTTCCCCTGGGCACGCAGATACCCCATATGTGGGGAAAAACCACTGTTTGGGCGCACGGCAGGGCTCGGAAGGGAAGGAGCGCCATTTGACTTTTTGATTGTAAAATTTGCTTGAATAATTAGCGGACGCCATGTTGCGTTTGGAGAGTCCCTAATGTGCCTAAACAGTGGAGCTCCCCCACAAGTGACCCCATTTTGGAAAATAGACCCCCCAAGGCACCTATCTAGATGCATAGTGAGAACTTGGAACCCCTAGGTGCTTCACAAATTGATTCGTAAAAATGAAAAAGTTTTTTTTTTTCCACTTTTTCATTTTAACGAATCAATTTGTGAAGCACCTGAGGGTTCCAAGTGCTCACTATGCATCTAGATAGGTGCCTTGGGGGGTCTAGTTTCCAAAATGGGGTCACTTGTGGGGTAGCTCCACTGTTTAGGCACATCAGGGGCTCTTCAAACGCAACATGGTGTCCTCTAACAAATTGAATGGAAAATCGGCTCAAATTGTTAGCGGACACCATGTTGCGTTTGGAGAGCCCCTGTGTGCCTAAACATTGGAGCTCCCCCACAAGTGACCAAATTTTGGAAACTAGACCCCCCAAGGCACCTATCTAGATGCATAGTGAGCACTTGGAACCCTCAGGTGCTTCACAAATTGATTCGTTAAAATGAAAAAGTGGAAAAAAAAAAACTTTATACGTTTATTTTTTACGCCGTTCCTCGTGCGGTATAAGTGATGAGATTACTTTATTCTTTGGGTCGGTGCGATTACAGCGATACCAGAATCATATTGGGTTTTTATGATTGACAGCTGTCACACACTAAAAGACACATATTTTGTAAAATCTAGTTTTTGCATTGCCATATTTTGGCCGACAGTCATGTGGCGGCTTGTTTTTTGCGGGATGAGTTGGCGTTTTTATTGGTGCCATTTTCAGGCATGTGACATTTTTTGATCGCTTTCTATTCCAGCTTTTGGGAGACAGAATAAACAAAAACCAACAATTCAGGAATTTTTTTTTTGTTTTTTTTATTCTGCTCCGGGTGTGGTAAAATTGATAAGGTAGCTTTATTCTTCGGGTCAGTACGTTTACAGCGGTACCACATTTATATTGTTTTTTATGTTTTGGCGCTTTTACACAATAAAAGCTATTTTATAAAAAAAAATATTTTTTTGCATTGCTTTATTCTGAGAGCTGTAACTTTTTGATTTTTCGGATGATGGATCTGTATGGCAGCTTGCTTTTTGCGGGACGAGATGACGTTTTCAGCGGTACCATTTTTATTTATATTCGTCTGTTTGATCGCGTGTTATTCCATTTTTTGCATGGCGGTATGATGATAAAGCATTGTTTTTTGCTTTGTTTTTTATTTTTATTTTTTACCGTGTTCACTGAAGGGGTTAACTAGTGGAACAGTTTTATAGTCCAGGTCGTTACGGACGCGGCGATACCAAACATGTGTACTTTTATTGTTTGTTTGTTTTTTCATAATATTTATTGATGGGTACATTATATTTTTATTTTTAGTGGATTATTTTTTTTTTATATTTTTACAATTTTTTTTTTTCTTTTTCACTTTCTGGGAGTTTTTACACTTTTTTTACTTTGTCCCACTGTGGGACTTTCACTTTTTTTATTCTGATCGCCTGCACAGCATAGGGATGGAGCACCATCCCTGTGCCATGCAGGCTGTCAGCGCTGGACAGGGAGAAGATAGTTTGGAGATGCACTGCGCATGTCCAAACAATCTTACTGCTGTCTGGTGACCCGGATGTTGTCATGACGACATCGGGTAGTCATGGCAACACCCGGGAAGCCGCGGCAGACAGCGCTGGAGGCCGGAAGAGGAGGTGAGTATACCGATCACCTCCCCTTGCCTCCGCAATGCTGCGATCGACTTCGATCGCAGCATTGCGGGGGTTAATGTGCTGGGAGCGGTGCGGAACCACTCCCTGCACATAGTACTGGGTGTCAGCTGTGACAATCAGCTGACACCCGGCGGCGATCGCCTGTGTGCGCGCGCGATCGCGGTGACGTACTAATACGGGTCAGGCTCTTAAAGCCCAGGGCACAGACGCGTATTAGTACGTCATGGGCTTTAAAGGGGTTAAAATGGTAACACTTTTGGGTGGTTTCCAACATATAAGACTCGCAGGCTAAGTGCCCACGAAGCAAAAATGCTCCAGATTTTTTCTGTATCTCCCTGGCAGGAAAAATGCATGCGGATTTTACATGCGTTTTTCCCGCCAGGTAGAAGCGTTTGTCAAGCGCTTTTCCAAGCGATTTTAGCATCAGTTGGAAAAGTGCTTGACAACTTGGTCACACTATATAAATCCATGCAACCGGCATGGATTTATATAGTGTGACCAAGTTAATAGTTAAAAAAAAGAATAAAAATGGTAAACAAAAAAAACATTCTACTCGCCTTCCGATAGCCCCCGGTCTCCTTCTCCGGTGCGTCCGGTGTCTTGGGCGGCTCGCGATGGTGTAAAAGGACTTTCCATGACGTCATTTAGTCATGTGACAGGTCAAGCGACCTCCGACATCAATGGTCACGTGACCTGTCACATGACTAAATGACATCATGGAAGGTCCTTTTACACCACCACGAGCCGCCGAAGACACCGGACGCACCATACAGGAGACCGGGGGCCATGAGAAGGTAAGTATAATGTTATTTTTTATTTTATTCTTTTTTATCTACAGGTACTATGGTACCCGGGTCTGGAGGAGAGTCTCCTCTTCTCCAGACCTGGGTACCAACCACACATTGAATCACTTAATATCCACATGTGTACATGTAGTCATTAAGAAATTATGCAATTCAATGGAAGTCAATGGCGGGAATTATGCCGCGTTTCCGCAAAATTAATGGATATGCTTCAGATTTTTCCGCAATGATAATCCGCAGCGTAAATTTCCGCAGCATGTGCACAGTGTTGCACAGCTTCTGGATACCCACAGTTGCAGTATAAAACTTCACAGAGCAGATTACAGGGGATAACAAGCTTTTACTTCTCAGAACATGGGGTAAAGGAAAAAACGCACAGTTACACAGTACTGCACCAGGAAGTAAGAACAAAATAGAAAATACAAGAGAGACTTTTTTCTTTTACAATACAGTAAACAAGGAAACTTTACACAACATCGCCATCTACTGTCAGATCAGCATAAAGTCCTCCTTCACACAAACAAAGAAGTCCACAACTGTTGCATATACCAACACACAGCACATGCGGGTTATCATTGAGGACCATGGGGCACGCATTACCAAGCATTTAAGCATTTTCGCTTCGAAAATTCCGCAGCAAAAACGCTTGAAAAACGCACAGTGGGCACGCAGCCTCAAAGTCACTTCAAAACTGAACAAGTCCCTATAAAAATAAGTTTTGTAAATTTCCTTGAAAAAAATGAAAAATAACTGCTACATTTTTAAATCTTCTAAAATGCTAATAAAATAAAACAACATTTTACAAATGGTGCTGATGTAAAGCAGACATGAGGGAAATGTTATTTAGTACTGTTTTTGTGTGGTATGACTATTGGGATTAAAGGCATAATCAATCATAGTTTGAAAAGTGCAATTTTTAAGACATTTTTGCCAAGTTTCTGATATTTTTATAAATAAACACAAACCATATGAGCCTAAATTTACCATTATTATAAAGTATCATGTGTCACAAAAAACAGTCTCAAAAGCTATGGGATATGTTATTCCAGAGTTATTACTACATAAAGTGACACTGGTCAGATTTAAAAAAATTGGTTTGGTCACGAAGGGGTTAAGCCACTTTGTTACCATTTTGGCAGTATGCTTCCGGTCATTGCTCATTTGGAGGACCCATTTCTGCTCAAGCTTTAACTTCCTGGCTGATGTCTTGAGATGTTGCTTCAGTATTGACAACATAATCTTCTTTTCTCATGAAGTCAACTACGTATTTTGTGATGTGGACCAAGTCCCTCTTGCAGCAAAGCAACCCCACAACATGATGCTGCCACCCCCGTGTTTCACAGTTGGGATGGTGTTCTTAGGCTTCTAAGCTTCTCCCTTTTTCCTCCAAACTTAACGATGGTCATTATGCACAAAAAGTTCAATTCTAGTTTCATCAGACCACAGGACATGTCTCCAAAAATTAAGGTCTTTGTTCCTGTGTGCATTTGCAAACATTAATCTGGATTTGTTATGTTTCTTTTGGAGTAATGGCTTCTTCCTGGCAGAGTGGTCTTTCAGCCCATGTTGATACAGTACTCGTTTCACTGTGAATTGTCACTCTGACAATCTTACTAGCTTCTGCCATCCTCTTCACAAGGTCTTTTGCTTTTGTCCTGGGGTTGATATGCACATGTCGGACCAAAGCACGTTCATCTCTGGGACACAGAACCCGTCTCCTTCCTGAGTGGTATGATGGCTGGACATTCCAATCTTGTTTGTACTTGCATATAATTGTTTGTACAGATGAACAAGGCACCTTCAGTTATCTTGAAATTGTACCCAAGGATGAGCCAAACTTGTGCAAGTCCACAATTCTCTTTCTGATATCTTGGCTGATTTATTTACACTTTCCCATGATGCTACACAAAGAAGCAGTGTGTTTCAGGTGTGCATTAAAATACATCCACAGGTGTGTCTCTAATTAACTCAGATGTTGCCCAAAAAACTATTAGAAGCTTCCAAACACATGGCATCATCATATGGGCAGTCGAGAATTGTTTAACCACTTTGCGCCAGAGCCTGTTTTTGCCTTAGCGACCGGGCCAATTTTTTCAATTCTGACCACTGTCAATTTATGAAGTAATTACTCTGGAACGCTTCAACGGATCCCGCTGATTCTGAGACTGTTTTTTCGTGACATATTGTACTTCATGATAGTGGTAAAATTTCTTCGATATCACTTGCGTTTATTTGTGAAAAAAATCGGAAATTTGGCGAAAATGTTGAAAATTTTGCAATTTTCAAACTTTGAATTTTCATGCCCTTAAATCAGAGAGATATGTCACACAAAATAGTTAATAAATAACATTTCCCACATGTCTACTTTACATCAGCACAATTTTGGAACCAAAATTTTTTTTTGTTAGGGAGCTATAAGGGTTAAAAGTTGACCAGCGATTTCTCATTTTTCCAACAAAATTTACAAAAACATTTTTTTAGGGACCACATCATATTTGAAGTCACTTTGAGGGGTCTTTATGACAGAAAATACTCAAAAGTGACACCATTCTAAAAACTGCACCCCTCAAGGTGCTCAAAACCACATTCAAGAACTTTATTAACCCTTCAGGTGCTTCACAGGAATTTTTGGAATGTGGAAGAAAAAAATGAACATTTTACTTTTTTCACAAAAATATTACTTTAGACCCAATTTTTTTTTATTTTTGCAGGGGTAACAGGAAAAATGAACCCCTAAATTTTTTGTGCAATTTCTCTTGAGCGCGCTGATACCCCATATGTGAGGGAAAACCACTGTTTGGGCGCACTGCAGGGTTCGGAAGGGAACGAGCGCCATTAGACTTTTTGAATGTAAAATTTGCTTGAATAATTAGCGGACGCCATGTTGCATTTGGGGAGCCCCTGATGTGCCTATACAATGGAAACCCCCCCACAAGTGCCACCATTTTGGAAACTAGACCCCTTAGGGAACTTATCTAGATGTGTGGTGAGCACCTTGCACCCCCAGGTGCTTCACAGAAGTTTATAATATTGAGCCGTAAAAATAAAATTTTCACATTTTTCCCACAAAAAATGTTTTTCATCCCCTAATTTTGCATTATCATAAGGATAACAGGAGAAATTGCACCATTAAATTTGCTGTGCAATTTCTCCTGAGTATGCCGATACCCCATATGTGGGGGAAAACCACTATTTGGGTACACTGCAGGGTTCGGAAGGGAAGGAGCGCCATTTGACTTTTTGAATGTAAAATTTGTTTGAATAATTAGCGGACGCCATGTCGCATTTGGGGAGTCCCTGATGTGCCTAAACAGTGGAAACCCCCCACAAGTGACACCATTTTGGAAACTAGACCCCTTAGGGAACTTATCTAGATGTGTGGTGAGCACATTGGGAGACATAATAAACAAATCAGTAGCAGGTGAAGAATTGGTTTTATTTATTTTTTACGCCGTTCCTCGTGCGGTATAAGTGAAGAGATTACTTTATTCTTCGGGTCGGTGCGATTACAGAGATACCAGATTTATATCGGGTTTTTATGACTGACAGCTGTAACACACTAAAAGACGCTTTTTTTTGTAAAATCTAGTTTTTGCGTCGCCATATTTTGAGAGCTATAATTTTTCCATATTTGGGCCGACAGTCATGTGTCATGCTCCGTTTTTTATTTATTTTTATTACGTTGTGCACAGAAGGAGTTAATTAGTGTGACAGTTTTATAGCTCGGGTTGTTTCAGATGCAGCGATACCAAATGTGTACTTTTTTTGTTTTTGCATAAATATACGGATTTATCGGTTTAATATTTTATTTATTTATTTTGTGATTTTTTTTTTTTAGTAGTTTGAAAACATTTTTTGTTACTTTTTTTTTACATTTTTACTTAGTACCTGTATGGGACATTAATTTTTATTTTTCTGATCACTGATCTCATGTAATGTAATAGACATATATTACATTACATGAGATCTTTGCTGACTGTTTCACAGTCAGAGTCTCCTGCCAGGCTTCAGCTGCAGGCTGAGCCTGGCAGGACACCATATATGGCAGATCTGGAGGCGGTCATGTGACCTCCAGCTGCCATAGCAACGTCAGGTCCTGGAAGGTATCAGGGGTCGTCAGAGAGGTAAGTAGAAGACCCTTCTCCTCCTGCTGTCTTCTATATGCCGCGATCACTATAGATCGCGGCATATAGAAGACAGCAAAGGGTTAACATCACTGGGACCTGATCCAATCAGGTCCCGATCATGTTCCCTGTCAGAGCTATCGCTCTGCACCGCACCCGTAGCGCTTGCAGGACCCTCGGGGTGCTGAGCGCTGCGGGACCACCCACCGTTTTTAAGCGTCCGCGCTGCACAGAGCCCTGGCAGCGCCGACGTTTATCTACAGTGGGTGGTCGGGAAGTGGTTAAATTTAAAAAAAAAAGTTTTCACAAAGTAAAATAGAGAGTTACCTTTTTATTATCATCTAGGACTGTGTTCATACTTTCTATCCCTAGCGTATCAATAGGTCCATCAAAGATAACCCATTTTCTTTCCGGGGTCTCAGATAACGCAAACTCCCGGAAAGTATTAGCGACTATCCCATCGGTCCACTGCAAATGAAGAGAGGCATCAATAAAATTGCTCTTCCCATAAAATCCAATACAATCCCACAATTGAACGGATTATTAAAGGGAACGCCTGGGATTATGATATTGATGATACACATGTATTGACTACACGTGGCCCCTATTGAAGTGAATGTGCCGGCACCGGGAGAGACCGCAAGTAAGTGATTTGCATATATGCAGTCACATGCCAACTAGAAGTGCGTGACCTCACTCAAAGCAAGTGTATTGAGTGAGGCCAGACACAGTCTAGTCAGAATGTGGCTGGAAGTATGCAAATTTATGCTAATTTCTGGCATAAATAATACAATTTGTTGCTTCCATGTCTGATGAGGAAAATAAAATTTTTGTGCAAACAGGGAGTAAGTCATAATAAAATGATTGCCCGGCAATGTATGGCTGGGGTCTATGTCTCTGAAGGAACCCCTTCTACCATGTCCATAAGCCATAAAAGGGGAGATTTTCCCATTTTCAGCAAAGATATTAGTATTATAAACAATAATTCCAATCATAGACGAACCTCATGTGACACTGGATCAAACTGCCCGAACAGCTGCCCCATGGTGATGGCTTTAGGGTTCACTGTCCGGTAAATCACTTTTTCTTCTTCGCACCCTCGCTCATTCATAAGAGACAGCGTATCAGCGAGGACGTGGAGGACCTTCGTTTTTCCAGAGAACGGCTCTCCAACCAACATAAAACTGTACGGGATAAACAAAATGCAGCATGGTCCATTGTATAAAATGGAAACAGCGAAGAATAAATCCCCCGTCCCATGGACTTCTGTAGTTGCAGCTCACCAGTGTCTGACAATCATCATCTCATACGTCTGGATCATGTCCTCCAGGAAGACCTTCTCGGGCTGGATGTTGTGTCCAGCACAGCTCTCCTGTGCGCATTCCAGTAAATCCTGAGCAAAAGGAAGGTAAAATATTTCATCAGTCTGTTTACAGTGGATCCAATTAGAGGTGGGAGAATACATTTTCAGGACCCAGATCAGTATTCTGTGGCCGCTGGACGGGACGCCTGAGAGACGCCTCTTAGCTGCCGGCATCCCCGGCTCCTCTTCTGATTATATGGCCTGGTGTACATCATGCTGCAACCATAACGTCATGCCAGGCCGGCTAATGTGAAGAAGAGCCGGGGGGGCAGGAAGAAATAAGGTGGCTCTCAGGGGTCTCATTCAGTGCCCACCACTGACCTGATGTCACGCACAGTGTAGGAAAGACAAAGTGCGACACAAAGGGATGAGGGGAAGGGAGCCCAAACACTAGGGAAAGGGGGAAATGGAGACCTCCTAGGCTGATCTGCAATCACCCTGTCTCCCCTACCGACTCTATATTGGTTCCTCACCAATTGCCGCACAGGAACCTATCCCTGTATTTCCTTAGCGCTTGGCCCTGGATAGGGAAGGGGGGGTGAGCACTAGTCGATCCCCACTGACAACTAAAGACAGCAAGGGGAGACAGACACAGGGGAAGTAGCTTAGCTTGAGTCGACTTCAGAGAGATGGCACACACATCCTCTTAGCACCAGAGAGGAAGTAAGAACTGCACTTGCTCCAAGCCTTCACAAGGGGTCATGTGAATATCACTGGCACCTCTGTGTAGCAACCAGGAAGTATTTAAACACCCAGGCCTGATTGTCAGTTAGAACAGGAGGGAGGTAGCCGCTGGGTCCTACAGTGAGACCGCTAAGAAGATGTCTGGAATGCCAAACGAAGGGATCTCCTGCAACCAACTGCAGGGCGACTGTCTGTCACATCTGACGCACCCATGACACCTGGCCATTGGATTAGTCTCCTGCGAATCAATTCATTCATCTAAAAAAAAATTCTCCATAACCTACAACTAAACTAGTGATAAATCACTCACAGATGTTTTAACCATTTTTTTTTCTACATCAGATCATCCTGCATTGGAGGTATAAGTGAGCCCCCTTACCTCTGGTGCCCCTGTGCAGCTGCCCAGGTTGCACTAATGGGACCGGACGATGAGTGACAAGGTCATGTAACCCAATTCCAAAGCAGTGGATCAGGATCGGGTGAATTCAATGGGATTGGTCTACCATCTACTGTGTATGGGGGCCTCATGACAGATTATGTTGGGGGACATAAAAATCGGGCGGTTGGAATTTAATCACCCAATCCTTATTTTCTGACCCTGAAATTAGCAGCTGCCATAAGATTCTGGCAGCGACTCGGTCATAGAGAAAACAGGAGCGAGCATTCCTGAATATGGGGGAGCCGGGAAAGATAACGGTCATCCAAATGATAGCTGGCCAGCTATATAGGACCTATCACTTGCCATTAATATGCAATTTTATTACCTGGTGTAAATGCCGCTGTTCTCCTGAATCCGGTGTTGTTTTCTTTTGCTCCTGCGCCTCTCCATTCCTGAGATATAGCCTCTTTATAGAAATCTAGTTCATAATTTTAATAGCCAAGTGGGCGTGGTCATCAAGTCCTCTCTGTGGGAGTCTTCAGGAAGGCCTTGCCCAGTTGGCTTAAAGGGCTAGAGGAGAGTGACAGATGTCAGGAACGGAGAGGAGCAGGAAGAAAAGAAAAACAATGCCGGAGTCAGGAGAACAGCGGCATTTACATATTTATGGCGAGGGACAAGTCCTCTTTAAGTCTTGGAAAACCCCTTTAAGACACTATTATATTTTAATACCTTATAGTCGGCTTTCGGAAGTTGAATGCCAGGGAACAGGTCACTGGTAATCCCATTGAACAGAGGAATATCATGAGACAAAAATTTGGGTTCGTTTACATCCTTAATTGACCGCAAGAGCTAAATAGAATGAAAAAGGATTAAATGATAAAATAATTCATATACAATATGACATGAAACAATATTAAAAGTGAAGAACCCCATTACAAAGGAGCCGTCAGTTCTTGTGGTATGTCTGTATTAGTAAAGAATAGTATTCTCCAAAAAATAAGTATGAAACCTCTTTTCCTAAAACTCTACATTGTATCGTCCCTCTGTTATACCTCCTGGAAATGTATGTGTAAATGATATATAATGTATATATAATCTATATAGGGGACAACCCTATACAATCTGACTGTGCCCAAACAGTGGTGACATTGTCAGACTGTGTAGGGTACTCGTTATTGACAGATTTCAATTAATTCCTACATTTCCAGGAATGATAAAAGAGGAATGGAACGCTGCTGAGTTGCACTAAAATATGCTGCAGAATTGTTTTTCCATAGGGAATACATGTGGCCTCTGTGTTACTGTTAATTGCCGGCTGCAGAATGAGTTAAGTGAGATACTGTCAGTGAACTCGTTTTTGCTGGCTGACGGGGAGTTTGTAAATGTTTTATCTGTCTTTTTCTGAGCTCCTCTCAGTTTATTTATGACCACAGACCTTATCAAAATTGAATGTGCAGGGAATCAAAAAGCCGGTGAAAGCCAAGCGATGCAACATTTTTAATAAAACCCAATTGTTAAAATGATTTTTAGCCTAAAATACATGCGATTAAGTTAAAAATCAAAACTGTCCCATAAGATGAACAAGCTACGTGTTTAACAACTATAGTTTTGACACTTTTGCACAGATGAGATCTAACAAGCCAGGAACAGTAATGTACAGAAATTATTTGCAAGTCTCTGTCTGCTACTATAAAATCATACAGCTCTAATTTTTGTGATCCAAATGCTTCTCGGTAAGATGGTAATGCTATCCTATACGAGATGTAAAGCGACCAACAGTTCAGAACTTACAAGAATATCTTCATTTTCATGGGGGAATTTCAGCTTCAGATTGCCAGCAGCGATCAGCACAGCCTTTACTGCACGCATCCCATAATCATAATGAAACTGGGACGAGAGCGGGTCCGAGCACAGCCGGTAAGTCATTACCATCTTCACCGAGAGAGGTTTAGCGTGCAGAAAACCGTAAGAATAAAGGCAGATCTCCGCAATCAGAGCATAGTTGGGGACCATCATTGCTACAGTCCGGAAAAGAACCTGAAATGCGCAAACCAGATGGGTCAGTCAACAAATGAAACTAAATTACTGTAAACTAGGCATAGAGCAGGGGAACCCATTATGTCCATTTACACTATCCTCCACCCCAGACCTAAAAGTGATGTGTCTATTCCACATCAGAGGAAAGTCAGTCAAAGTGTGGTTAAAGGGGTATTCCCATCTCCAAGATCCTGTCCCAATATGTAATAGGTGTAATAATAATAATGTTTGCAAATATCTCCAATTAGAAATGTAGTATAGTTCTTCTGATTAGCTATGTTGCTTAAACCCATGTGCAGGACATTGCAGTAGCTTAGGTATCCATGGTTACGAGCACTCATAGTAACAGTTAGTTACTTGCTAGTGGTCGTAACCATGGATACCTAAGCTACTGCTATGCCCTGCACATGGGTTAAGCGACATAGCTAATCAGAAGAACTATACTACATTTCCAATTGGAGGTATTTGCTATTAATATTATTATTACACCTATTACATATTGGGATAGAATCTTGGAGATAGGAATACTCCTTTAACACTTTCCAAATCTCTCTCCACACCTCTACTGTGTCCATTTTGGAAAATAGGAGAACGGGACATCAATATTAAGGAGCTTGCAGAAATGAGGGCATCAGGTGTTGTGATTATACATAGGAAATGAACAATCTCATATAGGTTTGGGGGAGAATAATCCCTTTGATGAAATCTTATGTTTCTTTTGTAAACCTAGTATTTACTTGAAAGTTTGTGAACCCCTCAAAAATTTCTGTATTACTGCATAAATTTGACTTAAAGCTACATCAGTCTGTGAGGTCACAAAGGAACTCAAGGTAACCTCTAAGCAACTAAAGGCCTCTCCTCAGATTAGCTAATGTAATTGTTCATGAGTCCACCATCAGAAGGACAATGAACAACAATGGCGAGCATGGCAGGATTGCAAGGAGAAAGGCAATGCGATTTAAAATGTCACTGCTAAAACTCACCTGGGCACATCAATAGGTAACTGGAATAATGCTTTGTGGAAGGATGAGGCCAAGATAGAGATTTTAAGTGAGAAGCTATATGTTTGCAGAAAGAAAATACTGCATTACAGCATAAGAACCTCCTATCATCTATGAAACACAAAGATGGTAATCGTAACATGCTTTGGGCCTGTTTTGCTGCACTTGGCCAAGGACGGCTGCCATCATTGATGGAACAATGAATTCTAAAATCGATCAGCAAATGCTAAAGGAAAATATCAGGATATCAGTTCATGTACTGAATCTCAAGAAAACGTGGGTCATGCAGCAAGACAATGGCCCAAAGACACAAGTCGTTCTACAAAAGAATGGTTGAATAAACATAAAGTTTTGGAATGGCCGAGTCATAGTCCTGAGCTTAATCCTATAGAAATGTTGTGGAAGGGCCCGATGCAAGGCACTGGGACGCTTTACCTTGAGGTTATCCGGCAGCTCAGAACGTCCCGCGTAGCCAGGATTCATGGTAATGGCTACGAAGCAATTTGGGTTAAACTTCAGTTCTGTTCCTTCGAAGTTGAACATGTCCATCTTCATCTGGAAGGCTCTCTGGATGCGGAGAATCTGTTGGGCCACCACGGACAACACCTCCAGCTCAATACGGTTAAACTCATCAAAACACGCCCATGCTCCCGATGATGCCAGCCCTTGGAAAAACTAAAAAAAAGTATATACAGTACAGACCAAAAGTTTGGACACACCTTCTCATTTAAAGATTTTTCTGTATTTTCATGACTATGAAAATTGTACATTCACACTGAAGGCATCAAATTATTAATTAACACATGTGGAATTATATACTTAACAAAAAAGTGTGAAACAACTGAAAATATATCTTATATTCTAGGTTCTTCAAAGTAGCCACCTTTTGCTTTGATGACTGCTTTGCACACTCTTGGCATTCTCTTGATGAGCTTCAAGAGGTAGTCACCGGAAATGGTCTTCCAACAATCTTGAAGGAGTTCCCAGAGATGCTTAGCACTTGTTGGCCCTTTTGCCTTCACTCTGCGGTCCAGCTCACCCCAAACCATCTCGATTGGGTTCAGGTCTGGTGACTGTGGAGGCCAGGTCATCTGGCGTAGCACCCCATCACTCTCCTTGTTGGTCAAATAGCCCTTACACAGCCTGGAGGTGTGTTGGGGTCATTGTCCTTTAGAAAAATAAATGATGGTCCAACTAAACGCAGACCGGATGGAATAGCATGCCGCTGCAAGATGCTGTGGTAGCCATGCTGGTTCAGTATGCCTTCAATTTTGAATAAATCCCAAACAGTGTCACCAGCAAAGCACCCCCACACCATCACACCTCCTCCTCCATGCTTCACAGTGGGAACCAGGCATGTAGAGTCCATCCGTTCACCTTTTCTGCGTCGCACAAAGACACGGTGGTTGGAACCAAAGATCTCAAATTTGGACTCATCAGACCAAAGCACAGATTTCCACTGGTCTAATGTCCATTCCTTGTGTTCTTTAGCCCAAACAAGTCTCTTCTGCTTGTTGCCTGTCATTAGCAGTGGTTTCCTAGCAGCTATTTTACCATGAAGGCCTGCTGCACAAAGTCTCCTCTTAACAGTTGTTGTAGAGATGTGTCTGCTGATAGAACTCTGTGTGGCATTGACCTGGTCTCTAATCTGAGCTGCTGTTAACCTGCGACTTTTAAGAACCTAGAATATAAGACATATTTTCAGTTGTTTCACACTTTTTTGTTAAGTATATAATTCCACATGTGTTAATTCATAGTTTTGATGCCTTCAGTGCGAATGTACAATTTTCATAGTCATGAAAATACACAAAAATCTTTAAATGAGAAGGTGTGTCCAAACTTTTGGTCTGTACTATATAATCAAAACATGTCAGCAGAACATCGGTTGGAGTCAGTTTATTATCTGCAATGGAGCAGCTTAACATTGTATGTACCTTTGACATTGCTATGTAGTCCAAACCATCAGAGCAGTTAAAGACCACACACTGCACGGCCAGCGCCTTGGCCAAATCTTTGGTGGTCTCAGTTTTTCCTGTGCCGGCCGGACCTTCTGGAGCTCCACCAAGATTTAGATAAAAAGCACCGATCTACCAATGAAACATGAAAGAACTGGTATGAAATATCAATAAACTTTCTAATAAGTTTCATGCATCATACAAAAGTCAAAAAGATTTCTGAGCATAACCCATCACATCATACCAGAGTCCGCTAGCATCTGTCAGTGAGCGGAGTGATGACCAGGCGTGGGGAGTCGCCCAGGTACTCATAGGTGGACTTCACATTGCAGTTGATGATTCGCACTCTCGCATTCTCATTCTCCCAGTAATAGCGGAGTTGGGCAAGCCACTGGAAGTATGTTCATGAGAAACTCCTGAGCAATGTAGGAAAAGATAGTCAACCTCTAAGACACTGCAGAATCACAAGGGAGAGTTTCTAAAGGGAAGGCAAATGCCCATACATTATAGGACAAAACTCCTAGTCACCGAATTCTGCTTTTTTCATTTAGTCCCATTGCCCACGGTGTATAACATCCGGACTCTCAGCCCCCAGTTTATAAAATCCGGCCTCTCGCCTCCCCCGGTGTATAACATCCGCCCCTTGCCCCTAGTTTAGTATAACATCCGTCCCCTTGCCCCCCCCGCCAGTGTATAAAATCCATCCCCTCAACCCCACTGTATAACATCCAACCCCAAGCCATCCATTGCATAACATCCGGCCCCCAGGGTATAACATCTGGCCCCTCGCTCCCTCCCCCTGGTGTATAACATCTGGCCTCTCGCCTCCCCCGGTGTATAATATCCGTCCCCTCGCTCCTAGTGTATAACAACCATCCCCTCGCCCACGATGTATAATATCCGTCCCCTCGCTCCCTCCCCCTGGTGTATAACATCCGTCCCCTCGCCCCCCGCCAGTGTATAAAATCCATCCCCTCAACCCCACTGTATAACATCCAACCCCAAGCTCTCCTTTGCATAACATCCGACCCCCAGGGTATAACATCCGGCCCCCAGCCCCGGTGTATAACATCTGCACCCTCGCTCCCTCCCCCTGGTGTATAACATCCGGCCTCTCGCCCCCTGGTGTATAATATCCGTCCCCTCGCCCCCGGTGTATAATATCCGTCCCCTCGCCCCCGGTGTATAATATCCGTCCCCTCGCCCCCGGTGTATAATATCCGTCCCCTCGCCCCCGGTGTATAATATCCGTCCCCTCGCCCCCGGTGTATAATATCCGTCCCCTCGCCCCCGGTGTATAATATCCGTCCCCTCGCCCCCGGTGTATAATATCCGTCCCCTCGCCCCCGGTGTATAATATCCGTCCCCTCGCCCCCGGTGTATAATATCCGTCCCCTCGCCCCCGGTGTATAATATCCGTCCCCTCGCCCCCGGTGTATAATATCCGTCCCCTCGCCCCCGGTGTATAATATCCGTCCCCTCGCCCCCAGTGTATAATATCCGTCCCCTCGCCCACGGTGTATAATATCCGTCCCCTCGCCCACGGTGTATAATATCCGTCCCCTCGCCCACGGTGTATAATATCCGTCCCCTCGCCCACGGTGTATAATATCCGTCCCCTCGCCCACGGTGTATAATATCCGTCCCCTCGCCCACGGTGTATAATATCCGTCCCCTCGCCCACGGTGTATAATATCCGTCCCCTCGCCCACGGTGTATAATATCCGTCCCCTCGCCCACGGTGTATAATATCCGTCCCCTCACCCCGGTGTATAATATCCGTCCCCTCGCCCCTTAGTGTATAACATCCAGCCCTCGGACTTGTATAACATCTAGCCCCTTGTACCCCCAGTGTATAACATCAATCCCCTCGGCTCTGGTGTATAATATCCGTCCCCTTGCCCCTCAGTGTATAACATCTAGCCCCTCGGCCTTGTATAACATTAAGACTCTCGCCCCCCACCAGTGTATAACATCAATCCCCACGCCCCCCGGTGTATAACATCCGCCCTCCCATGCTGTGTGCTGTTACTAACATATGACAGAACGGCTGGTGGTGCAGAGCTCTCTGATACCAGCGCGGTCCTGTAATAGGAGCCACCGGGGTAACAAGTCTGGATATTAAAATTTCTTCCCTCCTAAATCTTCCCCCATCACATGTGAGTGATATTATTAAGGAGTAGAAGGAACTGCAGCAACTCAGGAGACCCCGGAACATTACAGAGCGGGGTCACTGAGTGCTGAGGAGCAGAGGGCAGAACGCTTTCCTGACTCCATTGGTAACAACATCACCACAAACACTGCGCCCCCGCCAGGAGCTTCATGGCCGAGCAGCTGCATGCAGCCTTACATCACCAAGCACGATGCCGAGCGTCAGATGGAGTGGTGTGAAGCCGCCACCACAGGACTCTGGAGGAGACCTGTTCTGTGCAGTGACGGATCACACTTCTCTATCTGGCATCTGATGGACGAGTCTGGATTTGGTGAATGCCAGGAGAACGTTACCCTATTAACTGCATTGTGCCCGCTGTACAGTTTGCTGGTGGGGGTATGGCCTTGTTTTTAGGGGTTGGTCTAGGCCCCTTAGTTCCAGTGAAAAGATATCTTAATGCTTCAGCACAAGACATTTTAAACAATTGTAGCTTCCAACCCTAAGGGAATAGAAGAGCAGAACTGTTTCACACACGTTCTCAACCTCAACCCCACTAAACACCTTTAGGATGATTAATTAGAACAAATACTGGACAATGGCAGCATAAATATGTCACCGCAACATAGGGAAGAACAATGTCAGTCACACATCAATTACATTGCCATATGTCTGCTCAGGCTTAGAATGGCTGACCATTCGGAGAATTACATAATACCTACAAAGAAGTCGAACAAAAGGTCATTAAAGGAATTGACATAAAAACCCTTTATTAGTACATCCATGGTTATGGAAGGACACCGCACAGAGGAGGGCACACACACCATTGATAGAAAATATTACACACCGCACCTAGGCCATCCAAAACACTGACTATAAAGAATATCAATTGTGGCAATGAGTCATATACAGGGGACGCCGACACATACAGATGCAAAAACATTCCTATACAGTTATATGAAAAAGTTTGGGCACCCCTATTAATCTTAAGCTTATTGTTTTATAAAAATTGGTGTTTTTGCAACAGCTATTTCAGTTTGATATATGGAATAACTGTTGGACACAGTAATGTTTCTGCCTTGAAATGAGGTTTATTGTACTAACAGAAAATGTGCAATCTGCATTCAAACAAAATTTGACAGGTGCATAAGTATGGGCACCCTTATCATTTTCTTGTTTTAAATACTCCTACCTACTTTTTACTGACTTACTAAAGCACTTTTTTTGGTTTTGTAACCTCATTGAGCTTTGAAGTTTATAGCCAGGTGTATGCAATCATGAGAAAAGCTACTTAAAGTGGCCACTTGCAAGTTGTTCTCCTGTTTGAATCTCCTCTGAAGAGTGGCATCATAGGCTCCTCAAAACAACTGTCAAATGATCTGAAAACAAAGATTATTCAACATAGCTGTTCAGGGGAAGGATACAAAAAGCGGTCTCAGAGATTTAACTTGTCAGTTTCCACTGTGAGGAACATAGTAAGGAAATGGAAGAACACAGGGACAGTTCTTGTTAAGGCCAGAAGTGGCAGGCCAAGAAAAACATCAGAAAGGCAGAGAAGAAGAATGGTGAGATCAGTCAAGGACAATCCTCAGACCACCTCCAGAGAGCTGCAGCATCAACTTGCTGCAGATGGTGTCACTGTGCATCGGTCAACTATACAACGCACTTTGCACAAGGAGAAGCTGTATGGGAGAGTGATGCGAAAGAAGTCGTTTCTGCAAGCACGCCACAAACAGAGTCGGCTGAGGTATGCAAAAGCACATTTGGAGAAGCCAATTTCCTTTTGGAAGAAGGTCCTGTGGACTGATGAAACCAAGATTGAGTTGTTTGGTCATACAAAAAGGCATTATGCATGGCGGCAAAAAAACACAGCATTCCAAGAAAAACACTTGCTACCCACAGTAAAATTTGGTGGAGGTTCCATCATGCTTTGGGGCTGTGTGGCCAATGCCGGCACCGGGAATCTTGTTAAAGTCGAAGGACGCATGGATTCCACTCAGTATCAGCAGATTCTTGACAATAATGTTCAAGAATCAGTGACAAAGTTGAAGTTACGCAGGGGATGGATCTTTCAGCAAGACAATGATCCAAAACACCGCTCTAAATCTACTCAGGCATTCATGCAGAGGAACAATTACAATGTTCTGGAATGGCCATCCCAGTCCCCAGACCTGAATATCATTGAACATCTGTGGGATCATTTGAAGAGGGCTGTCCATGCTCAGCGACCATCAAACTTAACTGAACTGGAATTGTTTTGTAAAGAGGAATGGTCAAAAATACCTTCATCCAGGATCCAGGATCTCATTAAAAGCTACAGGAAGCGACTAGAGGCTGTTATTTTTGCAAAAGGAGGATCTACTAAGTATTAATGTCACTTTTCTGGTGAGGTGCCCATACTTATGCACCTGTCAAATTTTGTTTGAATGCAGATTGCACATTTTCTGTTAGTACAATAAACCTCATTTCAAGGCAGAAACATTACTGTGTCCAACAGTTATTACATATATCAAACTGAAATAGCTGTTGCAAAAACACCAATTTTTATAAAACATTAAGCTTAAGATTAATAGGGGTGCCCAAACTTTTTCATATAACTGTATAGTGACCACCATCTCAATAGGCATAAATGACTACTGCCCCATAGACGTCACTGTAAGTACACCCCAAGATTGCTTTACTGTGACAAGATCAATTGTGTCCTATGAAAACTCAAAGAAAAGAGGGGGGGATATAACATAGATATGGAAAGAAGATAGGAATGGGGTGAAATGTATGAAGGTGCTCTGCATTTTGAGCTGTGATATCTGTAGAGGGACGGACTCCATATTAACATCCTGTATATGGATTTAGAATAGGAGGCCATAAAAGCCCCTGTAGGTGTAATGTGGAGGGGGCACAATACCTTTCTCCATGTAGTGTATAATAAATAGAACATGGTATTGGAAAGTTTGGTGCCAGCCATGATGTTTGCACAAACCTGTTTGGATCATTTCCATGCCCATGTCACGAGCGTGCCCCTCTATGGTGACGAGAGCCCCCAATGTGCTGCGAGTCTGCTGGGACAATTTGCCTCCTCGCACAAGCTCCACAATATCATTTAGCTGGAGCTGCAGATTATCAGAGGAGTTTTTCAGGCCCTACAAGAAGGATGTAACGGTGAAATCATCTGCAGAAACATTCATAGAACATACATATTGCAAGGGGGCTGAAATCTATACAGATTATAAGCTGCAGACTAGATTGAGAACTCCACAATATGCAGGCACTTTTTAATGTACACAACAATTTTACAACATATCTTTATAGAAGTTGGAGATCTGGATTGAACCCAGAGCTCCAAATACCCAGATGTACCTCTATAAAACCCTGCCACAAACAGCATGGAAAACTCAATGCAGATGGATTCATTTTATGCTGGTATTATGGGAAATCCCATACAATGTCTTCCCTTATTGGTAGATATGACGAGAGTAGAGATGAGCGAATGGATTTGCAGGACTCTGGTCCAACAGTCGGGTCAGTATTCCACGGCCGCAGGACCGGAGCTCCATGAAACGGCATCTCCGGCTCCTCTTTTGATGTCGATGTCATAGTTGTGGTGTGAGGCACAAATGACATCACGCCTGGCCGGCTAATCAAAAGAGGAGCCAGGGATGCCGGCATGTAAGAGGCGGTTAGCAAGGCTCCCATCCAACAGCCACAGACTACTAACCTGCTCTCTTAGACCAAGGTCCTGCAAATTTAGTTGCTCATCTCTAGACAAGATGCATGAATCAATGCAAAATCCCAACAATACTATGGAGCCTTTTGGGTACCTTCAAGATATTGAGCCGCTGTACAACTGCAACCCCCAGGAGAAGACCCCTGGGCAAGAACAGTACATGGGCTCTTTGCAGTCTAATAACGTGCTGTGAAAGAAGCTACTTGCATCTTTTGATGTGAATGTGGGTCCCCTTACCTCTGTTGCACCAATGGTATATCCGCCCCTGGAAACTCCTATAAGCTGCATCCCTGGGTATGACAGTCTATTAGCAGGAGAACACATGAAGTCTGTCTATGAATGTATATATATGTATTTCTCCCAGAAAATTATTACAATTACACATGTTTTGTTGTTCACATGTTTATTTAATTTGTGTGTATTGGAACAACACAAAAAGAAGATATTGGTCAACAATTTTGGTTCTCAAGTCCTCAGACAGTTCTCTTTTCCTCTTTCTGTTCTCCCTACTTAGTGTGGCACGTAACAACGCAAAGATTGAGTCAACTTTTCCCCTTTGTATCGGGTTTCAGGTCTGATTTTCATATTGCCCACACCTGTTACTTGCCACAGGTGAGTTTGAACGAGCATCACAAGCTTGAAACAAAATTGTTTACCCACAATTTTGGAAAGATGCCAACAATTTTGTCCGGCCCATTTTTGGGGTTTTGTGTGAAATTATATCCAATTTGCCTTTTTTTCTCTGTTTTTTTTGTGTTGTTCCAATACACACAAAGGAAATAAACATGTGTATAACAAAAAATACACATGCAATTGCAATAATTTTATGAAAAATACTTCAAGGGTGCCAACACTTCCGGCCATGACTGTTTCTAGTGAAGCAACCTTGATCAGTAAAGGAGCTTATGCCGTACCTCTGGGCCACTACCGATAGCTTCATGCCCTTCACTGGTCCAGAACATCTGAGACACACAGAGCACGACCTGTCCCGGCCATTCCCTCACCCAGTCTTTTCTTGCAGTCTCAGGGTATGCCTTTTAAAAAACAAAGTTAAATTACGTTGACAGAAGCATTTAAGAGAGGGACAACCTTACTAGTATTATCTAGCAAATTCATTTCTACCGATTGCAGGTAGAAGATCTGCTACCTGGCTCTATAGCAAGAGATACATCATCCACAAATCATTCACTGCTGCCAAATAATCTTATACAAATATAAAAGTACTAGATTAGTTCCAATTAATGCTTTTGGTCTGTAGGTAGATTCGTACCATTCGTGACCGAGCAATAACATCATGCACGCTCCTTAACATGACATCTTCCCCTTGGATGAGCCACTTCTCCACGGCCCCCCGAGCCTCGGAGGTGGAGATGGTCTGGATGAGCTCTACGCGTTCCCCCTCGGTGCTGTACATGGCTTTGATGTCCAGGTTAGGAAGGAACTCCAGCTTTGCGATGCCTTCAAAGCCCTTCTTTAGACGTGGTTGGACCCGCAGAGGATCTTTAGTCTCAGAGAGAATTTCTAGCATTTCGTCGTTGGACAGGAAGAAAAAGCTAAAGCGAAAATGCACAATATGATAAAGATGTCATTAAAGTATTGGGTCAGGCGCCATTTGTATTACTGTCTATGTGAGAAAATAGAAAAGCAAAGCTTTAAAGTAAAGATTCAGTCCCCATACACATTGGATTAAAATAGTTTAAACCTGACGATTGCAGCAGGACCGGCCTACCCACTGATGTGTATGGGGGTCTCCTGACTCTCCCCCGATAGAGGATGTCAGGGCCAGAAGGATCGGGCAGATGGGATTTCAATACCCGGTCTTTTGGTTCTCAGGGGAGATAACCCGCTGCCGGAGGTGTCCAGTACAGACTTTCTCCTCTCTCCCCATTAAAAACACATGACTGTTCAGCAGAATATGTGGGAGTCAGAAGAAGTAGCCAAATAACCATTCAGACCACGGGTATCTCATATCTGATGCGTATGGCTAGCTTAAAGGGGCTATCCAGTTTTGGGAACTTTTTTTATTTAACTGAAATGTGTATTCCCATCTCCAGGATTCTACCCCAATATGTAGTAGGCGTCATAATAATATTAGCAAATACCTCCAATTAGAAGTGTAGTACAGTTCTTCTGATTTGCTTTGTCGCTTACCCCATGTGCAGGGCATTGCAGTAGCTTAGGTTACGACCACTAGCAAATAACTGTCACTATATGAGTGGTCGTAACCATGGATACCGAAGCTACTGCAATGCCTTGCACATGGGGAAAGCGACATAGCGAATCAGAAGAACTATACTACACTTCTAATTGGAGGTATTTGCTAATATTATTATTACTACGCCTACTACATATTGGGATAGGATCTTGGAGATGGGAATACCCATTTAATTGCGAGTATTTGCGACAATTCAGTTTCATTAAAAATGTTGCACCGTTAGGCTTTTTGTTTCCTGCACATTCAGCTTTGATGTGATCTGTGGTCATAAATAAGAGGAGCTGAAAAAAGACAGATTAAAAATAAGTCCAATAGCCAGCGCAACGCAGAGCCAATAGAAGGCAAACAGTGCAAAATTATTAATGAAATCCAATTACAAAAATGATTTCAATGCGTTTAAATAAGAAAAAAAATAAATTCTTTAAGTAGTATATAGAATCATTGCAACAAGTGAAAGGACTATACCGTGGGAAAAAAGCCTCTTCTTCTCCAGATAGGCATTCAGCCCTTTCATGATTTTATCCAGAAGCACATTGCTGTCCTGAAGTTTTTCCTGAAGTCCGGTCAGAGAAGTGGCGCTTAAAACCTAAAACAAAGTAGATAGCCCATGAGTAAGATTCCATTATATAGTTATAGAGACTGAAAAAAGGTCACATTCATTGACTATTGTGCCAATAGTTCATATTAAAAAAATAATTAGAACATACAGTTATATGAAAAAGTTTGGGCACCCCTATTAATCTTAAGCTTAATGTTTTATAAAAATTGGTGTTTTTGCAACAGCTATTTCAGTTTGATATATGTAATAACTGTTGGACACAGTAATGTTTCTGCCTTGAAATGAGGTTTATTGTACTAACAGAAAATGTGCAATCTGCATTCAAACAAAATTTGACAGGTGCATAAGTATGGGCACCTCACCAGAAAAGTGACATTAATATTTAGTAGATCCTCCTTTTGCAAAAATAACAGCCTCTAGTTGCTTCCTGTAGCTTTTAATGATTTCCTGGATCCTGGATGAAGGTATTTTTGACCATTCCTCTTTACAAAACAATTCCAGTTCAGTTAAGTTTGATGGTCGCCGAGCATGGACAGCCCCCTTCAAATGATCCCACAGATGTTCAATGATATTCAGGTCTGGGGACTGGGATGGCCATTCCAGAACATTGTAATTGTTCCTCTGTATGAATGCCTGAGTAGATTTGGAGCCGTGTTTTGGATCATTGTCTTGCTGAAAGATCCATCCCCTGCGTAACTTCAACTTTATCACTGATTCTTGAACATTATTGTCAAGAATCTGCTGATACTGAGTGGAATCCATGCGTCCCCATCCGTCCATCCTGGATAGGTGTATATGCACCGCCATCCATCCATCCTGGGTAGGTGTAGATGCCTCTCCATCCATCCATCCTGGGTAGGTATACATGCCCCTCCATCCATCCTGGGTAGGTGTATATGCTTCTCCATCCATCCTGGGTAGGTGTATATGCCCCGCCATCCATCCATCTTGGGTAGGAGTAGATGCCCCTCCATCCATCCATCCTGGGTAGGAGTAGATGCCCCTCCATCCATCCATACTGGGTAGGTGTAGATGCCCCTCCATCCATCCTGGGTAGGTGTATATGGTCCTCCATCCATCCATCCATTCTGGGTAGGTGTATATGCCCCTCCATTCATCCATTCTGGGTAGGTGTATATGCCCCTCCATCCATCCATTCTGGGTAGGCGTAGATGCCCCTCCATTCATCCATTCTGGGTAGGTGTATATGCCCCTCCATCCATTCTGGGTAGGCGTAGATGCCCCTCCATCCATCCATTCTGGGTAGGTGTAGATGCCCCTCCATCCATCAATCCATCCTGGGTAGGGGTATATGCCCTCCATCCATCCATTCTGGGTAGGCGTAGATGACCCTCCATCCATTCATCCTGGGTAGGTGTAGATGCCCCTCCATCCATCCATCCCGGGTATGGTGTAGATGCCCCTCCATCCATCCATCCTGGGTAGGTGTAGATGCCCCTCCATCCATCCATCCTGGGTAGGTGTAGATGCCCCTCCATCCATCTATACATCCTGGGTAGGTGTAGATGCCCCTCCATCCATCCACCCATCCTGGGTAGGTGTAGATACCCAGGATGAATGGATGGATGGATGGAGGGGCATCTACACCTACCCAGGATGGATGGATGGATGGAGGGGCATCTACACTTACCCAGGATGAATGGATGGATGGGCAAGTGTAGATGCCCCTCCATCCATCCATCCTGGGTAGGGGTAGATGCCCCTCCATCCATCCATCCTGGGTAGGTGTATATGCCCCTCCCTCCATCCATCCATTCTGGGTAGGTGTATATGCCCCTCCATCCATCCATCCATCCTGGGTAGGCGTAGATACCTTTCCATCCATCCATCCTGGGTAGGTGTATATGCACCTCCATCCATCCATCCATCCATGCATCCATCCAATCTGGGTAGGTGTATATGCCCCTTCATCCATCCATTCTGGGTTTGCGTAGATGCACCTCCATCCATCCTGGGTAGTCTATTCTGGTAGGTGTATATGCCCCTCCATCCATCCATCCATCCTGGGTAGGAGTATTTGCACCTCCATCCATCCTGGGTAGGTGTATATGACCCTTCATCCATCCATCCATTCTGGGTAGGCGTAGATGCCCCTCCATCCATCCATCCATCCTGCGCAGTCTATTCTGGTAGGTGTATATGCCCCACTATCCATCCATCCTGGGTAGGTGTAGATGCCCCTCCATCCGTCCATTCTCGGTAGGTGTAGATGCCCCTCCATTCGTCCATTCTCGGTAGGTGTAGATGCCCCTCCATCCATCAATCCATCCTGGGTAGGTGTAGATGCCCCTCCATCCATCCATAGTAGGTGTAGATACCACTCCATCCATCCATCCATTCTGGGTAGGTGTTTATGCCCCTCCATCCATCCTAGGTAGGTGTATATGCCCCTCCATCCATAGTGGGTAGGTGTATATGCCCCTCCATCCATCCATCCTGGGTAGGTGAATATGCCCTTCCATCCATCCTGGGTAGGTGTATCGGCCTCTCCATCCATCCTGGGTAGGTGTATATGCCCCTCCATCCATCCATCCATCCAGAGTAGGTGTATATGCCCCTCCATCCATCCATCCTGAGTAGGTGTATATGCCCATCCATCCATCCTGGGTAGGTGTATATGCCCCTCCATCCATCAATCCATCCTGGGTAGGTGTATATGCCCCTCCATCCATCCATTCTGGGTAGGCGTAGATGCCCCTCCATCTATTCATCCTGGGTAGGTGTAGATGCCCCTCCATCCATCCATCCATCCTGGGTAGGTGTAGATGCCCCTCCATCCATCCATACATCCTGGGTAGGTCTAGATGCCCCTCCATCCATCCATCCATACATCCTGGGTAGGTCTAGATGCCCCTCCATCCATCCACCCATCCTGGGTAGGTGTAGATGCCCTTCCATCCATCCATTCATCCTGGGTAAGTGTAGATGCCCCTCCATCCATCCATCCTGGGTAGGGGTAGATGCCCCTCCATCCATCCATCCATTCTGGGTAGGTGTATATGCCCCTCCATCCATCCATTCTGGGTAGGTGTATATGCCCCTCCATCCATCCATCCTGGGTAGGCGTAGATACCTTTCCATCCATCCATCCTGGGTAGGTGTATATGCACCTCCATCCATCCATCCATCCATCCATCCATCCATCCAATCTGGGTAGGTGTATATGCCCCTTCATCCATCCATTTTGTGTTTACGTAGATGCACCTCCATCCATCCTGGGTAGTCTATTCTGGTAGGTGTATATGCCCCTCCATCCATCCATCCTGGGTAGGAGTATTTGCCCCTCCATCCATCCTGGGTAGGTGTATATGCCCCTCCATCCATCCTGAGTAGGTGTATTTCCCCCTCCATCCATCCATCCTGGGTGAGTGTATATGACCCTTCATCCATCCATCCATTCTGGGTAGGCGTAGATGCCCCTCCATCCATCCATCCTGCGCAGTCTATTCTGGTAGGTGTATATGCCCCTCTATCCATCCATCCTGGGTAGGTGTATATGCCCCTCCATTCGTCCATTCTCGGTAGGTGTAGATGCCCCTCCATCCATCAATCCATCCTGGGTAGGTGTAGATGCCCCTCCATCCATCCATAGTAGGTGTAGATACCACTCCATCCATCCATCCTGCGCAGTCTATTCTGGTAGGTGTATATGCCCCTCCATCCATCCATTCTCGGTAGGTGTATATGCCCCTCCATCCATCCATCCTGGGTAGGTGAATATGCCCTTCCATCCATCCTGGGTAGGTGTATCGGCCTCTCCATCCATCCTGGGTAGGTGTATATGCCCCTCCATCCATCCATCCTGAGTAGGTGAATATGCCCCTCCATCCATCGTGGGTAGGGGTAGATGCCCCTCCATCCGTCCACTCTGGGTAGGTGTATATGCCCCTCCATCCATCCATACATCCTGGGTAGGTCTAGATGCCCCTCCATCCATCCACCCATCCTGGGTAGGTGTAGATGCCCTTCCATCCATCCATTCATCCTGCGTAAGTGTAGATGCCCCTCCATCCATCGTGGGTAGGGGTAGATGCCCCTCCATCCATCCATTCTGGGTAGGTGTATATGCCCCTCATTCCATCCATCCTGGGTAGGTGTAGATACCTCTCCATCCATCCATCCTGGGTAGGTGTATATGCACCTCCATCCATCCATCCAAACTGGGTAAGCATAGATGCCCCTCCATCCATCCATCCATCCTGAGCAGTCTATTCTGGTAGGTGTATATGCCCCTCCATCCATCCACTCTGGGTAGGTGTAGATGCCCCTCCATCCATCCATGGTAGATGCGAATACCCCTCCATCCATTCTTCCATCCATCCATCCTGGGTAGGTGTATATGCCCCTCCATCCATCCTGGGTAGGTGTATATGCCCCTCCATCCATCCTGGGTAGGAGTATTTGCCCCTCCATCCATCCTGGGTAGGAGTATTTGCCCCTCCATCCATCCATCCTGGGTAGGTGTATATGCCCATCCATCCATCCTGGGTAGGTGTATATGCCCCTCCATCCATCCTGGGTAGGTGTATCGGCCCCTCCATCCATCCATCCATCCTGAGTAGCTGTATATGCCCCTCCAGCCATCCTGGGTAGGTGTATATGCCCCTTCATTCATTCTGGGTAGGTGTAGATGCCCCTCCATCCATCCTGGGTAGTCTATTCTGGTAGGTGTATATGCCCCTCCATCCAACCTGGTTAGGTGTAGATGCCCCCTCCATTCATCCATCCTGGTTAGGTGTAGATGCCCCTCCATCCATCCATCCATCCTGGGTAGTCTATTCTGCTAGGTGTATATGCCCCTCCATCCATCCTGGTTAGGTGTAGATGCCCCTCCATCCATCCATCCTGGGTAGGTGTATATGCCCCTTCATCCATCCATCCATCCTGGGTAGGTGTAAATGCCCCTCCATCCATCCATCCTGGCTAGGTGTAAATGCCCCTCCATCCATCCACTCTGGGTAGGTGTAGATGCCCCTCCATCCATCAATCCATCCTGGGTAGGTGTAGATGCCCCTCCATCCATCCATGGTAGATGCGAATACCCCTCCATCCATTCTTCCATCCATCCATCCTGGGTAGGTGTATATGCCCCTCCATCGATCCATCCTGGGTAGGTGTATATGCCCCTCCGTCCATCCAGTGTAGGAGTATTTGCCCCTCCATCCATCCTGGGTAGGTGTATATGCCCCTCCATCCATCCATCCTGGGTAGGTGTATATGCCCTTCCATCCTGGGTAGGTGTATATTCCCCTCCATCCATCCATCCTGGGTAGGTGTATCGGCCCCTCCATCCATCCTGGGTAGCTGTATATGCCCCTCCAGCCATCCATCCATCCTGGGTGGGTGTATATGCCCCCTCCATCCATCCAGTGTAGGAGTATTTGCCCCTCCATCCTTCCATCCTGGGTAGGTGTATATGCCCCTCCATCCTTCCATCCTGGGTAGGTGTATATTCCCCTCCATCCATCCTGGGTAGGTGTATATGCCCCTCCATCCATCCTGGGTAGGTGTATCGGCCCCTCCATCCATCCATCCTGGGTAGCTGTATATGCCCCTCCAGCCATCCTGGGTAGGTGTATATGCCCCTCCATCCATCCTGGGTAGGTGTAGATGCCCCTCCATCCATCCTGGGTAGTCTATTCTGGTAGGTGTATATGCCCCTCCATCCAACCTGGTTAGGTGTAGATGCCCCCTCCATTCATCCATCCTGGTTAGGTGTAGATGCCCCTCCATCCATCCATCCATCCTGGGTAGTCTATTCTGGTAGGTGTATATGCCCCTCCATCCAACCTGGTTAGGTGTAGATGCCCCCTCCATCCATCCATCCTGGGTAGGTGTATATGCCCCTTCATTCATCCATCCATCCTGGGTAGGTGTAAATGCCCCTCCATCCATCCATCCTGGGTAGGTGTAAATGCCCCTCCATCCATCCATGCTGGGTAGGTTTATATGCCCCTGACTAGCCCAGGGGAATGGGTATGACTCGGTACCCGGGCCTTTAGGGATGTCGCGGTGGTCGGCTCCCGGGCCCGTACCCTGGGGTCGCTCCTTTAAAAGGGTTGGTGATTTGTGAAGTTTATAAAAGAGTTTGTGACGCCACCTGTGGTTTCTGGTGAGGATCACCAGCGCTGCGCAGTCCACTGAGGCCGGTGATAAGGCAGCTCGATGGTATAGCTTCCCACAGGTGGAGCTAGGCCTCAGGGCAGCGTATGGACGGGGAAAGCAGGACGGAGAGACCCAGCCGGGTCAGAGCAAGAACAGGGACAGACACGATTGTCACTTCAGTACCTTTTACTGATGGAAATTCAGGCACGTCCCAGAGCACTGTAGGGTGAAGGGTGCACGTCAGGATCCTCCCCAATGAGCGGGTTTTGGGCCTCCTGTTTCTTGCCTCTGCGTAGTAAGTTTCTGACCTTCCTGGAGCAAGGCCTAACTTTGTCTCTGTCCTGCGCTGGCTGACCTTCTGGTAGGGCCTTTTCTTGGATTACACGCTCCCGACTTAAGGGGCCTATGTGTCTCCTGGCTCTATTACGTATCAGCACTTTTGCAATACTGGGACTTGTAGTTCTCCAGGGATTCTGGTTATATCTTACTGGGTCGTGGAGATCCCGGTAAGCTTCGGACCCGATGTCCGGTAACTGCTTCTTCAGGGTGAGCTAGTTAAGCTCCTCTGCCCCCTATGTATTAACTCTCCACTCGCCTTCGGCCTACTCGGGCCCTCACTAGGCTATACACACTAACGGCAGCTTGCCGCGCTTCACCGATCTTATGGCGCCGGCACACCTAAAGCTCACCTCTCTGAGCTACAACTGAGTCTAGAACGTGCTCCACTGCAGACTGACCTCTCTCAGGCTTTTGCACTGCAGGAGCTCTCTCAACAGGTTTGCTTTCTGTCGACTCCAGTCTAGACTAACTGCTGCCTGGCTCCACCTTCCCTTATATATCTATCCTTAACGGGCTCCCTCTGATGGTCTGAGGTGGAAGGTGGAGATGTGTGAATGGTTATGGGGGCCTCTTGTGGAGGAATCCATCAATACACCCTGCTAGGATCTGTGATACCAAGCGCAGCTAGGCGTCACACACCCCCATCCATCCTGGGTAGATGTATATGCCCCTCCATCCATCCCGGTCAGTATATGCCCCCCTCCATCCATCCATCCATCCTGGTGGATATATCCTCCCCTTCATACTGGTGGGTATATGCCCCCCCCCTACATCCATCCTGGCGGGTATATGCCCCCCCCTCCATCCATCCTGGTGGGTATATGCCCCCCCCTCCATCCATCCTGGTGGGTATATGCCCCCCCCTCCATCCATCCTGGTGGGTATATGCCCCCCCCTCCATCCATCCTGGTGGGTATATGCCCCCCCCCTCCATCCATCCTGGTGGGTATATGCCCCCCCCCTCCATCCATCCTGGTGGATATATCCTCCCCTTCATACTGGTGGGTATATGCCCCCCACTCCATCCATCCTGGTGGGTATATGCCCCCCCCTCCATCCATCCTGGTGGGTATATGCCCCCCCCCTCCATCCTGGTGGGTATATGCCCCCCCCTCCATCCATCCTGGTGGGTATATGCCCCCCCCTCCATCCATCCTGGTGGGTATATGCCCCCCCCCTCCATCCATCCTGGTGGGTATATGCCCCCCCCCTCCATCCATCCTGGTGGGTATATCCTCCCCTTCATCCTGGTGGGTATATGCCCCCCCCCCTCCATCCATCCTGGTGGGTATATGCCCCCCCCCCTCCATCCATCCTGGTGGGTATATGCCCCCCCCTCCATCCATCCTGGTGGGTATATGCCCCCCCCTCCATCCATCCTGGTGGATATATCCTCCCCTTCATACTGGTGGGTATATGCCCCCCCCCTCCATCCATCCTGGTGGGTATATGCCCCCCCCTCCATCCATCCTGGTGGGTATATGCCCCCCCCCTCCATCCATCCTGGTGGGTATATGCCCCCCCCTCCATCCATCCTGGTGGGTATATGCCCCCCCCCTCCATCCATCCTGGTGGGTATATCCTCCCCTTCATCCTGGTGGGTATATGCCCCCCCCCTACATCCATCCTGGTGGGTATATGCCCCCCCCCTCCATCCATCCTGGTGGGTATATGCCCCCCCCTCCATCCATCCTGGTGGGTATATGCCCCCCCCTCCATCCATCCTGGTGGGTATATGCCCCCCCCCTCCATCCATCCTGGTGGGTATATCCTCCCCTTCATCCTGGTGGGTATATGCCCCCCCCCTCCATCCATCCTGGTGGGTATATCCTCCCCTTCATCCTGGTGGGTATATGCCCCCCCCCTACATCCATCCTGGTGGGTATATGCCCCCCCCCCTCCATCCATCCTGGTGGGTATATGCCCCCCCCTCCATCCATCCTGGTGGGTATATGCCCCCCCCTCCATCCATCCTGGTGGGTATATGCCCCCCCCCCTCCATCCATCCTGGTGGGTATATCCTCCCCTTCATCCTGGTGGGTATATGCCCCCCCCCTACATCCATCCTGGTGGGTATATGCCCCCCCCCTCCATCCATCCTGGTGGGTATATGCCCCCCCCTCCATCCATCCTGGTGGGTATATGCCCCCCCCCCTCCATCCATCCTGGTGGGTATATGCCCCCCCCCCTCCATCCATCCTGGTGGGTATATGCCCCCCCCCCTCCATCCATCCTGGTGGGTATATGCCCCCCCCCCTCCATCCATCCTGGTGGGTATATGCCCCCCCCCCTCCATCCATCCTGGTGGGTATATGCCCCCCCCCCTCCATCCATCCTGGTGGGTATATGCCCCCCCCCCTCCATCCATCCTGGTGGGTATATGCCCCCATATATTCAATGCGAAGGGAAAAAAAACAAAACAAACGCTTCTACTCACCTTCCACGTTCCCACGCAGCGCTTTGTCTGTGTTGCCTGAAGATGTCGGCGGTGATAACAGCTGAGAGGCTGAGATCACCGCACGGCGCCGCTGCAGATACTCACTCGGGACGTCCACTCCTAGGCATTTCCTCCCCGGCAGTTCCTGTCATGGCATGCTCTGACTGAGCAGTGCGTGCGACGACAGGGGGAATGTACAGCTTACACTGCAGGCTCCACAAAGATGGCTGAAATCTCCTCCCACGGCTGCGACCTGAACAGCCAAGGGGGCGTGCCCAGGTCACAGCTAGAGGCAGGAGGAGCGGCCTCTAATGTTAGAGAAAGGGTCGGTGACAGACTACTGTCTCTTATGGCCAGGGCTGCCGTAAATGAGGTGTGTAAGAGCGCTTCTTACACACCCCCCCAAATAAAAATGGCAGCCCCTAGTGGCCAATGTAAAAATAAATAAAAAACTAATAAAGTGGTACATTTAATTTTGTATTAAAAATAATTGATTACATAATTATTAATACAAAACATAAAATCGTGGCCCCTTCCCTGTAAGAATAGCACATGGCTCTTTTCACGTCTGGTTATTTCTCTAGCAGGTAGAATATGCTCCGTTATAGACCGTGGACAGGTTTACAGCTCTATTTATTGTGGACGATTGATCTGCAAATCAGAACTGAGACCGGTCCGATTTTCATCCGATTTGTAGATAAAGATCATCTATTGAAGTCAACGAGTCTGTCAGAAAAATGGCCAGAACCAACCATGTTGCCTGTACTGCTTGTTTTCCAGTGTCTATAGGCCAGGCAAGCGAGGCGAGGAAACCTTTAGCTTTTTACTTTACATATAAAAAAATATGCCCCACTGAGGAGAAAAACTGACACACTGACCAAAATCAGATGAAAATTAGAAAAAAAACACTGATTAAAACCTGACATGTGAACGGGGCCTTAGGCCTTAATCAGATGTCAGCAGGGTCGGACTGGGGTGTCTGGGGCCCACAGGGGACACTGACTCTAGGGGCCACCTCCAGCAATATGCAGATCTCTCTTCTCTGCTCTCCCTGTTATAGTGGAGCAGTGACCGGCGGCTCCTCACATCTACTCTGCACAGACTACAACAGGGATGGACAATTTCTGTAGTTTACATGAAAGAGCTTCTTTGGTTAAAACAAGTCATCACAGATTCATGGGCTACACAGGATAGGTGATCACTTATTGATTGGAAGAATGGGGAAGTTTTATCCCTGACAGGACACTTATCCCCATTTTAAAATGCAGCGACAGGTGGGACGTCTGACCACAGCCTCATTCGTTCTCTTGGGGGCTTCCAAAAAAGAGCAGCGCTCGCAGCCTCTGAGGGAATGAATGGATCAGTGGTCGAGTCGCACATGAGCTCCAGTGTAATGGGGAGAAAAGCTCCACAGTCTGCCGATCGCTGCAGGTCCCAGTAGTCAGACCCCCACCAATCAATAAGTTATCACTTATCCTGTGGAGAGGGGATTACTTGTTCTCCCCGGAGAACCCCTGTGAGTGCATCTCTGACGCTCTGCTCCAAGTATTTCATCTCTAAGGCCACAGCCCCACTATCAGTATTCAGTCAGGATTTTTTCTCAGGAGTGGGAGCCAAAACCAGGTGAGGAACAATCAGAGAAAAGGTAGAATAGAAACAAGTCACCAATTCTGTATTTATCACCCACTCCTGCTTTTGGCTCTCACTACTGAGAAAAAATACTGACCAAATACGGATAGTGAAGCCGTGGCCTCATGGAAAAAAATCTTTTCCTAGGTAATCTCAGCGAGAACAAATGACCGCCATACACAACATAATCCACTATAACAACACCAATAATATCACATACAAAAGGGACAAATATCACCACACCATGACCAGACCACATATTACCACCACATAGTGACCAAATAATACAATACTGATCAGGAATACAAACCACAATACTAACACTGTCACTATACATATGAGCTCTGTATATAGTGTCAGTGTACAGGTAATACAGTGATCCCCAGTGACAATATAAACAGGATCTCTGTATATAGTGTCAGTGTACATGTAATACAGTGATCACCGGTGACATTATACACAGGAGCTCTGTATGTAGTGTACAGGTAATACAGTTATCACGAGTGACATTATACACAGGAGCTCTGTATATAGTGTATAGGTAATACACTGGTCACCAGTGACATACACAGGAGCTCTGTATATACTATATACTGTAAGTGTACAGTAATACACTGACTCACCAGTGATGTCTCTAGGTGAAGTTCTTCATCTTCGCTTTTCCTCATCTGGCACAGTCCACCATCACTTCTTCCAGCCAGGAATCATCTCTGCAGAAAATAACACACAGTTATCAATAACTGATCTCTTTTAGAGCACATTCCCACTTTTCCCCAGGCTTCTACACTACACCAGTTGAAGAAATAAAGCGACATAGTGGCGCCCTGCACAGTAACAGGACCCCCCTTTTGTCCCCTCTTACGGAAAACAGTTTCCTAAAAATAAAATTATATTACAGAAGTAATAATGTCCCTAATTGGACTCTAAAGTAATAATGTTCCCCACTCGCCATCATAAACTAATAAAGTTCCTCAATCTGGCCCCTAAACAGTAATAAAGTCCCTTGTCCAGCGTGGCCCCCCATCTATCCATCCTGACCCCCCCCCCCCATGTATTCATTCTGGTCTCCATGTGTCCAGCCTGCCCCTCCCATATACCATCCGGGCCTCCATGTGTCCAGCCTGCCCCCCTTCATATATCCATCCTGTCCCACTCATATATGCATCCCACCCCACCCCATATATCTATCCAGGACCCCATGTGTCCAGCTTGCCGCCCTTCACCTCCATGTGTCCATCCAGGTCCCCATGTGTCCAGCTTGCTGCCCTTCACCTCCATGTGTCCATCCAGGTCCCAATGTGTCCAGCTTGCCCCCCTTCACCTCCATGTGTCCATCCAGGTCCCCAACTTGGCCCCCTTCACCACCATGTGTCCCCTTATGCGTCCAACCAGCCCCCCCCTTTCAGCCCCATGCCTCCATCCATATGTCTCCCCATGGGTCCAGCCAGCCCCCCCTTCAGCCCCGTGCCTCCATCCATATGTCCCCCATGCGTCCAGCCAGCCCCCCTTCAGCCCCATGTCCCCATGGGTCCAGCCAGCCCCCCCTTCAGCCCCATGTCCCCATCCATATCCCCATGGGTCCAGCCAGCCCCCCCTTCAGCCCCATATCCCCATCCATGTCCCCATGGATCCAGCCAGCCAGCCCCATGTCCCCATGGGTCCAGCCAGCCCCCCCCCCTTCAGCCCCATGTCCCCATGGGTCTAGCCAGCCCCCCTTCAGCCCCATGTCCCCATCCATGTTCCCATGGGCCCAGCCAGCCCCCTCCCCTTCAGCCCCATGTCCCCATGGGTCCAGCCAGCCCCCCCTTCAGCCCCATGTCCCCATCCATGTCCTCATGGGTCCATCCAGCCCCCCCTTCAGACCCATGTCCCCATCCATGTCCCCATGGGTCCAACCAGCCCCCCCTTCAGACCCATGTCCCCATCCATGTCCCCATGTGACCAGCCTGCGACCCCTCCATATATGGATGATGACCAATGCTGGGAACACTCACCCAGAAAAACGTGGATATTGCACTTGACTTGAAGTTGAAGCAGGGAGAGCTGTAGCCAGACCTGCAGCCTTGTTTCCAGGGTTATGGTGAGAGAGCAGAGTGCTGGTCACCGCATACTCAGCCCAGGAGCCGGCTTAAAAGGCAAGAGAGCAGGAGAGAAGAGGGCGGTGCGCGGTGCTGGTGCGGTGTTCCATACCCGGACGGGAGCCGGTGTTACAAGGCCAATTCCAAGGGAGCAGGAGCCGGGACTGGAGAGCAGAGCGCGGCGTCGGCGTATCAAAAGCCGGCAGGGGAGCAGGGAGAGGAGAGCGCGACGTCAGCGTGTCACCTGACAACACACCACTGCCAGCCACCAGCGGCAAAGCAGAGCGCGGTGCGTGTCACCGCCCACCAAGAACACGTCCTCAGTCATGTGACTATGCGCGTCACCCGCTGTCACCACTGAATAGTATGAGCGCCGCACGCGACGCTACATTTCCTTCGGCTGCACTTTTAAAGGGCCCGCACTTTTTAAGAGCCTCCGCTACCAATTCTCTCACTCTCTCATCGGGGCCCACCGGGAATTTTTCCAGCTATCACACAAGGCCAGTCCTACCCTGCGCGCTGGCATCGGGGCCCCCTCCTCAAATACTTACCTCTCCCGTTCCCAGCAACTCCTGTGTCTTCAGCGTCTTCGGAGTCTGTCGTCACTACCGTGCGCCCTCTGTCTTATCTAGCAATCCATAAGTATAATGCAAACTATGGGGCCATTATACAGTATGGAGCAATCTATGGGGCCATTATACAGCATGGAGCAATCTATGGGGCCATTATACAGCATGGAGCAATCTATGGGGCCATTATACAGCATGGAGCAATCTATGGGGCCATTATACAGCATGGAGCAATCTATGGGGCCATTATACAGCATGGAGCAATCTATGGGGCCATTCCAGCATGGAGCAATCTATGGGGCCATTCCAGCATGGAGCAATCTATGGGGCCATTCCAGCATGGAGCAATCTATGGGGCCATTCCAGCATGGAGCAATCTATGGGGCCATTCCAGCATGGAGCAATCTATGGGGCCATTCCAGCATGGAGCAATCTATGGGGCCATTCCAGCATGGAGCAATCTATGGGGCCATTCCAGCATGGAGCAATCTATGGGGCCATTCCAGCATGGAGCAATCTATGGGGCCATTCCAGCATGGAGCAATCTATGGGGCCATTCCAGCATGGAGCAATCTATGGGGCCATTCCAGCATGGAGCAATCTATGGGGCCATTCCAGCATGGAGCAATCTATGGGGCCATTCCAGCATGGAGCAATCTATGGGGCCATTCCAGCATGGAGCAATCTATGGGGCCATTCCAGCATGGAGCAATCTATGGGGCCATTCCAGCATGGAGCAATCTATGGGGCCATTCCAGCATGGAGCAATCTATGGGGCCATTACAGCATGGAGCAATCTATGGGGCCATTACAGCATGGAGCAATCTATGGGTCCATTCTACTTATGGAGCAATCTATGGGGCCATTATACAGCATGGAGCAATCTATGGGGCCATTATACAGCATGGAGCAATCTATGGGGCCATTATACAGCATGGAGCAATCTATGGGGCCATTATACAGCATGGAGCAATCTATGGGGCCATTATACAGCATGGAGCAATCTATGGGGCCATTATACAGCATGGAGCAATCTATGGGGCCATTATACAGCATGGAGCAATCTATGGGGCCATTATACAGCATGGAGCAATCTATGGGGCCATTATACAGCATGGAGCAATCTATGGGGCCATTATACAGCATGGAGCAATCTATGGGGCCATTATACAGCATGGAGCAATCTATGGGGCCATTATACAGCATGGAGCAATCTATGGGGCCATTATACAGCATGGAGCAATCTATGGGGCCATTATACAGCATGGAGCAATCTATGGGGCCATTATACAGCATGGAGCAATCTATGGGGCCATTATACAGCATGGAGCAATCCATGGGGCCATTATACAGCATGGAGCAATCCATGGGGCCATTACAGCATGGAGCAATCTATGGGGCCATTACAGCATGGAGCAATCTATGGGGCCATTATACAGCATGGAGCAATCTATGGGGCCATTATACAGCATGGAGCAATCTATGGGGCCATTATACAGTAGGGAGCAATCTATGGGGCCATTATACAGTAGGGAGCAATCTATGGGGCCATTATACTTATGAAGCAATCTATAGGGCCATTATACTTATGGAGCAATCTATAGGGTCATTATACAGTATGGAGCAACCTATGGGGCCATTACAGCATGGAGCAATCTATGGAGCCATTATGCAGCATGGAGCAATCTATAGGGCCATTATACAGCATGGAGCAATCTATGGAGCCATTATACAGCATGGAGCAATCTATGGGGCCATTATACTTATGGAGCAATCTATGGGGCCATTATAGAGCATGGAGCAATCTATGAGGCCATTACAGCATGGAGCAATCTATGGGGCCATTATACTTATGGAGCAATCTGTGGGGCCATTACAGCATGGAGCAATCTATGGGGCCATTATACAGCATGGAGCAATCTATGGGGCCATTATACAGCATGGAGCAATCTATGGGGCCATTATACAGCATGGAGCAATCTATGGGGCCATTATACAGCATGGAGCAATCTATGGGGCCATTATACAGCATGGAGCAATCTATGGGGCCATTATACAGCATGGAGCAATCTATGGGGCCATTATACAGCATGGAGCAATCTATGGGGCCATTATACAGCATGGAGCAATCTATGGGGCCATTATACAGCATGGAGCAATCTATGGGGCCATTATACAGCATGGAGCAATCTATGGGGCCATTATACAGCATGGAGCAATCTATGGGGCCATTATACAGCATGGAGCAATCTATGGGGCCATTATACAGCATGGAGCAATCTATGGGGCCATTATACAGCATGGAGCAATCTATGGGGCCATTATACAGCATGGAGCAATCTATGGGGCCATTATACAGTAGGGAGCAATCTATGGGGCCATTATACAGCATGGAGCAATCTATGGGGCCATTATACAGCATGGAGCAATCTATGGGGCCATTATACAGCATGGAGCAATCTATGGGGCCATTATACAGCAGGGAGCAATCTATGGGGCCATTATACAGTAGGGAGCAATCTATGGGGCCATTATACAGCATGGAGCAATCTATGGGGCCATTATACAGCATGGAGCAATCTATGCGGCCATTATACTTATGAAGCAATCTATAGGGCCATTATACTTATGGAGCAATCTATAGGGTCATTATACAGTATGGAGCAATCTATGGGGCCATTATACTTATGGAGCAATCTATGGAGCCATTATACAGCATGGAGCAATCTATGGGGCCATTATACTTATGGAGCAATCTATGGGGCCATTATACAGCATGGAGCAATCTATGAGGCCATTACAGCATGGAGCAATCTATGGGGCCATTATACTTATGGAGCAATCTGTGGGGCCATTATACAGCATGGAGCAATCTATGGGGCCATTATACAGCATGGAGCCATCTATGGGGCCATTATACAGCATGGAGCAATCTATGGGGCCATTACAGCATAGAGCAATCTATGGGGCCATTATACTTATGAAGCAATCTATAGGGCCATTATACTTAAGGAGCAATCTATAGGGTCATTATACAGTATGGAGCAACCTATGGGGCCATTACAGCATGGAGCAATCTATGGGGCCATTATACTTATGGAGCAATCTATAGGGCCATTACAGCATGGAGCAATCTATAGGGCCATTATACACCATGGAGCAATCTATGGGGCCATTATACTTATGGAGCAATCTATGGGACCATTATACAGTATGGAGCAATCTATGGGACCATTATACAGTATGGAGCAATCTATGGAACCATTATGCAGTATGGAGCAATCTATGGGGCCATTATGCAGCATGGAGGAATCTATAGGGCCATTACAGCAAGGAGCAATCTATGGGGCCATTATACTTCTGGAGCAATCTATGGGGCCATTATACTTCTGGAGCAATCTATAGGGCCATTACAGCATGGAGCAATCTATGGGGCCATTATACACCATGGAGCAATCTATGGGGCCATTATACAGCATGGAGCAATCTATGGGGCCATTATACAGCATGGAGCAATCTATGGGGCCATTATACTTATGAAGCAATCTATAGGGCCATTATACTTATGGAGCAATCTATAGGGTCATTATACAGTATGGAGCAACCTATGGGGCCATTACAGCATGGAGCAATCTATGGAGCCATTATGCAGCATGGAGCAATCTATAGGGCCATTATACAGCATGGAGCAATCTATGGAGCCATTATACAGCATGGAGCAATCTATGGGGCCATTATACTTATGGAGCAATCTATGGGGCCATTATACAGCATGGAGCAATCTATGAGGCCATTACAGCATGGAGCAATCTATGGGGCCATTATACAGCATGGAGCAATCTATGGGGCCATTATACAGCAGGGAGCAATCTATGGGGCCATTATACAGCATGGAGCAATCTATGGGGCCATTATACAGCATGGAGCAATCTATGGGGCCATTATACAGCATGGAGCAATCTATGGGGCCATTATACAGCATGGAGCAATCTATGGGGCCATTATACAGCATGGAGCAATCTATGGGGCCATTATACAGCATGGAGCAATCTATGGGGCCATTATACAGCATGGAGCAATCTATGGGGCCATTATACAGCATGGAGCAATCTATGGGGCCATTATACAGCATGGAGCAATCTATGGGGCCATTATACAGCATGGAGCAATCTATGGGGCCATTATACAGCATGGAGCAATCCATGGGGCCATTACAGCATGGAGCAATCTATGGGGCCATTACAGCATGGAGCAATCTATGGGGCCATTATACAGCATGGAGCAATCTATGGGGCCATTATACAGCATGGAGCAATCTATGGGGCCATTATACAGTAGGGAGCAATCTATGGGGCCATTATACAGCATGGAGCAATCTATGGGGCCATTATACAGTAGGGAGCAATCTATGGGGCCATTATACTTATGAAGCAATCTATAGGGCCATTATACTTATGGAGCAATCTATAGGGTCATTATACAGTATGGAGCAATCTATGGAGCCATTATGCAGCATGGAGCAATCTATAGGGCCATTATACAGCATGGAGCAATCTATGGAGGCATTATACAGCATGGAGCAATCTATGGGGCCATTATACTTATGGAGCAATCTATGGGGCCATTATACAGCATGGAGCAATCTATGAGGCCATTACAGCATGGAGCAATCTATGGGGCCATTATACTTATGGAGCAATCTGTGGGGCCATTACAGCATGGAGCAATCTATGGGGCCATTATACAGCATGGAGCAATCTATGGGGCCATTATACAGCATGGAGCAATCTATGGGGCCATTACAGCATAGAGCAATCTATGGGGCCATTATACTTATGGAGCAATCTATAGGGCCATTACAGCATGGAGCAATCTATGGGGCCATTATACTTATGGAGCAATCTATAGGGCAATTACAGCATGGAGCAATCTATGGGGCCATTATACTTATGGAGCAATCTATAGGGCCATTACAGCATGGAGCAATCTATAGGGCCATTATACACCATGGAGCAATCTATGGGGCCATTATACTTATGGAGCAATCTATGGGGACATTATACTTATGGACCAATCTATAGGGCCATTATACTTATGGAGCAATCTATGGGACCATTATACAGTATGGAGCAATCTATGGAACCATTATGCAGTATGGAGCAATCTATGGGGCCATTATGCAGCATGGAGGAATCTATAGGGCCATTACAGCAAGGAGCAATCTATGGGGCCATTATACTTCTGGAGCAATCTATGGGGCCATTATACTTCTGGAGCAATCTATAGGGCCATTACAGCATGGAGCAATCTATGGGGCCAATATACACCATGGAGCAATCTATGGGGCCATTATACAGCATGGAGCAATCTATGGGGCCATTATACAGCATGGAGCAATCTATGGGGCCATTATACAGCATGGAGCAATCTATGGGGCCATTATACTTATGAAGCAATCTATAGGGCCATTATACTTATGGAGCAATCTATAGGGTCATTATACAGTATGGAGCAACCTATGGGGCCATTACAGCATGGAGCAATCTATGGAGCCATTATGCAGCATGGAGCAATCTATAGGGCCATTATACAGCATGGAGCAATCTATGGAGCCATTATACAGCATGGAGCAATCTATGGGGCCATTAAGCAGCATGGAGCAATCTATAGGGCCATTACAGCATGGAGCAATCTGTGGGGCCATTACAGCATGGAGCAATCTATGGGGCCATTATACTTATGAAGCAATCTATGGGGCCATTATACAGCATGGAGCAATTTATGGGGCCATTATACTTATGGAGCAATCTATAGGGCCATTACAGCATGGAGCAATATATGGGGCCATTATACAGTATGGAGCAGTCTATGGGGCCATTATACAGTAGGGAGAAATCTATGGGGCCATTATACAGCATGGGGCAATCTATGGGGCCATTATACAGCATGGGGCAATCTATGGGGCCATTATACAGCATGGGGCAATCTATGGGGCCATTACAGCATGGAGCAATCTATGGGGCCATTATACTTGTGGAGCAATCTATAGGGCCATTACAGCATGGAGCAATCTATGGGGCCATTATACAGCATGGAGCAATCTATGGGGCCATTATACAGCATGGAGCAATCTATGGGGCCATTACATCATGGAGCAATCTATGGGGCCATTATACTTATGGAGCAATCTATGGGGCCATTATACTTATGGAGCAATCTGTAGGGCCATTATACTTATGGAGCAATCTATGAGGCCATTATACTTATGGAGCAATCTATAGGGCCATTATACTTATGGAGCAATCTATGGGGCCATTATACGTATGGAGCAATCTATGGGGCCATTATACAGTATGGAGCAATCTATGGAGCCATTATGCAGTATGGAGCAATCTATGGGGCCATTATGCAGCATGGAGCAATTTATAGGGCCATTACAGCATGGAACAATCTATGGGGCCATTATACTTATGGAGCAATCTATGGGGCCATTATACAGCATGGAGCAATCTATGGGGCCATTATACATCATGGAGCAATCTATGGGGCCATTATACAGTAGGGCGCAATCTATGGGGCCATTATACAGTAGGGAGCAATCTATGGGGCCATTATACAGCATAGAGCAATCTATGGGGCCATTAGACTAATGGAGCAATCTATAGGGCCATTACAGCATGGAGCAATCTATGGGGCCATTATACAGCATGGAGCAATCTATAGGGCCATTACGACATGGAGCAATGTATAGGGCCATTACAGCATGGAGCAATCTATGGGGCCATTATACTTATGGAGCAATCTATGGGCCCATTATACTTATGGAGCAATCTATAGGGCCTTTACAGCATGGAGCAATCTATGGGGCCATTAAACAGCATGGAGCAATCTATGATGCCATTATACAGCATGGAGCAATCTATGGGCCCATTATACTTATGGAGCAATCTATGGGCCCATTATACTTATGGAGCAATCTATAGGGCCTTTACAGCATGGAGCAATCTATGGGGCCATTATACTTATGGAGCAATCTATGGGGCCATTACCGCATGGAGCAATCTATGGGGCCATTACCGCATGGAGCAATCTATGGGGCCATTACCGCATGGAGCAATCTATGGGGCCATTACCGCATGGAGCAATCTATGGGGCCATTACCGCATGGAGCAATCTATGGGGCCATTACCGCATGGAGCAATCTATGGGGCCATTAGCGCATGGAGCAATCTATGGGGCCATTACCGCATGGAGCAATCTATGGGGCCATTATACTTATGGAGCAATCTATAGGGCCATTATACTTATGGAGCAATCTATGGGGCCATTATACAGTAGGGAGCAATCTATGGGGCCATTATACAGCATGGAGCAATCTATGGGACCTTTATACAGCATGGAGCAATCTATGGGACCTTTATACAGCATGGAGCAATCTATGGGGCCATTATCCTTATGGAGCAATCTATAGGGCCATTACAGCATCGAGCAATCTATGGAGCCATTACAACATGGAGCAATCTATGGGGCCATAATACAGCATGGAGCAATCTATGGGGCCATTATACAGTAGGGAGCAATCTATGGGGCCATTATACTTATGGAGCAATCTATAGGGCCATTACAGCATGCAGCAATCTATGGGGCCATTATACAGTATGGAGCAATCTATGGGGCCATTATACAGCATGGAGCAATCTATGGGGCCATTATACAGCATGGAGCAATCTATGGGGCCATTATACTTATGGAGCAATCTATGGGGCCATTATACTTATGGAGCAATCTATAGGACCATTACAGCATGGAGCCAATCTATGGGGCCATTATACAGCATGGAGCAATCTATGGGGCCATTATACTTATGGAGCAATCTACAGGGACATTATACAGTATGGAGCAATCTATGGGGCCATTATGGAGCATGGAGCAATCTATAGGGCCATTATACTTATGGAGCAATCTATGGGGCCATTACAGCATGGAGCAATCTATGGGGCCATTATACAGCATGGAGCAATCTATAGGGCCATTACAGCATAGAGCAATCTATGCGGCCATTATACAGCATGGAGCAATCTATGGGGCCATTATACAGCATGGAGCAATCTATGGGGCCATTATACAGCATGGAGCAATCTATGGGGCCATTATACAGCATGGAGCAATCTATGGGGCCATTATACAGCATGGAGCAATCTATGGGGCCATTATACAGCATGGAGCAATCTATGGGGCCATTATACAGCATGGAGCAATCTATAGGGTCATTATACTTATGGAGCAATCTATGGGGCCATTATACAGTATGGAGCAATCTATGGAGCCATTATGCAGCATGGAGCAATTTATAGGGCCATTACAGCATGGAGCAATCTATGGGGCCATTATACTTATGGAGCAATCTATGGGGCCATTATACAGCATGGAACAATCTATGGGGCCATTACAGCATGGAGCAATCTATGGAGCCATTATGCAGCATGGAGCAATCTATAGGGCCATTATACAGCATGGAGCAATCTATGGGGCCATTACAGCACGGAGCAATCTATGGGGCCATTATGCAGCATGGAGCAATCTATGGGGCCATTATGCAGCATGGAGCAATCTATGGGGCCATTACAGCATAGAGCAATCTATGGGGCCATTATACTTATGGAGCAATCTATAGGGCCATTGCAGCATGGAGCAATCTATGGGGCCATTATACTTATGGAGCAATCTATAGGGCCATTACAGCATGGAGCAATCTATGGGGCCATTATACACCATGGAGCAATCTATGGGGCCATTATACTTATGGAGCAATCTATGGGGACATTATACAGCATGGAGCAATCTATGGGGCCATTATACAGCATGGAGCAATCTATGGGGCCATTATACAGCATGGAGCAATCTATGGGGCCATTATACTTATGGAGCAATCTATAGGGTCATTATACAGTATGGAGCAACCTATGGGGCCATTACAGCATGGAGCAATCTATGGAGCCATTATGCAGCATGGAGCAATCTATAGGGCCATTATACAGTATGGAGCAATCTATGGGGCCATTAAGCAGCATGGAGCAATCTATAGGGCCATTACAGCATGGAGCAATCTGTGGGGCCATTACAGCATGGAGCAATCTATGGGGCCATTATACAGCATGGAGCAATCTATAGGGCCATTACAGCATAGAGCAATCTATGCGGCCATTATACAGCATGGAGCAATCTATGGGGCCATTATACAGCATGGAGCAATCTATGGGGCCATTATACAGCATGGAGCAATCTATAGGGCCATTACAGCAAGGAGCAATCTATAGGGCCATTATACTTATGAAGCAATCTATGGGGCCATTATACAGCATGGAGCAATCTATGGGGCCATTATACTTATGGAGCAATCTATAGGGCCATTACAGCATGGAGCAATATATGGGGCCATTATACAGTATGGAGCAGTCTATGGGGCCATTATACAGCATGGGGCAATCTATGGGGCCATTATACAGCATGGAGCAATCTATGGGGCCATTATACAGCATGGAGCAATCTATGGGGCCATTACCGCATGGAGCAATCTATGGGGCCATTACCGCATGGAGCAATCTATGGGGCCATTATACTTATGGAGCAATCTATGGGGCCATTATACTTATGGAGCAATCTATGGGGCCATTATACTTATGGAGCAATCTATGGGGCCATTATACTTATGGAGCAATCTATGGGGCCATTATACTTATGGAGCAATCTATGGGGCCATTATACTTATGGAGCAATCTATAGGGCCATTATACTTATGGAGCAATCTATGGGGCCATTACCGCATGGAGCAATCTATGAGGCCATTATACTTATGGAGCAATCTATAGGGCCATTATACTTATGGAGCAATCTATGGGGCCATTATACAGTATGAAGCAATCTATGGAGCCATTATACAGTATGGAGCAATCTATGGGGCCATTATGCAGCATGGAGCAATTTATAGGGCCATTACAGCATGGAACAATCTATGGGGCCATTATACTTATGGAGCAATCTATGGGGCCATTATACAGCATGGAGCAATCTATGGGGCCATTATACAGTAGGGAGCAATCTATAGGGCCATTATACAGTAGGGAGCAATCTATGGGGCCATGATACAGCATGGAGCAATCTATGGGACCTTTATACAGCATGGAGCAATCTATGGGGCCATTATACTTATGGAGCAATCTATGGGGCCATTATACTTATGGAGCAATCTATGGAGCCATTACAACATGGAGCAATCTATGGGGCCATAATACAGCATGGAGCAATCTATGGGGCCATTATACAGTAGGGAGCAATCTATGGGGCCATTATACAGTAGGGAGCAATCTATGGGGCCATTACAGCATGCAGCAATCTATGGGGCCATTATACAGCATGGAGCAATCTATGGGGCCATTATACAGCATGGAGCAATCTATGGGGCCATTATACTTATGGAGCAATCTATAGGACCATTACAGCATGGAGCCAATCTATGGGGCCATTATACAGCATGGAGCAATCTATGGGGCCATTATACTTATGGAGCAATCTACAGGGACATTATACAGTATGGAGCAATCTATGGAGCCATTATGCAGTATGGAGCAATCTATGGGGCCATTATGGAGCATGGAGCAATCTATAGGGCCATTATACTTATGGAGCAATCTATAGGGCCATTATACTTATGGAGCAATCTATGGGGCCATTACAGCATGGAGCAATCTATGGGGCCATTATACAGCATGGAGCAATCTATAGGGCCATTATACAGCATGGAGCAATCTATGGGGCCATTATACAGCATGGAGCAATCTATGGGGCCATTATACAGCATGGAGCAATCTATAGGGTCATTATACTTATGGAGCAATCTATGGGGCCATTATACAGTATGGAGCAATCTATGGAGCCATTATGCAGCATGGAGCAATTTATAGGGCCATTACAGCATGGAGCAATCTATGGGGCCATTATACTTATGGAGCAATCTATGGGGCCATTATACAGCATGGAACAATCTATGGGGCCATTACAACATGGAGCAATCTATGGAGCCATTATGCAGCATGGAGCAATCTATAGGGCCATTATACAGCATGGAGCAATCTATGGAGCCATTATACAGTATGGAGCAATCTATGGGGCCATTAAGCAGCATGGAGCAATCTATAGGGCCATTACAGCATGGAGCAATCTATGGGGCCATTACAGCATGGAGCAATCTATGGGGCCATTATACTTATGGAGCAATCTATGGGGCCATTATGCAGCATGGAGCAATCTATGGGGCCATTATGCAGCATGGAGCAATCTATGGGGCCATTACAGCATAGAGCAATCTATGGGGCCATTATACTTATGGAGCAATCTATAGGGCCATTACAGCATGGAGCAATCTATGGGGCCATTATACTTATGGAGCAATCTATAGGGCCATTACAGCATGGAGCAATCTATGGGGCCATTATACACCATGGAGCAATCTATGGGGCCATTATACTTATGGAGCAATCTATGGGGCCATTATACTTATGGAGCAATCTGTAGGGCCATTATACTTATGGAGCAATCTATGGGGCCATTACCGCATGGAGCAATCTATGAGGCCATTATACTTATGGAGCAATCTATAGGGCCATTATACTTATGGAGCAATCTATGGGGCCATTATACAGTATGAAGCAATCTATGGAGCCATTATACAGTATGGAGCAATCTATGGGGCCATTATGCACCATGGAGCAATTTATAGGGCCATTACAGCATGGAACAATCTATGGGGCCATTATACAGCATGGAGCAATCTATGGGGCCATTATACAGTAGGGAGCAATCTATGGGGCCATTATACAGTAGGGAGCAATCTATGGGGCCATTATACAGTAGGGAGCAATCTATGGAGCCATTATACAGCATAGAGCAATCTATAGGGCCATTACAGCATGGAGCAATCTATGGGGCCATTATACAGCATGGAGCAATCTATAGGGCCATTACGACATGGAGCAATGTATAGGGCCATTACAGCATGGAGCAATCTATGGGGCCATTAAACAGCATGGAGCAATCTATGATGCCATTAAACAGCATGGAGCAATCTATGATGCCATTATACAGCATGGAGCAATCTATGGGCCCATTATACTTATGGAGCAATCTATGGGGCCATTATACTTATGGAGAAATCTATGGGGCCATTGCAGCATGGAGCAATCTATGGGGCCATTATACTTATGGAGCAATCTATGGGGCCATTACCGCATGGAGCAATCTATGGGGCCATTACCGCATGGAGCAATCTATGGGGCCATTACCGCATGGAGCAATCTATGGGGCCATTACCGCATGGAGCAACCTATGGGGCCATTACCGCATGGAGCAATCTATGGGGCCATTACCGCATGGAGCAATCTATGGGGCCATTACCGCATGGAGCAATCTATGGGGCCATTATACTTATGGAGCAATCTATGGGGCCATTATACTTATGGAGCAATCTATAGGGCCATTATACTTCTGGAGCAATCTATGGGGCCATTATACTTCTGGAGCAATCTATAGGGCCATTACAGCATGGAGCAATCTATGGGGCCATTATACAGCATGGAGCAATCTATGGGGCCATTATACAGCATGGAGCAATCTATGGGGCCATTATACTTATGGACCAATCTATAGGGCCATTATACTTATGGAGCAATCTATGGGGCCATTATACAGTATGGAGCAATCTATGGAACCATTATGCAGTATGGAGCAATCGATGGGGCCATTATGCAGCATGGAGGAATCTATAGGGCAATTACAGCAAGGAGCAATCTATGGGGCCATTATACTTCTGGAGCAATCTATGGGGCCATTATACTTCTGGAGCAATCTATAGGGCCATTACAGCATGGGGCAATCTATGGGGCCATTATACAGCATGGAGCAATCTATGGGGCCATTATACAGCATGGAGCAATCTATGGGGCCATTATACAGCATGGAGCAATCTATGGGGCCATTATACAGCATGGAGCAATCTATGGGGCCATTATACAGCATGAAGCAATCTATAGGGCCATTATACTTATGAAGCAATCTATGGGGCCATTATACTTATGGAGCAATCTGTAGGGCCATTATACTTATGGAGCAATCTATGGGGCCATTACCGCATGGAGCAATCTATGAGGCCATTATACTTATGGAGCAATCTATAGGGCTATTATACTTATGGAGCAATCTATGGGGCCATTATACAGTATGAAGCAATCTATGGAGCCATTATACAGTATGGAGCAATCTATGGGGCCATTATGCAGCATGGAGCAATTTATAGGGCCATTACAGCATGGAACAATCTATGGGGCCATTATACTTATGGAGCAATCTATGGGGCCATTATACAGCATGGAGCAATCTATGGGGCCATTATACAGTAGGGAGCAATCTATGGGGCCATTATACAGTAGGGAGCAATCTATGGGGCCATTATACAGTAGGGAGCAATCTATGGGGCCATTAGACTAATGGAGCAATCTATAGGGCCATTACAGCATGGAGCAATCTATGGGGCCATTATACAGCATGGAGCAATGTATAGGGCCATTACAGCATGGAGCAATCTATGGGGCCATTACAGCATGGAGCAATCTATGGGGCCATTATACAGCATGGAGCAATCTATAGGGCCATTACGACATGGAGCAATGTATAGGGCCATTACAGCATGGAGCAATCTATGGGGCCATTATACTTATGGAGCAATCTATGGTGCTACTACAGCATGGAGCAATCTATGGGGCCATTAAACAGCATGGAGCAATCTATGATGCCATTAAACAGCATGGAGCAATCTAGGATGCCATTATACAGCATGGAGCAATCTATGGGCCCATTATACTTATGGAGCAATCTATAGGGCCATTACAGCATGGAGCAATCTATGTGGCCATTATACTTATGGAGAAATCTATGGGGCCATTGCAGCATGGAGCAATCTATGGGGCCATTACCGCATGGAGCAATCTATGGGGCCATTACCGCATGGAGCAATCTATGGGGCGTTTATACTTATGGAGCAATCTATGGGGCCATTATACTTATGGAGCAATCTATGGGGCCATTATACTTATGGAGCAATCTATAGGGCCATTATACTTATGGAGCAATCTATGGGGCCATTATACAGTAGGGAGCAATCTATGGGACCATTATACAGCATGGGGCAATCAATGGGGCCATTATACAGCATGGAGCAATCTATGGGACCTTTATACTTTTGGAGTAATCTATAGGGCCATTACAGCATGGAGCAATCTATGGGTCCATTATACAGCATGGAGCAATCTATGGGGCCATTATACAGCATGGAGCAATCTATGGGGCCATTATCCTTATGGAGAAATCTATAGGGCCATTACAGCATGGAGCAATCTATGGGGCCATTATACTTATGGAGCAATCTATGGAGCCATTACAACATGGAGCAATCTATGGGGCCATAATACAGCATGGAGCAATCTATGGGGCCATTATACAGTAGGGAGCAATCTATGGGGCCATTATACTTATGGAGCAATCTATAGGGCCATTACAGCATGCAGCAATCTATGGGGCCATTATACAGTATGGAGCAATCTATGGGGCCATTATACAGCATGGAGCAATCTATGGGACCATTATACAGCATGGGGCAATCAATGGGGCCATTATACAGCATGGGGCAATCTATGGGACCTTTATACTTATGGAGTAATCTATAGGGCCATTACAGCATAGAGCAATCTATGGGTCCATTATACAGCATGGAGCAATCTATGGGGCCATTATACAGCATGGAGCAATCTATGGGGCCATTATCCTTATGGAGCAATCTATAGGGCCATTACAGCATGGAGCAATCTATGGGGCCATTATACTTATGGAGCAATCTATGGAGCCATTACAACATGGAGCAATCTATGGGGCCATAATACAGCATGGAGCAATCTATGGGGCCATTATACAGTAGGGAGCAATCTATGGGGCCATTATACTTATGGAGCAATCTATAGGGCCATTACAGCATGCAGCAATCTATGGGGCCATTATACAGTATGGAGCAATCTATGGGGCCATTATACAGCATGGAGCAATCTATGGGGCCATTATACAGCATGGAGCAATCTATGATGCCATTAAACAGCATGGAGCAATCTAGGATGCCATTATACAGCATGGAGCAATCTATGGGCCCATTATACTTATGGAGCAATCTATAGGGCCATTACAGCATGGAGCAATCTATGTGGCCATTATACTTATGGAGAAATCTATGGGGCCATTGCAGCATGGAGCAATCTATGGGGCCTTTACCGCATGGAGCAATCTATGGGGCCATTACCGCATGGAGCAATCTATGGGGCCATTATACTTATGGAGCAATCTATAGGGCCATTATACTTATGGAGCAATCTATAGGGACATTATACAGTATGGAGCAATCTATGGAGCCATTATGCAGTATGGAGCAATCTATGGGGCCATTATGGAGCATGGAGCAATCTATAGGGCCATTATACTTATGGAGCAATCTACGGGGCCATTACAGCATGGAGCAATCTATGGGGCCATTATACAGCATGGAGCAATCTATAGGGCCATTACAGCATAGAGCAATCTATGGGGCCATTATACAGCATGGAGCAATCTATGGGGCCATTATACTTATGGAGCAATCTATGGGGCCATTACAGCATGGAGCAATCTGTGGGGCCATTATACTTATGGAGCAATCTATAGGGCCATTATACTTATGGAGCAATCTATAGGGTCATTATACTTATGGAGCAATCTATGGGGCCATTATACAGTATGGAGCAATCTATGGAGCCATTATGCAGCATGGAGCAATCTATGGGGCCATTATGCAGCATGGAGCAATTTATAGGGCCATTACAGCATGGAGCAATCTATGGGGCCATTATACTTATGGAGCAATCTATGGGGCCATTATACAGCATGGAACAATCTATGGGGCCATTATACAGCATGGAACAATCTATTGAGCCATTATACAGCATGGGACAATCTATGGGGCCATTATACAGCATGGAGCAATCTATGGGGCCATTATACTTATGGAGCAATCTATAGGGCAATTACATCATGGAGCAATCTATGGGGCCATTATACTTATGGAGCAGTCTATAGGGCCATTACAGCATGGAGCAATCTATGAGGCCATTACAGCATGGAGCAATCTATGCGGCCATTATACTAATGGTGCAATCTATAGGGCCATTATACTTATGGAGCAATCTATGGGGCCATTATACTTATGGAGCAATCTATGGGGCCATTATGCAGTATGGAGCAATCTATGGAGCCATTATGCAGCATGGAGCAATCTATAGGGCCATTACAGCATGGAGCAATCTATGGGGCCATTATACTTATGGAGCAATCTATGGGACCATTACAGCATGGAGCAATCTATGGGGCCATTATTCAGTATGGAGCAATCTATGGAGCCATTATGCAGTATGGAGCAATCTATTTGGCCATTATGCAGCATGGAGCAATCTATAGGGCCATTACAGCATGGAGCAATCTATGGGGCCATTATACTTATGGAGCAATCTATGGGGCCATTATACAGCATGGAACAATCTATGGGGCCATTATACAGCAGGGGTCAATCTATGGAGCCATTATACAGCATGGGGCAATCTATGGAGCCATTATACAGCATGGAGCAATCTATGGGGCCATTATACAGCATGGAGCAATCTATGGGGCCATTATACTTATGGAGCAATCTATGGGGCCATTATGCAGTATGGAGCAATCTATGGAGCCATTATGCAGCATGGAGCAATCTATAGGGCCATTACAGCATGGAGCAATCTATGGGGCCATTATACTTATGGAGCAGTCTATGGGACCATTACAGCATGGAGCAATCTATGGGGCCATTATACAGTATGGAGCAATCTATGGAGCCATTATGCAGTATGGAGCAATCTATTTGGCCATTATGCAGCATGGAGCAATCTATAGGGCCATTACAGCATGGAGCAATATATGGGGCCATTATACTTATGGAGCAATCTATGGGGCCATTATACAGCATGGAACAATCTATGGGGCCATTATACAGCAGGGGTCAATCTATGGAGCCATTATACAGCATGGGGCAATCTATGGAGCCATTATACAGCATGGAGCAATCTATGAGGCCATTATACAGCATGGAGCAATCTATGAGGCCATTATACAGCATGGAGCAATCTATGGGGCCATTATACAGCATGGAGCATTCTATAGGGCCATTACAGCATAGAGCAATTTATGGGGCCATTACCGCGTGGAGCAATCTATGGGGCCATTATACTTATGGAGCAATCTATAGGGCCATTATACTTATGGAGCAATCTATAGGGCCATTATACTTATGGAGCAATCTATAGGGCCATTATACTTATGGAGCAATCTATGGGGCCATTATACTTATGGAGCAATCTATGGGGCCATTATACAGTAGGGAGCAATCTATGGGGCCATTATACAGTAGGGAGCAATCTATGGGGCCATTATACAGCATGGAGCAATCTATGGGGCCATTATCCTTATGGAGAAATCTATGGGGCCATTACAGCATGGAGCAATCTATGGGGCCATTATACAGTAGGGAGCAATCTATGGAGCCATTATACTTATGGAGCAATCTATAGGGCCATTACAGCATGGAGCAATCTACGGGGCCATTATACAGTAGCGAGCAATCTATGGGGCCATTATACTTATGGAGCAATCTATAGGGCCATTACAGAATGCAGCAATCTATGGGGCCATTTTACAGTATGGAGCAATCTGTGGAGCCATTATACTTATGGAGCAATCTATGGGGCCATTATACTTATGGAGCAATCTATGGGGCCATTATACAGCAATCTATGGGGCCATTATACAGCAGGGAGCAATCTAGGGGGCCATTATACAGCATGGGGCAATCTATGGGGCCATTATTCAGCATGGAGCAATCTATGGGGCCATTATACTTATGGAGCAATCTATAGGGCCATTACATCATGGAGCAATCTATGGGGCCATTATACTTTTGGAGCAATCTATAGGGCCATTACAGCATGGAGCAATCTATGGGGCCATTACAGCATTGAGCAATCTATGCGGCCATTATACTTATGGAGCAATCTATAGGGCCATTATAATTATGGAGCAATCTATAGGGCCATTATACTTATGGAGCAATCTATAGGGCCATTATACTTATGGAGCAATCTATAGGGCCATTATACTTATGGAGCAATCTATGGGGCCATTATACTTATGGAGCAATCTATGGGGCCATTATACAGTAGGGAGCAATCTATGGGGCCATTATACTTATGGAGCAATCTATAGGGCCATTACAGCATGGAGCAATCTACGGGGCCATTATACAGTAGCGAGCAATCTATGGGGCCATTATACTTATGGAGCAATCTATGGGGCCATTATAAAGTATGAAGCAATCTATGGAGCCATTATGCAGTATGGAGCAATCTATGGGGCCATTATGCAGCATGGAGCAATCTATAGGGCCATTATGCAGCATGGAGCAATCTATAGGGCCATTACAGCATGGAGCAATCTATAGGGCCATTACAGCATGGAGCAATCTATGGGGCCATTATACTTATGGAGCAATCTATGGGACCATTACAGCGTGGAGCAATCTATGGGGCCATTATACAGCATGGAGCAATCTATGGGGCCATTATACAGCATGGAGCAATCTATGGGGCCATTATACAGCATGGGGCAATCTATGGGGCCATTATACAGCATGGGGCAATCTATGGGGCCATTACACTTATGGAGCAATCTATAGGGCCATTACAGCATGAAGCAATCTATGGGGCCATTATACAGCATGGAGCAATCTATAGGGCCATTACAGCATGGAGCAATCTATGGGGCCATTCTACTTATGGAGCAATCTATGGGGCCATTATACTTATGGAGCAATCTATGGGGCCATTACAGCATGGCGCAATCTATGGGGCCATTATACAGTATGGAGCAATCTATAGGGCCATTACAGTATGGAGCAATCTATGGGGCCATTATACTTATGGAGCAATCTATAGGGCCATTACAGCATGGAGCAATCTATGGGGCCATTATACAGCATGGAGCAATCTATGATGCCATTAAACAGCATGGAGCAATCTAGGATGCCATTATACAGCATGGAGCAATCTATGGGCCCATTATACTTATGGAGCAATCTATAGGGCCATTACAGCATGGAGCAATCTATGTGGCCATTATACTTATGGAGAAATCTATGGGGCCATTGCAGCATGGAGCAATCTATGGGGCCATTACCGCATGGAGCAATCTATGGGGCCATTACCGCATGGAGCAATCTATGGGGCCATTATACTTATGGAGCAATCTATAGGACCATTACAGCATGGAGCCAATCTATGGGGCCATTATACAGCATGGAGCAATCTATGGGGCCATTATACTTATGGAGCAATCTATAGGGCCATTATACTTATGGAGCAATCTATAGGGACATTATACAGTATGGAGCAATCTATGGAGCCATTATGCAGTATGGAGCAATCTATGGGGCCATTATGGAGCATGGAGCAATCTATAGGGCCATTATACTTATGGAGCAATCTACGGGGCCATTACAGCATGGAGCAATCTATGGGGCCATTATACAGCATGGAGCAATCTATAGGGCCATTACAGCATAGAGCAATCTATGGGGCCATTATACAGCATGGAGCAATCTATGGGGCCATTATACTTATGGAGCAATCTATGGGGCCATTACAGCATGGAGCAATCTGTGGGGCCATTATACTTATGGAGCAATCTATAGGGCCATTATACTTATGGAGCAATCTATAGGGTCATTATACTTATGGAGCAATCTATGGGGCCATTATACAGTATGGAGCAATCTATGGAGCCATTATGCAGCATGGAGCAATCTATGGGGCCATTATGCAGCATGGAGCAATTTATAGGGCCATTACAGCATGGAGCAATCTATGGGGCCATTATACTTATGGAGCAATCTATGGGGCCATTATACAGCATGGAACAATCTATGGGGCCATTATACAGCATGGAACAATCTATTGAGCCATTATACAGCATGGGACAATCTATGGGGCCATTATACAGCATGGAGCAATCTATGGGGCCATTATACTTATGGAGCAATCTATAGGGCAATTACATCATGGAGCAATCTATGGGGCCATTATACTTATGGAGCAGTCTATAGGGCCATTACAGCATGGAGCAATCTATGAGGCCATTACAGCATGGAGCAATCTATGCGGCCATTATACTAATGGTGCAATCTATAGGGCCATTATACTTATGGAGCAATCTATGGGGCCATTATACTTATGGAGCAATCTATGGGGCCATTATGCAGTATGGAGCAATCTATGGAGCCATTATGCAGCATGGAGCAATCTATAGGGCCATTACAGCATGGAGCAATCTATGGGGCCATTATACTTATGGAGCAATCTATGGGACCATTACAGCATGGAGCAATCTATGGGGCCATTATTCAGTATGGAGCAATCTATGGAGCCATTATGCAGTATGGAGCAATCTATTTGGCCATTATGCAGCATGGAGCAATCTATAGGGCCATTACAGCATGGAGCAATCTATGGGGCCATTATACTTATGGAGCAATCTATGGGGCCATTTAACAGCATGGAACAATCTATGGGGCCATTATACAGCAGGGGTCAATCTATGGAGCCATTATACAGCATGGGGCAATCTATGGAGCCATTATACAGCATGGAGCAATCTATGGGGCCATTATACAGCATGGAGCAATCTATGGGGCCATTATACTTATGGAGCAATCTATGGGGCCATTATGCAGTATGGAGCAATCTATGGAGCCATTATGCAGCATGGAGCAATCTATAGGGCCATTACAGCATGGAGCAATCTATGGGGCCATTATACTTATGGAGCAGTCTATGGGACCATTACAGCATGGAGCAATCTATGGGGCCATTATACAGTATGGAGCAATCTATGGAGCCATTATGCAGTATGGAGCAATCTATTTGGCCATTATGCAGCATGGAGCAATCTATAGGGCCATTACAGCATGGAGCAATATATGGGGCCATTATACTTATGGAGCAATCTATGGGGCCATTATACAGCATGGAACAATCTATGGGGCCATTATACAGCAGGGGTCAATCTATGGAGCCATTATACAGCATGGGGCAATCTATGGAGCCATTATACAGCATGGAGCAATCTATGAGGCCATTATACAGCATGGAGCAATCTATGGGGCCATTATACAGCATGGAGCAATCTATGGGGCCATTATACAGCATGGAGCATTCTATAGGGCCATTACAGCATAGAGCAATTTATGGGGCCATTACCGCGTGGAGCAATCTATGGGGCCATTATACTTATGGAGCAATCTATAGGGCCATTATACTTATGGAGCAATCTATAGGGCCATTATACTTATGGAGCAATCTATAGGGCCATTATACTTATGGAGCAATCTATGGGGCCATTATACTTATGGAGCAATCTATGGGGCCATTATACAGTAGGGAGCAATCTATGGGGCCATTATACAGTAGGGAGCAATCTATGGGGCCATTATACAGCATGGAGCAATCTATGGGGCCATTATCCTTATGGAGAAATCTATGGGGCCATTACAGCATGGAGCAATCTATGGGGCCATTATACAGTAGGGAGCAATCTATGGAGCCATTATACTTATGGAGCAATCTATAGGGCCATTACAGCATGGAGCAATCTACGGGGCCATTATACAGTAGCGAGCAATCTATGGGGCCATTATACTTATGGAGCAATCTATAGGGCCATTACAGAATGCAGCAATCTATGGGGCCATTTTACAGTATGGAGCAATCTGTGGAGCCATTATACTTATGGAGCAATCTATGGGGCCATTATACTTATGGAGCAATCTATGGGGCCATTATACAGCAATCTATGGGGCCATTATACAGCAGGGAGCAATCTAGGGGGCCATTATACAGCATGGGGCAATCTATGGGGCCATTATTCAGCATGGAGCAATCTATGGGGCCATTATACTTATGGAGCAATCTATAGGGCCATTACATCATGGAGCAATCTATGGGGCCATTATACTTTTGGAGCAATCTATAGGGCCATTACAGCATGGAGCAATCTATGGGGCCATTACAGCATTGAGCAATCTATGCGGCCATTATACTTATGGAGCAATCTATAGGGCCATTATAATTATGGAGCAATCTATAGGGCCATTATACTTATGGAGCAATCTATAGGGCCATTATACTTATGGAGCAATCTATAGGGCCATTATACTTATGGAGCAATCTATGGGGCCATTATACTTATGGAGCAATCTATGGGGCCATTATACAGTAGGGAGCAATCTATGGGGCCATTATACTTATGGAGCAATCTATAGGGCCATTACAGCATGGAGCAATCTACGGGGCCATTATACAGTAGCGAGCAATCTATGGGGCCATTATACTTATGGAGCAATCTATGGGGCCATTATAAAGTATGAAGCAATCTATGGAGCCATTATGCAGTATGGAGCAATCTATGGGGCCATTATGCAGCATGGAGCAATCTATAGGGCCATTATGCAGCATGGAGCAATCTATAGGGCCATTACAGCATGGAGCAATCTATAGGGCCATTACAGCATGGAGCAATCTATGGGGCCATTATACTTATGGAGCAATCTATGGGACCATTACAGCGTGGAGCAATCTATGGGGCCATTATACAGCATGGAGCAATCTATGGGGCCATTATACAGCATGGAGCAATCTATGGGGCCATTATACAGCATGGGGCAATCTATGGGGCCATTATACAGCATGGGGCAATCTATGGGGCCATTACACTTATGGAGCAATCTATAGGGCCATTACAGCATGAAGCAATCTATGGGGCCATTATACAGCATGGAGCAATCTATAGGGCCATTACAGCATGGAGCAATCTATGGGGCCATTCTACTTATGGAGCAATCTATGGGGCCATTATACTTATGGAGCAATCTATGGGGCCATTACAGCATGGCGCAATCTATGGGGCCATTATACAGTATGGAGCAATCTATAGGGCCATTACAGTATGGAGCAATCTATGGGGCCATTATACTTATGGAGCAATCTATAGGGCCATTACAGCATGGAGCAATCTATGGGGCCATTATACTTATGGAGCAATCTATAGGGCCATTATACTTATGGAGCAATCTATAGGGCCATTATACTTATGGAGCAATCTATGGGGTCATTATACTTATGGAGCAATCTATGGGGCCATTATGCAGCATGGAGCAATCTATCGGGCCATTATGCAGCATGGAGCAATCTATGGGGCCATTATGCAGCATGGAGCAATTTATAGGGCCATTACAGCATGGAGCAATCTATGGGGCCATTATACTGCATGGAACAATCTATGGGGCCATTATACAGCATGGAGCCATTATACAGCATGGAGCAATCTATGGGGCCATTATACAGTATGGAGCTATCTATAGGGCCATTACAGCATGGAGCAATCTATGGGGCCATTACAGCATGGAGCAAGCTATAGGGCCATTACAGCATGGAGCAATCTATGGGGCCATTACAGCATGGAGCAATCTATGAGACCATTACAGCATGGAGCAATCTATGAGGCCATTATACTAATGGAGCAATCTATAGGACCATTATAGTTATGGAGCATTCTTTGGGGCCATTATACTTATGGAGCAATCTATGGGGCCATTATGCAGTATGGAGCAATCTATGGGGCCATTATGCAGCATGGAGCAATCTATAGGGCCATTACAGCATGGAGCAATCTATGGGGCCATTATACTTATGGAGCAATCTATAGGGCCATTATACAGCATGGAGCAATCTATGGGGCCATTATCCTTATGGAGCAATCTATAGGGCCATTACAGCATGGAGCAATCTATGGGGCCATTATACTTATGGAGCAATCTATGGGGCCATTATACAGCATGGAGCAATCTATGGGGCCATTATACAGCAGGGAGCAATCTATGGGGCCATTATACAGCAGAGAGCAATCTATGGGGCCATTATACAGCAGGGAGCAATCTATAGGGCCATTACAGCATGGAGCAATCTATGGGGCCATTATACAGTAGGGAGCAATCTATGGGGCCATTATACTTATGGAGCAATCTATAGGGCCATTACAGCATGCAGCAATCTATGGGGCCATTATACAGCATGGAGCAATCTGTGGAGCCATTATACTTATGGAGCAATCTATGAGGCCATTATGGAGCATGGAGCAATCTATAGGGCCATTACAGCATGGAGCAATCTATGGGGCCATTCTACTTATGGAGCAATCTATGGGGCCATTATACTTATGGAGCAATCTATGGGGCCATTACAGCATGGCGCAATCTATGGGGCCATTATACAGTATGGAGCAATCTATAGGGCCATTACAGTATGGAGCAATCTATGGGGCCATTATACTTATGGAGCAATCTATAGGGCCATTACAGCATGGAGCAATCTATGGGGCCATTATACTTATGGAGCCATCTATGGGGTCATTATACAGCAATCTATGGGGCCATTATACAGCAGGGAGCAATCTAGGGGGCCATTATACAGCATGGGGCAATCTATGGGGCCATTATTCAGCATGGAGCAATCTATGGGGCCATTATTCAGCATGGAGCAATCTATGGGGCCATTATACTTATGGAGCAATCTATGGGGCCATTACAGCATGGAGCAATCTATGGGGCCATTACAGCATGGAGCAATCTATGGGGCCATTACAGCATGGAGCAATCTATGGGGCCATTACACTTATGGAGCAATCTATAGGGCCATTATACTTATGGAGCAATCTATAGGGCCATTATACAGTATGGAGCAATCTATGGAGCCATTATGCAGTATGGAGCAATCTATGGGGCCATTATGCAGCATGGAGCAATCTATGGGGCCATTACAGCATGGAGCAATCTATGGGGCCATTATACTTATGGAGCAATCTATGGGACCATTACAGCGTGGAGCAATCTATGGGGCCATTATACAGAGTGGAGCAATCTATGGGGCCATTATACAGCATGGAGCAATCTATGGGGCCATTATACAGCATGGGGCAATATATGGGGCCATTATACAGCATGGAGCAATCTATGGGGCAATTATACTTATGAAGCAATCTATAGGGCCATTACAGCATGCAGCAATCTATGAGGCCATTATACAGCATGGAGCAATCTGTGGAGCCATTATACTTATGGAGCAATCTATGGGGCCATTATGGAGCATGGAGCAATCTATGGGGCCATTATACTTATGGAGCCATCTATGGGGCCATTATACAGCAATCTATGGGGCCATTATACAGCATGGAACAATCTATGGGGCCATTATACAGCAGGGAGCAATCTATGGGGCCATTATACAGCAGGGAGCAATCTATGGGGCCATTATACAGCATGGGGCAATCTATGGGGCCATTATACAGCATGGGGCAATCTATGGGGCCATTATTCAGCATGGAGCAATCTATGGGGCCATTATTCAGCATGGAGCAATCTATGGGGCCATTATACTTATGGAGCAATCTATAGGGCCATTACAGCATGGAGCAATCTATAGGGCCATTACAGCATGGAGCAATCTATGAGGCCATTATACTTATGGAGCAATCTATGCGGCCATTATACTTATCGAGCAATCTATAGGGCCATTATACTTATGGAGCAATCTATGGGGCCATTATACAGCATGGAGCAATCTATGGGGCCATTATACTTATGGAGCAATCTATAGGGCCATTATACTTATGGAGCAATCTGTGGAGCCATTATACAGTATGGAGCAATCTATGGGGCCATTATACAGTATGGAGCAATCTAAGGGGCCATTATACAGTATGGAGCAATCTATGGGGCCATTATGGAGCATGGAGCAATCTATAGGGCCATTACAGCATGGAGCAATCTATGGGGCCATTATACTTATGGAGCCATCTATGGGGCCAGTATACAGCAATCTATAGGGCCATTACAGCATGGAGCAATCTATGGGGCCATTACAGCATGGAGCAATCTATGCGGCCATTATACTTATGGAGCAATCTATGCGGCCATTATACTTATGGATCAATCTATAGGGCCATTATACTTATGGAGCAATCTATAGGGCCATTATACTTATGGAGCAATCTATAGGGCCATTATGCAGCATGGAGCAATCTATAGGGCCATTACAGCATGAAGCAATCTATGGGGCTATTACAGCATGGAGCAATCTATGGGGCCATTATACTTATGGAGCAGTCTATGGGACCATTACAGCGTAGAGCAATCTATGGGGCCATTATACAGCATGGAGCAATCTATGGGGCCATTATACAGCATGGAGCAATCTATGGGGCCATTATACAGCATGGGGCAATCTATGGGGCCATTATACAGCATGGGGCAATCTATGGGTCCATTATACAGCATGGGGCAATCTATGGGGCCATTATACAGCATGGGGCAATCTATGGGGCCATTATACTTATGGAGCAATCTATGGGGCCATTATACTTATGGAGCAATCTATGGGACCATTACAGCATGGAGCAATCTATGGGGCCATTATACAGCATGGAGCAATCTATGGGGCCATTATACAGCATGGAGCAATCTATGGGCCCATTATACAGCATGGAGCAATCTATAGGGTCATTACAGCATGGAGCAATCTATGGGGCCATTATACTTATGGAGCAATCTATGGGGCCATTATACAGCATGGAGCAATCTATGGGGCCATTATACTTATGGAGCAATCTATGGGGCCATTATACAGTATGGAGCAATCTTTAGGGCCATTACATCATGGAGCACTCTATGGGGCCATTATACTTATGGAGCACTCTATGGGGCCATTATACAGCATGGCGCAATCTATGGGGCCATTATACAGCATGGAGCAATCTATGGGGCCATTATACAGCATGGAGCAATCTATGGGACCATTACAGCATGGAGCAATATATAGGGCCATTACAGCATGGAGCAATCTATGGGGCCATTATACTTATGGAGCAATCTATGGGGCCATTACAGCATGGCGCAATCTATGGGGCCATTATACAGCATGGAGCAATCTATAGGGCCATTATACTTATGGAGCAATCTATGGGGCCATTACAGCATGGCGCAATTTATGGGGCCATTACCGCATGGAGCAATCTATAGGGGCATTTTACTTATGGAGCAATCTATAGGGCCATTAGACTCATGGAGCAATCTATGGGGCCATTATACTTATGGAGCAATCTATGGGGCCATTACAGCATGGCGCAATCTATGGGGCCATTATACAGCATGGAGCAATCTATGGGGCCATTATATAGTAGGGAGCAATCTATGGGGCCATTATACAGCATTGGGTAATCTATGGGGCCATTATACAGCATGGAGCAATCTATGGGGCCATTATACAGCATGGAGCAATCTATGGGGCCATTATACAGCATGGAGCAATCTATGGGGCCATTATACAGCATGGAGCAATCTATGGGGCCATTATACTTATGGAGCAATCTATAGGGCCATTACAGCATGGAGCAATCTATGGGGCCATTATACAGCAGGGAGCAATCTATGTGGCCATTATACAGAAGGGAGCAATCTATGGGGCCATTATACTTATGGAGCAATCTATAGGGCCATTACAGCATGCAGCAATCTATGGGGCCATTATACAGCAGGGAGCAATCTATGGGGCCATTATACAGCAGGGAGCAATCTATGGGGCCATTATACAGCAGGGAGCAATCTATGGGGCCATTATAAAGCATGGAGCAATCTATAGGGCCATTACAGCATGGAGTAATCTATGCAGCCATTATACTTTTGGAGCAATCTATAGGGCCATTATACGTATGGAGCAATCTATAGGGCCATTATGCAGTATGGAGCAATCTATGGGGCCATTATACTTCTGGAGCAATCTATGGGGCCATTATACAGCATGGAGCAATCTATGGGGCCATTATACAGCATGGGGCAATCTATGGGGCCATTATACAGCATGGAGCAATCTATGGGGCCATTATACAGCATGGAGCAATGTATAGGGCCATTACAGCATGGAGCAATCTATGGGACCATTACAGCATGGAGCAATCTATGGGGCCATTATACAGCATGGAGCAATCTATGGGGCCATTATACAGCATGGAGCAATCTATGGGGCCATTATACAGCATGGAGCAATCTATGGGGCCATTATACAGCATGGAGCAATCTATGGGGCCATTATATTTATGGAGCAATCTATAGCGCCATTACAGCATGGAGCAATCTATGGGGCCATTATACTTATGGAGCAATCTATGGGGCCATTACAGCATGGCGCAATCTATGGGGCCATTACCGCATGGCGCAATCTATGGGGCTATTATACTTATGGAGCAATCTATGGGGCTATTATACTTATGGAGCAATCTATGGGGCTATTACAGCATGGCGCAATCTATGGGGCCATTATACAGCATGGAGCAATCTATGGGGCCATTATACTTATGGAGCAATCTATAGGGCCGTTACAGCATGCAGCAATCTATGGGGCCATTATACTTATGGAGCAATCTATAGGGCCATTATACTTATGGAGCAATCTATAGGGCCATTAGACTCATGGAGCAATCTATAGGGCCATTATACTTATGGAGCAATCTATGGGGCCATTACAGCATGGCGCAATCTATGGGGCCATTATACAGCATGGAGCAATCTATGGGGCCATTATACAGTAGGGAGCAAACTATGGGGCCATTATACAGCATGGGGTAATCTATGGGGCCATTATACAGCATGGAGCAATCTATGGGGCCATTACAGCATGGTGCAATCTATGGGGCCATTATACTTATGGAGCAATCTATGGGGCCATTACAGCATGGAGCAATCTATGGGGCCATTATACAGCATGGAGCAATCTATGGGGCCATTACACTTATGGAGCAATCTATAGGGCCATTACAGCAGGGAGCAATCTATGGGGCCATAATACTTATGGAGCAATCTATGGGGCCATTACAGCATGGATAAATCTATGGGGCCATTATACAGCATGGAGCAATCTATGGGGCCATTATACAGTAGGGATCAATCTATGGGGCCATTATACAGCATGAGGCAATCTATGGGGCCATTATACAGCATGGAGCAATCTATGGGGCCATTATCCTTATGGAGCAATCTATAGGGCCATTACAGCATGGAGCAATCTATGGGGCCATTATACAGCATGGAGCAATCTATGGGGCCATTATACTTATGGAGCAATCTATGGGGCTATTATACTTATGGAGCAATCTATAGGGCCATTATACTTATGGAGCAATCTATGGGGCCATTATACTTATGGAGCAATCTATGGGGCCATTACAGCATGGAGCAATCTATGGGGCCATTATACTTATGGAGCAATCTATGGGGCAATTACAGCATGGAGCAATCTATGGGGCCATTATACTTATGGAGCAATCTATGGGGCCATTATACTTATGGAGCAATCTATAGGGCCATTACAGCATGCAGCAATCTATGGGGCCATTATACAGCAGGGAGCAATCTATGAGGCCATTATACAGCAGGGAGCAATCTATGGGGCCATTATACAGCAGGGAGCAATCTATTGGGCCATTATACAGCAGGGAGCAATCTATGGGGCCATTATAAAGCATGGAGCAATCTATAGGGCCATTACAGCATGGAGCAATCTATGGGGCCATTATACAGTATGGAGCAATCTTTGGGGCCATTATGCAGCATGAAGCAATCTTTGGGGCCATTATGCAGCATGAAGCAATCTATGGGGCCATTACAGCATGGAGCAATCTATGGGGCCATTACACAGTATGGAGCAGTCTATGGGGCCATTATACAGTAGGGAGCAATCTATGGGGCCATTATACAGCATGGGGCAATCTACGGGGCCATTATACAGCATGGAGCAATCTATGGTGCCATTATACTTATGGAGCAATCTATAGGGCCATTTCAGCATGGAGCAATCTATGGGGCCATTATACTTATGGAGCAATCTGTAGGGCCATTATACTTATGGAGCAATCTATGGGGCCATTACAGCATGGAGCAATCTATGGAGCCATTACGGCATGGAGCAATCTATGGGGCCATTATACTTATGGAGCAATCTATGGGGCCATTACGGCATGGAGCAATCTATGGGGCCATTATACTTATGGAGCAATCTATGGGGCCATTACTGTATGGAACAATCTATGGGGCCATTACAGGATGGAGCAATCTATGGGGCCAGTATACTTATGGAGCAATCTATAGGGCCATTACAGCATGGGGCAATCTATAGGGCCATTATACTTATGGAGCAATCTATAGGGCCATTACAGCATGGAGCAATCTATAGGGCCATTACAGCATGGAGCAATCTATAGGGCCATTACAGCATGGAGCAATCTATAGGGCCATTAAAGCATGGATCAATCTATAGGGTCATTACAGCATGGAGCAATGTATGGAGCCACTATACAGTATGGAGCAATATATGGGGCCATTATACAGTATGGAGCAATATATGAGGCCATTATACAGTATGGAGCACTATATGGGGCCATTATACATTATGCAGCAGCATGTGGGGGCATTATACAGTATGGAGTTATATATGGGGCCATTATACAGTTTGCAGCAGTATCATGTGGGGCCATTATGCAGCATGGAGCAATCTATGGGGCCATTATATTATGGAGCAATCTATGGGGCCATTATATTATGGAGCAATCTAGGGGGGCATTGTACAGTAGGGAGCAATCCATGGTGCCATTACAGTATGGAGCAATCTATGGGGCCATTATACAGTATGGAGCAATCTATGGGGCCATTATACAGTATGGAGCAATCTATGGGGCCATTATACAGTATGGAGCAATCTATGGGGCCCATTATACTGTATGGAGGTTTATGTGGGGCCCATTACATTTTATAGAGGACTTTGTGGTGCCCATAATTCTGTATGGAGGACTATGTGGGGGCCGGGAATTGGATGGTTCGCCCCCGCACAGTTCGCCCCCAGGATGTTTCGCCCCGAACATTTCGCCCCCAGCAGTTCGCCCCCAGGATGTTTCGCCCAGAACATTTCGCCCCCAGCAGTTCGCCCCCAGGATGTTTCGCCCCGAACATTTCACCCCCAGCAGTTCGCCCCCAGGATGTTTCGCCCCGAACATTTCGCCCCCAGCATTTCATCCCTGGATGTTTTGTCTCTAGCAATTTGCTACTGGATCTTTCGCATACGGGAAAGACCTGCCTGAACTGAACTTTGGCAGGTTCGCTTATCACTAATAATACACCATATGAGTCTAAGATATAGAATTCTGATCAAATGAGTTTTTTTTATTCTAAAACATTGTTTTCTAGATAAGTCATTTTACAAACAGACAGGAAAATAGTAGGATTTCATTGGTTACTAAGGAGGTCATGCCCCCTTGGTAGCAGAACGGATCCTGGCTCCCTGTGATAAATTCAGGCTGCTTGTTCACAGCCCTCTGCAAAGCTCCCCTTCACCCTCCGCTCATGTGCTCTGTCCTGGACAAGAGGAGGGCTCCCCCCCGCCTGTGTAAAGCCGTTACAGGACGGAACACATAGGGGGGGGCTCTGCAGAAGGCTGTAAACCAGCAGCCCTTTATACATCATAGGGAATCTATTGTTACGGTAGTTGCATGCTCCTGTGCAGCCACAGCCTCTAGAATCCATCCACAAGTTCTGCTACTAAGGAGAAACAACCTCCTTAGCCACCACTGAAATCCTGCAGCACATGGAGCTTTAACTTGGAGGAGACTTTTCACACAGAAGTGAAGCTGCTGGAAGGTCTCCTTTGGAAATGAATATCATGGGCACAGGTACTATAACAGAACTTATGTTTTTTGGAGAGTTATGCTTTAACTGTATATATCAAAACTGTTGTAACAAGAAACATAAAAAGGTATAGAGGGGAAGGATTAGAGAAAAAGAGAAAAGACAAATTACAGGTTATAATGCTTGAATGATTTTACAGCTAAAAACACTGCTCTCAAAACATACAATATGTGACCATGAACTAAAATCCAAAGCTGTAGGCAATGCCTCTCAGATAATCCATCACGCTTCTATTATTGAAATCTTGCTCGATATGTTTAACCCTTGCTGAAATTGCAGCATACTTTTTGTTTCTTGCAGCGATGGGATTTCCTGCTATTATCTGAATAATTTCAAAACTATGGAGCTCTTGCTGATGTTTCAGACAGTTAATGAACCGGTATATATTTTGGAAAAGAGTACCACATGTTTCTGGAAAGCTACGGTGCCATCCTTCGACATCATTATTTGTTCGCTGTTGATCATTCAATGTTCGTTCATACACATTCCAGAGTTGAACTGGAAACAAAGGTGCTTGACGTCCTCTGCGATTCATTCGACCGATATTAGCCGTCTTCAAAATAGTTGGCGATAGGTATTGCTTCTCGTGGAAAGTCAGGATCTTCCACCAATTCTTCAAATGATTGCACAACATTCTGTGGTGGTATAAAGGCCAGGGCAGGTATCATGCGTATCCAACGGGCAAATTCATGGTCACCTTGGTATTGCATCTTGAGTCCTTCATTTTGAACTTTACGCCAAACCGACTGTGATAGGTGGAAAAAGCAACCAGTCTTCTCAAGGTTGGGGAATTCACTTTCAAATGCCTGTATTGCAGCTAGTTCAAAATCCAACATCAGGTTGTCTGGCTGCCGTCCAGGCTGCAAGTTCTTCAGCTCTTGCAGCAACCTCTGGTATGTAGAACAGCTCTTGTCTGTCAGCAAGGTGCACACTAGCGGAACAACAAGGCCGCTATGGACTACATGGATTGTGTAAAGTTGCTTAAACAAGGCTGGTGTAGTGAAAAACATGCCATCAGCAAACCACTCTTTAGTTTGTGCCAGTAGATGGAGATTGTCTCTTGTTCCAAATATCAACATACGGCTGTGTCCATTTCCTAATTTAAAATGAAAGTATTAGTAGAGGAAATAACAGAAAAAGTGTAACAAGCATCAGACAGATAATTTTGGGATGAATTCACGAAAAAAAATATCCTAATCAGAAGCCTCTGTTCATATCTCACATTAAAAACTCACATTTTGCTCCAGATTTTCTGATTTCATAACTGAAGCAAAATCTAGTGTAAAGGGGCCAACCAATACTTTTTGACAACATATATTGTCCCAGTGGAAAATGATATATTTTTGTTTAAAAAAAAAATTATGCATAATGGAATTGTTTTAATACAATGTTAAATAGTTAAGTAGCTTACCAGAGTCATGCAGAAGGTACTGTTGCTGGACACCATCAATACTGATCTCCTGAAACTCCTGGGGGATAGCAAGTTGATCAAGGGTTTGAGGGAACCTTGGGATATTGCTAAACTGCCTTGCTAATCGTATTGTTCTCTTCAGAGATGCTTTCCTTGGGAGAAGTGCTACAACATTAGAATGGGCTCCTGAAACGACGTCTGTGAGAATCTGTTGTGGTGTCTCCCGTGTTGTCCTTGTCCTGGTCTTGCCACATTAACAAGTCGGATTGCTTCAGGTCTTGCAGCTGGTGCTGCGTGACTGTGAAGATTGACTACTTTCACAACTTTGCCAGATTCTTCATTGGTCCAAACACGTCCCATGCAAGTCGACCGTTTTTCACATACCCAGATGGAATGGACATCATCAGCGGTTCGTTTGGAAAATAAGTAAATGTGATTCTCATGGACCAACTTCCTCCTTCCACGTTTGGACAGAACTGAATTCATAGTTGTAGAAAGTGAATTGCTGTGGAAGCTGACTGATTTTTTGTGGCAGTACACTTCTCTCTTTGTGGAGATTTCAGACACTGCTATATTCTGATGTACAAATGGAATAAAAGCTAGTCTAATGTAACTTGCTGGACACCTGACCTGCTACTTGTTACATCTGCAACAAAACTTGCAACAAAGCAGGCCTGTGCTGGGTCAGGTAAAAGTTGAAAATTGTTTTGATTTTAGGCCTCTTGCACACTGTAATTTTAGAGTGGTTTCACACTTGTGTTTGGGGCCGCCAGAGGTCGATCCGCTCTGGATCTGACATCCAGCTGACCCCGGGGCAATGCTGGCAGAATGCTGGCATTCTGCTTGCATTGCCCATAGATGTGAACGGCTGGGTTCCGCGATCTGCAGCCGCCCGTTCGCTTTCGTAATACCGCATTCCGCTATCAGTGTCAGAACAAAAAGAAAAGCATTTTCTTCTTTTCATTCCGCTGCAGGTTAGCGGAACGGCGGCATTACAGAAGCGAACAGGAGGCCTGTAGTACATATGTAGTGGAAGTGTGAAAGCACCCTTATGCTGCCACTGTTTTAGAACTCCAAAGCACGTGCTTTACTAGCATTTTTGAGAGCACTTTTGTGAGCGCTCTCGGTAATGACCCATAAGATACAGGCTATTGATGAACGCTAAGTGCTCAAAAATAGCTCCTGTAATAAAATAAAAAGAGCTGGCCGAAACAACACCTCGCTTTTCCAGCCATTGACTTATATATTCAAAATTGGCAATCTTCTTAGCAATTTTCCAGTGCTTAGCACTTGGGAAAGTGCCTACTGTGAAAGAGGTCATAGGGCTAAAACACAAGACCGAAATTCCCTGCCTAATTTGGGGCCAAAACATCTGGGGGCAAAAAGCTGGGGGCGAAATGTTCGGGGGCGAAACATCCTGGGGGTAAAATGCTGGGGGCGAAATGTGCGGGGGCTAAACATCCTGGGGGCGAAATGTGCGGGGGCGAAACATCCTGGGGGCGAAATGTACCTGGGGGCAAACTGCTGGGGGCGAAACTTCCTAGAACCGTTTGAGGGTACCGTTGAATCGCTCACACAAACCATTGGTTTGGGGAGGATACGTGCTCGATACCAGATGCTGCACCTGCATTTTCTTACATAGGGCCTCCATTAAGCAACACATGAACTGGGTCTCCTGGTCGGTAAGCATCTCACTGGGGAAGCCTACTCGCGAAAAGATGGCCAAGAGGGCGTCCGACACCTTATCCGCCCTAATTGAGGACAGGGCTACTGCCTCCGGATACTGGGTAGCATAGTCTATCACAGTAAGGATGAAACGTTTTCCAGAGCTGCTGGGTATGGCCAGTGGTCCCACAATGTCCACAACAATCCTCTGGAAAGGCTCCTCTATCACTGGCAAAGATATCAGGGGGGGCATTGGGAGCCGGCCCTGACTTTCCCACTCTGACACGTGGTACAGGAGTGACAGTAGTTCACCACATCTGTCCTCATTTTGGGCCAATAAAAGTAGTGGGACAGCCGGGCCTTGGTTTTGCTGACCCCCAAGTGTCCAGCAAGTGGAATCTCATGGGCGATCTGCAACAACTCACCCCTGAATTGGTAGGGGACGACCAGCTGTCTTCCCCTCAGCCACTCCTGTTGGGGTGTACAGGGAACTGTCTCCCAGTACAACCTCCTATGGTCCCACAATACCCTCTCCTTATCCGACTCGGAGGTGGGTTTCTCAGCGAGGCTCCTTAACGCCTCTAGGCTAGCATCTGAGTGCAGAGCTGCTTGAAACTCCTGGCTGGAGGAAGCCAGAAGTGAGGTTAAGGCCACGTCCTCACTGGGACCGGCTCTGGGTCCCTAACTGATTCCGTTATTCCTCTGTCCGAGGAGGGTCCAGAAGGCAGGGCGTTACTTGCGTTCTGGGCACTCTGACTGCGGGTAACAGCGGCTATATAGGCCGTCTCCCCGGGGAATAACACCGTCCCATCAGCCTGCGCGGCTATGCGTGCCACTTCCCCATCCTCCCCCATTACCTCAGGCGCAGTGCTACTTATGGGGCAGCTACCATCAGCCAGATCACAGTCTGTGACACTGGTCGCTGGCACAGCACCACCTGCTTCATGGTCCCCGTGCCTCTCTCCATTACCCATAGCACTGACACTTGCTCCTGCTAGGGGATCTTCAGCAATATCACCCTGCAGCGTGACATGGCTGAGTTCTCCTGTACCTTCAAATACATCATCATCAGGTAAAGCTTTGACATTCACATTATCAGCATTAACCTTAACAACTGTATCAGATCGGGCAGGGGTGTCAGGGATATAATAAGCAAATATCCTCCCCAAATCAGATCCCAACAAAACATTTGCAGGCAGGTTTTCAGATACTCCCACTTCCTTCACCCCACTCCCCGCACCCTAATCCATAAAAACCTGGGCAAGGGGCATCGGACACCACCAATCCCGGTGACAGTCAGGGTCTTTCCTGGAATAAGCTTCAGCGGACTCCATTTCGGGTCGGATGAGGGTTCGTTCGGCCCCAGTGTCCTTGAGGCCTACAGTGACAGTATCCACCACAGTGACAGACTGCAAGTTTTCACAGGCCCTCCCAACCGGCCCACCCACCAAAAGAATTGATGCATTAGGCCCTGGGACCTTGGATGGGGGGTTCTTCCTCTGCTTCTCTGGGCAAGTGGCGCTGAAATGACAAGTCTGGTTGCAGAAATAACACTTGCGGGCATCAGATGCAGGCCGGGCGTTGGTAACGGGGACAAGGCCTCCAGAAGGTCGGATGCTGGGGCAGGGATGGCGGTTGATGGCTTACCCCCTTTCCAGCTGGCAACGCCCGGCTTCCGCACCTCCGGTTGGCCTTGTAGGTGTCTGCGATCTGCGCTGCTTTATTGGCATCTGGTGGCTCCCGATCCATTACCTCAGTCGGACACAGATGCAGGAACTGGTCTTTCACCATCAGGTCCTTTAACTGCTCAAAGGTGGTCGCTGACAGTCGTTGGATCCACTGCTTGAAGTTGGTTCTGAGCCCATGCACCACATCGCTGTAACTGTCGTGCGGTCCACGTTGGAGGTTCCGGAACTTTTTACAGTACACCTCAGGAGTCAGTTGGAACCTCTGGATTAGGGCCTGCTTAATGGCATCATAGTTCCCATCTAGGCCCTGAGGAAGAGCCACAAACACATCCAGAGCTTTGCCTCGCAGCCCTGCAGTTAAGTACCGGGCCCACTGGTCCACAGGCAGCTGGTACTGTCTGCAAGTCTTTTCAAAACCCCTCAGAAAGGTGTCGAGGTCGCTGTCCTTTAACATCACAGGAAAATGCTCTGGACGGGGTTTAAACAGGGTCGCATTGTTGGTCTCACCGTTCCGTGAGCTTTTTTCACTGTTTTCGGAACATTAACAGTAAGAACATGGAAGAGTCCAGGAGCCATTTGGTGAGCTGCATATCCTGCTACATGTTCACAGACTTGCCAGTGGAAAAGCCAAACTTCACATGCCAGAAATGCAAGCTTGTGTCCCTGTTGGAGGAAAAGTTGCGAAATCTAGAAGAGAGGTTAACTACCTTGAAAATCATTAAGGAAGGTGAAGAGTTCTTAGACAGAGCAGAATTATCTCTTCATGATTCAGAAAGAGAAGAAATTCGAACTGCACCTGAGGAAACAGAGGAATGGAAGCATGTGACCCAGAGAAGCAGGAGGATAGAGAGGCAGTCAGCACCTATACTGCTCAGGAACCAGTACCAGGCTCTCTCGCAGGAGAACCATGAAGAAATACAGCAAGATAAGACTTTGCCAGCAATGAATAACCTTGTAAGCCCTCAGAATCCTCCTGGATGGAAAAAGAAGAATGTTGTGAAGAAAAAACGGAGAGTGGTGGTCATGGGGGATTCCCTGTTAAGAGGAACAGAGGCCGCTATCTGCAGACCAGACATAACCTCAAGAGAAATGTGCTGTCTTCCAGGAGCAAAAATTAAAGATGTGTCTGACAGGATATCAAGACTCTTCAGACCTACAGATCACTACCCATTCCTGCTAATACATGTGGGGACAAATGACACCGCAAGAAAGGACCTGGAAACCATCTGCAGTGACTTTGAAGACTTGGGCAAGAAAGTGAAAGAATTGGGAGCGCAGGTAGTCTTCTCATCCATCCTCCCAGTGGATGGCCATGGAACAATGAGGTGGAATAAGATTCTACAGGTGAACAACTGGCTACGTCGATGGTGCCGTCAACAAGGATTTGGATTTCTGGATCACGGAATGAATTACCTATACGATGGACTACTTGCTAGAGATGGGGTGCACCTTACGAAGACTGGAAAACATGTATTTGGAAATTGCCTTGCTGCACTCATCAGGAGAGCTTTAAACTAGAACAATGTGGGAAGGGAAGCAAAAGGCCAGAAAAAGCCATACAGCTGACAAATACTATTGAGATCTCTGCTACTGGAAGTGGAAAGGAAGAACAAAGACAAAACAATTTAAATAATAAAAATATGGGAGGAAGAGAAACCAATCACAAACTAAAATGTTTTTATACAAATGCACAAAGCATGGGCAACAAACAAGGAGAATTAGAACTACTAACGCAGGAAAAGAAATATGATGTCATTGGAATCACTGAAACTTGGTGGGACGATACACATGATTGGAATAAAAGGCTAAAAGGATACAACTTATTTGCAAGAAACAGACTTGATAAACGAGGAGGAGGTGTCGCATTGTATGTTAGAAAAGCGTATATCTGCACAGAGATTGAAGCTTCAGAGACTGGGAGTTCTGTGGAAACTGTTTGGGTAAGAATACAAGGAGAGAACAACGGAAAGGACACCATTGTAGGCATTTACTACAGGCCACCTGGGCAAGCTGAAGATATGGATGAACTCTTTATGTATCAAATGACCAAGTTCTCAAAAAAATATGACGTAGTGGTCATGGGAGATTTCAACTATCCAGACATTTGTTGGGAATCTCTCTCAAGTAAAACTAACAGGTCAAGCAAATTCTTATCCTCTCTTGCTGACAACTTTATCTTCCAAAAGGTAGGGGAGAAAACAAGGGGATCTGCTACTTTGGATCTAATCCTTATAAACAAGGAGGAAATGGTTGAGGAGGTAAAAGTGGCTGGGACCCTAGGAGGCAGCGATCATGCTATTATAGAATTTTGGATAACTAGAGGAGGAAGACATGTGAAGACTCAAACTTCAAGGTTAGATTTTAGAAAGGCAGATTTTAAGAGACTCAGAAAGAGAATAGGAGGGATCCAATGGCTGGATGTCCTTAAGGACAAAAATGTCCAGGAAGGATGGGAAATTTTTAAAAATGAGATTCTCAAAGCACAATCGTTAACAATCCCGAAAAGTAGGAAGAATGGGAAGCATTTAAGGAAACCAGGATGGATGAACACAGAACTTAAACACATGCTAAAAAGAAAGAAAGAAATGTTTATTAAATGGAAAGAGGGAGGCATATCTAAAGAAGATTATAATGCAGTCTGCAGATCCTGCAGGGCATGTATCAGGTTAGCTAAAGCTGACAATGAATTAAGGCTTGCAAGAGATGTCAAAAGCAATAAAAAAGGATTTTGGGGGTATGTCAAAAGTAAAAGAAAAGTCAAAGATGCTATAGGATTTTTACAGGATGAAAATGGAGAAATGGTAAGAGAGGATGTTGAGAAGGCCAAACTTTTTAATTCCTATTTTGCATCTGTTTTCTCTCAGAAAGAAAATGTAACATCAACTGATCTTCACTGTCCTTTTAAAGGAATAGAAGAATCCAAGAAATCTGTAAACAGAAAGATTGTGAGGGAATATTTAGCTAACATAAATGAGTTCAAGTCTCCAGGTCCAGATGAATTACACCCCAGAGTACTGAAGGAGATCGTAGAAGAAATTTTAGAACCACTCTCCATAATCTTTGAAAATTCTTGGAGAACAGGAGAAGTCCCAGAAGACTGGAGAAGAGCAAATGTTGTTCCTATCTTCAAAAAGGGGAAGAAGGTGGACACAGGGAACTATAGGCCGGTGAGTCTGACTTCTATACCAGGAAAGATCTTTGAACAAATTATTAAACAACATGTATGTAAGTACCTGGATAAGAATGAAGTGATTAACCAGAGTCAGCATGGGTTTATAACTAACAAGTCATGTCAGACTAACTTAATTTCCTTCTATGACAGAATCACTGACTGGGTGGATCAGGGAAATGCTGTAGATATAGTATATCTTGACTTCAGCAAAGCATTTGACAAAGTATCTCACACCATCCTTATTGAAAAAATGACCAAGTATGCAATGGACCAGGCAACTGTTAGGTGGATTCATAACTGGCTTAGTGATCGGACTCAAAGAGTGATTGTAAATGGCTTCACATCCAGCTGGATGAATGTCTCAAGTGGGGTACCACAGGGCTCCGTCCTGGGACCTGTATTGTTCAACATCTTTATCAATGATTTAGATGAAGGAATTGAGGGTAAACTGATTAAATTTGCTGATGACACAAAGCTAGGAGGGATAGCTAATACTAGAGAAGAGAGAGAGAGGATTCAAAAAGACCTAAATAAACTGGAGCAGTGGGCAGCAACCAACAGAATGGTTTTTAACAGGGAAAAATGCAAAGTACTACATCTGGGCAATAAAAATGAAACACCAAGGTTACTTACCGGTAGCCGGTTTTTCCTGAGCCCATGACAGCACACCTTGAGAGAGGATCCGCCCCACCAAGGACAGGAAACCGTCTGAAATAAAAGGGCGGTACCTCTCCCTCGCTTCAGTTGTTTACAGAGCATTGAGAGGACCTCCCTAAACAGGTTAGGCACATAACCAACACCACAATATACAAATACACACCACCCCACACAGTGCACACCAGGGTGTGAGAAACATAGAAAAAATAAGGGGGGGAAACTACGGGTGCTGTCATGGGCTCAGGAAAAACCGGCTACCGGTAAGTAACCTTGGTGTTTTCCCCTCCCCCATGACAGCACACCTTGAGAGAATTTTGGAGAATTTATGAGCACCCTAGGGAGGGACCACCGCCTGAAGTACCCTTCTCCCAAAGGTGAGATCAGAAGAGGATAGATCCAACCGATAGTGCTTAAAGAAGGTGGATGGTGTAGACCAAGTATCAGCCCTACATATCTGCTCGATCGAGACGTCTGCTCTCTCTGCCCAGGAGGTTGCAACGGCTCTGGTGGAATGAGCCCTCACATTGTCCGGGGCTGGAACCCCTGTGGACGTATAGGCTAAGCAAATGGCCTCCCTGAGCCACCTAGAGATGGTACCCTTGGACACCCCATGACCTTTCCTACACCCTTGAAAGGCCAGGAACAGAGAACAGTCTTTCCTCCACAGACTAGTCATGTGAATGTACTGTAGCAGGGACCTCCTAACATCTAGGCTATGGAACCTGACTTCCCCTGGGTTCTTGGGATTGCTGCAGAACGAGGGTAGCACAATCTCCTGACTACGGTGAAATCTAGATACCACCTTGGGAAGGTATGCTGGATCTGGCCGCAAGGTGACCCTATCCTCAAAGATTTGTGTGTAAGGAGGATTAACCGAGAGGGCCTGCAGATCCCCCACCCTACGGGCTGATGTTAAGGCCACTAGAAGGATGGTCTTAAGGGTGAGAATTTTTGGAGAAACCTTGTGTAGGGGTTCGAATGGTTCACTAGTAAGAGCGTTCAAGACTAAATTCAGGTCCCAAGGAGGAACACCCATGGACCTAACCAGTCCAGCTCTGGCACAGGACTTGATAAACCTCGAGATCCACCTATTCCCAGCCAGATTATAACTGTAGAGTGCTCCCAAAGCTGAAACTTGAACCTTAAGGGTCCCTGTAGCTAGACCCAGGTCCCGCCCCTTTTGCAGAAATTCCAGGATCCCTCTGATCGGAGGTTTGCTCGATAGCGGAATATCTATAACCTCTAGGAATTTACCCCAAACCCTGCTATAAATCTTAGTTGTAATCGGTTTTCTGCTCCCCAATAAAGTAGAAACTAAGCCTGGTGAAAACCCCTTGCTACTCAATAGCGACCTCTCAAATTCCATGCCGAAAGATGGAATCCCCTGGCCTGGGCATGGAATACTGGTCCCTGCATGAGAAGGTCCGGCCTCTCTGGTAGAATCCAGGGATCTGACACCGACATTAGCCGAAGCAGAGAGAACCAAGGCCTCTTGGGCCAAAAAGGGGCTATCAAAATCACCCTGGCGCCTTCCTCCCGGATCTTCCTCACCACTACTGGAATCATCACTAATGGCGGAAAGGCATAGGCCTTCCTGAACCCCCAAGGAATCTGGAGGGCATCTATGGCATGGGGATTTTCTGCCGGATTTAGGGAGCAAAATCTCTGCACCCTTCTGTTTGCCCTTGTGGCGAACAGGTCTATGTCTGGCTGCCCCCATAACTGGACAATCTGATGGAAGACCTCCGGGTTCAACCCCCACTCCCCCTGTCTTAGGGTATGGCGGCTTAGAAAATCTGCCTTCACGTTTTCTATCCCCTTTATGTGAAGGGCGCTGAGGGATAGGAGGTTTCGCTCTGCTAGACCAAGGATCCTGTCTGCCACCACCATCAGAGGGCGTGACCTTGTCCCTCCTTGGTGATTCACATAGGCTACTGCGGTCCGGTTGTCGGACCTGACCTGGACATGGTGATTTTGGATGTGAGGGAGGAAGCCCCTGAGGGATCTTTCTACTGCCCAAAGCTCCTTTAAGTTTGAGGATGATCCCCTCTCGTGGTAAGCCCAGTGACCCTGTATTGAGAGTTCTGCCAGATGACCCCCCCATCCGGAACTGCTTGCGTCGGTCGTAACTACCCGATCTATCGATCTGGACCATTGAACGCCTGTGGTCAGATTTCCCCTGACTGTCCACCATGAAAGAGAATCTACTACTTCTGGGGAGAGAGAGAGCCTGCCTTCTAAACGCCCGTTGCAGGACCTCTGTGCTGACAGGACCTCCCACTGAAGCCGCCTCATATGCCCCTGGGCCCACATTACTGCTGGGAGACAGGCCGTCATAGAACCCAGGAGGGACATTGGCTCTCTCAGAGACATCTCTGGAGCTTGAATGGCCTTCGAGACTAATGCAATTAACCTGCAGATTTTGTCCTCTGGGAGGAAGCAGGTTTGACGACGAGAGTCTAGGATTAGACCCAGAAAGGTCTGAGTCCTGGAGGGGGTTAGTCTTGATTTTTGGAAATTTACTAACCACCCCAGCTGATGCAACACTTCCGTGACCACTAGGAGCTGACTGGAGCAGTGGGCTTCTGTTTTCCCTATTATCAAGAAGTCGTCTAAATATGGCACGATCACTACATTCTTGATCCGTAGGAAGGCTGTCACTTCTGCTATTAGTTTCGTAAATATTCTCGGGGCAATGGAGAGGCCAAAGGGTAGGGCAGCAAACGGAAAATGCCTCAGCTTCCCCTGAATAAACAGGGCTACTCTCAGATACTTCTGATACTCCGGATGGATTGGGACGTGATAATATGCGTCCTTCAAGTCTATTACAGCCATAAAGCAGTTGCGATGTAAGAGCTTCACTGCCGAGCCTACTGACTCCATTTTGAAAGCCTGGTTTTCTACTACTTGGTTCAGACTCCTGAGGTTGATGATGGTCCTTAAGGACCCGTTTGGTTTTTTTATCATGAATAGTGGGGAATAGAACCCCCTCCCTCTCTGTGTTGCTGGTACTTCGAGAAGGACCTGCTTTCCTACTAACTCTAACACTTCTGTTTCCAGGGCTAATTGTTCTTCCTGGACCTTTCGTAGGGGGGTAACCACAAAGGTCTGCCAGGGGGTCTGGCTGAACTGGATCTTCAGGCCCCCACTGATAATTTTCAGAATCCATGGGTTTGTTGTTATCGCGTCCCAAGCTGGAAAAAAGTGGGAAAGCCTTCCACCCACTTCCAGCCTGGCGTCATTGGGAGGATCTCTTCGAACTCGAGGATGGTCCTCCAAACATGTAGCCCGATTCTTTTTTGGACTTGGCTTCCCATTTCTTTTTGTCTCCCGGAGGACGACCCCGGTTAAATTTTCTCCTCCGAAAACTAAATCTTCTTGGTTCCCCCGAAAATCCCGGGAACCCTTTGGTTTTATCGCCTGCTTTTTCTAACAGGTCCTCTAACTTTTGGCCAAACAGGAGTCTACCGTCACACGGGAGGGAGCACAGTTTCTGTTTCGAAGGTAGGTCGCCTGGGCAACCCTTGAGCCACAAGGCCCGCCTGGCTGCGTTGGATAGTCCCGCTGCCCTAGCTGACAGTCTGACCGAGTCAGCTGAAGAGTCGGCCAGGAAGGCCGATGCTGTTTGAATTAAAGGTAGCTCTGCAAGTATTGCCTGTCTGGAGACCTTTTTATCTTTAAGCTGGTCTTCCAGCTGTTGAAGCCACACCATCAAGGACCTCGCCACACAGGTGCTAGCCACCGCTGGTTTTAGGCCACCTGCTGCCGCCTCCCACGTGTGGCGCAGGAAGGAGTCAGCTCTTTTATCCAGGGCATCTTTTAGGACGCCAGAGTCCTCCAAGGGCAGGGAAGATCTCTTTGATGACCTTGCCACAGTCCCGTCCACCTTGGGGATCTTATCCCAAGGTTCCGCATCCTTCTCTTCGAAGGGGTACCTTCTTTTGGAGAAGGAGGGTAAAGCCCCTGATCTCTCAGGTCTCCTCCACTCCCGGTCAATGAGGCCCTGAATCTTACTGTTCACCGGAAATGAGCGTATCTTCCGCTCTCCCAAGCCCGCAAACATGATGTCCTCCCGGGATTTAGATGCTCTCTCTTCCTCCAGACCCATGGTTGATCTTACTGCCCTAACCAGTCTGTCTGTATTCTCAATGGGGAAGCAGGGTCTACCGCCCCCCGATGAGGAAGAGGACGATGAATCCCACTGCTCCTCGGACTGGGAGGAATCAGAGACGGAGGAAACCTCTCTACGGGGCCTTTTCTTCCCTCTAAGGAACCCCTTCAGGGACCCCTGAACTTCTGCATGTACTATGGACTTTAAATTTGCAGCAAAATCCTGGGAATTCTCAGCTATGGTTTTGGTCACACAGCCCTGGCAAAGTGGTTTCTGCCACTCTACTGAGAGAGAAGCTTGGCAAAGGGCACACATCCTATGCTTTTGCTTGGCACTACTCTTCTTAGGCTCCTAAAAAAAGGAAGCACATAAGAGACTTCCCGTTACTAACCAGTGACATTCACGAAGCTCACTCACCCTCGGAGGTCACAAACGGGTACCGGATTCGGAGGCTGTCGCGGAACTGATGATTCCATTCTGGATAGTCGCGAGGCGCTCGAAGCCTTACTCCTGCGGCTGCCACTACGATTACTCGAGCGGCTGTCTGTATACGATGCATCCCTCTGCTTCTGTTGCTGAGGTGGGGGGGTAAGCTGCTGCTCCTGGCTATCTGGATCAGCCATGTCTCAGAAGCGCACCACGCTTCCAGGAAAGCTCCCCCCCCTTAAATATAGGGCCATCCAGCCTCCTCCGGTCTGTGGGTCCTCCCCCTTCGCCAGGCCGGAGCTCCGTTGAAAAAAACCGGCCTGGGACGCTCCATTGGGCGCCGCCATCTTGGATCGGCGCCGCCTCCTGACGTCACCCAGCGCGCCGCTCCCAGCGTGCCCTGCGCCGTGACGTCAGGCGCGTCACACCCGGAAGCGTTCCACACTGCAGGGGGAGGACGGCGCCGCGGTCTCCGGGAGGACAGAGCCTGCCTCACCGCGTGCGCCCCGCTCGGCGCAGAGACCCCAGGGGAAGCTGCGGACGGCGCTTCTGGGATACTGAACCCGGTGCACAGGCCAGTGCCCGCTCTTCCACACCGGGACAGCCCCAGGTAAGTCTTCTTTCTTCCAGACAGGTTCCCCATCAAGGACAGGAAACCAACTGAAGCGAGGGAGAGGTACCGCCCTTTTATTTCAGACGGTTTCCTGTCCTTGGTGGGGCGGATCCTCTCTCAATGTGTGCTGTCATGGGGGAGGGGAAAAAAAGCATATACAGAATGGGAGGAATAGAGCTAAGCAACAGTACATGTGAAAAAGACTTAGGTATACTAATAGATCATAGACTGAACATGAGTCAACAGTGTGATGCAGCAGCAAAAAAGGCAAATACAATTCTGGGATGTATTAACAGAAGCATACAGTCTAGATCACGTGAAGTCATTATTGGTCTTTACTCCTCTTTGGTCAGACCTCATCTGGAATACTGTGTACAGTTTTGGGCACCACATTTTAAAAAAGACATAGACAAACTGGAGCAAGTTCAGAGAAGAGCGACCAGAATGGTGACTGGTCTGCAAACCATGTCCTATGAGGAACGGTTGCAGGATTTGAGAATGTTTAGCTTGCAAAAAAGAAGACTGAGAGGAGACTTAATAGCTGTCTACAAATATGTCAAGGGCTGTCACATTGTAGAAGGATCATCTTTATTCTCATTTGCACAAGGAAAGACTAGAAGCAATGGGATGAAACTAAATGGGAGGAGACACAGATTAGATATTAGAAAAAACTTTTTGACAGTTAGGGTGATTAATGAGTGGAACAGGCTGCCACGAGAGGTGGTGAGTTCCCCTTCAATGGACGTCTTCAAACAGAGGCTGGACAGACATCTGTCTGAGATGATTTAGTGAATCCTGCTTTGAGCAGGGGGTTGGACCAGATGACCCAGGAGGTCCCTTCCAACTCTACCATTCTATGATTCTATGATTCTATGATTCTATGATTCTATGATCCTGAGCTGGGCCATCTGCAGTTCATGGGCCTTCTGAGCTTGGGCCTGCCGCTCGGCCTCTCGCTCGGCTCTCTCTGCCTCTGACTGGGCTTGGGCCTCCGCTCGTCAGCCTCCTGGTGCTGCTGAATTACTTTCAGCCGTCCTTCATGATCCTCTGCAGGAAGTTGCTGTAGAGCCATCTGCAGATAAGGGTCCAGGCTGCCCTGGTCGCTGACGCGGCATGCGTCTACAGGTGGGACCCCTGCAGCAGTACTGTCCATATCTTGGCTGACCCCTGGCCCTGCTGAGGTCTGGAGAAGGGCTTGCTCTGCCTCCAGTTGCGCCAGCGCAGCAGCCATTTGTTCTTTGTTTTTGCCGAGGGGGTCCATGCCTTTGGTTATACATATTCCAATAAGAGTGTCCATTTTCTGCTGGCTGTACCAGAACTCCCCAACAATGACCTTGATCACCAAAATACAAATAGAAAGAAAAAACGAAGAAGGGTAGGGGTGACTGCTGCACATACAGTATTGTCTCAGATCTAATAAACACTGAGTTCAATCTTCAAAACTTTTGTGCAGGGTCCAGGTAAGAACCGTGCAAGTTTTTAGTGAGAGGAATGATTGCTCAAACCAGATCACTAATGTCCTATGATCCCACCGCTTGCCACCAATTGTCAGGAAAACTTGGTCAGACCTTGCAGCACTCTGGCACCCCCTTATCCTGCTGGTGAAACACGGTATTGACCGAGGATAAGCAACAGGGCGCAGCTGCTCTCATTTATGTCGACTATTGCGGCACGTGATGTGACAGGATGTATATATACCACCAGTTCCGTCCAGGAACGTATATATACCTCAATCCCACCACCCTCAACCACAATATCACATAAATACACCGTATGCTGCCACCACCGATCTCTTAACAGGTGGATCAGGTACCCGTTCGGTAACGTGAATTAGCGGGTGAGGAACGGGTTTGCTCAACATAGGACAAGAAGAACGAAGCTAGTAAATAATAATTTACTCCTGAAAGTTGGCAGTGTTTGCAAAAGATATACAAGATATTATAAAAGACAATTTACATATATGCACAAAACAGTTATTAAAATAAAAGGGGTAAATAATAGCAAAACCTGCGCCACGAGGTGATGGTCTCAGATTCTGTGGGGGGGGGGACGGCTCCCCGGAAATTAGGTGTGATTCCTCCACGCAGCTAGGAGTGCTTGCATCTGACGTCCCTGGGTCGGAATGAGCCAACATGGACGTTCTGGTTTTTAGTAAGGAGGCAAAACACTAGGACACACCCATGTTGTTTACCTCACACGGGGGCTCGGTTTTGTGAACCCACCCAGCTGCACAAGACATAAAAATCCTTCATCTTCCATATCTTGGTATGGGGGGGCCCACATCCAAGATGGATACATCATGTTTGCCGTCACCAATATTCACGGAGATTGATATCAAATTTGATATTTCTATGATGTTCAGAAGCTCAGAACCCATTTCCTAGGTTTCTGGTGGTTTCCCAGTTATGAAAGATACATCATAACTGGAAAAAGGTGAGCATCCCAAAAATGTGGTCCATGTGTTTGTGACAGTCATGTGCATTGTTAACCCCATTTGACGTACTAATACGCGTCTGTGCCCTGGGACTTAAGAGCCAGACCCGTATTAGTACGTCATGGCGATCGCGCGCGCATACAGGCTGTGCGGGCGCGATCGCCGCCGGGTGTCAACTGATTGTCACAGCTGACACCCGGTACTATGTGCAGGGAGCGGTCACGCACCGCTCCCAGCACATTAACCCCCGCGATGCTGCGATCGAAGTCGATCGCAGCATTGCGGTGGCAAGGGGAGGTGATCGCAGATACTCACCTCATCTTCCGGCTTCCAGCGCTGTCTGCCATGGCTTCCAGGATGTTGCCATGATGACCCGATGTTGTCATGACAACATCCGGGTCACCAGACAGCAGGAAGATTTTTTGGACATGCGCAGTGCATCTCCAAACATCTTCTCCCTGTCCAGCGCTGACAGCCTGCATGACACAGGGATGGTGCTGCATTCCTGTGCCATGCAGGCGATCAGAGAAAAAAAAGTGAAAGTCCCATAGTGGGACAAAGTAATAAAGTATAAAAACTATCAGAAAGTGAAAAAAAAAATAAAAAAAAATTGTAAAAATATATATATAAAAAAATAAAAAAAAATAATCCACCAAAAATAAAAATATAATGTACTCATCAATGAATATTATTATATATAAAAAAAAAAAAAAACAATAAAAGTACACATTTGGTATTGCCACGTCCGGAACAACCAGACCTATAAAACTGTCCCACTAGTTAACCCCTTCAGTGAACACGTTAAAAAATAAAAATAAAAAACGAAGCAAAAAACAATGCTTTATCACCATACCGCCAAACAAAAAATGGAATAACACGCGATCAAAAAGACAAATATAAATAAAAATGGTACCGCTGAAAAAGTCATCTCGTCCCGCAAAAAACAAGCTGCCATACAGCTCCATCAGCCAAAAAATAAAAAAGTTATAGCTCTCAGAATAAAGCTATGCTAAAAAATAATTTTTTCTATAAAATTGCTTTTATTATGTAAAAGTGCAAAACATAGAAATACGATATAAATGTGGTACCGCTGTAAACGTACTGACCCAAAGAATAAAGCTGCCTTATCAATTTTACCACACGCGGAACAGAATAAAAAAAAAACAAAAAAAACAATTCCTGAATTGTTGTTTTTTGTTTATTCTGCCTCCAAAAATCGGAATAGAAAGCGATCAAAAAATGTCACGTGCCTGAAAATGGCACCAATAACAACGTCAACTCATCCCGCAAAAAAAAAAGCCGTCAAATGACTGTCTGCCAAAATCTGGAAAAATTATAGCTCTCAAAATATGGCGATGCAAAAACTAGATTTTACAAAAAATGCGTCTTTTAGTGTGTGACAGCTGTCAGTCATAAAAACCCCATATGATTCTGGTATCTCTGTAATCACACCGACCTGAAGAATAAGGTCATCTAATCACTTATACCGCATGAGGAACGGCGTAAAAAATAAACTCTCAAGTTGTGCTAGGGTTAGGGTTGTGCTACGGTTAGGGTTGTGCTACGGTTAGGGTTGTGATGGGGTTGGGATTTTTTTCAAAAGTAAGAAAAAAAGATGACGATATGGCGACTAGTGTTGAGCGCAAGTGCTCGCTACTTGAGTTTGCATCGAGTGTTCTGGTATGCATTGAGTATCGTGGGTATTTGAGTGACATGCTCGAGTCTCCGCCCCATATGCTTCACGGCCCAAAAAACTTTGCGGGGATTGCCTGCCATGCACGAGCGATCCCTGCATGTTTTTTTTTGGGTGTCTAATAACCGTGAAACATCCGGGCGGGGACTCGAGCATTTCACTCAAGCACACGCAGTACATGGTGCATACCTGAGTACCCGATGCAAACTCAAGTAGCGAGCACTTGCGCTCAAGACTAATGACAACTTATTCAATATGATGACCTAATGTTATCAAATTCTGTGTCGTACCTCCAAATGCAACATGGTGTCCACTAACAAATTGTCGGCTCAAATTGTTAGCGGACACCATGTTGCATTTGGAGAGTCCCTGTGTGCCCAAACATTGGAGCTCCCCCACAAAGTGACCCCATTTTGGAAACTAGACCCCCCAAGGCACCTATCTAGATGCATAGTGAGCACTTGGAACCCTTAGGTGCTTCACAAATTGATTCATAAAAATGGAAAAGTATTTTTTTTCCACTTTTTCATTTTTACGAATCAATTTGTGAAGCACCTGGGGGTTCCAACTGCTCACTATGCATCTAGATAGGTGCCTTGGGGGGTCTAGTTTCCAAAATGGGGTCACTTTGTGGGGGAGCTCCAATGTTTGGGCACATCAGGGGCTCTCCAAACACAATATGGCGTCCGCTAATTATTCAAGCAAATTTTACAATCAAAAAGTCAAATGGCGCTCCTTCCCTTCCGAGCCCTGCCGTGAGCCCAAACAGTGTTTTTTCCCCACATATGGGGTATCTGCGTGCCCAGGGGAAATTGCACAACAAATTTTATGTAGATACAAGTCTGTACATCAGTACAGGGGAGAACACAAGAGCGGTGTATGATCCGAGCTGCGGTAATACATTATACCTGTATAACAATTGGCGCAGGCTTTGGCACTTTCCGGTCTCCTTTCAGAGGCTGCCCGTTCTTCTGGGTCATTACTTGCTTGTTGCCATTTCCTAGAGCTTTTCTTGATGTTTTCCCACATGATACAGAACCGCGCACTTTGTCCTGGTGGCTTTTGACAAGTGACTTTACTTTAGGGAAATATAGATCATGTGAGGACGGTTCCTGAGCCAACCATGTGGAGCATCAATGGGCATGAAAGTGAAAGATTGCCAACACCAAAGCTGCAGAGGCAAAAGTCTTCCAATACACAAGGAACAGAATTATGCCCACCTGGATGTCAGGTGTACTAGTAATCCCAGCACCCAACCCTCATGCCCAAAAGGACTACGTCATTTCTGCACTAAAAGTATTTCACGTGTCAAAACCCCACTGAAGTGGCACTTTAACCCCTTACCAACATGATTTGCAGTTACATCATATGCCAGCTCTGACTTCTTGCCTGGAAGATGATGGCTGTGATATTTAGCCATCTGCCTTTAATAGCCACATGTAGAGCAGAGCTCCACCTGTTAGAGATGGACAGCAGCATTAACAGCGAACTGAGAAGGGAGTCATGCCATGTGCCCAACTGTGCCCCTGTAACACGATCGTGGGATGCCATCACTGCCAGGAAGGAGTCTGCTGAAAAGACCCATGCCTGTCATGACAGATCTGTGAGTGCTGGCTATATACTGCAGTATTGCTGTACATAACACAAGAAATCAGATGATTGCATGTTCACGTCCCCTAAGGCTATGTGCCCACGATGCAGAAATGCTCCGGATTTTTCCTGAGCCTTTCTGCATCTCTCCTGGCAGACAAAACGCATGCGGATTGTACATGCGGATAGTACATGCGTTTTTCCTGCCAGGGACATGCGGATGTGAAGCGTTCTTCACATGCATTTCTGCATGCGGGTTGACAAGCGCTTTTCAAGCGATTTTAGCATCACTTGGAAAGTGCTTGTCAACTTGGTCACACTATATAAATCCATGCAAATGGAGTGTGACCCGAGAGAATGTCAAAAAAATAAAAAATAAATCTATACTTACCTTGCGATGGCGCCCGGAGTCTTGCTTCACTCGGTGCTGACTGCCGGCAGATCGCGGTACAGTGCACTGAAGGACCTGCCGACGTCAGCGTCGCGTGACCAGTCACAAGAATATGACGTCAGCGCAGGTCCTTCAGTCCATCGCGATTTGCCGGCATGAGAGGAGGAGCGCAACGGGGGCCGCCAGAAGGTAAGTATCATATTTATTTTTTATTTTATTCTTTTTTTCACAGTTTCTATGGTACCTGGGTCTGGAGGAGAGTCTTCTCTCCTCTAGACCTGGGTACCATCCGCACATTGGAACACGTGGATTGCGCATCTACAAATACAGTGATGCGTAGTCCATGCGTTCTAATGCAAGTCAATGGCGTATAGCAAATGTGGTGCCAATATTCAAAAAGGGGACAAAAACTGAACTTGGAAATGATAGGCCAGTAAGCTTAACCTCTACTGTGGGTAAAATCCTGGAGGGTTTCCTAAGATATGCTATGATAGAGTATCTGAAGAAGAATAGCCTCATGACCCAATATCAACATGGGTTTATGAGGGACCGTTCCTGTCAAACTAATCTGATCAGTTTTTATGAGGAGGCAAGTTCTGGACTGGACCAAGGAAATGCAGTGAATGTTGTGTATATGGACTTTTCAAAAGCTTTTGATACGGTTCCACACAAAAGGTTGATACATAAAATGAGAACATTGGGGATAGGGGAAAATATATGTATGTGGGTTAAGAATTGGCTCAGTGATAGGAAACAAAGGGTGGTTATTAATGGAAAACACTCAGACTGGGTCTCAGTTAACAGTGGGGTACCACAGGGGTCAGTATTGGGCCCCCTTCTTTTTAACATTTATTAATGACCTTGTAGGGGGCATATAGAGTAATATTTCAATATTTGCAGATGACACTAAACTCTGCAGGGTAATCAATACAGAGGAGGACAATTTTATATTACAGGAGGATCTATGTAAACTAGAAGCTTGGGCTGATAAATGGCAAATGAGCTTTAATGGGGATAAATGTAAGGTAATGCACTTGGGCAGAGGAAATAAAATGTATAATTATATACTTAATTGTAAAACACTGTGCAAAACTGGAACTGAAAAAGACCTGGGTGTATTGGTGGACGACAAGCTCACGTTTAGTGGCCAGTGTCAGGCAGCTGCTGCAAAGGCAAATAAAATAATGGGATGCATTAAAAGAGGCATAGATGCTCATGAGGAGAACATAATTTTACCTCTATACAAGTCACTAGTGCGACCACACTTAGAATACTGTGTACTGGTCTCCGGTATATAAGAAAGACATGGCTGAACTAAAGCGGGTGCAGAGAAGAGCGACCAAGGTTATTAGAGGACTGGGGGGTCTGCAATACCAAGACAAGTTATTACACTTGGGGTTATTTACTGTGGAAAAAAGAAGGCTTAGAGGTGATCTTATTACTATGTACAAGTATATGAGGGGACAGTACAAAGACCTTTCTACTGATCTTTTTACTCTGAGGCCTGAGACGGGGACAAGGGGGCATCTTCTACGTCTGGAGGAAAGAAGGTTTAATCATAATCACAGACGGGGATTCTTTACTGTAAGAGCAGAGAGACTATGGAACTCTCTGCCGCATGATGTTGTAATGAGTGATTCACTATTAAAATTTAAGAAGGGCATGGATGCCTTTCTTGAAAAGTACAATATTGCAGGTTATAAATACTAGATTCCTTGATAGGGCGTTGATCCAGGGAACTAGTCTGATTGTCGTATGGAGTCGGGAAGGAATTTTTTTCCCCAATGTGGAGCTTGGTGTTTGCCACATGGGTTTTTTTTGCCTTCCTCTGGATCAACATGTTAGGCTATGGGTTGAACTAGATGGACTTAGTCTTCCTTCAACCTTAAAAACTATGTTACTATATAATGGTGGCGAAAACGCAGCACTTCCGCAAAATAATTGGTAGTGCTGTTTTTTTTCCGCAATGATAATCCGCAGCGGAAATTTCCACAGCATGTGCACAGCACATGCGGATCATCATTGGGGAACATGGCAGGCCTTCTACCATGCGTTTTTTAAGCATTTCTGCAGCGTTTTTGCCGCTGCGGAAACACTTAAAAAGGAATCGTGGGCACACAGCCTAAGGGGACAAAAAGGAAAAAGTTTAATCTGAATATTCAAATCACTCCTGCCCCTCTATGACCCATTTTAAAATAAAACATATGGGCGTTATCCAATCAAAATATAAAAATAATTAACCTGATCAGTGAATGGCATAAAAACAAAAACCCTCATATGGCTGTATTGACCGAAAAATAAAGCTACTGCTCTTAGAAGAATAAGAAAAATGCAGAGCCGGGAAATAACATGGTCAGGAAGGGGTTAAATTCTGCCACTTCTATAGAAAATTGAACCCATTTCGCTGACTGCCTTCAATGGCAGCCAAATAAGGCAGAGGGTTAGAGGAATACCGACCTTATATTGTAGACTTCTAGGATGCTTAAGAAGTGGACAATCCCTTTAAGCTACATTGTGCAGACAAAGCCATGGCAGTGTAGAAGGCCGACAAGATCTCAGTGGAAAGGCTGCAGGTTTGCGTCTGCATTAGGCAAGTTATAGAGGTAGAAGTGTTGGGACCTTGTTGCTGTGCAGGTAGAATCTGGAGCCTCGGCACCGTCCTGCGGAGCCCATACTACAGGGAGGAGGCGCAGCGCCATGTGTAGTAATCTGAGCAGGATAGTCAGTGTTCAGCCAGCACTGATGGAGACTGACACCCCAACTCATTACCCAATACATGACCGGCTTAAAGAACCTCTCCCATCAGAGCTTATCCTCTTACTATATTGTAATCAGATTATACAGCACTGCACTTACAGCTGCTCATTATACCTTTCTACTGGGCTAATTATTCTCTTTTCTCTGCTCTATGTAGAATTAGGTGGGTCCCCTCCTGACCCAGCCGCTCTCATCCCCCTGCCAGGGACTTTTGCAGTGACTTATGACTCATACAAGGAAAACTGACCTCCTGTTTCTACATACAGCTTATAAATATTAGCAAAAATGTCCAATCACATTGTAAATATAACGACATCCAAAAATGTGTGCGTCCAATGGACATTCCACACGGACAGTGTAGAGCAGGGGTCTCAAACTCGGCTGGGTATATGGGCCGCATATGGAAAAAATTGGAATTTGGGGGGCCGCATTCTTTGCAGGTCAAAGTGACATTTTTAGTGATGCCATTTTTTTTGTATACACCGTCTGAACATTTTTGCTGTGTTTATTTTATTTTTTTATAGCTTGGGTCGTTACGGATGTGGCGATAATAAATGTGCACTTTTTGTGTTTACTTTAGTTTATATATTTAGTTTATATATAAAGCAGCATTTTTAGTGGCAAAATATTTTTTCATGCTTTATTTTTATTTTTACAATTTTGTTTCCCTCTTTTGGCCACAGAGTAATATAGTTTCAGAATTAGCACCATATATAGTAATTCTGGCAAACATCTAGTAATTTGCCCCATCCTGGTCCCCACCTTGTAGTAATATGCCCCATCCTGGTGGTCCCCATCTTGAAGTAACGTGCCCCATCCTGGTGGTCCCCATCTTGCAGTAACGTGGCCCATCCTGGTGGTCCCCATCTTGCAGTAACGTGGCCCATCCTGGTGGTCCCCATCTTGCAGTAACGTGGCCCATCCTGGTGGTCCCCATCTTGCAGTAACGTGGCCCATCCTGGTGGTCCCCATCTTGCAGTAATGTGGCCCATCCTGGTGGTCCCCATCTTGCAGTAATGTGGCCCATCCTGGTGGTCCCCATCTTGCAGTAATGTGGCCCATCCTGGTGGTCCCCATCTTGCAGTAATGTGGCCCATCCTGGTGGTCCCCATCTTGCAGTAATGTGGCCCATCCTGGTGGTCCCCATCTTGCAGTAATGTGGCCCCCATCTTGCAGTAATGTGGCCCCCATCTTGCAGTAATGTGGCCCATCCTGGTGGTCCCCATCTTGCAGTAATGTGGCCCATCCTGGTAGTCCCCATCTTGCAGTAATATGCCCATCCTGGTGGTCCCCATCTTGCAGTAATGTGCCCCATCCTGGTGGTCCCCATCTTGCAGTAATGTGGCCCCCATCTTGCAGTAATGTGGCCCATCCTGGTGGTCCCCATCTTGCAGTAATGTGGCCCATCCTGGTAGTCCTCATCTTGCAGTAATATGCCCATCCTGGTAGTCCCCATCTTGTAGTAATATGCCCCATTCTTGTCCCCACCTTGTAGTAATGTGCCCCATCCTAGTGGTCCCCATCTTGTAGTAATGTGCCCCATCCTGGTGGTCCCCATCTTGTAGTAATATGCCCCATCCTGGTGGTCTCCATCTTGTAGTAATATGCCCCATCCTGGTGGTCCCCATCTTGCAGTAATATGCCCCATCCTGGTGGTCCCCATCTTGCAGTAATATGCCCCATCCTGGTGGTCCCCATCTTGTAGTAATATGCCCCATCCTGGTGGTCCCCATCTTGTAGTAATATGCCCCATCCTGGTGGTCCCCATCTTGCAGTAATATGCCCCATCCAGGTCCCCATCTAGTAGAATTGTCCTCTGCGCTGTTCTTCACACACCTAAAAAAGTAAAAAAAAAAAAAAAATAGATTCCTTTCACCTGTCCTCCGTTCCCTCTGCTTCCTTTGTGCACATGTGGCCCGCGGGCTGCATGTTTGAGACCTGTGGTGTAGACGGTTATGTAAAAGAATGGGAAGCCACTAGGCGGCAGCACAACGTCACATAACAGGATTTTTTATCCAGATGGCTGTGAATCTACTAGTCATTAGGTTACCTGACTCAAGTAATCATTCATAGATCTCCACAGCCCAATGTAGATGTATTGAAGTAGAACAGTGAGAGCAGAACCAGTTAGGCTTGTATTTTACCAGTGAGATTCAAAGACACAATTTAAACTTCCTTGACATTACAATAATAAATACCAACCAAGGCCGGTTACCACAACACTGAAAACTGACAGCCACAAGTGGGTTACTATCCTGGCAGAGCTACCATCCGGCTCCCCTACGTAGAGGAATACCGAAAAGCCAATATATACGCCTAAGGAGAAATTGCTCAACGGTGAATGAGTACATGATAAAATCGAGGGAATTACAAAAACGCTTCCTACAAAAGGGATGTCCTAAAAAAGTGCTAGGCCAACGCCCTTACAAGAGACAGAAATTCTCTATTGACCCCTAAAGCACGAGAACAAGATAATGAGATCCATCTAATAGGAACCTACGACGACCGAAATCAGGGGGTGATGAACATACTCTATGATCTTTGGGCAATTTTGAGATCAGATAAAGATCTGCAAGATGTGGTCCCTGAGAGCCCCAGGGTCACATACAGGAGAGGCAGGAACCTTAGAGATCACCTTGTGCGCAGCCACTTTGTGGAGGACAACACGGGCAAAACAACGTGGCTGAGCAGTGACACCACGGGGACTTATAGATGTGGTGACTGCAAAGCCTGCAAATACATCTGTAAAAGCAAGAAATGTATCAGTGCCACAACCAAACTAGAAGACCAAAATCGCGAATTCACAAACTGCAAGACGCAAGGAGTAATCTATATGGCAACTTGCCAATGTCCGATGAACTACATCGGCAAAACCAAAAGAGTTCCGGAGACGGATATTGCACCATATCGGTTATGTCAGACGTAGGGGGGACACAACTCTCTCGAGACACATGCTTGAGAAACACACCTTGGACCCGTTTTCTTTATACTTTCAAGCCATCGAAGTAGTACGCCCCCCCGAGAGGAGGTAATTGGAACCAACTGCTGCTTCAGAAAGAAAGTAGATGGATCCATAGAATGAAATCCTATAACCCACACTACACAAATGAAACATTGTCCTTCTTATGTTTCATTGACACATAATAACATTTTCACCCCCTATGAAACCTCTTGAACCTCGCTAGACCTAAAACCTCTCTAATATATAATATGTAGAATCCAGTCCATGTTCTTCATAATGGATATTGGTCCACATAACTATCAAATCAGCGCCTTATAGGACCAAAACTATTAAAGTTATTATACTTTAAAATCACAAAATGACCTCTTGAACAAATTGAACTTTGATAACAATTGGACAAATTTCATCAGAATTTCTTCCTTTGTTTTTAGATTATAAAATACTCATCTGAAGACTTAATAATACAGATACATCGATACAATCAGACACACTGATACAATCAGAATAAAAGTCATCCCAATGTCTATTATTATGGACATATTGATCCGATCAAATGAAATGAACTTTGAGGAAATAGACGTCCGCAAGCGTTTGCTGGTGCGGAAGCAGTGACATAGCCAGATGGCATTGGTCACGATGAAAGGAAGTTCTGCATCGATCTAAGTGTAGGTGGGACGAGGTAGCACATGAAACAGGCAGATCTGTCTGTAAACAAATGACAAACTACGAACAAACACTATTAACAACTCATATCGCAACAAACTCGTAGAGACTACATTATAAGATGCAATGCAATATACCAGTCTCCTTCCCTAGATATAAAAGACATATTAATACTGTGAGATCGCAGCGCAGCCAAGACATCTCTGTGAGAAAAGATCCTACTGGAAGAATGAGACGAGTCCCTGCATGATTATATGATCGAAACATGATACGCCTGCAACGCACCCGAGTCACTCGATTGGATGACAGAAGGGGGGGCGCACAAGAGGGGGCACCAACTTTCCTATAAAGTCACGCTGGTTTAGCCGCCAGACGCTGCCGGCAACCCTGCCGATAAGTTTATTACAAAACTATCGTACTATCAAACCAAAAAAGATCATAGACTGTGAGCCCCTGATGACCATGAGAGTCTCATATAAGAATGATGAAACGCGTAGGGCTGAGCATTTCTATAGAAAGTCCTACAAGAGATGATTAGCCAGGCTACCTCAATATAAAGCTCCTAGATCAGGAGACACAAGCACCGCACCGGTATATGACGGCAGCACTATAAAGCCGTTCTGAAGAGAATAGCACAGGACATGGTAAAATGAATATTATTAATGCCATTATCAGACTGCAGACTCACAATGAGGAGAGATGAGATGGCATGATTTCTAATAGCCAGAGGCTAAATTGAAAGGGAGCTATACATATAAATAAAGAGATACCCCTAGGAATTGTGACTAATCCCTGGCCTCCCAACAAGACAATATATATAAATGGTTAGCCGGTGAGATAAATTAAAACCATACACAATAGTCCTATGTTTAGGATAATTTTAGGAAATTTGTCACGGATTTTGGACACTTAAAAAAAAATCCTTTTTAAAATATTGAATAAAGGTTATTTTTTATATTTTACTCCCATTGGATTTGACTGTGAAATACTGCAGAATTATCTTGGAGCATATTTATACTATATAAAACAGTGAGGGGTCAATATTGGTTTAGTAGTTTCCATATTACTCTGGATAGGCTTCTCAGTGTCTGCGGCATGGCAGGCTGGATGGCAGCGTTCTGCTACGATCCAGCCTGCCATCTCAATGTAGCAGAGCTGGAGCCGTCGTAGGAACCATGGAAAGGTAAAGATGAGGTTTGTTAATTATTTTACTTCTATTGCAGGAGACATTGGCTTCAGCTGGAATGGGCGTGATGGTAAGTATGGTTTAATTTAGGATATTAAAGTATTGTGTGTTTATTTCAATTAAAAGATTTTATTCTGGGTGTTGGTGTTTTATTCACTTTCACTATGGGGTTAGTAATGGGCGCGTCTTATAGACACCTCCTCATTACTAACCTGGGCTTGATGTCAGCTGGCATTATAAGCTGACATCAACCCCAGCCCTATTACTCCAGTGCCACCGCTACAGGGCAGTGGGAGAGCGAGGCTAAGTGCCAGAATTGGCGTATCCTATGGATGTGTCATTTCTCGGGCGGCTGACGGCTGGTGTTTCTAGCCTGTGAGGCGGCCAATATTCATGGCACCCTTCCTGGGCTATTAATATCAGCCCCCAGCTGTCTGCCTAGCCTTTGCTAGCTATTAAAATAGGGGGAACCCACGTCATTTTTCTTTGGGTCCCCCATTTTAAGATGGCGGATACACAGGTGCAAAATACTGATGAAACAATCACTCACAACCTACAATTTCATGGAGGGGGTGACTGCCTAGTATTAGAATTGCACAAAGATAGGCTTGTATAGGGTGCTGTTCACACTAGGGTAGTGCACAGTATCCGGCCCTGGGCACGGAGCGGGTCTGGGCCATGGCTGCACCCCATCGACAACATAGGACCCGGCTCCGAGTCCCCCATCCCCCAGGGTAGGGCTTCCAGCGTCACACATCTGCTATCTTTATGTGGGTCTGCTGCATCCTGGTAGTGCATTTGGCTTTGAAGATCAGGCCAGGTAAACACTGCTGCCCTTTCCTTACCCCCAGCATAGTGAGCGGGGGTGAGGAGCAAGGGGGAATGTGTGTGTGGAAATATAAGGAACAGGGGGGTAATGTGTCAGGAGACAGAGTAGGGGGAGAAAAGTTTGTGCGGGCACATAATAGAGACTGGGTAATGTGGGGAAAGGAGTAACATGAAGAGACAGTGTGAGGGCATACCAAAGAGGAGACAGTACATGTACTGATGGTGGTTCTGGTGATGTTGTACTGTACTGATGAGGATTGTGATGCTGTATTTCTGCATACTGCTGGTAGTTCTATTGATGTATTTTTGTGCAGCTATTGGTTCTGATCCTGTACACATGGAACAGTCCATAACTTGTAAGATTACATGATACATGGCCATGTTAATAAAGTGTTGTGCTGTCTGAGAAGAGTTACTGTTTTTATTTGTTTTAGGAAAATTAAAGGGTTAGATCAAGTTTGTGATGAAAGTCTGCAATCACTGACAGCACACCTCTGAATTCTCATCGTGCGCATGTGCACTGCATGCGGTCAGGATTCTCTGGTGCTAGTGGTGAGAGCAGGAAGTCTTGAAACCACAATTATGCGAATTGCATACACATGATCACATGCAGACTAGACATGCATGGCCTCATTCTATACAAATTACTTGAGTGAGGCTGGTCACGTTTAGTTGGAATGTGGCCAGAAGTATGAAAATCTCATACTTGCACGCACATGACCTTTCAGGATTCTCCTGTACTGGAGGAAAGGTGAAAGTGTGCAGTGCATGCGCTGCGAGTATTCAGAAGTCTGCAGTCACCTAGAGTTCTTCAGACTTTAATCACAAACCTGGACAACCCTTTTAATTATACAATTAAGTACTGTAGCATGCCCAATCCTAAGAGCGTGTAATATACTCAATGTCAGGATTCAGCTCTGCTAGCTGGGTCCAGCAGACACCACATGACCACTCGTATGTGATTTCCATACTTACGGTTATGTGACAACTAGCCTTTAATCCTGCTTCTCTTCATGAAATAGGGGCTGTAGTTTTTGACTGAAATTGAGAGAATTAGGAAGAGTAGCTAGTCACGTGACTGTCAAAAAGCAAATCGTATATGAGCGGTCACATGACTACTATTCAAACTGCATGAGCGGTGTGTGTGGGGGGCGCCAAACTGAATTCCTGCTCCGGGTGCCGGAAAACAGATCTGCCTCTGTGCTAAGCTTGCAGATATGGTCAGAAGGTTCTGTAAGACATTGCTCTATAGATCAGATATTCTTCCAGAAACAAACCGCCTGGAAGCCTCCTTGTCAGATTTATGCTTAAGAACTAATTATATTTTACTTTAAATATTTCTAATAAAGAAAATAATCAATACAGTAATTATAATCCATAATATTCCAATATGTTCTATTACTTGTGATACGTCTGATATAGTCTAGCTTTATTAAATCATGTTTTGTTTCTGTAAAGGAAATCAAGGCTGAGCCTGCAGATATTGTTAGAAAGTTCTGTACCATGTTATTCTATAGATAAAATGTACTCACAGAAACCAGGTGTCTGGAGGTCTCCTGCAACAGACTTATCCTTGAGAACTAAGAATTGTAATGTTTAATCTGAACATGCATGGAAACTTTGTTACTGTGAGCCAGAACTTTGGTTTAGATACTGCACTCTTCTGTAACAGAGTAGGTCCCTCTCTCATTCATAGGGGTCCTGTATACACAATTTATGTCTCATCTCCATCTCTGAACTGTAACTATTATTCAAAATACATTTTTCTCTCATTCTAATCACCTGTGAATATGGATGTTTTGCTTGGAATACAGATTTCTATGTCATTTCATGATATTGTCTGGGCGTGCGTGGAAACTCCATGCAGGAGAGAAATTTACATTTAAATATTTCATCCTTTTGCAAGAAGGCCGACCCACTCCTCATTCCTAGAGGTTTCTGTAGAAGTGTTTTTATATCTTAGCCTTATCTATACCTTTTTTAATTGTAAGTTTATTCTAAATTAACCTCCATTTTATTCAATTACCTATGAAGACCTGGTTTGTCCAGAAGTCTGCACCGACTTCTGCTCTCAAGCTCATCCAGCGGCCAGTATCGTTATGGTATGGCATCCAGCGGCCAGTATCGTTATGGTATGGCATCCAGCGGCCAGTATCGTTATGGTATGGCATCCAGCGGCCAGTATCGTTATGGTATGGCATCCAGCGGCCAGTATCGTTATGGTATGGCATCCAGCGGCCAGTATCGTTATGGTATGGCATCCAGCGGCCAGTATCGTTATGGTATGGCATCCAGCGGCCAGTATCGTTATGGTATGGCATCCAGCGGCCAGTATCGTTATGGTATGGCATCCAGCGGCCAGTATCGTTATGGTATGGCATCCAGCGGCCAGTATCGTTATGGTATGGCATCCAGCGGCCAGTATCGTTATGGTATGGCATCCAGCGGCCAGTATCGTTATGGTATGGCATCCAGCGGCCAGTATCGTTATGGTATGGCATCCAGCGGCCAGTATCGTTATGGTATGGCATCCAGCGGCCAGTATCGTTATGGTATGGCATCCAGCGGCCAGTATCGTTATGGTATGGCATCCAGCGGCCAGTATCGTTATGGTATGGCATCCAGCGGCCAGTATCGTTATGGTATGGCATCCAGCGGCCAGTATCGTTATGGTATGGCATCCAGCGGCCAGTATCGTTATGGTATGGCATCCAGCGGCCAGTATCGTTATGGTATGGCATCCAGCGGCCAGTATCGTTATGGTATGGCATCCAGCGGCCAGTATCGTTATGGTATGGCATCCAGCGGCCAGTATCGTTATGGTATGGCATCCAGCGGCCAGTATCGTTATGGTATGGCATCCAGCGGCCAGTATCGTTATGGTATGGCATCCAGCGGCCAGTATCGTTATGGTATGGCATCCAGCGGCCAGTATCGTTATGGTATGGCATCCAGTGGCCAGTATCATTATGGTATGGCATCCAGTGGCCAGTATCATTATGGTATGGCATCCAGTGGCTAGTATCATTATTATACACACTATAATCCTCCCAATTGGCATCAAGATAACAGAACAGTAGTGTTGCGCAGACGTGCTTGGATAAGGTGTCATCTGAGCATGCTCGGGTGCTAACAGATTATCTTTTGCGTGCTCTAATAATATGTTCACACCGCCGCGGCTCCACACAAACTGGCAAGCCCTGCATGTATTGCGGCGGTCTAACAGCCGTGAGACATGCAGCCGCGGTGACGCAAACATATTTTTCAAGCACGCCGAAGATACTCTTAGCACCCGAGAATACTCGGATAACGCCTTATCGGAGCACGTTAGCTTATCACTACAGAACAGATCTGAACAGTGCTCAGGATTCTCCTCACCTAGCACCCTGCCGAGAATAATAAATGCCTGTAGCCAATTTCCAAAAGTCCCTCCTACATTGCTCACCCTCCACCTCCCTATGCTTTTTCCCTGCTCCCACATTTCAGTGACAAAACACTCAAGTGGCAGTAAAGTAGATATAGCTGCAGTTTTCCTTTTCCAAATATTTTTAACTTCCATTTTTTAAATGAGGCCCTAATGGTCCTTGAAAGCATACACACACGCTCCCAAGTCAGACTTTGTTGCAGACGGACAAGCCTATTTTTGGTAACAGTCTCTGCTGCCACTGGCCAAGTCCCAACACATCCTTCTGCATCATCAACCCTAACAGACCATGCTGCTACAGGCCCCTCACACTGTGGTCCCAACTTCAACACCCGGTGGCCTAAAAGATGTACCCAGGTCACCGTACGTGAGGTGTGAAAGCGTGTAACTGGCATGTCTCACCGGAGGTCATCACCACAACCCACTAATGGTCCATCCTAACTGACTCTGGGCATTTTGAGGACCTGATGCAAAGTATCTTCTGGATTAACGACCTCTGATGAAGTCTGCAATAATGAAAAATAATAATAATAAAAAAGTAAACGCTGCATTGCACCGAATGACCAGCAGGTGGCAACGAAGTCACAACATTAACTAGCCCCCTATTGTAGAAAACCTAAACACCATCAGGAGGTGCTGAGGCTTCATGAGAACGCGCCACCCCCAAACTTAAAAGGCTTTTCCACTATTCAGACAACTTCTCAATCACTGTTTCCCCTGAGTAAAATAATAACTATTCTACTCTGCACTGGCTCTCCCAGGGTCCGCGATCCCTGCGGCCAATCAGAGGTGTCTTCACTCTCTCGTACTTTGGAGGAATTGACCGCTGCAGCTGCTCTCCCACTTCCTCCAGATGTCAATGATGTCTGTAGGAGAGGAAAGTGAAGCCAGTGCTGAATGTCACGCCAAAGATGGCTGCCCTCCTATTATATAAATCTCACTATAACTCCACCACCAGCCTATCACATTCCTAGTTCCACATCCAACCTCCATATCAAACCCTGTAATAAACCCTTCATTACCTGGTCTTGTCAGGACCTCAATAAACCCAGCCTTTTTGAGGCCTAGTTCTGTACGGCCATTAATAATGCACTGGTGTAAATAATGTGTGTGAGGTAAATTGTGTGGAAAACCGGATTGTAATCAAGCAATGATTTCTTCAATTGGACTGCAATGTCCTGAACCATACGACTTGTACCAGTCATGTGACTTATGCTGCCCCAGGACTACAGCCATATTGGCCAAAGCTGTGATATCACAGAGGCACATACCAGCATGTGGAAGCATGGCGACATAGCGATGACATCACAATGGCAGGTGTCGGAATGTGGATTCTATGACATAGCGATGACATCACAATGGCAGGCGCCTATATACACCGGAGCGCAGGTGAGAGGAGACACACGGGAGCTCACAAACCACAAGGAAGGCAAGAAGCATCGATTGGAGAACAGGGACAGGAGAAGCCAAGAAGAACAGAATAACCCGCTTCTTAGCCTTCACTGAGCCATGACAAGACTGAGCGGATGGAAGCGGAGGAGGAGACCCAGGACCCCGTCACATCCACCTGACTGATGAGAAAGGGGAGAAATTATGTAGATTATGTAGCAGCATTACAACTATTCTCGTTACCCATAGCAACCAGTCAGAGCTCAGCTTTTATTAAAGGGGTATTCCCATCTCCAAAATCCTCTACCAATATGTAGTAGGTGTAATAATAATAATATTAGATATCCATGCTTACAACCACCAGTTATCTAGTTGCTAGTGGTCGTAACCGTGGATACCTAAGGTCCTGCAATGCCTGCACATGAGGGAAGAGACACAGCGAAGCAGAAAAACTATTCTACATTTCTAATTGAAGTTTTTTCTAATATTATTATTACACCTACTACATATTGGGATAGGATCTTGGAGATGGGAATACCCTTTTAATCTCTGATTGCTATGGGTAACTAGGAGAGTTTGTTGCTCAGCTTTGATTTAGGGATGACAGATTTTACTAGACTAAGTGGATATCATTGGTGCTACCAGAGCAGCTGCACAGGGGGCTAATAGGTTAGGGGGTCACTCACCTTCATTTTGTTAATTCTGTGTATTGCTGTAGCAGTGCTGTGCGCGTATATTGATGCTGTGGGGCAGGGGCGTACATAGAAATCATCGGGGCCCATAGCAGAAGTTTGAGTTGAGGCCTCCCCCTTCAAAAGATATTTTTAAAAAAATTATAAATGTCATTGTCACAACTTTCCAGCCTTTACATAGTAATTTTCCCCCTGCTGAAGTCCTAGATTCCCCTCTCATTGCCACCATAACGTATGATGCCAACAAAAGTGCCCCCCAAACACAGTATGATACCCCCCATGGTGAATTCCTCTACCTTAGCCTCCACATGTACAGTAGGGTCATCAAACTATGCCCCCCCTCAACTCCCAAGGCAAAGTAAGGTGACCACAACACAGCAATCCCCCAACTGTGACCCCCACACAGCCCTCCATGTAGAGTAATGGGCCTACATACAGTATAATGGCCCCACACTGTATAATAGTCTGCACTAGCCCTCCAAACAGTATGATGGACACCACATAGGTCAGAGTAATATTCAGCTCACCCTTGAAGGATTCCCAGTGGGTTCCATATAACGAAGCACAGGATCCAGTCTCTGCCAGATGTAGAAGCAAGGTGCATCCAAATCCAGTACAAAAAAAGTCTTTATAAGAACGATTGAAACAATGGCATTGTTGTGACACACCATTTAGGTGTAGTTGGGGGTTTGGAAGGTGCACAAAATATGAGTCTAAGAACATGCAGAGTGTTTGAAACGCGTTCGGTGTTGCACATTTTCTACACCTTCCAAACCCCCAACTACAGCTAAATGGTGTCACAGCAATCCATTTGTTTTTTTACTGGAGCTGGATATTCACTTCAATCCAAGCATGATGGACCCCACACAAACCTTAACACTGTATAATTGCTTGCATACTGTATAATGGCCCCACACAACCCTTCAAATATTATAATGGCCCCCCATAGTATAACACGCCACCATAATCCTCCATACAATAAAATACTCACTATAGTCCTCCACAGAGCATAATTCACTTCCCCATGGTCCTCCACACAGTAATATGCACCCGCCCATAGGGTAAAACTCAACCCCCCCGCCCATAAGGTAAAACTCAACCCTCCCCTCCATAGGGTGAAATACAACCCCCCCATAGGGTGAAACGCAAACCCCCGCCCATAGGGTAAAACACAACCCCACCCCCCATAGGGTAAAACGCAGCCCACAGTTTTCCAGTATTATGGGCACCACGTACTCACTGATTTTTTTTAAGAAAAATACAATACTCACCGCTCCTTGTTCCCCCACTGCTTCAGTCTCTGCAGCGCATATACTCACCTCAGCAGCTACACTATCTGACACAGCATGGAGTGCGATGAAGTGTCATCATCGTGCCCGCTGTGTCAGATGCAGGAGGGAGGGAGCATTAAATGCTGCCGTTCAGTCAATACCATGGCTAATCACTAACAGAGGCATTTAAGTGTCCTGGTAGCTACTTCACTCATGTACCTCTTCCCATCGCCCCATAGAAGTGATTGCCGAAGATTTACCATGGCAGTCAGGGGCCTTAAAGAAGGATTCAATCACTGCCATCTTAGTACTCCTATAAAGCTCGGCTTCACAAGAGAATGTCAATTAAACTACATGTATATACTGCAATAATACAAAATTACAAAATATAGTATAAGGTTAAATGATCACATAAGTCCACTAAGTTAACTTAAAAATAAAGTAAAAATTGAAAAAGTTTTGAAAAATATGAACGTTTAAATTATACTTCAACCGTTATGTTAAAATACCCCCCAAAACATAAAATGAAATGCTCTTCTTCACAAAAAAAACACAATCAAAAGCAATGGCATTTAATGCAACCCAAAAAGGTATCAAAAACGGATCAATTCACTTGTATTGAGAGAGGCTGAACACATCCAGTCGGCACGTGATAGCGTGTATGCAAATTGCAATCTTGCGGCGCCAGTACTAGAGAAATTCTGTCCGCTCGCACACTGTGCACTTTAAGGAGCCACAAGTCTGACTGCAGATGGCGCCCCAAACCTGGGCAAACCTTTTAATATACCCCAAAATTGTATCAATAAAAGCTACGCAAAATCACGCCCTCACAAAGGTCCATCAACAGAAAAAAAAATGTAAAAGGTCTCAGAATATGGTGACCCAAACCAATTTCTTTAGTGTTGTTACATAGTTGTTTAACCACCGTGGGAGATAAAACACCTTGAGTTTGGTATTGCGGTTATCTCAATGACCTGGAGAATTATATTATAATCTAAAAACAAATCCTTAAAAGACAATAGTGGAATTGCTTTTATCTCATTATTTCATCCCAACACAGATTTTGTTTCTCTCCACATTTCAGACCTATGATAAATATATAGTTGTATAGTTTGTTTTTATCTTAGTGGTGAAAACATTTTATTTTGTTTCATTTTGCAACAAAGAAAATAACTCGTTTCCCACTATTTCCTGTGGCCAAATATTTTCCTATTGGTAAAGCAAAATGAGGATTTAGTTTGTGTGAGTGAAGCTCATGTTTTTATTGACAAAAGTTTGGGGAACATAGAAGATTTTGATTCTTTTTTAAAATCATTATTTGGGTATGTTATTTGGTTATTAAAGGGGTAAATACTTGTTATGGTGCTAATATTATGGGTTCAATAATTTAACGTTTTAAATTTTTATACCTTTGAAATCAGATCGGGGGCCCGTCTGCCCACCAGGGACAGGTGGTCGGGGGCCCGTCTGCCCACCAGGGACAGGTGGTCGGGGGCCCGTCTGCCCACCAGGGACAGGTGGTCGGGGGCCCGTCTGCCCACCAGGGACAGGTGGTCGGGGGCCCGTCTGCCCACCAGGGACAGGTGGTCGGGGGCCCGTCTGCCCACCAGGGACAGGTGGTCGGGGGCCCGTCTGCCCACCAGGGACAGGTGGTCGGGGGCCCGTCTGCCCACCAGGGACAGGTGGTCGGGGGCCCGTCTGCCCACCAGGGACAGGTGGTCGGGGGCCCGTCTGCCCACCAGGGACAGGTGGTCGGGGGCCCGTCTGCCCACCAGGGACAGGTGGTCGGGGGCCCGTCTGCCCACCAGGGACAGGTGGTCGGGGGCCCGTCTGCCCACCAGGGACAGGTGGTCGGGGGCCCGTCTGCCCACCAGGGACAGGTGGTCGGGGGCCCGTCTGCCCACCAGGGACAGGTGGTCGGGGGCCCGTCTGCCCACCAGGGACAGGTGGTCGGGGGCCCGTCTGCCCACCAGGGACAGGTGGTCGGGGGCCCGTCTGCCCACCAGGGACAGGTGGTCGGGGGCCCGTCTGCCCACCAGGGACAGGTGGTCGGGGGCCCGTCTGCCCACCAGGGACAGGTGGTCGGGGGCCCGTCTGCCCACCAGGGACAGGTGGTCGGGGGCCCGTCTGCCCACCAGGGACAGGTGGTCGGGGGCCCGTCTGCCCACCAGGGACAGGTGGTCGGGGGCCCGTCTGCCCACCAGGGACAGGTGGTCGGGGGCCCGTCTGCCCACCAGGGACAGGTGGTCGGGGGCCCGTCTGCCCACCAGGGACAGGTGGTCGGGGGCCCGTCTGCCCACCAGGGACAGGTGGTCGGGGGCCCGTCTGCCCACCAGGGACAGGTGGTCGGGGGCCCGTCTGCCCACCAGGGACAGGTGGTCGGGGGCCCGTCTGCCCACCAGGGACAGGTGGTCGGGGGCCCGTCTGCCCACCAGGGACAGGTGGTCGGGGGCCCGTCTGCCCACCAGGGACAGGTGGTCGGGGGCCCGTCTGCCCACCAGGGACAGGTGATCGGGGCCCGTCTGCCCACCAGGGACAGGTGATCGGGGCCCGTCTACATGGTGGGCGCTTCTAGAAGTACTCCTAGTGTGCAGTTCTAGAACTACCCGTAGTGCTGTGAGCAGTTCTAGAACTTCTAGTGTGCAGTTCTAATACTGCTCCCGCTGGGCGCTTCTAGAACTACCCCCCCGGTGGGCGCTTCTAGAACTACCCCCCCCCCCCCCGGTGGGCGCTTCTAGAACTACCCCCGGTGGGCGCTTCTAGAACTACCCCCGGTGGGCGCTTCTAGAACTACCCCCGGTGGGCGCTTCTAGAACTACCCCCGGTGGGCGCTTCTAGAACTACCCCCGGTGGGCGCTTCTAGAACTACCCCCGGTGGGCGCTTTTAGAAGTCCTCTTAGTGTGCAGTTCTAGAACTACACCTGGTGTCTGTGGGCGGTTATAGAACTACCCCTGGTGCCGTGAGTAGTTCTAGAACTTCTTTTAGTGTGCGGTTCTAATACTGCTCCTGGTGGGCGCCTTTAGAACTTCCCCTGGTGGGCGGTTCTAGAAGTACTCCTAGTATGCAGTTCTAGAACTACCCCTGGTGGGTGGTTCTGAAACTACCCCTGGTGCCGTGAGTGGTTCTAGAACTTCAACTAGTGTGCAGTTCTAATAATGCTCCTGGTAGGTGGTTCTAGAAGTACTCTAGTGAGCAGTTCTAGAAATACCCCTGGTGCCGGTGGGCTCTTCTAGAACTATCCCTCGTGGGCGCTTCTAGAACTACACATAGTGCCGGTGAGCGGTTCTGAAGCTACCTCTGGTGGGCGCTTCTAGAAGTACTCGTAGTGTGCAGTTCTAGACCTACTCCTGGTGGGCGGTTATAGAACTACACCTGGTGGGCGGTTATAGAACTACACCTGGTGGGCGGTTATAGAACTACACCTGGTGCCGTGAGCAGTTCTAGAACTTCTTTTAGTGTGCGGTTCTAATACTGCTCCTGGTGGGCGCTTTTAGAACTTCCCCTGGTGGGCGGTTCTAGAAGTACTCCTAGTATGCAGTTCTAGAACTACCCCTGGTGCCGGTGGGCGCTTCTAGAACTACCCCTGGTGGGCAGTTCTAGATCTACACCTGGTGCCGGTGGACGGTTCTAGAACCACTCCTAGTGTGCAGCTCTAGAACTGCCCCTGGGAGCGCTTCTAGAACTACCCCTCACGGGCGCTTCTAGAAGTACTCCTAGTGTGCAGTTCTAGAACTACCCGCAGTGCCGTGAGCAGTTCTAGAACTTCTAGTGTGCAGTTCTAATACTGCTCCTGGTGGGCGCTTTTAGAACTACCCCCGGTGCCGTCGGGCGCTTCTAGAACTACCCCTCGTGGCCGCTTCTAGAACTACCCCTTGTGGGCGCTTCTAGAACTACACCTAGTGCCGGTGAGCGGTTCTGAAACTACCCCCGCTGGGCGCTTCTAGAAGTACTCTTAGTGTGCAGTTCTAGAACTACTCCCGGTGCCGATGGACGGTTCTAGAACTACCCCCCGGTGCCGATGAGCGCTTCTAGAGCTACCCCTGGTGGGCGCTTCTAGAAGTACTCCTAGTGTCCCGTTCTAGAACTACCCCTGGTGCCGTGAGCGGTTCTAATACTGCTCCTGGTGAGCGGTTTTAGACCTACCCTTGGTGGGCGGTTCTAGAAGTACTCCTAGTGTGCAGTACTAGAACTACCCCTGGTGCCGGTGTGCGCTTCTAGAACTACCCCTGGTGCCATGATCGGTTGTAGAACTTCTTCTAGATTGCGGTTCTAATACTATCACTGGTGGGCAGTTCTAGTACTACTCATTGTGCTGGTGGGCACTTCTAGAACTACCCCTGGTGGGTGGTTCTGAAACTACTGGTGCCGATGGACTCTTCTAGAAATACCCCTGGTGGGCAGTCATAGAACTACCTCTGGTGCTGGTGGGCGCTTCTAGAACTACCCCTGGTGGGCGCTTCTAGAACTAACCGCAGTGTAGTGTGCGGTTCTAATACTGTTCCAGGTGGGCGCTTCTAAAGCTACCCCTGGCGGGCGCTTGTAGAACTACCCCTGGCGGGCGCTTCTAGCACTACCTGCAGTGTAGTGTGCGGTTCTAATACTGTTCCAGGTGGGCGCTTCTAGAACTACATCTTGTGGGTGCTTCTATATGTACTCCGTGTGCGGTTCTAGAACTACCCCTGGTGCAGGTGGGCGGTTCTAGTACTACCTCTAGTGTGCAGTTCTCGAACTACTGCTAACATGCAGTTCTAGAACTACCCCTGGTGCCCGTGGGGGGTTCTAGAGCTACCCCTGGTGGGCGCTTTTAGAACTTCCCCTGGTGGGCGGTTCTAGAAGTACTCCTAGTATGCAGTTCTAGAACTACCCCTGGTGCCGTTGGGTGGTTCTGAAACTACCCCTGGTGCCGTGAGTGGTTCTAGAACTTCAACTAGTGTGCAGTTCTAATAATGCTCCTGGTAGGTGGTTCTAGAAGTACTCTAGTGAGCAGTTCTAGAAATACCCCTGGTGCCGGTGGGCTCTTCGAGAACTACTCCCTCGTGGGCGCTTCGAGAACTACTCCCTCGTGGGCGCTTCGAGAACTACTGCCTCGTGGGCGCTTCGAGAACTACTGCCTCGTGGGCGCTTCGAGAACTACTGCCTCGTGGGCGCTTCGAGAACTACACCTAGTGCCGGTGAGCGGTTCTGAAGCTACCTCTGGTGGGCGCTTCTAGAACTACCCCTGGTGGGCGCTTTTAGAACTACCCCTGGTGGGCAGTTCTAGACCTACTCCCGGTGCCGTGAGCGGTACTAGAACTACTCCTGGTGGGCAGTTCTAGAACTACACCTGGTGTCTGGGCAGTTCTAGAGCTACATCTGGTGGGCGGTTATAGAACTACCCCTGGTGCCGTGAGCAGTTCTAGAACTTCTTTTAGTGTGCGGTTCTAATACTGCTCCTGGTGGGTGCTTTTAGAACTTCCCCTGGTGGGCGGTTCTAGAAGTACTCCTAGTATGCAGTTCTAGATCTACACCTGCTGCCGGTGGACGGTTCTAGAACCACTCCTAGTGTGCAGCTCTAGAACTACCCCTGGGGGTGCTTCTAGAACTACCCCTCGTGGGTGCTTCTAGAACTACATCTAGTGTCGGTGAGCGGTTCTGAAACTACCCCCGGTGGGCGCTTCTAGAAGTACTCTTAGTGTGCAGTTCTAGAACTACTCCCGGTGCCGATGGAAGCTTCTAGAACTACCCCCCGATGGGCGCTTCTAGAACTACCCCTCACGGGCGCTTCTAGAAGTACTCCTAGTGTGCAGTTCTAGAACTACCCGCAGTGCCGTGAGCAGTTCTAGAACTTCTAGTGTGCAGTTCTAATACTACCCCCGGTGGGCGCTTCTAGAACTACCCCCTGTGGGCGCTTCTAGAACTACCCCCGGTGGGCGCTTCTAGAACTACACCTAGTGCTGGTGAGCGGTTCTGAAACTACCCCCGCTGGGCGCTTCTAGAAGTACTCTTAGTGTGCAGTTCTAGAACTACTCCCGGTGCCGATGGACGGTTCTAGAACTACCCCCGGTGCCGATGGGCGCTTCTAGAACTACCCCCGGTGCCGTGAGCGGTTCTAGCACTTCTAGTGTGCGGTTCTAATACTGCTCCTGGTGAGCGCTTTTAGACCTACCCTTGGTGGGCGGTTCTAGAAGTACTCCTAGTGTGCAGTACTAGAACTACCCCTGGTGCCGGTGTGCACTTCTAGAACTACCCCTGGTGCCATGATCGGTTGTAGAACTTCTTCTAGATTGCGCTTCTAATACTATCACTGGTGGGCAGTTCTAGTACTACTCATTGTGCTGGTGGGCACTTCTAGAACTACCCCTGGTGGGTGGTTCTGAAACTACTGGTGCCGATGGGCGCTTCTAGAAAAACCCCTGGTGGGCGCTTCTAGAACTACCCGTAGTGTGTGGTTCTAATACTGTTCCAGGTGGGCGCTTCTAGAACTACATCTTGTGGGTGCTTCTATAAGTACTCAGTGTGCGGTTCTAGAACTACCCCTGGTGCAGGTGGGCGGTTCTAGTACTACCTCTAGTGTGCAGTTCTCGAACTACTGCTAACATGCAGTTCTAGAACTACCCCTGGTGCCCGTGGGGGGTTCTAGAGCTACCCCTGGTGGGCGCTACTAGAACTACACCTGGTGGGTGCTTCTAGAAGTACTCCTAGTATGCAGTTCTAGAACTACCCCGGTGCCGTGAGTGGTACTAGAACTAGTCCTGGTGGGCAGTTCTAGAACTTCTTCTAGTGTGCAGTTCTAATACTGCTCCTGGTGGGCGCTTTTAGAACTTCCCCTGGTGGGCGGTTCTAGAAGTACTCCTAGTATGCAGTTCTAGAACTACCCCTGGTGCCGGAGGGTGCTTCTGGAACTACCCCTGGTGGGTGGTTCTGAAACTACCCCTGGTGCTGTGAGTGGTTCTAGAACTTCTACTAGTGTGCAGTTCTAATAATGCTCCTGGTAGGTGGTTCTAGAAGTACTCTAGTGAGCAGTTCTAGAAATATCCCTGGTGCCGGTGGGCTCTTCTAGAATTACTCCTAGTGTGCAGTTCTAGAACTTCCCCCTAGGGGGTGCTTCTAGAACTACACCTAGTGCCGGTGAGCGGTTCTGAAGCTACCTCCGCTGGGCGCTTCTAGAACTACCCCTGGTGGGCGCTTTTAGAAGTACTCTTAGTGTGCAGTTCTAGAACTACACCTGGTGTCTGTGGGCGGTTCTAGAGCTACATCTGGTGGGCGGTTATAGAACTACCCCTGGTACCGTGAGCAGTTCTAGAACTTCTTTTAGTGTGCGGTTCTAATACTGCTCCTGGTGGGCGCTTTTAGAACTTCCCCTGGTGGGCGGTTCTAGAAGTACTCCTAGTATGTAGTTCTAGAACTACCCCTGGTGCCGGTGGGCGGTTCTAGATCTACACCTGGTGTCGGTGAACGGTTCTAGAACTACCCCCTGGTGGGTGGTTCTGAAACTACCCCTGGTGCTGTGAGTGGTTCTAGAACTTCTACTAGTGTGCAGTTCTAATAATGCTCCTGGTAGGTGGTTCTAGAAGTACTCTAGTGAGCAGTTCTAGAAATACCCCTGGTGCCCGGTGGGCTCTTCTAGAACCACTCCTAGTGTGCAGCTCTAGAACTACCCCCGGTGGGCGCTTCTAGAACTACCCCCGGTGGGCGCTTCTAGAACTACCCCTAGTGTGCAGTTCTAGAACTACCCGCAGTGCCGTGAGCAGTTCTAGAACTTCTAGTGTGCAGTTCTAATACTGCTCCTGGTGGGCACTTTTAGAACTACCCCCGGTGCCGATGGGCGCTTCTAGAACTACCCCTGGTGGGCGCTTTTAGACCTACCCTTGGTGGGCGGTTCTAGAAGTACTCCTAGTGTGCAGTACTAGAACTACCCCTGGTGCCATGATCGGTTGTAGAACTTCTTCTAGATTGCGGTTCTAATACTGCTCCTGGTGGGCGCTTCTAATACTATCACTGGTGGGCAGTTCTAGTACTACCCATTGTGCTAGTGGGCAGTTCTAGTACTACCCATTGTACTGGTGGGCAGTTCTAGTACTACCCCTGGTGGGTGGTTCTGAAACTACTGGTGCCGATGGGTGCTTCTAGAACTACCCCTGGTGGCCAGTCATAGAACTACCCCTGGTGGCCAGTCATAGAACTACCCCTGGTGGCCAGTCATAGAACTACCCGCAGTGTAGTGTACGGTTCTAATACTGTTCCAGGTGGGCGCTTCTAGAACTACATCTTGTGGGCGCTTCTAGAAGTACTCTTAGTGTTCCGTTCTAGAACTACCCCCAGTGCCGTGAGCGGTTCTAGAACTTCTAGTGTGCGGTTCTAATACTGCTCCTAGTGGGCGCTTTTAGACCTACCCTTGGTGGGCGGTTCTAGAAGTGCTCCTAGTGTGCAGTACTAGAAGTACCCCTGGTGCCGGTGTGCGTTTCAAGAACTACCCCTGGTGCCATGATCGGTTCTAGAAATTCTTCTAGATTGCGGTTCTAATACTACCCATTGTGCTGGTGGGCAGTTCTAGAACCACCCCTGGCGGGCAGTTCTAGAACCACCCCTGGCGCCGTGAGCGGTTCTAATACTGCTTCTGGTGGGCGCTTTTAGCACTAACCCTGGTGGGCGGTTCTAGAAGTACTCCTAGTATGCAGTTCTAGAACTACCCCTGGTGCCGGTGGGCGCCTCTAGAACTATCCCTGGTGCCAGAGTGCACTTCTAGAACGACTCCAGGTGGGCGCTTCTAGAACTACCCCTGGAGGGCGGTTCTAATACTGCTCCTGGTGGGCGCTTTTAGAACTACCCGTGGTGGGCGGTTCTAATACTGCTCCTGGTGGGCGCTTCTAGACCTAACCCCGGCGGACGCTTCTAGAACTACCCCTGGTGGGCGCTACTAGAGCTACCCCTGGTGGGCGCTACTAGAGCTACCCCTGGTGGGCGCTACTAGAGCTACCCCTGGTGGGCGCTACTAGAGCTACCCCTGGTGGGCGCTACTAGAACTACATCTTGTGGGCGCTTCTAGAACCGCACATGAGGAGTACTTCTAGAACTGCCCCCGGTGCAGGTGGGCGATTCTAGAACTACCTCTAATGTGCAGTTCTAGAACTACTGCTAATATGCAGTTCTAGAACTACCCATAGAGAGCGCTTCTAGAACTACCCCTGGTGTCTGTGGGCGGTTCTAGAGCTACACCTGGTGGGCGGTTATAGAACTACCCCTGTTGCCGTGAGCAGTTCTAGAACTTCTTTTAGTGTGCGGTTCTAATACTGCTCCTGGTGGGCGCTTTTAAATCTACACCTGGTGCCGGTGGACGGTTCTAGAACTACCCCTGGTGGGTGGTTCTGAAACTACCCCTGGTGCTGTGAGTGGTTCTAGAACTTCTACTAGTGTCCAGTTCTAATAATGCTCCTGGTAGGTGGTTCTAGAAGTACTCTAGTGAGCAGTTCTAGAAATACCCCTGGTGCCGGTGAGCTCTTCTAAAACTACTCGCAGTGCTGTGAGCACTTCTACAACTACCCCCCTCGTGGGCACTTCTACAACTACCCCCCTCGTGGGCACTTCTACAACTACCCCCCTCGTGGGCACTTCTACAACTACCCCCCTCGTGGGCACTTCTAGAAGTACTCCTAGTGTCCAGTTCTAGAACTACCCCTGATGCCGATGTGATCTTCTATAACTACCCTTGGAGGGCGGTTCTAGAACTACCCCTGGTGCCATGATCGGTTCTAGAACTTTCTTCTAGTGTGCGGTTCTAATACTGCTCCTGGTGGGCGCTTCTAGAACTACCCCTGGTGGGTGGTTCTAGAACTACTCCTGGTAGTATACATCTATTCTATATTTTTAGATTTTAACTATTGTATGTACATTGGTGTGAGTGCCTGTCTCTAGGGTGTCTTACTTAACCGTGTATTTATTATAGGTTTTTTAATTTCCTATTTATGCATAATTTGACAATTTTGTTCGGTTGTTCTTGATTGGTTCTTTGACATTCCTAGTTTGCCTATGGGGTCAATGCACCAAAATGAGTCATCTAGCGTCAATGAACTTTAACCACCTTCACTGCACACGTCAGTGTTGTGCCCTTCTCCCCCGCCCCCCCAAATAGCTGCAAAGTCCCACCTGTATACTGGAGCCCAAGACCACAAGATCACAAGATCACATGCTGGATCTCTGGCACTCATGAAGTCATGTGCAGGGGCCTCAGGAGCCTCCGAACACCACACTGACATCTGTCTGCTCTCCTCCACAACTGAGCAGCATCCGAAACCCAGCTAACAGACATTGCTGTCACTGCAAACACTCATTGGATTAACTGACACGATGTCAGCAAGTTGCTGAAGATCTGGATACTGCAGCCATGAGATCTGTGGCAGCATTAGGCAGATGGGACACTACAGCTAATAGAGAGTAAGAGTGCAACAGAGATGGCCCTAAACTGCATTTAAAGGGTGTCAGGAAAACTTAGTCAGACTTTGCAGCCCTCTGGCGCCCCCTTATCCTGCTGGTCAAACACGGTATTGACTGAGGATAAGCAACAGGGCGCAGCTGCTCTCATTTATGTCGACTATTGTGGCACGTGATGTGACAGGACGTATATATACCACCAGTTCCGTCCAGGAACGTATATATACCTCAATCCCACCACCCTCAACCACAATATCACATAAATACACCGTATGCTGCCACCACCGATCTCTTAACAGGTGGATCGGGTACCAGTTAGGTAACGTGAATTAGTGGGTGAGGAACGCGTTTGCTCGACATAGGACAAGAAGAACGAAGCTGGTAAATAATAATTTACTCCCGAAAGTTGGCAGTGTTTACAAAAGATATACAAGATTTTATAAAAGACAATTTACATATATGCATAAAACAGTTATTAAAATAAAAGGGGTAAATAATAGCAAAACCTGCGCCACGAGGTGATGGTCTCAGATTCTGTGGCGGGACGGCTCCCCGGAAATTAGGTGTGATTCCTCCATGCAGCGAGGAGTGCTTGCATCTGACGTCCCTGGGTTGGAATGAGCCAACATGGACATTCTGGTTTTTAGTAAGGAGGCAAAACACTAGGACACACCCATGTTGTTTACCTCACGCGGGGGCTCTGTTTTGTGAACCCACCCAGCTGCACAAGACATAAAAATCCTTCATCTTCCATATCTTGGTATGGGGGAGCCCCACATCCAAGATGAATACATCATTTTTTTATTTTTTTTTTTAAGGTTGAAGGAAGACTAAGTCCATCTAGTTCAACCCATAGCCTAACATGTTGATCCAGAGGAAGGGAAAAAAAAACCATGTGGAAAACACTAAGCTCCACATTGGGGAAAAAAATTCCTTCGACTCCATACGACAATCAGACTAGTTCCCTGGATCAACGCCCTATCAAGGAATCTAGTATTTATAACCTATAATATTATACTTTTCAAGAAAGGCATCCATGCCCTTCTTAAATTTAAAAAGTGAATCACTCGTTACAACATCATGCAGCAGAGAGCTCCATAGTCTCACTGCTCTTACAGTAAAGAATCCCCGTCTGTGATTATGATTAAACCTTCTTTCCTCCAGACGTAGAAGATGCCCCCTTGTCCCCGTCTCAGGCCTCAGAGTAAAAAGATCAGTAGAAAGGTCTTTGTACTGTCCCCTCATATACTTGTACATAGTAATAAGATCACCTCTAAGCCTTCTTTTTTCCACAGTAAATAACCCCAAGTGTAATAACCTGTCTTGGTATTGCAGACCCCCCAGTCCTCTAATAACCTTGGTCGCTCTTCTCTGCACCCGCTCTAGTTCAGCCATGTCTTTCTTATATACCGGAGACCAGAACTGTACACAGTATTCTAAGTGTGGTCGCACTAATGACTTGTATAGAGGTAAAATTATGTTCTCCTCATGAGCATCTATGCCTCTTTTAATGCATCCCATTATTTTATTTGCCTTTGCAGCAGCTGCCTGACACTGGCCACTAAACGTGAGCTTGTCGTCCACCAATACACCCAGGTCTTTTTCAGTTACAGTTTTGCCCAGTGTTTTACAATTAAGCATATAATTATACATTTTATTTCCTCTGCCCAAGTGCATTACCTTACATTTATCCCCATTAAAGCTCATTTGTCATTTATCAGCCCAAGCTTCTAGTTTACATAGATCCTCCTGTAATATAAAATTGTCCTCCTCTGTATTGATTACCCTGCAGAGTTTAGTGTCATCTGCAAATATTGAAATATTCCTCTGTATGCCCCCTACAAGGTCATTAATAAATATGTTAAAAAGAAGGGGGCCCAATTCTGACCCCTGTGGTACCCCACTGTTAACTGAGACCCAGTCTGAGTGTTTTCCATTAATAACCACCCTTTGTTTCCTATCACTGAGCCAATTCTTAACCCACATACATATATTTTCCCCTATCCCCATTGTTCTCATTTTATGTATCAACCTTTTGTGTGGAACCGTATCAAAAGCTTTTGAAAAGTCCATATACACAACATCCACTGCATTTCCTTGGTCCAGTCCCGAACTTGCCTCCTCATAAAAACTGATCAGATTAGTTTGACAGGAACGGTTCCTCGTAAATCCATGTTGATATTGGGTCATGAGGTTATTCTTCTTCAGATACTCTATTATAGCACCTCTTAGGAAACCCTCCAGGATTTTACACACAGTAGAGGTTAAGCTTACTGGCCTATAAATTTCCAAGTTCAGTTTGTCCCCTTTTTGAATATTGGCACCACATTTGCTATACGCCAGTCGTGTGGACCCTGTTATTATTGAATCTTTAAAGATTAAAAATAATGGTCTATCTATGACGTTACTTAATTCCTGCAGTACTCGCGGGTGTATCCCACCTGGGCCTGGGGATTTGTCAACTTTAGTGATTTTTAGACGCCGCCGTACTTCCTGCTGGGTTAAGCAAGTGACATTTAATGGAGAATTTTTGTTATCACTAATCATGTCTTCGGTCATGCGATTTTCTTGTGTAAATACGGTTGAAAAAAAAATCATTTAGCATATTGGCTTTTTCCTCATCCTCATCCACCATTTCACCCAGACTATTTTTAAGGGGGCCAACACTATTATTTTTTAGTTGTTTACTATTTATGTAGTTAAAGAATATTTTGGGGTTATTTTTACTTTCTCTGGCAATGATTCTCTCTGCCTCAATCTTTGCCGCCTTGATTTGCTTTTTACATAATTTATTTAATTTTCTATATTTATTTAATGCCTCATCACTACCTACATGCTTTAGTTCTCTAAATGCTTTCTTTTTGTCACTTATTGTGCCCCTTACAGCTCTATTTAGCCATAGTGGTTTCCTCCCATTTCTAGCATGTTTATTCCCAAAGGGTATATATTGTGCACAGGTCCTATTCAGGAGGTTAATAAATGTCTCCCATTTGCTTTGTGCAGCTTTATGTCTCAGGATATCGTCCCAGTTTATTGCACTAAGATCATCTCTCAACCGTTGGAAATTAGCCTTCCTGAAGTTTAGGGTCCTTGTAACCCTTCTACTACACATCTTATTAAAGGTTACATGAAAATGTATTATTTTGTGATCACTATTACCCAAGTGACCCCCAACTCGTATATTTGATATGCGGTCTGGCCTATTGGTTAATATTAGGTCTAGCAGTGCCCCCCTTCTTGTTGGGTCCTGAATCAGTTGTGAAAGGTAATTGTCTCTCATAGTTGTCAAAACCTATTACCTTTGCTTGAAGTACAGGTTTCTGTCCCCCAACGTATTTCAGGGTAGTTGAAGTCTCCCATAATAATGACTTCTCCTTGAGTCGCTGCTTCATCTATTTGCTTTACGAGGATATTCTCCGCTACTTCCATTATTTTTGGAGACTTATAACAAACCCCTATCAGTAATTTATTATTTTTTCCCCCTCCCCTTATCTCCACCCACAGGGACTCTACATTTTCATTAGATTCACATATATCCTCCCGCAAGACAGGTTTTAAGGATGATTTTACATATAAACACCCCCCCCCCCTCGCTTGTTTGTACGGTCATTTCTAAACAGACTATAGCCCTGTAAATTAGCTGCCCAGTCATGGCTCTCGTCCAGCCACGTCTCAGATATTCCTACCATGTCATAATTATTTTCCAACAAAATTAATTCTAATTCCTCCATTTTGTTGGTGAGGCTTCTGGCATTAGTGTACATGCATTTTATGTATCTCTCTGTACCTCTATTCCTTCTTACTTTATTGGCTGTTCTAACCCCACCCCCAATTTATTTGTGCCCAGGTCACTATCTGCACTATCTTCCCCACCTATAAAATGAATACCCCCCCCCAATCCCTAGTTTAAACACTCCTCCAACCTTCTAGCCATTTTCTCCCCCAGCACAGCTGCACCCTCCCCATTAAGGTGCAGTCGGTCCCTAGCGTAGAGTCTGTAGCCAACTGAGAAGTCGGCCCAGTTCTCCAGGAACTCAAATCCCTCCTTCCTACACCAGTTCTTGAGCCACTTATTTATCTCCCTAATCTCCCGTTGCCTCTCTGGCGTGGCACGTGGTACCGGTAGTATTTCAGAGAATACCACCTTGGAGGTCCTTGCTTTCAGCTTGCAGCCTAATTCCCTGAAGTCATCTTTAAGGACCTTCCACCTACCTCTAACTTTGTCATTTGTGCCAATGTGCACCATGACCGCTGGGTCCTCACCAGCCCCTCCCAGTAATCTGTCAACCCGATCAGCGATGTGCCGGACTTGAGCGCCAGCTAGGCAGCACACTGTTTGATGATCCCTGTCTTTGTGACAGATTGCCCTATCTGTTCCCCTAATAATTGAGTCGCCCACTACCAGCACCTGCCTGGCCTGCCCTACTCTCCTATTTCCCTCTTTACTGGAGCTGACACTCCTCCGGCTTTCAGGATACATGCCTTGCTGCAGCAGTGCTACCCCTGTACCATCACTCCCCTCATCTGCCAACTTTGCAAACTTATTGGGGTGTGCCAGATCAGGACTAGCCTCCCTTGCACTCTTCCCTCTACCCCCCCTTCTAACTGTCACCCAACTAACAGCCTCACTGTCCTGCAGCTCCAGACTACCACCCTCCCCCACATCTACCCCAGTGAGCGGCTGCTCAGTGAGCAGCAGACTCCTTTCCATGTTGTCAATGGATCTCAGTGTTGCCAGCTGCTCATTTAGATCCAGTATCTGGGCTTCCAAACGCACAACGTGCTCACATCTCGCGCAGCAATAAGCAACCACGACCGGCTGTTCAGGATTGCCTACATGTGGCAAGATGTACACTGGATAGCATTGTCAATAATGGAGCTCATTTCCTAATGGGGATTGCAATAGACAGAATGTTAAGTAAAAAGAAAAGCAAAGAATTAATGAAATACAGACAGCAATTCAGTCCAAAGTCCTGCCTTCCAAACTTCCTGAATCCAAGTCACTGAAAAATAAGTCACACACTTACTTTCGTTCGCACTTACGCTCTGGTCACACTCCGCTCGTTCACACTCGCAAATTAAGAGATTTAAAGAGGTTTTGTTTTGTTTTTTCCCCTTTTCCAGCAATACACCCTTCACCTCAATGCACTTCCAAAGGCAAGTTTGCCGTCACCAATATTGACGGAGATTGATATCAAATATAATATTTCTATGACGTTCAGAAGCTCAGAAACCATTTCCTAGGTTTCTGGTGGTTTCCCAGTTATGAAAGATACACCATCATAACTGGAAAAAGGCGAGCATCCCAAAAATGTGGTCCATGTGTTTGTGACAGTCATGTGCATTATTAAACTTGACATTAAAAGTTTGTACAGTTACACAATAGGGCTTTGGAGGGGAAATCCAGTGTAAACCAGTATGCTTGCCCTGGGCTGAGGTTTATGGCGGTTATAAAAATTCCTTGTTTGGGGGAAGCAAGAGTAGAGTTCTATGGAGGTCCCTTCCAAGTGAACAGGGGACGGAGATTTAAGACATCTCTGGCTGTCCTTTCAACATTTTTAAAACTAGGACAAAAATACATTTTGCCTGACAAAGGGAATGTCACTAGGTTTATTGCCACCTGATCTGAGCACAGCACAACGTGTGGACAAAGATCCCCAATTCCAACGACATGTTGCTCTCTGGGCTGACTGATGTAGTTTTGATAAGTGATCCTCCACCAGCAGGAGACTGCCACCAGAGGACTAGTAAAGCTGCTGCCATGTAGTCCAACCCTGTCCCCACAACTGATGAATAGCTCTGTACACTGTGCATTGGTAGCTTTCTGCCTATCAGTGGTGTGGGTTGGGTTATAAAGAGCCCAGCATTCAGAGAATTAGATCTGCAGCAGACACAGAGTATGTGCCCACGAAGCGTTTTTCAAGAGGATATGCTGCAGAATTTCCGCAGCGTAAAGGCTTTTTTAGCGCTATGTTATCCGCCCCCCATGGTCCCCAATGTGATTACGCAAGTTCAATGCCCATGCTGCGTTTTTTTCCGCAGCGTTTTTCCGGCGGGGAAAAATCCGCAGCACGCTCATTAATTTTGCGTTTCCGCAAGCGGAATTGCCTTTGCAGTGCAATTAAAAACTCAAGGCAATTCCGCATGCGTTTATCCGGGAGAGGACATGCAGAAATGAAGCAGAAAATTTCTGCTTCATTTCCACAGCATGGGAACATAGCCTTACTCTGAACTGCACCAAGCGATCCATCACTGTAATCAGGATCTCTGCCCCTAAATCACCCTGCTCTCAGATGGGGCAGCAAAATCCTGGTGACAAATTCACTAACCCCATCCAGCTTCAGATGCAAGTATTAGAATTGATTCTGATGCTCAAAATTAAATGTAATGGCCAGTGGCTAATGGCAGGCAATAGGTACAGCAAAGTGTGGAAAAGTTACCTGCAGGATTGTAGGGAACTAACTTCTCAGTGTCGGGGTACTGCTGCTCGTCTGTCTTATCAGAAGTGCCAGAAACCTAGTGGGGAACAGGAACCAGGTCACAAGCTTCATTTATCCAGGGTTTACCATTAGGTTCTCCATATAGGATCTGAAAAGTAGTGTTGAGCCACCCCCGTAGTGTTCGAGTTCGGTTCGTCGAACACCCGTATGTTCGCCGAACACCTTCGAACACTGTTAAAACCAATGGCAGGCAAACAAAAACACATAGAAAACACCTTCAAAAGGTGTCCAAAAGCTGACAAACTGCTCAGTAGACACAACTAACACATGGAAAAGTGACAAGTACAAATAGTCATGCGAAAAGAAAAGAGGTGGAGGAGTAAAAGGAGGGGGAGACACAGATATAGGCATGTCATGCCCTTCTAAAGCCAAAAAAATGCGAAGCTAACACGGCCAGTCCGTTCCTGCCCGTGCGACCTCCGTGACGCCGGGTTTGTGCCAGAGCTGCGGTGGACCCTGACGGCTAGCACCCTCTCCCAATACTGGTGCCTGTCCGCTGGTGGGTCGAGCGAGCCCCCCTGCGGTGGAGACAGGTCTAAGCTTTTTAATTTAAATTGTCTCTCTAATTTGAATGAGTACACTTTAAATCCTTTTACAAGGATCTATTGGAGGGCAAGCCTGATGCCAGTAGCCGCGGGAATTCCAGCTCTAGTAGCGTCCACTAAAGCTGCTGCAGTTAAAAAGCTTTTATAAGATCGAGCTCGGCGGTCCACCGCAAGGCGTCCTACCGCCAGTCCCAGGCCCTGTGCCTTGGGGTGCCTCCCCGAAGCTCTTCACTGAGTGTCCCGGGGGCCCGAGGCATTTCCTTTGAAAAAATTAAGTGTCCAAACTACAGGTGGTGCAGCTTGCTTAACAGTTGGGATAATCCGCTGACTAGCAGACACTGCTACTAGGTCCAAAGTATTTCCTGGGCTAGATACAGTTAAAAATTTGTAATTAGATACTCTCGTTGGATGCTGAGAAAGCATTCCATAGAGTCTCCTGGCACGCCATATATTATTTTCTTAAAAAGCTTGGGGTAGGGATCTAGGGGACCCTTTCATAGGCAAAATCACAGCCCGGTATCGCAATACGTCACCTAGGCTGAAGATGAATGGAACATTTTCATCACCTTTCATAATCACCAATGGGACAAGGCAGGGATGTCCTCTGTCCCCTCTCTTATACATCCTAGTGATGGAGCACCTGCTCTCATCAATTCGCCATAACCCCAATATTAGGTGGATTGAGGTGGCAGGCACAAAGTACAAGTGCTCTGCATTTGCTCATGATGTCCTAGTATATAGCACTCAATCACATATATCCATCCCTGCTGTTATGGCTGAAATAGATCACTTTGTTACATGGTCAAATTTTAAAATCAATGCAGCGAAGTCTGAGGCCCTCGATGTCTCCCTCCTCAAATCCATACAGGATTCCATCCAGTCCAACTTTCCCTTTGCCTGTCCCTCACAGGGTATCAAATACTTAGGAATTCGTATTCATAGAGACCTCTCCCGTCTAGGTTATCTTAATTTTGGGCCCTTTATTGAACAACTCCATACAGACCACGGTTGGCAAGTTAGAACTGTAAGATTCACTACGTGAACCACTGGTGTTTTGTGGAAAAGCACATGTACACTGTGTTCCAAATTATTATGCAAAAAGTGTTTAGGAGTGATAAGGGAAGAATTTGTTTGTTTGTCAGTTAAACTCATTGATGGTGATGTGTGTCAGGGCTCTTTATATCACTGTAAGCAATTGCAGACACCTGTGCTAATTAGTTTGGCAGGGGTGTCCAATGAAAGGCAAGACTTCTTAAGAAGGCTGTCCCACATTATTAAGCAGCCTACATTTTCTGCCAAAATGGGAAAGAAAAAGGATGTGTCGGCTGCTGAGAAGCAACAAATTGTGGATTGTTTAGGTCAAGGCATGACTACAATCAACATTGCCAAGACACTTCATCCTGATCATCGCATAATCAAGAAGTATGTAGCTGATTCACAGTACACATGTGTGCGTGCTGATAAGGGAAAATTGAGGACTCTTTCCTACAGGCAATTACGTCAGGTTAAAAGAGCAGCGGCAAAAAAGCCTGGTCATAGCAGCAGACAACAAGATGCAGGGTCCTTCAGAGGTTTGCAGCTGTGCGCAAGTTATCCTGTCGACCTCCTCTATCTAATGTACACAAGCAGAAAGGGCTACAGTGGGCCAAACAATACATGAAGACTGACTTCAAAACTGTTTTGTTCACCGATGAGTGCCGTGCAACGCTCGATGGTCCAGATGGATGGAGTGGAGGATGGCTGGTTGATGGACACCCCATGCAAACACTGCTACGGCACCAACAAGGAGGAGGTGGAGTAATGTTTTGGGCTGGAATCATGGGGAGAGAGATTGTCGGCCCCTTTAGGATCCCTGAAGGGGTAAATATGAACTCCATAATGTATGTGGAGTTTCTCAAACAGCACTTCCTGCTATGGCTCAAGAAGAAGAACCGTGTATTCCGCAGCAAGATCATTTTCATGCATGATAATGCACCGTCTCATGCTGCACATAACATCTGCATCTCTGGCTGATATGGGCATAAAAGGGGACAAAGTTATGGTGTGACCCCCATGCTCCCCTGACCTCAACCCCATTGAGAACCTCTGGAGCATCATCAAAAGGAGTGTCTATGATGGCGGGAGGCAGTTCACATCTAAGCAACAGCTCTGGGAGGGTATTCTGTCCTCATGCAAAACAATTGAAGCAGAAACCATCCAAAACCTGACAAATTCAATGGACGAGAGAGTTCAGAAGCTCCTTTCGAACAAGGGGTCCTATGTGCAAATGTAACATCACCTAGAATAAAGTTTTGAGCTGAAAACTGTTTGATTACAGTTTGTAATAACCGGCTAATGCTTATAATTTCAAAAATGACCATTTTTTTGCTCTTTATTAAAATGAAAAGGTTGATCGTAGAGTGTGGGGGATCTAAGAGTGTGGCAACCCAGTAGTCAGGATTATTTCGAATTCTCACAATTCGAGGGTCATGTTGCAGGTAGTGCAGCAAGAAGGCACTCATGTGTCTTGCGCATCCAGGAGCACCAAGTCCCTGTTGTGTTGGTGGTGAGGTAACAATCATGCTTCCTTCCTCTGCCCTCTCCCCCCAACCTCGCACAACAGAAATGTGATCAAGGTCTCCCTCATCTGATGAGTCTTCCATCAGTTCGTCCTCCACTCCTGCACCTTCCTCACTAGTTTGGCTGCTACCATGCGCCCTGGTAAAACCATCTCCCCCACCCTCACATGCCTGCCGCCTTGGTGCTGCCGACCATCTGGACCTTGCAGATGTTAGCCCTTCCTCATGCAACTCCTCCTCCTCTACTTCCTCCACCTCCTCTTCTGCCACCACCTGACTCCGAATTCTGTTTAACATGTGCTCCAGCATGTAAATCACCGGAATAGTCATGCTGATAATGGCATCGTCAGCACTAAACATCTTCTTCGCCATTTCAAAACTGTGCAGAAGGGTGCATAGGTCCCTGATCTGAGACCACTCCTCCAGCGTGATTTGCCCCACCTCTGGATCTCGTTGGCCCAGGCTATACGTCAGAACGTATTGCACCAGGGCTTGTCGGTGCTGCCACAGTCGCTGCAACATGTGCAGAGTTGAATTCCACCGGGTAGGCACATCGCATTTTAGCCGGTGAAGTGGCAGGCCCAACGACTTCTGTAGAGATGTAAGTCGCTGAGCTGCGGGATGCGAATGGCGGAAGCGAGCACACAGCGACCGTGCCCTCTGCAGAAGGCCATCTAGTCCGGGATAGTGGGCTAAAAGTTGCTCGACAACCAGGTTCAACATGTGAGCCATACAAGGCACGCGTGTGACATTGCCTCGGCAAAGGGCCGCACCCAGGTTTGCAGCATTGTCGCACACGACTTTCCCTGGTTTCAGGTCCAGTGGAGACAACCATTCATGAAATTGGTTCTCCAGAGCTGACCACAACTCCTCAGCTGTATGACTCACATTTCCCAGACATTTCAAAGTAAAAACCGCCTGATGACGTTGAGCCCTGCTGCCAGCATAGTAAGGAGGTGTGCAGGATCCCTTCTGCGCAGTTAGAAAGCTTGTGGAATGACCAGACAGGCTTTGGGTGCAGGTGGAGGACCGAGAGGAGGTTGAGGAGGCAGAAGCAGTGGAGGAAATTCGAGATAAATAGGATTGACGCACAACTCATGGGGACGGCAAGACTTGGACAGCAGCCCCTTGTCCTGCTGTCACCATAGTTACCCAGAGCCCAGTCAGCGACATGTAACGCCCCTGTTCATGCCTACTCGTCCAAGTGTCTATGGTGAAATGCACCCTGTCACACACAGTTTCTCAAAGAAGCGGTGATGTGTGCGACATGCTGGTGGAGGAGCGCAGGCACACCTTTCTTTGAGAAGTAGTGCCAACTGGGCATCTGGTACTGGGTCACTGCGACAGACATAAGGTCTCGAAAATCCTCTGTGTCCACCAGGCGGAAAGGCAGCATTTCTGTAGCCAAAAGCTTGCAGATGGTGAAATTCAACGTCTTAGCTTTCTCATGGCTAGGAGGAAATGGTCTTTTACTTGTCCACATCTGAGGGACCGAGGGCTGGCTGTTGTGCTTAGACGGGGTTGAGAAGGGTGTCACCGGCAAACTGCCGGTCCGTGAGGAAGATGCAGGCGGACATGTTAGGTTGCCTTGATCCAAAGGTGGTGCTATCGATGTCGGACAGCGCTGAACACCAGCTGGTGTTTCCACCTCCAAAGAAAATGATGACCTGCCAATCACGCTGGCTGTTGCAGGTAAAGAGGTGGCAGGTCTGCGTCCCAAAACAGGTGTGACTGCTGTCCCCCCAGTCACAGAGGATGAAGAGGCCGCGGATGCACAAGATGTGGCAGACGGCGGTTGGCCCGGCCGGCTAGGCCGCATTGTAGCACAGTGAGCTTCCCACTGCAATTTATGCTTCATATCCATGTGCCGGTTCATGCATGAAGTGCTCAAACTATGTATTTTTTGGCCTCTACTTAGCTTTTGCTGACAAATGTTACAGATAACACAAGTTGGGTCATCCTCATCGATCTGAAAAAATGCCCAGGCTATGCAAGGCTTAGCACCCATGCGACCTGAAGAGCCACCACGACTTGTGGTCAGAGGCAGAGTTGTGTTTGAGGATGCAGTTGTTGACGTGCTTCCAGTACTACGTCTGTCCAGGAAGGCGCAACCTGACCTCGTCGTCACTAGCATCCTCCTCCACCTCCTCTGCTGACCTCATCGACTGGCTAACTGTGGGTTGACAGTAAGTGGGATCTCCAACCTCATCATCATCACCCTGTGTGTTATCACACCCGTCGTCCTCAGAGCCAACCTCTTCCTGCCCTGACAAAAAACTAAAGTTGTCGCTCCAATCAGGTATATGAGTCTCATCATCATCTTCCTCATTGTCTCCACCAACAGGAGTTACAGTTTGGGAACGAGGGTCTACATTATGGTCAGAACCTTCTGCCTCTGGTCCTGGATCCGACTCAAAGATTCTGGGCATCAGTGCAGATCATTTCCTCGTCTGGATTCACAGAAGCTCTGGAGCCGACCTCTAATTCCCAGGCTATAGTATGAGTAAACAGCTCTGCAGACTCCACCATCTGTGTTACCCCATACTAAGACGGGCAGCTGGAGACTTGGGAGCTGTGAGGAAGCAAGTGCGATTGGGGTGACACCTCTGAGGACTGGAGTATTTGTGATGTTGAAGTTGAGGTGGAGGAGAGCCCACTTAAAGGAGCACTTGATATCTGTTGAAGCACATGCTGTTTTTGTGCCTCATCTGGAATTTGTAGCGATTGGCGTGGCCGTAAGAAAGGGATCTTCTCACATTGTCCGCTAAAAGAAGTAGACATCTTAGTTTGGCTGGAAGATTGTCTTTCTTCAGCAGATGTTACTGTTGCTTTAACACCTACCCCATGGATACAACCTTTCTTTCCCTTCCCAACATGCCTATTCCCCTTTCCACAAGCAGCAGGCCTTTTTCCACTCATTTTGGTGGTTAACTAATTGACAACTCTGGAGTTGTTTGCACAAAAACAATGAATGGGAACCGAGCAGAGCTGAGTGGCCAAACTGTGGTATTAGCCCAAAAGTATTGGCTGGGTTAGATGCAGAAAAAAATTATTTTGAATTTGCAACCTGGTGGAGGTTAGTATAGATGGACTAATAGAACAAGTCCCACACACTGCTACAAGCCAAAATATTTTTTTTTCAGAGCAAGAAGCAGATAAAAATTATTTTGAATTTCCAACCTGGTGTAGGTAAGTATAGATGGACTAATAGAATGATGCTATGCCCAAAAGGTTTTCCTTCACTAGGTGCAGTAAAAAAATTTGCATTCTATGCACAGGTGGTGTAGCTTGCAACACAGATAGGCTACTCCACTGACTAACACACACTGCAAGAGGCCAAAAAGGATTTGCTTTGCTAGATTTAGCCAAATGCTGTGAAAAAAACTTGCACAGCACTAGTACAGACCTGCCTGGCAAAAAGTGATAGGAACTGATGTAACCTAGTCCTCAAAAGGACTGCAATCACAACTATTCCCTACTCCCAAGCTATCTGTAGATTTGTGCGAAAATTGGCTTGAAATTAACACAAAGTATAGCGCACACAGCAACAGCAGTGCCGTCTAACACGCAGCTGCAGCAGTGAGAAAATGGTGGTGACGGGGAAAATGGCTGGGTCTTATAGGGCAAGGACATGTGACATACACTGCCAATGACACATGCCCTTGCTTGTGTGAAAAAAAGCAGTTCGCTCCGTGTGTGCGCTGCTGATAGGCTGACAGATTGCACCTCCCTACTGTAAATGCGGGAAAGAGAAAAAAAAATGGAGATCTTCATTATTTATGCAGAGATCCATCCCCTGCCCCTCCCCCCACCCCGCTGTACACTCAAACTGCGTATTTACATTAATTTTCAGCATTACTGAGAAAAAATCCAGTTATGATTTTGGTGCACGAACAGTTATCGAACATAACCTCGAACAGCCGAATTTTTCTCAAATTGTTCGTGTTCGCCGAACGGCTCGAACACCGCCCAAAACAGCTCGAAGTTGAGATTGGCGAACAGTTCGAGTCGAACACCGCTCCTCTCTACTGAAAAGGAGTCAGCCAAGTCCTTGTGGCATAGCTGTGGCCTGGCCATACACTATTTGGCTAGCAGCCATCTCTCCCAACATACAGATGAGTTCTCATGTGTTCTGTGGGGAGGAGGGTAATCGCCTGCCTCTAAGCAATTTGTGCCTAGAGAACAAGGAGCGGGTATTTGAACTGAACATTTGTTAGGGCAGCTAGATTAGCCAGATATTAGCCCACTTTAATCAAACAGAAAACAATGGGACTTGTAATTGTGGTGCCCCTGATGGTTCAGTCACCACAGAGATAGTGCACCTCACCCAGAGGTGTGGAGTCTCCTTCTCTCAGGTGAGGAGGGAGTGCTGCCCAGAACCCCAACACCCGCATTCAACACTACACTGCTCCAGGCCGGCTGGAGGGGCAACATGCATGAGCGCAACTGCTGAGCCCTGTCCCAGGCTGGAGTAGGGGGAACCCAGAGGTAGGGGGAACCAGTAGTGGGTGTGGGTGGAGGAAGTAGTTTAAGGGAGCACTATAGTAGTAGGTATATAAAGGGGAGCCATTTTAGGGTGGCAGGAGAGTTCGGTAGAGGAGTCAGTGGAGAACAGTCAGGGATCAGAGTCTCTTTAGGAGCTCTGCTCCACAAGCAGGGCCCAGTGCTAGAGGCCCAGGAGGGGAGCAGAGGAGTAGGCTCCGATCTAAGGAAGGGATCCTAGGGGGTACGGCGAGTGCAGGACGGCACCCGTATGCCCCGCATCTGTCAGAAGACCGGGATCGTAAGCCGCAGGAAGGGGACGGACCCCTGGTCCAGCCGTGTAACTCCAGGTCTTGGCTGGGAGGCTTCTGGCTTATATAGTCATTTGCTGAAGCCTCATTCTAATCCCCGTGAGGGACAAGCAGGTCCGGGAACTCCAACGTACAGGAGGGGCTTCAGAGCACCCAAATGGGATTGAGAGTGGGAAGCACAGGGCAGGAGGGAGACAGACCCAGTGTGAAGACTGTCTAGCTAGGAACACAGAAAGTGGAGTTCTGTCAGGTGCTCCTAATCTACCTGAGGAAGTGCTGAACCCCTGCCTGGTGAACGCAGCGCGACGTGGGGAGGCTGACAACTGTACAGTGCACCAATGGAACTGTCATAAGAACTGTGAGAAAAGACTCGGATGACTGCATCGCACTGCCTCAGTCCATTCTTTATCTGCGCCATCTTTCCCTCCCTGCACTACAACGCCCAGTGCAACTTTCACTGCCTTACACTGCCCAGGAGCAAGCTCTACCTGTGGAGAGCCACACCATCCCTGCTGCCATAACATCAGCTCCAGAGGACTGCTCCGCAGCGGCAGCTCCCTTTGGCTGCCTTCCACAGGTGGCGTCACAAACACTTTCCCCAGATCCTCCAATATCTTCCCCTTTTTACTGACCGCCCTGGGTCACGGACCGGGCCAGCCACGGTGATATCCCCTATACCGGCATCCATAGGCCCAGCTGCCAGGGGGCGCGTCAGCTCTGGAGTCATGAACAAGATAAGTGACCAACCCGTTATCGGTGGGTGAAGTGTGCCTAAAGAACTGTGTAATGATACTGATGTGGTGCCCGCCCCAGAAGAACGGGCGCCATTATGTGCGTGATCAAAGACAACAGTATGGAACCTCCCATCGTGGGCCGGGTCCCAGAATGGCGCCAAAAGCATACCCTGCCCCTTGCAACTGTGACTGTCCGCATAGATGTGTCCGTCAAGGCAGGGAGGCCGTCACAAGGAGTGACCGACAGCAGATTGCCATGGGACCGACCCCGAAAGAGGAGGAGGAGGAGGAGGAGGAGGAGGAGGAGGAGGAGGAGGAGGAGGAAAGAAGGAATGGAGACAGGGTGTGGTCTTAACCAGTCTAGACCAGGGTTCCCCAACTCCAGTCCTCAAGGCCCACCAACAGGTCATGTTTTCAGGATTTCCTTAGTATTGCACAGGTGATGGAATTATTGCCTGTGCAGGTGATGCAATTATCACCTGTGTAATACTAAGGAAATCCTGAAAACATGACCTGTTGGTGGGCCTTGAGGACTGGAGTTGGGGAACCCTGGTCTAGACAGACCGCACCCGGCAGACAACATGGACGGAAGTCAGGATCAAGCCTCCGCCTCTGGCCTGCTGCCGTGGCAAGCGACCCCCCTCACCCTGGAGGGAGAAGCCAGTAAGTTATCCCCGGAGGACGCGGAGTTCCTCCAGAGTGAGATTCTGGAGCTGAGCCAACAAGTGGACCGGGCCCAGCAAGCCGCAGTTACCAAGTGGAGGAGCGAGCTGTTGGAGAAGTTTGCAGCACGGTGTAGAGCAGCACAGGATGCCAGCAGCGGCAACCCAGCGGAACCCGCTGAATACCAGGAGGCCGTGTGCAGCACAGGAGCAGGTGGGAAGAAATCCCCTGTCCCAGACGCTGCAAGCGCCGACCTGCTCCTGGGCTTCCTACACCAACACTCTCCGTACCCCGCCATGCCCTCCCTGGAGCAGCTGCTCAGCCCGGAACCTCCACCCCAGGGCACTGACTGAGGACCTTCCACTTGTTGCCCTCCCGGAACCTCCACTCCCAGGCACTGAAGTCAGGAACCTTCTGCTGGGTTCCCTCGCGGAGCCTCCACCTCCGGCACCTGAGTGGGTGTACGGCGCGCCGGGCTTAGATTGGTCCACCCGGTTTGAGGACCAGCAGCCGTGCACGCTAGTGTTGATCGAGCACTAAAATGCTCGGGTGCTCAAATCTCGGGCCGAGCTCGCCGTGATACTCGGGTGCTCGACCCGAGCAACGAGCCCAATGTTAGTCTATGGGAGACCTGAGCATTTTTGGCATGGCACTCCCGGACGTCTTTTAAAAGCCTAACAAGTGCCCAAAACGATAGTGACAGTGCTCAAATGACATGGGGACAGCATGGGGATCGCCCCAGGAAGCATTTCTGATGCCCAGGTCACTGCTGTCAACAACGTGGTCAGAGGTATTAAGCCACTTTTAAGGGCTCACAATAAAACATTCAAAAATGAAACTGAAACTGCTTTCCTGTGAAATATGTTAAGGAACTTCCTTTCCAGGGTAAAGACTTGTGTATAAGGTAAAATAAATAACCCCCCCAAAAAAATACTCCTCCACACCTTGGGCTATGTTAACAAGTAGCATTTTTTAGACGTTTTTGCACTTTTGTATTGCTTTCAACCGTGACAAATGCATTCACCGGGAAATGTCATTTTAACATTTTACAACCTTATCTGACCATGTGCTGTGTGACACATGCATACAGTGCTGAAAATACATGGGAACAGCATGGGGAATACCCCTGGAAGCATCTCTGACACCCAGGTCACTGCCTAAAAGTGTGCCCATCAGAAATGATCCTTGCCGCGTCAGAAGATGCAGACTTGCAACTATCCCCGTGCAAGTTCTTGTCCCAGGGTATTGTTCAATTGTACCTCCCCCATTCCTTGCAATGCAAGCGCAAGTATGCAGCCTGCCACCCACCCACCCCCAGGCTGCAATACCATACTGCTTGCTTGCTTTCACTTGAAATTGGGCCTTTTAGGCATATGGAGGCGAAATCTGGCCACCACGTCATGGCTGCGTTGGCGGCCTGGAATCCATACTCAGTCCCCAGCCGCCAGGTAGCCGGGCATCCACACTGGGTCCCCAGCCGCCCCGCGGCCGGGTGTCCACACACGGTCCCCAGCCGCCTGGGGGCAGCCGGGTGTCCATAAACGTTCCCCAGCCGCCCCTATTTCTCCTGTCAACTTCCCCCCACACACTTTTCTTAGCCCAGCCTGCTTTAGGGCAGCATTGGACGACACCACCAGAGAACCAGACTCCTCTGGTAGGCCCTGGCTTCTCCATCAGGGGAGTTGAGAGTGCCAAGGTGAGGAGCATGATGATGATGAAAGTTAGCATCTGCTTTGTTTTCTTGGAATGCAAGCATAAGTGTGCAGCCTGCCACCCACCCCCAGGCTGCAATGCCATACTGCTAGCTTGCACTTGAAATGGGGCCTTTTAGTTTGGAGGAGGCCGAAGCTGGCCACTACCTCATGGCTGCTTCGGCAGCGAGGTATTCAAACTCAGTCCCCAGCCGCCCCCATTTGTCCCTCTGTGCCTTATACATAAGATTAAGCGCGTATACCAAAACATTACCTGTGCCCTCCCCAGTGCATTTAGTGGGAAGGACAGCCTATTCCGCTGTAGTGTGTGCATGCCAAACCCCTGTTCATGGTACATGCGAAGATGCCTCCCACCCTGCACCTGTCGTTGCAGACTTGCAACTATACCCGTTCAAGTCCTTGTCCCAGGGCAGTGTTCAATTGTACCTCTCCCATTCCTTGCAATGCAAGCGCAAGTATGCAGCCTGCCACCCACCCACCCCCAGGCTGCAATACCATACTGCTTGCTTGCATAAACGGTCCCCAGCCGCCCCCATTTCTCCTGTCAACTTCCCCCCACACACTTTTCTTAGCCCGGCCTGCTTTAGGGCAGCATTGGACGAGACCACCAGAGAACCAGACTCCTCTGGTGGGCCCTGGCTTCTCCATCAGGGGAGTTGAGAGTGCCAAGGTGAGGACCATGATGATGATGATACAAGTTAGCATCTGCTTTGTTTTCTTGGAATGCAAGCGCATGTATGTAGTAGCGGCTAGGCCTGAGGTGGTCAGCGTTTTGGCGCATATCCTACCTCCTCCGAGGATTTCTGGATGTTTTCCTGCTACTATCACAGTTCTATGACTCCCATTAAAACAAAGCTTCAGGTGAAAAATGATGGATGAGGTAGTGGCAAAGGAGAAGGAGGAACAGGGACCATTCACATCAATATCAGGCCAGTCAACCACATATGTCTTGTAGGATATGTTTCTGTAACAAAAAGGAGCAGTTCGGCTACACAGTTATAGGGCATACAGTGAGTGCAATGCCTACCAAAAATTTTGAGGCACTCCAATGCCCCTTGGAAATGACATGGAGGTCAGAGGGCCTTAACTAAACAGTTTTTTCCATTTATACCAACTGGGTCTCCTGTACACTGTTAGCCTAAGCAGTGAATGGAAGGCTTTCCAAAAATTATGAGGAACTTGCAATGCCCCTTACAAGAGCCATGCAGTACAGCATATTACAAACATAAGTCCCATTATTGGGGAGTGGGTCTCCCATAGTATTTGCTTATGCCTTCCAAGCAAAAGCTTCAAAAAATTAGGAGGAAATGCAGAGCCCGTTCAAAGACTCGTGGAGGTCCCAGTAGCTTAACAAGACGGTTTTAATGCCCCTTACAAGAGACGTGGAGGTCAGAGTGGTATAACAAGACGCTATTAATGCCCCTCAGAAGAGACGTGGAGGTTAGAGTGGTATAACAAGATGCTTTTAATGCCCCTTACAAGAGCCAGACAGTACAGCATCTTAAAAATAGTATTCCCATTATTGGGGAGTGGGTCTCCCACAGTCTTTGCTTATGCCTTCCAAGCAAAAGCTGACAAAAATAAGGACTGAGAAACTTTCAATAATGGCAACACGGACCACGGTCACCCTGGTGGTATAGTGGTGGTGGAGGCTGAGGATAAGGAGAACATAAAACAGCCGAAATGAGGAAGCGTATACCCATGTGTGGGTGTGAAGTGGTGCATGGGAATACACCTCCCGAAATAACACCGTGGATTTGACTTTATGTTACTCTGCTGTCATTTGGTGGTGATGAGAAGTCTGGCCCAATCTAGCCCTTGTTCATTTTGATAAGGGTCAGCTTGTCAGCATTGTCAGTTGACAGGAGAGTGTGCTCATCAGTTATAATTCCCCCAGCGGCACTAAAAACAAGCTCCAATAACATGCTAGCGGCAGGGCAGGCCAGGACCTCCAAGGCGTACAGAGCGAGTTCATTCCAAGTGTCCAGCTTGGATACCCAATAATTAAAAGGCACGAAGGACGCTGGTACGGTCGGCAAGGTACTCCCTCACCATCTTTTGAAACTTTCCACTCCTTGTGAGAGTACCCCACGCCTCAGGGTCTGAGAAAACTGTCCCAGAACGTTGACAGTGTTCCCCTGCCTCTACTAGATTGGAGTTGCCTCTCTCTCGCTTGTACGCTTTGGTTGGTCAACGAACTGTGACCTCTGCCGCTAGCGTGTTCAGATGGGAATTTTTTTTTAACAGTTCTGCAGCAAGGGCCTTCTGGTACAGGCCCATTTTTGTAGACCTCTCCACCTCAGAAATAAGACAGTGAAAGTTCTCCTTGTAGCGGGGGTCTACAAGTGTCACCAACCAGTAATGACTGTCACCCAACATTTTGACAACGCGAGGGTCACAGTTAAGGCAGCGCAACATAAAGTCAGCCATGCGTGCTAGACTGGTAATGGGCAAGATTTCCTTGTCCTCACCAAGATGACGACTGACCATGCTCTCCTCCTCCCCCCTGTCCTCAGGCCACCCACGCTGAACCGACGGTATAACACTTGTACAGGTACTACCATCTACAGCACTTGATAGCAGCTCCTGTTCCTCCTCTCCCTCTGTCCCCCAATGCACGTTGGGATGAGATGAGGCTGGGCTGTGTGTAATCGCCCACTACGGCTTCTTGATCCATCTCATCATACTCTGGCTGCAATGCCTCCTCTTTAATTCTCTGCAGAGAGCGTTGCAAAAGACAGACAAGTGGGATGCTGACACTAATGATGGCGTCATCGCCACTCACCATCTTGGTGGCCTCCTCAAAGTTTGTCAGGATGGTACATATGTCAGACATCCAGGTCCACTCCTGAGGTCTTATGTGTGGAGTCTGACCTGAACATCGACGGCCTTGTTGTATCTGGTACACCACAACTGCTCTCTTCTGCTCACAAATCCTTTGCAACATGTGGAGGGTAGAGTTCCAACGTGTGGGGACATCACACACCAGTCGGTGTGCTGGAAGCTGCAAACACTGCTGCAACACAGCAAGGGCGGCGGAAGCTGTAGCAGACTTGCAAAAATGAGCTGACAGGCGGCGTACTTTCACGAGCAGATCTGGCAACTCGGGGTATGATTTAAGAAACCGCTGAACCACGAGGTTAAGCACATGAGCCAGGCATGGTACGTGTGTGATCTCACCTCAGAGCCGCCACCAGGTTACGGCCATTGTCACACACGACCATGCCGGGATGTAGGTTCAGCAGTCTCAGCCACAGATCTGCCTGCTCTTTCACAGCTGTCCACAACTCACAAGCAGTGTGAGGTTTATCACCTGAGCTTATGAGTTTCAGCACAGCCTGTTGCCACTTGGCGGAGGCAGTACTGCAGTGCTTCCAGCTTGTAACTGATGTGGTGATATCTGAGATGGAGATGGAGGCTGAACAGAAGGAGGAGATGGAGGCTGAACAGGAGGAGGAGATGGAGATGGAGATGGAGGCTGAACAGGAGGAGGAGATGGAGATGGAGATGGAGGCTGAATAGGAGGAGGAGATGGAGATGGAGGCTAAACAGGAGGAGGAGATGGAGATGGAGATGGAGGCTGAACAGAAGGAGGAGATGGAGATGGAGGCTGAACAGGAGGAGGAGATGGAGATGGAGGCTGAACAGGAGGAGGAGATGGAGATGGAGGCTGAACAGGAGGAGGAGATGGAGATGGAGGCTGAACAGGAGGAGGAGATGGAGATGGAGACGGAGGCTGAACAGGAGGAGGAGATGGAGACGGAGGCTGAACAGGAGGAGGAGACGGAGATGGAGACGGAGGAGGAGGCTGAACAGGAGGAGGAGCTGGAGGAGGAGGCTGAACAGGAGGAGGAGATGGAGATGGAGGAGGAGATGGAGACTGAACAGGAGGAGGAGATGGAGATGGAGGCTGAACAGGAGGAGGAGACGGAGATGGAGACGGAGGAGGAGGCTGAACAGGAGGAGGAGCTGGAGGAGGAGGCTGAACAGGAGGAGGAGATGGAGATGGAGGAGGAGATGGAGACTGAACAGGAGGAGGAGCTGGAGGAGGAGGCTGAACAGGAGGAGGAGATGGAGATGGAGGAGGAGGCTGAACAGGAGGAGATGGAGGAGGAGGCTGAACAGAAGGAGGCGGCTGAACAGGAGGAGGAGATGGAGGCTGAACAGGAGGAGGAGATGGAGATGGAGGAGGAGGAGATGGAGGCTGAACAGGAGGAGGAGATGGAGATGGAGGAGGAGGAGATGGAGGAGGAGGCTGAACAGGAGGAGGAGATGGAGGAGATGGAGGAGGCGGCTGAACAGAAGGAGGCGGCTGAACAGGAGGAGGAGATGGAGATGGAGGAGGAGGAGATGGAGGAGGAGGCTGAACAGGAGGAGGAGATGGAGATGGAGGAGGAGATGGAGGCGGAGATGGAGGAGGAGATGCAGGCGGAGATGGAGGAGGAGGAGGAGCTATAAACTATGGGGGCAACTATGACTGACATAGGGCCCGCAATCCTCGGTGTGGGGAGGATGTGTTCCGTCCCAAGGTCCGACTGGGTCCCGGCTTCCACTATGTTTACCCAGTGTGCCGTCAGAGAGATGTACTGTCCCTGGCCACAAGCACTTGTTCATGTGTCTGTTGTCAGGTGGACTCTCCCAGTAACTGCGTTGTTGAGGGCACGGCAGATGCTTTGGGACACGTGCTTGTGTAGTGCGGGGATGGCACACCGGGCAAAATAGTGTCGGCTGGGGACCGAGTACCGAGGGACGGCCACCGCCATAAGATTGCGGAAGGATTCCATCTCCACCAGCCTAAAAGGCAGCATTTCCAATGCAAGCAGTCGTGAAATGTGCGAATTTAGGACTGTGGCCTGTGGGGCGTTAGCTGCGAATTTCCGCTTTCGTTCAAAGGTCTGGGATATGGACAACTGAACGCTGCGGTGGGACGTGGACGTGGATGCTGTTTCTTGAGAAACTGCCATAACAAGTGAAGACTGAGAGGAGGGGGAATCTTTACATGCAGTATGGACAAGGGATTGCCTTGCACACACAACAGGGGGTTCTATTGCACGCACAACAGTAGAAGAAGCAGTGGTGACACCCGCTGACACTGGTCGTGGACCCTGGGTTTCGCCCCACAAAGTCGGGTGCTTTGCTGCCATGTGCCTGATCATGCTGGTGGTGGTCAGGCTGGTAGTTTTGTCACCCCTGCTGATGCTGGCATGGCAGGTGGAACATATGACCTTTTTGGGGCTATCAGCAGAGTCTTTAAAAAAATTCCAGACTCTGGAAGACCTACTGCTTGTACTGGCAACGTCCCTCGTGTTGGTGTTACGGGGAACGGTTGCCCGCCTTCTGTCTGCGGCCACCACACTGCTTCTTCCTGCCTGTTGAGGTACTCTGCCTCCCTCCCCCTGTGTGCTGCTGGCCTCACTCTGCATGTCCTCCTGCCACGTTGGGTCAGTTACTAGATCATCCACCACCTCCTCCTCTTCCACTTGCGCACCACGATGCTCCTCCTCACTTCCTGGCAATTGTGTCTCGCCATCGTCCACCTCTTGTGACAAATTGGCAGCGTCGACTTCCTCTGGCCGTGGCTGTTCAAATATTTGGGCATCGCTACATGGGATCTCCTCTTCCACCACAAGCGTATCAGGCGAGGGGCACAAATATGGAAATGGACCAGTGAACAGCTCTTCAGAGTGTCCAAGTGTGGGATCAATTGCTGTCTGACGACATTCAGCATGGTGGGAGGAAGGAGCATCAGGGTGAGGAGGAGTATGCGGTCGAGACTCACGGCTACTAAGAGCTGACTGTGTGGAAGACAGAGCGGAGGTGGTGGTGCCCATGTAACTGGAAGTATTATCTGCTATCCAATTAATAACCTGTGCACACTGATCAGTTCTCAATACTGGTGTTGTTCTGTGCTTCCCTAATAATTCGGTCAAGAAGTGGGAGCGAGAAGATGTGGCGTTGGTTGTGGCACGTTTTCACCTTGGCCACGGCCCCGTCCTCTGCACAAACCATCACCAGAACGTCCAGTTCCACGTCCCTTGCCACGCGCCTTGCCCATTGTAAAGGAAGTAAAATAGCTTACACTCACACTATCAATGGAAAAAGGGTAATAAAAAGTAGATTAGATCCGTGGAAGAGGAAAACCACAGTTCTATTTCTCTGGCCTACACCCGACTCTTTTAAACAATCTGAACAATCAGGGAGAAACTATTACTGTTTTTCTTTACGTAAAAACTACTAAAACCTGAATAGAGATTTTTTACCATGGGATGGCAAAACCACAGTTATTGTTTACTGGGGTATACCAGACTTTTTTAAATAGATATAATTGCGGCTGAACAGTGAGCGACACACTCAAACCATGTTTTTTTTTAGATACAAATGGGCCAAAGTGGATAATACAGAGGTTTGAACCGTGGAAGTGCAAAACAACACTTCTGTTTCTCTAGCCTACACCTGACTATTTTCAGATATATTTGTGTCTGAAAAATCAGACACGCTTTTTTTTTTTTTTGGGGGGGGGGGGAACAAAAGGTTAATAAGATGGGTATTTGTACAGTGTGAAGGAGGAAAAAAAAAAAAAAAAAAGGATTTTTCCTGTCCCCTGAGACCTGGAGCTAAGTCCAGCAATTTCAGCAACAGGAGCACACAGGACTGTAATGCAGCGTTTGCTGGTATAACCACTGTGTCTCCTATACAGCCTGCCTGCCTGGTAACTGGGATGGATATTAGTCCTGAGAAGGACTGTTTGTTTGATCTGGCAGCCTTTACAGACCCTACACTAACTATTTCGCAGTTTATATCTCTCCCTAAATCAGCAGCGCTGTCTCTACACTGTCTGATCCGGAGCGACTGTTTCCAAGATGGCGGCGCCCGGTTTTAAATACTCGAGGTGACGCTATGCGGCCAACCAATCACTGTAATGCCCACAAACAACATGGCTGCGGCATTACAGTGACTGGCTGGCAATCCCTGCATGTTCATTGGCTCTGTAAAGAGCGCCAAACATACAGGGCGGAGACCCGAGCTCCTGCCCGAGTAACCCGGAAATGCTCGGTGCTCGCCGAACATCCCGAGTAGTGAGATGCTCGGGCGAGTACTGAGCAGTGTCGAGCATGCTCGCTCAACACTAAAAATGACCTCTTGAACAAATTGAAGTTCAATAACAATAGGACAAATTTCATCAGAATTTCTTCCTTTGTTTTTATATTATAAAATACTCATCTGAAGACTTAATAATACAGATACATCGATACAATCAGACACACTGATACAATCAGAATAAAAGTCATCCCAATGTCTATTATGGACATATTGATACGATCAAATGAAATGAACTTTGAGGAAATAGACGTCCGCAAGCGTTTGCTGGTGCGGAAGCAGTGACATGGCCAGATGGCATTTGTCACGATGAAAGGAAGTTCTGCATCGATGTAAGTGTAGGTGGGACGAGGTAGCACATGAAACAGGCAGATCTGTCTGTAAACCAAACAAATGACAAACTACGAACAAACACTATTAACAACTCATATCGCAACAAACTGGTAGAGACTACATTATAAGATGCAATGCAATATACCAGTCTCCTTCCCTAGATATAAAAGACATATTAATACTGTGAGATCGCAGTGCAGCCAAGACATCTCTGTGAGAAAAAGATCCTATTGGAAGAATGAGACGAGTCCCTGCATGATTATATGATCGGAACATGATACGCCTGCAACGCACCCTAGTCACTCGATTGGATGACAGAAGGGGGGGCGCACAAGAGGTGGCACCAACTTTCCTATAAAGTCACGCTGGTTTAGCCGCCAGACGCTGCCGGCAACCCTGCCGATAAGTTTATTACAAAACTATCGTACTATCAAACCAAAAAAGATCATAGACTGTGAGCCCCTGATGACCATGAGAGTCTCATATAAGAATGATGAAACGCGTAGGGCTGAGCATTTCTATAGAAAGTCCTACAAGAGATGATTAGCCAGGCTACCTCAATATAAAGCTCCTAGATCAGGAGAAACAAGCACCGCACCGGTATATGACGGCAGCACTATAACGCCGTTCTGAAGAGAATAGCACAGGACATGGTAAAATGAAGATTATTAATGCCATTATGAGACTGCAGACTCACAATGAGGAGAGATGAGATGGCATGATTTCTAATAGCCAGAGGCCAAATTGAAAAGGGAGTTATACATATAAATAAAGAGATACCCCTAGGAATTGTGACTAATCCCTGGCCTCCCAACAAGACAATATATATAAATGGTTAGCCGGTGAGATAAATTAAAACCATTCACAATAGTCCTATGTTTAGGATAATTTTAGGAAATTTGTGACGGATTTTGGACACTTAAAATCTTTTTAAAATATTGAATAAAGGTTATTTTTTATATTTTACTCCCATTGGATTTGACTGTGAAATACTGCAGAATTATCTTGGAGCATATTTATACTACACTGCTCAAAAAAATAAAGGAGACACTCAAATAACACCTCCTAGATCTGAATGAATGAAATATTCTTATTGAATACTTAGTTCTGTACAAAGTTGAATGTGCTGACAACAAAATCACACAAAATTCATCAATGGAAATCAAATTTATTAACCAATAGAGGCCTGGATATGGAGTCACCCCCAAAATTAAAGTGGAAAAACACACTACAGGCTGATCCAACTTTGATGTAATGTCCTTAAAACAAGTCAAAATGAGGCTCAGTATTGTGTGTGGCCTCCACGTGCCTGTATGACCTCCCTACAACGCCTGGGCATGCTACTGATGAGGTTGCGGATGGTCTCCTGTGGGATCTCCTCCCAGACCTGGACTAAAGCATCCTCCAACTCCTGGACAGTCTGTGGTGCAACGTGACGTTGGTGGATGGAGCCAGACATGATGTCCCAGATGTGCTCAATCTGATTCCGGTCTGGGGAATGAGCGGGCCAGTCCATAGCTTCAATGCCTTCATCTTGCAGGAACTGCTGACACTCCAGCCACATGAGGTCTGGCATTGTCCTGCATTAGGTTTCACCCAGGGCACCAGCATAAGGTCTCACAAGGGGTCTGAGGATCTCATCTCGGTACCTAATGGCGGTCAGGCTACCTCTGGCGAGCACATGGAGAGCTGGTAGGTCCTTTCACAAGCATTTTGGTCGTACTATCACTTCTGGTTGGCCTGGGCTCGCGTCATTGTCGTGCACCAGCTGTGCCAAGGCCTGCATTTTGTCATGGAAGCGTAAGACATTCAATGACTGACACTCCAGGGGAGGCCAAGTCCCCTTCCCAGACCTCCTTCACCAGAGCCAGGCGCCCCGCGCACGCCAGTCGTACAGGAGCTCAAAAGGGAGAACCCCGTTGAGGCCCGTGGAACCTCCCGGTAGGCAAGGAGCAGGTGTGGGAGGTACCGCGCCCAGTCGTGCCCCTAGGAGTCAACCAACATCTTAAGCATCTGCTTCAGAGTGCCAGTTCGCACAGGCCATTGGTCTGTGGGTGGTATGGGCTGGTCACCAGATTTTGCACCTGTATTTGCTTACAGAGGGTCTCCATCAGCTGCGACATGAACTGGGTTCCCCGGTCGGTGAGCATTTCCTGGGGAAAACACACTCGGAAGAACATCTTCAGTAAGGCGATAGCCACCTTGTCTGCCCGAATGGATGACAAGGCTACCGCTTCCGGGTACCGGGTGGCATAGTCTACTACCATCAGTATGAAGCGTTTCCTTGAGCTGCTGGGAGTGGCCATTGGGCCAGCCAAATCCACAGCCACCCTCCTGAAAGGCTCTTCGATGATGGGCAGAGTTACCAGTGGGGCTTTGGGCCACCGCCCCACCTTCCCCACCCTCTGACAGGTGTAACACGAACGGCAGTAGACAGTTACCTCAGCCCCCAACCTTGGCCATTAGAAATGCTGGGCTAGCCTGGCCTTGGTCTTATGGATCCCTAGATGTCCAGCCATCGGAATTTCGTGTGCCATCTGCAACAAACTCCACCCTGAACGGATAGGGTACCACTAACTGTCGATCCCTGGGCCACGCCTCCGGTGAGCCTCGCTGGACTGCTACCCGGTATAGCCATCCTTGGTCCCAGACCACCCACTGGAGGACCGAGTTCGAGGGAGGCTGTGCCGCCCGCTCCTCACGAGGCTTCAGGCTGTCAGTCTCTAGCGCCACCTGAAACCCCTGACTGGACATGGCCAGAATAGACAAACCTGCCACGTCTCCTGGCCTCCGTCTGACCCGGCAGCCACTTGGTCAGAAGGGGAGAAGCAGTCGGACTCCCGAGGGGCCACTAGGGCCCGGGTGCCGCCACTGCAAGCAACAGTGGCTACGGCCGCTGAGACCGCGGGTAGCGCCCGTTTCTCCTCTGCTTCTGACCAAGCATCTGGTCTAAAAGGACTACCCTGGCCCTCTAACATCCTGGTTGTGGAGGAACCCTACCATGCGGCCTTACCTGGGAGCCCTATCTCTCCTGGAACTGCCCCGCCCTCCATGGCATGCTCCCCCTCTGCAGCTGTTTGCCCCTTGTCTGCCCCCTCTGCAACAACCTCACAGGACAAATTTCTCCAGCCTGCCGTATGGCCACATTCTGAGGCCTCATCACAGCTGACTTGATTGATCTCGTCCCCCATGGGGAGAGAGGTGTTAGGGGCTCAGGGTGGTAGTTGTGGTGAGGGGCTGCTGTGTTCCCACACTCTGGCTCCCTGATAAAGACACATGTCCCAATTCTCCTGTGCTCTGTATGTGGTGTGTAACACTCACGTTTTGGTTCCAGATCTCTGCTGTCTTCGGTTCTTCCACCTCAGGAACCACCGCACACACATTAGGGAACTTCCACTCCATTTTATAAAAAAGAACTTTACTTGAACGTTTGAATACAACTTCATACAGCATTGATCACATACACCTTGGCGATGGACAGCGCCGGCTTGATGCCTCCAATCCCGGAGCCGGCAAAAGTTTTATCAGGTATCAAATCCTAGGGTGACAACAGTTCGGGCCGCACAAGGGTCATCTCAGCACCAGTGTCTCACAGTCCCATTGCTCTGGCGTGGCCTATGGTAACAGTCTGAAAGTTGTCAAGGGACCTCCCACCACCCCCACTCACACACAAAACAGTGGACAGATTCTGGGACGAGGATCAACTGCTCTCATTAGGGCCCACATGTGATCGACCCAGCAGTCTGCAGGACACCACTGCATACTCTGGAGCTTCTTCCGGTATGACTCAGGAGTCAAGTTGTACTGCCAGACCAGAGCCTGCTTGAAGTCCTCATAGCTCAGGGTGGTCTCACTGTGCAAGTACCCAAAGATTTCCAGGGCCTTACCCCTAAGCTGAGGGGTTAGGAACCGGACCCACTGTTCCTCAGGCAGATGGTACTGATGGCAGTTTTTTTCAAATGCCAGCAAGAAAGTGTCCAAGCCCCCTCCTTTGTGCAGAAGGGAGAAGTCATTCGTCCATAGCTTCGGGACTCGGATCTCAGGGGACTTGCGACTGGCTGGGGCCTGCAGTTGGAGCTGGAACACATCTTTCTGGTGCTCGTGCTCCCGCTGACGTTCTGCCATGAGGGTCTCATAGGTGGCCCTGTCTCCAACCTGGAGACTCGCTAGGGAAACTTGTATGAGGGGGTCAGGTGGTGGGTAGCCCACTGCGGGACCGACCACTGGTGAATCTCTCTCTGGGGGGCCTAAGTTGGACTCCCCTTCTCTTAGAGTAACATGGTCTTCCACCTCCTCAACACCATATGGTGCATTGGCCATCTCCTTGGTTTTGGCCCTGGTGCCACTGGCCATCCTTGCACTCTATGGTCAGTGACACCGAACTGCCACCTGATGCACCCACACACACCTTACAGTATTTGCACTCGGACTGTCTAGTGCTGAGCTGATCTTAAGTGTCTGAGTAGGCGTTACACACACACTATTATCTTGATCCCACCGCTTGCCACCAATGCAAAGAAATTGGCAGCAGGAGGGACCCCGCAGAATCCTACCACTGCCGGAACTGATGAATCCACACCCCACCACCTGCCTGACGTCACAATTACGTGAGACGGAGCACGTGGTACGGATCTGTCATTTGCACCATCGTGACATTCCGCACCCCCTCGAGGACGTGTAAGGTCAGATTGGTACAGTTCTACACAGACAATGGGACCTCTGCTTATAAAATATATAATTCCCGGCATGACTATATTCTCAACTACAGCTGGAACTTTTATGCTGAAAGGGGCCCTGCCCACACATTCCCCTGTCATGACTTCACTGTGGGCTTGGCACCACTTCATGGTTTTATTAAGATCTCTAACTTCCACAATAACTCCTCGCTGGTTGATCGCAGAAGTTTCCATGTAATATCACATTTCTTATTACAAATTTACCTTTCTTTAGAGACTAGACATGACATATCTTCGGTTGGTCATTCCTGCCTTCTTGCATCATAGCGCACCCGTACTGTTCTCAGATAAGGAAAAATATGTATATTGTTCCTTAGCTAACCCTGCCACTAAAAATATGTATCCTATCACAATCAGTGTTATAGAAACTCTGATATTCCATATTTCATTTCAGTGCCTACCAGACTGCAGCTTGAATACATGTGCAAATGTAGATGAGCTAAGCTTCCAAGGAATTCTAGGAGCTGTATCCTTTTCACCCAGGTGTCAATTCATCACTCCTGTCTCCATTTTATATGGTGATTAGCCTGAACACTTGGTGGATCCCGCTATTTGCATATGGGCAATTGGGAAGAGTGTAAGCTCTTGCTCCTTTGACAAATGGTAGATAGGGGAGGAGGGAAGAGTGAGTGGGATTTCGGAGGGGGAGAAAGAGATTCTCAATATTTCTATGACCGTGACATTTCCCATTCTCTTGGGATCTCGAAAATCTAGATTATGAATAACTAGGACATGCTATAATTCAATACCGAGTTATGGGAATACTGTATCTGACACAAAGGGCATGCTGCATGGCTGGGGTCCAAAGGGGGTCTTGCTGTGGCAGCTTCTTGGCTGAGAGCTGCTGTGAGACATTTGTCACTCGCTGCCTCTCTGCCCCCTCCCTTCTTAGCTGCAGAAGTGTCCAGTTACAACTGTATGCTGTAGACCTCTATAATCCCGCCAAACAGGGCACAATGATTGACATGGGGTTAAATTTTCAATATTCTTCTCAAGGCAAAATCACATTAAAAAAAGATGGCATCACTTGCTAACTTCTGTGATCAACCAGTGAGAAGTTATTGCAGAAATTATAGATTTCATAAAACCATGATGGACAGAGATGAGCCCACGTGAGGTCATCACAGGGGAGTGTGTGGGCAGGGCCACCCCTTCAGCATAAAAGATCCAGCTGAATATGGGTCTATACTCATGCCGTGAGATACATATTTGTAAGCACAGGTCCTGCTCCATAACAGTCCATTGGAGCACCTCTCCTCCAGGTAAATTGAATAGTCTCTGATCTGTCTAGTAAGTTCTTCCATTAATACCTTTTATTTTGTGTAACTGTATATGTATTGTACTGTCCCTCTTTGTAAAATCCTTTGTATATTTTTTCATAAACCCTGCCTCCTTTTGGATTAAATATAAAATGTATTAGTCCTGTTTCTTCTGTTCTGTAATCGTTCCTCCCCCGAAGCCATACGCTACCAGAAAGCAGGAGTCCGATCAGGCCTGTATTTAGAACTGATCGGTGGTGGCAGTGAATACTATTAATTGGGTTATCGTGAAGCTGGCAATGATCGTATGGGGGCATATACACATTCAATGCGTTGAAATTCGGAGGCGTGTACGCCATACGCTCACGGCTTGCTTGCCAGTAACTACATAGTGAGTAATCAGGATAGTCTGTGTGTGCAAATCCCTGACAAATTGGTGGCAGCGGTGGGATATTGTAAGATCTCGCCGATGCCTTCCCCCATAGTTCACTATCCAGCTACATCTAATTTTCCTACTTGTCAACTGGGCATTCTGCATATGGGCTGCTTAGATTGCCCTCTTTTGTCCTATTGCAGAAGAGGAGGTGAGAGGGGTGAAGGAATGCTCCTTTACTAGTGGCTTCAGAAATTGCAATATTTTCTATGACACGGTGCAATACCACATTATTATGCTATATAGTGAAAATACCAGTTTCCTTCAAAGCTCTGATTCAGATCAGTTCAAATATAGTCGAGACAGGGACCTTCAGCATGCCACCAGCTTTCATTTTAACTCATCGGCCTCATCCCAGAGCGCCAATGGGAGCCAGCGGCATTTAAATGGTTAAGAGCTGCGGCCGAAACGAAGCTCTGACTGCGACTGTTAGAGATAAAATGTCAGCTATATAGAAAGGGTTGTCCACTACTCAAACAGCTCTCAATCACAATATTTCCTACATATAAAACAGCTATAATCACCTTTTGTGCTGTTGCTGTTCTACCCAAGTCTGCGCTTAGTCTCCCAGGACTCGAGTGACCTCATATCACGCAGTCAGTAGCCATTTCACTCTCACTTCCTTCAGACGAAAGGGACACCCTAAAGAAGTGTAATCTGCTGCTGCTCTCTGGCTGTCAGTTCTGTTCAAAGGATGAGAGAGTGATGCAGTTGTAGCGCCCAGAGGGTTCGGTCGCTACAGGGGTATTGCACCTTAACCAGAGGTGTGATATTCCACTCCCAGGTAAGGATGGAGTATGGACCAAGGCTCAGTTAGCTGCATACACACACTCCTCATTTCCGGGGGACAGTTCGCAGATGCTCCCATTTATTGCAGGCACAACTGACCATGTCCCTGGCTGGAGTGGGGAGGGGGGAGAGAACCCGGTGATGCAGGAGCAGAAGGGGACGGTTTCTGGAGCATAGGAAGGAGCTCATTGGTTGCAGGTCACCTGAGCTCAGACACAGTGAAGCAGATAAAAGGTGGGGGCCATCTTAGGAGAGTGTTCAGTCGGTTAGTTCAGAGAGGGAAGAAGTTCAGCCAGAGAGGGCTGACAGGGAGCTGAGGCTCAGCTTGGGCTCAGCTCCACGAGGCAGGCCTAGAGAAGAGGCCGGGGCCAGGAAGGAGAAGAGGAGAAGGAGAAGGAAGGTGGAGAGAAAGAGGAGTAGAAAGGCTCCAGAAACAAGAAGGCAGAAGGGACCCTGAGAGAGAGAACTACATAACCGGACACTGGGATCCGAGGCTGTCAGGGTTGCAAGCCCGGCAGCAGATAACCTACCTGCGAGGGATTTTAGATCCCTGGGCCTGAGAAGCCTAGAGGCTCCGCCACACAGAGGGACTGGTACAGCACAGAGAAGCAACAGGTACCTAAGGCCCGAGTTGCAAGCCATACAGGCGTAGTACACGGCCAGCTCAGGGACGTGGGCTATCACACCACTAAAGGGGGAGATAGTCAGCAAGGGCAGAGAGAACGGTAGGCCTACCCACTCACCCTGACCAGTGGGGCTCGCCTGAATGTTCTCAGACACCCAGGCCCATTCCTACCCTGTACTCCTGTTGGGTCATAAGTACCACCTACAATAAAGACCCTGGACTGTTTGAAGTAGACTCTGGACCTTTATTATTGCGGCCTGCACCATCACCCCCAGCATCCTATTACCTGCTCTGAGGCTACACTCTTCCCGTGGGGAGTTATCCTATCCCTGTGCTGCATATCTACATCAGCCTCAGCGGTCTGCCTTGCAGCGGCGGTCCTCCCTGACCGCAATCCACAGGTGGCGTAGTCTGACATTCAAAACCCTACAAATAGATTGTCACAACATTTGGTCTGACCACCCTGAGCCACGGGATCAGGTTGCCACTACTACCCCCATCATCACACTGAAGCCCGGTTCCAAGTGCCCCACGGCCCAGGGGGTGAGTCACAGTCACTGATTGGCTGCAGGGATCCTATGATTAGTCATGCATGTGACTCGCCCCCTGAGCCGTGGGGTACCCGGAACTAGGCCTTCTAGTGTATGGTGCTGATGGGGGTAGTAGTGGCAACCCGATCCCGTGGCTCAGGGTGGTCAGACCAAATGCTGTGGCAGTCTATTTATAGTTTTGTGAATGTCCAACTACGCCACCCGTGGATTGCGGTCAGAGATAACCGCCGCTGCGAGGCAGACCGCTGAGGCTGGTATTAGTGTGCAGCACAGGGATAGGATAACTCCCCATGGGAAAAGTGTAGCCTCAGGGCAGTGAAAGTGAATGCTGGGGGTGATGGTGCAGGCGCAGCATAAATCACACAGAGTCCAATGATTCAGTCCAGGGTGTTTTACTCACAGTTGATATCCAAGTCACTTCTGTCAGCAAGGACTGCCCGAGCCGTGCTGTGTCCACCAGGTGAGGAGCTCGGTCAACCCCCAGGCAATTCAGGAGTATGGCACAGGACCCCCTTCTGTCCTTTCTCTGGCCTCTCGTGCCCCACCAGTGTCCTGACTTCTGTCCGGCTACCGCGGACCGTGTCGGGTAAGCATTGGCCTTCACTTCCCGCTATCCTATATGGTGCCTCCCTAGCAGGTTTAGCGGGGGGTCACACCAATAAATGGTCACAACCTCCGGTTCTTGGCTGAGGGTAGATTCGCCTCCACCAACTTAGGGATCCGGTACCTTTCCACGGCCTGACCCTTTCACCCGGTATAATGGGGTTTGCAATGGTTGCTGGCCGTTCTGCACTCTTAGGATCCCTCCTGCCTTCTTGTTTCTGGAGCCCTTCCACTCCTCTGTCTCTTCTCCTTCCTTCCTTCTTCTCTTCTTCTCTCTGGCCCCGGCCTTCTCTCTAGGCCTGCCTCATAGAGCTGAGCTCAGGCTGAGCTGCTGCTCCCTGTCAGCTCTCTCTCTTACTACTCCTACTATTCTCCTAGACTTGAGATGGCTCCCACCTTATATCTGCTTCTCTGTGCTGAGCTCAGGTGACCTGCACCCAATGTGCTCCTTCCTATGCTTCAGAAACCGTCCCCTTCTGCTCCTACACCACTGGGTTCTCTACCCCCTCCCCACTCCAGCCAGGGACATGGTCAGTTGTGCCTGCAAAAATGGGAGCACCATCGAGCTTTCCCCCGGAAATGGGGAGTGTGTGCGTGTGCAGCTAACTGAGCCCTGGTCCACACTCCATCCTTACCTGGGAGTGGAATATCACACCTCTGGTTGAGGTGCAATACCCCTGTAGCAACCGAACCCTCGGGGTGCTACACATGCCCCAGGAGACCAGACACAGACATCACTGGAATGGCGTTGGCTGCAGGGTTCCCGTGATATGTCATGCATGCTCCAGGAGACCAGACGCCGACATCACTGGAATGGCGCCCGCACCAGAGGAGAGCATAGCTGCTATTTCACATGATTGAAACCGTAATTAAGAAGGGGTTGTCTGAGTAATGGACAACCCCTTTATTTCAGTCTGCATCAGACACGTGTGGAAGGAGTTCAGCTCCTGAGCCGCCTCCACATGCAGTCACCTCAGCGCGGACGTACAGTTACGCCCATATATGCAAAGGGGTCAAATTCATATAAAACATTAAATGTTATTCTGAATTTATCTGCCTTTCATTCATTTCTAACAGTAAATCCTCATAGTAGTTGGTGCTCAGTTTTTCAGATTCAGAGCTCCAAATTTTCATAAGCAAAATTAAAGGGGAGGCATCATAAAAAAAGTTTTGTTTAAATGCATTCAAAAAAGTTGGCAATATTTTCCCATATCAAAATTTATATTTAAAATTAGAAATCTTAGAATTTTTTACACTGACCACTGAGGCTATTCTATGTTCACATGTCCTGTTCTTTCAGGAAATCTACATTAACAGCAATAAACTCACTTAGACACTATGGGCCTCATTCAAAGCCAGAATACTAGTGTAAAAAGCTTTGAAAAGTCACAAAGTTTTAGCGCAACTCGAAGCTGGGCTGAAATTGTGACTTTTTAGCGTTCACACTCCATTTTCACCCAGCCCTGATAAAGTGGGCACCAGCAAAATTTTATAAGCTGTGGCATTCTCTGTGCGACATATCTTACTCCAGTCACTGACTGGAGTAAGATTATTGGCAAGGCACACATGGAGACACACAAGGCGCTCGCTAGTTCTCGGATAGTCCTGATTCATTGACCTCTGCATGACTCTAGCACACCGACCTCATCAAGATTAGCATGAACACCACCGGTCTGAAGTCAGGGCCTCTGTTTTGCATTGAAGCGTCCAATGAGCTTGTACAAAGATCATTGGGTGAAGGGGAGTAAGGTCAGGTGTGACATCAACTGTGATTGGTGGAACCTGCGTTATCAGCTGTATGTTACCGGTCATTGTAATCCGGCCTCTGATAAAAAGCTTTGCTGAAAATTCTTCCAGAAAGGACAGAAGTAAATGTGTAAAATAGCCCTGGTGGCCAGTGTGAGAACTGCAAGATTGTGAGAAGAAAGTATGAAAACATTAAAAAAAACACACGGAAAACAAACTAATTTAAACATTTTCTGATGACTAGATCTGAGCGAATCCATTCAACGGGAATCAAATTCATGTTGAATTTTTGTGCCTAAAATGAATGTCACCTTTTGAGACATTGCAGAAGATTGCATCAGTCAGAGAAGACGGGCTTTCCCAGAATGCCTTGCTGCCATCATATTAGGTCTCATCTGCATTGCACGTACGAGTTGTAGCAGTTTTAATGGATAGAACGTGTACTCAATGTATGGTGCTATTCACACACCAGTGTTTTTACACACCCCTTGTGTCCATACAGAACACACAGAGCCATGTCCATTTTTTTTCCGGCAGCACGGATGACACAGAGGTCCAATAGTGGTCTATGGGTCTGTCAGTGTGCCATCAGTGTCCTGTACAAGTTTAACATTGTATAGGAGAAGCTTTGTAATTTCTTTATCCATCGGTGAAAAACACTGATCGAAAACTGAGGACACCGGTACCATTTTTTCACGTACAGGTTTAAACCCTGCACATGTGAATGAGGCCTAACATAGTATAGCTCAGACAATTAAGAAGGACTATTATAGCAAGTATAAAAGCAGAAGCAGGAAAGGAAGCAGCCATTTTGTGGTGAACCTGGATAGAGAAAAGTACATCACAGCTCACAGCCTAGCCATAGAAATAGGGAGAGAAAGCCATGAAACATGATAGAAAACAGACAGAGAGAGAGGGCGACATCAATGCAGTGAAGGGGATTAGTGTGTTAAGGAAAAAAGGGAATGGCGTCACACATGTTTTTCAGGGCAAGTAGAGGCTTTGGAAGACATTTGCAGAGAATGGAATTTCCTGGGAAAACTCTGCAAATGTAAGTTTCAAAAGTCTTGCTCATCTTTACTGATCGGTCATTATCCATTGGTGGCAGTTTTACCTATAGTATGTTCCCCTCCATACAGGGCAATAACTCCCCTGTGGGCCTCATTGTTCCAGTTACCTTACACATCTTCCTTTCGTGTAGTGCACATTCCCATCATCTTCATGCTTTCCCATCCTGCACAGCCGGCTGCAGCGGAGGAGGATCAGGACAAATTCCTATCCTCCTCCTTGAGGGATAAGAGGGAATGTGGAGCCATCACCCTGCTCCATGCTGCTCTACTCCTCCAAGCTAATTACTCTAAAGGCAAACCTGGGACTGAGCTTTATATTAACTCTTCTCCTCCCGCCTTCTGGATGCTACATAGCTAATCTGTTGGGTTAACCCTGTAGTGTGTAAAGTGCTGAATTATACAACAGTGATATGTCTTCTACTCACAAAAATGGTGTAAGTGTGATGAGTGTTTTTGATCAGTTTCATCACAGTTTGGTCAGGGTTCATTAGCTTTTCTCAGCTGAAAATAAAACTGATGAATGTTTCTCCCCCTTCTCATAACCAACAGTCCATTTCATGACTGGCACACAGATGACATCCAAATGCTGTCCACATTTTTTGCGGCCTAATAGACTTGCATTGGTGATACTGTATATAATTTTGTGTGGACCACTTAGGCCTCATTCAGACATCAGGTTTTTTCATGTACGAGAAAAATGGAGCGAGTTTAATCAGTGATTTTTACCTTAGGTTGGTCAGAATTACATCAGTACTTTTCCCATCGGTCAGTCAAAAACGGACAAACTTCATCCGAGTTCTGGCCCATCTTTTAACAGACCCGGACACTTTCATTGATGAATTTGATCTGACACTTGAATCATTATAAAACATATCTCAATGAAAAATCATGGCCATGTGAGCATCCCCATAGACTGTCATAGGTACACATGCTACCTGTGAAAAAAATAAAAAATAGCACAGAAACTAACAGGTGAATGAGCCCCAAGACTGTGAAAATACACTGGCATGTAAACAGGCCCATAGACATGGGTGTACATAGAAATCATGGGATCCCATAGCAGAAGTGCTAGTTGCCCCCCACCCAACAAAAAAAATAACATTCGACGGGGTCACAGAAGAGCAGATCTCACAACTTTCCAGCCTTTAGAAAGTAATTTTCCTCCTACTGAAGCCCCAGATTCCTCTTTCATTGCATGTTTAAAGTATGATACCAACAAAAGTGCCCAACAAACACAGTATGTGAATTCTTTCACAGTACCCTCCACATGCACATAATGATGACCCTACTGTACTCGACTTCAACTCCCCCGGCAAAGTATGGTGACCGTGACACAGTGTGATCCCCCAGCTTTGGCCCCCACACAGCCCTCTATAAAGTATAATAGGTCATCATACAGTATAATGGCCCCACACCTCGCCATGCTGTATAATGGCCCCCACTAGCTCTCCAAACAGTACAACCAAACAGTGCAATGACCCCCACGGCCCTCCACATGGTATGATGGTCCCCACTCAAACCTTCACACTGTATAATTGCTTGCATACAGTATATTGGCCCTCACATAGCCCTCCACAAAGTATAAAGGCTCCCACATAGCCCTCGAAATATTATATTAGCCCCCACATAGCCCTCTATATACTATAATGGGCCCCATATTCCTCCATATTGTATAATGCAAAATCATAATCTTTTATATAGTGTGCTGAACCCTATAGTCCTCCATATAGTATCATGCACTCCCCATAGTCTTCCATATAGTATAATGCACTCCCCATAGTCCTGCATATAGTATAATGCAATCCACATAGTCCTCCATACAGTATAATGCACCCCATATTCCTCCATATACTATAATGCACTTCCCATAATCCTCCATATAGTATAATGCACTCCCCATTGTTCTCCATATAGCATAATGCACTCTCCATAGTCCTCCATATAGCATAATGCACTCCTCCATATAGTAAAATGCACTCCTCATAGTGCTCCATACAGTAAGATGCACTCCTCATAGTCCTCCATATAGTATAATACACTCCCCATAGTCCTCCATACAGTATATGGCACTGCCAATAGTCCTCCATGTAGTATAATGCACTCCCCATAATCCGCCATATAGTATAATGCACTCCCATAGTCCTCCATATAGTATAACACACTCCCCATAGTCCTCCATATAGTATAATGCACTCCCCATGGTCCTATATAGTCCATACAGTATAATGCACTCCTCATAGTCCTCTATACAGTACTATGACCACCACAATGTGTTCATTGATTTAAAAAAAAAATACTCACCTCTCCTCCATGTTCTCCGCTGCTCGGGTCTATGCAGCAAGCATTCTGAAGTGCCTGCACATCTCAGGGCAGTGGATGCCATGTAATGATGTCATAGGGCCCGCTGTACTGAGACGTCAGATGCTGAGGAAGAATGACGAAGTAGGAAGTCACAGGCCCCATAGTACTCGCGTGGCCTATGTTCCAACAATGAGCTTTTGGTTTGCTTTTGACACTAATTATTTTCTGTGGCAAAAACTGAGTGTTTTACAATTCAAGCAAAGTGGATGGGATTTATAGAAACCTCATGGCCACTGTGCTTTAATTTTATTCAGCGTAAACTGAGCTGCGGTGTGTGTATCAATCCACATCATGTCAATTTCTCTTGTGAGTATGCTGAGTTTTATGTGTGGATTTTCCCCATAGATTTTCATTAGATGCCGAAAATCTGCAGGTAAAAACGCACATACATAGTCCTGCATATAGTATAGTGCAATCCACAGAGTCCTCCATACTGTATAATGCACTCCACATAGACCTCTATATAGTATAATGCACCCCATATTCCGCCATATAGTATAATGCACTCCCCATAGTCCTCCACATAGTATAATGCACTCCCATAGTCCTCCACGTAGTGTAATGCACTCCCCATAGTCCTCAATGTAGTATAATGCACTTACATAGTCCTCCATATTGTATAATGCACTACCCATAGCCCTCCATACAGTATAATGCACTACCCATAGTCCTCCATATAGTATAATACACTCCCCATAGTCCTCCATATAGTATAATGCACCTCCATCGTCCTCCATACAGTATAATGAATTCCCCATGGTCCTCTATACATTACTATGACTACCAAAATGTGCTCATTGATTTAAAAAAAAAAAAATACTCACCTCTCCTCCTTGTTTCCCGCTGCTCCGGTCTATGCAGCAAGCATTCTGAAGCGCCTGCACATCTCAGGGCAGTGGGTGCCATGTAGTGATGTCATCAGGCCCGCTGTGCTGAGACGTCAGACGCTGAGGAAGAATGATAGAGGAGGAAGTCACAGGCCCCATAGTACTCTTGTGGGTTATGTTCCCACAATGAGCTTTCAGTTTGTTTTTGACAATATTTATTTGCTGTGGCAAAAACAGAGTGTTTTGCAGTTCAAGCAAAGTGGATGGGATTTTATAGAAACCTCATGGCCACTGTGCTTTAAAGGGGTTGTCCACTACTTTCACATTGATGCCATATCCATAGGATAGGGCATCAATTTATGTTTGCCCGGGGTCCCGCACACAGCACCCCCGCCATCAGCTGTTATCGGTGCCGGCGGTGGCCGCCGGCCGGAAGTGCTTACCTTCCGGTGACTGGTCGCCATGTTGTAGTGGTCGGCACTTGTTAGTGCACATCAAACTGCCATTCAATTGAATGGGAGGCGGATGTGCAGTACCCCGCGGCGGCCACTACAGATGGATGGCCAAACACCGCAGGCAAGTACTTCCGGCCGGTGGCCGCCGCCGCCAGCACCGATAACTTCTGATCGGCAGGGGTGCTGCGTGCAGGACCCCGGCCGATCATACATTGATGCCCTATCTTATGGATATGACTCGCCCCCTGGGCCGTGGGTTACCCGGAACCGGGCAATAGGGCAATAATGGGGGTAGTAGTGGCAACCCGGTCCATGGCTCAGGGTGGTAATACCAAATGTTGTGGCAGTCTATTTGTAGGGTTTTAAATGTCCGACTACGCCACCCGTGGATTGCGGTCAGGGTTAACCGCCGCTGCAGTGCAGACCGCTGGGGCAGATGTAGGTGTGCAGCACTAAGTAGTATAACTCCCCACGGGAGGAGTGTGGCCCCAGGGCAGTATATAGATGGATGATGGAGGGGATGATTCTGACCGCAATAGCCAGGAAACGGAGGCCTCTTAAACAGTTCAGGGTCTTTATTAGAACAGGTGAGACGACCCAAAAACAGTCCCGGCTAGGAGGGGGCCTGGATGTCTGAGAACAAGTGGGAAGCTGGCCCTGGTCAGGGTGAGGGTGAAGGCCTACCATGCTCTCTGCGCTCTTTCTGGCTATTTCCCTCCTTGTGGTGTAACAGCCCACGTTCCTGAGCTCACCGTGTCTTCTCGCCCGTATGGCTTGCAACTTGGGTCCCTTTCTACTCTTGGCCTGGTGCAGCTTTGCTGGACCCTTCTGCTGTGGCGGAACCTCCGGGCTTCTTAGGCCAAGGAACATACAGTCCCCTGCGGGCTGGTTATTTGCTGTAGGACTTGGATTCCTAACAGCCTCGGACACCAAGTCCGGTAGATCAGTTTCTCTCTCAGCCAGGACAGGCTCTCCTCGCCTTCCGTCCCTGGCTCGTGGCTCCTCTACTGCCACACGACCTCCTCAGCTTCAGCTGAACTGGCTCTCCCTTCTCTGGGACACCTCTCACTCCAGAGACAGGTCGTCCAGAACTCTCTAACCCTGCCCCCAGTTCCAGCTTTTATAGGGTCAGCCTGCTCCCCCTACTGACTTGGGACAGGAGGTGCTGCATGCTAATGGTCCCTGACCAGAGAACCTCCCCCTTGCTCTCAGACACAGCTTTATTATACATTTGTGGCATCCAGGCCAGGGTGACACATTCCCCCCTAGTAAAACTTAGTACTCCGGGACTAACAGGAAACACAAATATAGGTTATAAACAACAACATAACATATGTACAAGTGCATTTTGTCCTTAAGGAAACGGCGCTTCCGCGACCGGGTGTCCATTTCACCCAACAAGGCGAAGTCTTTGAGCGATGTGGGGACCTGTCCAAAGCAAACCCCAAACGTTGGGCGTGGCTGCAAGGCAAAACTACCTACTTTGGACCACACGGGGCCACGCCAGACAGGTTTTTCTTCCGTGGCCGTCTTCGCAAGAGGCACCAACTGCAAATATCTACATGATAGTTCCGGTTATTCATCGTCCATAACCTGTCAGTCCATGAGCTAGAAAAACTAGAAAAACATAACTAATAACCAGGGTACAACATAACACATTAAATACATACATTATCCACTTAGATCTTCCAGCGAGCTGGCATTTGCCCCTTAGTGCTTCGGGTTGACCTACGTAACCCACTGTCTGGTGGTGGTCTAACCTGGTTTTTCTCACTAGCGCTCGGGGTGCAGTCACTGGCTAAACTTACAGGCAGGGCAGGCAGCTGTCTGCGGGTCCTCTGGCTTACCGCAGGCATGGCAGGCTCACTGTCAGCAGAGGGTTGACTCTCCTGGGCTGCTGGTACAGGCCCTTCTGCCTCTGGAACTGCTTGTTCTTCTCCACCTTCCTGCTCTGGTGTAGGTTGTTGCTGAGCCGGTTGCAGGAAATGCAGGACGGGTACCACTATGGCACCGTTTATTCGAGTCCAGGACTGAGGGAATTCTCCGAGAATGGTGCTGATCATTTCTTCCTTGTCCTCTGCGGGTTCAAGGTCACTTTGATCCTCTTCTGCACTACGGAGTTGCTCGGGGCACATTTTTAGGTGGTCTCTGGAGACGGTACTAGTGGTTTCTCCTCCATCCTTAGTGACCACGCACACCTTCGGGTTGTCGTGATCAGACTGCAGTACTGTGTAGGGTTCCCTTTCCCACTGGTCATCCAGCTTGTGTAGCCTTCTCTTTCGCTTCAGAACCTGCTCACCAGGTTCCAGGGGACAAGCAGGGACGTGTTGGTTGAAGAGCCTCTCTTGCTTTTGTCTCGCCTGGGCCAGGCTCTTCTCCACACTCTCCTGTACCTTCTTGAACTGCAGTCGCCTTTCCGTATCCCAGTCCGCATCTGGGGAGGTGTCCTTGGGTGTTAGGACTCCCATCTCCAGGTCTATGGGCAGCTTACCTGGTCTGGCTCTCATCAGGTAAGCCGGGGTGCAGTTTGTAGCATTCACCGGGATATGGTTGTATAAGTCTATCAGGTCCGGCAGTTTTTCTGGCCACAGGCTGCATTCCTCCAGGGGCAACGTCTTCATGAGATCAATGACTATATTGTTCATTTTCTCACACATCCCGTTGGTTTGTGGGTGGTAAGGCGTTGTCCGAATCTTCTTACAGCCATAGAGGTTGCAGAACTCTTGGAAGATTTTGGCCTCGAATGCAGGACCTTGGTCTGTCAGGACCTGTTCTGGATACCCGTGTGGGTGGCAGAAGGTTTGCTGGAAGGCTCTGGCCGCCGTTTGAGCTGTCAAGTCTTTTACCGGGACCACCACTAGAAATCGGGAATAGTGGTCCTTGATTGTCAGGGCATAAACGTATCCTGACCGGCTTGGAGCCAATTTGACGTGGTCCAGAGCTACCAGCTCAAGAGGCTGCTTGGTGACGATGGGCCTCAAGGGTGTCTTCTGGCTGGTGCGGTCCTTCCTCCTTAGATTACAAGGGCCACAGTCTCTGCACCACTTCTCTACAGCCCCTCTCATGCTGATCCAGAAGAACCGTCCTCTTAGCAGGAACTCCAGTTTCTTCCAGCCGAAGTGCCCCGCTCTGTCATGGTAAGCCTCCAGGACCATAGCTGCATCTCGCCTTGGGACGACTTGCCAGGTCAGCTCGTGCGTCCAGTGGTTGACGAGTCTTCTGCACAGCTTACCTTCATAGAGGAACAGCCTGCTCTTCTCCTTCCATAGCTGCTTGGCTTCCTCTGGGGCATCCGGATCTAGACGGACGTCTTCTCGGGTCAGCAGGTCTTTCACCATGCGGACTGCAGGGTCACTATCTTGGGTCTTGGCCCAGCTGTGGTGAGGTAGGGGATTGATCATGATGGTTGTTAAGTCTTCCTCCTTCACGCGGTGGGAATATTGAGTGGCCCCATACCGGTGGAATGCAGGGAGCTGTTATGAACTGCTACAAACACTAAGGAAAGAAAGGAAAACTGTCCCTACCATAGGACTAAGCTGATTCCCTACGATGCAGCGGGGGACCTGTTCCTTGTGAACAGACCCGCCTAAGTCCTCGGCTACTCCGAACGCTGACCTATAGATATAAGGGAGGGGTCCCTACAAGAACTAAGGACTGGGATATATTTGGACACCTCCTAGCAGAAATTGTAGCAGAGCAAAGACAAACAAACAAACAGAAGTACTAGTGGTCAAAAGACCAAGCAAACTACAGAGTAAGGTACAAGGCACCTGGCTAGCTTAAGAGTAAATGTAACACTGAAGTCCTGCAAGGCCAGGAGGGCGGAGCTGGATTATATAGGCAAAAAGTCATGTGACCAGCAAAATAGAAAAAACTAACAGGAGGGTTCTAACAGTACCCCCTCTTCAATGAGGATCCTCCGGATCTTCCAGGCCCAGGTCTATCAGGAAACCTCCTGTGAAACGCTCCGACAAGTCTAGGAGCAGAGACATCATCCGCCCTTACCCAGGAGTTATCCTCGGGACCGAAACCCTTCCAAGCGACGAGATACTGCAATCTCCCTCTATGCCATCTAGAATTAAGAATGCGAGAAATTTCATATTCACCTTCTTCCTCCACCGGAGGAACAGAGACAGTGGCGTCCCTATCAGAAACATCAGCTTTTTTCAATAAGGAAACATGAAACACCGGATTAATCTTCCAGGAGGTAGGAACCTCCAACCTAACAGCAGATTGGTTAACTACCTGAAGCACCTTAAACGGACCTACAAACTTCGGGCCCAATTTCTTAGAAGGAATCCTCAACCGCAGATTCCTAGAGGACAACCAAACCATGTCACCAACAGTAAACAAAACCTCTTGACGTTTCCTGTCAAAGTACCTCTTGGATTTTTTGTTGGCCTCTTGAAGGTTACGACGTACATCAGTCCAAACTCTCTCCAAATCATCGGAAAAATTCTCCTCCTCCGGCACAGCCGATACCAATTTGGAGAATGACCCAAACGACGGATGTCTCCCAGTACAACAAAAAAAAAGGAGAACACCCAGCAGAAGAGGATGTATGGTTGTTAAGACCAAATTCAGCCAGTGGCAGAAACTCAGACCACCCCTCTTGATTGTCAGCCACAAAACAACGCAAAAACTGTTCAACATCCTGGTTCTTTCTTTCTGTCTGTCCATTAGACTCAGGATGATAACCAGACGAAAATGACAAATGGACTCCCAACCTGTCACAAAAGGCACGCCAAAAACGAGCCACGAACTGAGGTCCCCTATCGGAAACAATGTCGGAAGGAACGCCATGGAGCCTGACAATTTCTTTAACAAAAGCCTTAGCGAGTGTCCTGGCGCAGGGCAGTTTGATGAAGGGAACCAAGTGACACATCTTGCTAAAACGGTCCACGACCACCCAGATAACAGTGAAACCCTCAGAGGCAGGAAGGTCAGTAATAAAATCCATAGCAAGATGCATCCAAGGAGCACTAGGAACCTCCAGAGGGCAAAGCAACCCCGCAGCAGGAGCATGTGAAGACTTAGATCTAGCACACACAGTACATTGACGCACCCACTTAATGACTTCCTTCTGCCACCCAGGCCACCAAAAACTGCGACCTACAAGTCTCTTAGTCTCCGAAATTCCTGGATGACCTGCCAACCGAGACTTATGACACTCCACAAACAAATCTCTCATAAAGTTCCTAGGCACAAACAACCTTCCATGGGGAGTGTTAGATGGGGCATCCTCCTGGGCTTTCAGAATCCCATCATCCAAAACGGAGTCCAATGCTGCTATCACAACACCTTCCTGTAAAATGCTCTCCTCCTCCTCGGTACCAACCATGGGAGAAAAACTGCGAGATAAAGCATCAGCTTTTACATTCTTGGTACACGGAATGTAAGTAACAGAAAAATTAAACCGCAAAAAAAAAAGTGCCCACCTAGCTTGACGGGCATTCAAGCGCTTGGCAGCATCAAGATAGATCAGATTCTTACGATCAGTAAAAACCTGAATGGTAAATTTAGCACCTTCCAAGAGATGACGCCAATGTTCAAATGCGAGTTTAATCGCCAGCAATTCCCGATTACCAACATCGTAATTAAGTTCGGTCTCAGAAAATTTTTTTGAAAAAAAAAGCACAGGGATGTACTCCATCCTTGTTTTCCTGAGACAAAACAGCACCGACCCCCACCGAAGAAGCATCAACCTCGACCAAAAAAGGCTTGGTCTCATCAGGCTGCATAAGGATGGGGGCAGAACTGAACCTCTCCTTGAGATACACAAAAGCTTCAATGGCCTCAGTAGTCCACTGAACCGTATTCGCACCTTTCCTGGTGAGATCGGTCAGCGGCTTAACAATTATAGAAAAATTCTTAATGAATTTTCTGCAATAATTGGCGAAACCCCAAAATCTCTGTATTGGTTTCAAACTAATAGGCCTAGGCCATTCCTGCACCGCCTGAACCTTCACCAGATCCATCTCAAAGCCCTCACTGGAGATAATGTAGCCCAAAAAACTAATTCTCTGCACAGCGAACTCACATTTCTCCAGCTTAGCAAAAAGTGAATTGTCGCTTAACAACTGCAATACCTCACATGCGCTCTGCCAATGAGACTCCAGATCCGGCGCAAAAATCAAAATGTCATCCAAATACAACACCACATTCTTACCGATCAACGGTCTTAGGATGTCATTAATAAGGTTCTGAAAAAAAGCTGGTGCGTTGGTAAGACCAAAGGGCATAACCAGATTCTCAAAATGACCCACTGGAGTGTTAAAAGCAGTTTTCCACTCATCACCTTCCTTCATACGTAACAAATTGTATGCCCCCCGGAGATCAATCTTAGAGAACCACTTGGCCCCCACTAACTGGTTGAACAAGTCAGGAATTAATGGCAGTGGGTAGGAATTGCGTACTGTAATTTTATTAATTTCGCGAAAGTCCAGACATGGACGTAAACCGCCGTCCTTTTTTTTTCCAAAAAAAAATCCAACAACCACAGGTGACTTAGAAGGTCTAATGTGACCGGCGGCCAAGCTTGTCTGTATGTATTCCTCCAAGGCCTTTCTCTCAGGGATAGTAAGATTAAATAAGCGACTCTTGGGAAGAGTTGCTCCAGGGACAAACTCAATAGTACAATCATAGTCCCTATGAGGAGGCAAAACTTGCAACTCCTCCTCTGAAAAAACCTTCCAAAAATCCTGAATAGGTACAGGTAATTCCCCTCTTTCCACAGCAGCAATGCGACCGTTACAACATCTATCATAACACTTAGGACTCCAAGACTTAATTTCATTGGTAGACCAGTCCAGTACAGGATTGTGCAATTTTAACCAAGGTAACCCCAAAACCACTGGAGCAGGCAAATTATTTAACCGGTTCCCGACCGCCCACTGTAGATAAACGTCGGCGCTTGCTGGGCTCTGTGCAGCGCCGACGTTTAAAAACGGTGGGTGGTCTCGCAGCGCTCAGGACCCCCAGGGTCCTGCAAGCGCTGCGATTCCGGTGCAGAGCATTAGCTCTGACAGGGGACATCATCGGGACCTGATTGGATCAGGTCCCAGTGATGTTAACCCTTTGCTATGTTATATATGCCGCAATCTATAGTGATCGCGGCATATAGAAGATAAACAGAGGAGAGGGGGTCGTCTTACTTACCTCTCCGACGACCCCTGATACCTTCCAGGACCTGGGGTAGCTATGGCAGCTGGAGGTCACATGACCACCTCCAGATCTGCCATATATGGTGTCCTGCCTGGCTCAGCCTGCAGCTGAAGCCTGGCAGGAGACACGGTGTGAAACAGTCAGCAAAGATCTCATGTAATGTAATACATGTCTATTACATTACATGAGATCAGTGATCAGAAAAATAAAAATTAATGTCCCATACAGGGACTAAGTAAAAATGTAAAAAAAGTTAAAAAAAAGTTTTTAAACTGTTAAAAAAAAAATCACAAAATAAATCAAAAATAAATAAAATATTAAACCAATAAATCCGTATATTTTTACAAAACCAAAAAAAGTACACATATTTGGTATCACCGCGTCCGAAACAACACAAGCTATAAAAGTGTCACACTAATTAACTCCTTCTGTGCACACCGTAATAAAAATAAATAAAAAACGGGGCAAAAAAATATGCTTTTTCATCATATCGCCAAACAAAAAGTGGAAAAAAATGCGATCAAAAAGCAAAATAGAAATAAAAATGGTACTGCTGAAAACGTCATCTTGTTCCGCAAAATAAAAGCCGCCATACAGCTCCATCAGCCGAAAAATAAAAAAGTTATAGCGCTCAGAATAAAGCAATGCAAAAAAAATATTTTTTTCTATAAAATTGTTTTATTGTGTAAAAGCGCCAAAAAATAAAAAAAATACAGTAAGTGTAGCATCGCTGTAAATGTACTGACCCGAAGAATAACGCTGCCTGATCACTTTTACCACACGCAGAACGGCATAAAAAAAAACCCTCAAAAAACAATTCCTGAATTGTTGGTTTTTGTTAATTTTACCTCCCAAAAAACGGAATAGAAAGCGATCAAAAAATGTCACGTACCCAAAAATGGTACCAATAAAAATGTCAACTCGTCCCGCAAAAAACAAGCCATCACATGACTCTGTCAGCCAAAATATGGAAAAATTATAGCTCTCAAAATATGGTGATGCAAAAACTAGATTTTGCCAAAAAAAGCGTCCTTTAGTCTGTGACAGCTGTCAATCATAAAAACCCGATATGATTCTGGTATCGCTGTAATCACACCGACCCGAAGAATAAAGTAATCTAATCAGTTATATCACACGTGGAAAGGAGTAAAAAATAAATAAAACCAATTCTTCACCGGCTACTGATTTGTTTATTATGTCTCCCAAAGATCGCAGTAAGGCTCTGCCCACATTTATCCTGCGCTCTGCGCTGAGCGCTTACACAAGAGCTTCCGTGTAAATCTCTGAAATACGTGATTCAGACAAAACCCATGACGGAAGATTCCCTCTAATGAGGCAGATATAGGCCACTGTGGATGCCGTCTGGCCTGGGATCCCACGGTGTCATTTGTTTTAGGTGTGCATAAAAGTGCGGTTGGTCACAGTTTTGTGCACTTCTGAAAAAAAGGACACCGCTAAACAGAGGCCAGACGGAGTCCAGAGTAACTCTGCTGCCTCATTATAGTGAATGGATCCCGCAGGGGTTTCATCTGAATTACATCATTTGGAAATTTAGATGGAAACCCCGATGTAAGTGCTCAGCCTAGAGCGCCGGATAAATGTTACGTAAAATGTTCCCAATAAAAGCTTCAACTCAGTCCTCAAAAAAAGCTAGTCCCCACTCAGGTCCGTCATCTGTTAAAAATATAAGGGACTTCCAAGTTACTGGTAGCAGAAAGGCTCTGGAAAAGCGAAATGGCCCTTGCCCCCCAAAAGAAATTCAGAAAATGTTGTGCTCCCAAATTCAAATGCCTATTCTACAATAATTTGTTCTCCAATTGTCAAATAGCACTCCGTCCCCCCAGATCTCGCCGTATGGCTGAGCGGTACAATACAGCCACATATGGGGTATTGCCACTTTTAGTAGAAATTGTGTGACACATTTCGGCACCATTTTTACCCATTGCCCTGTGTGAAAATGTAAAATCTGAGGGTAAAACATTTTTTGTGGTAAAAATATAATTATGCTTTTTTCACTGCCCAATGGTATAAATTTAAAAATTAAAAAATACTCACTGCTTCCCTAGATGAATTCCTTGAGAGATGTAGTTTACAAAATGGGGTCACTTGTGGGGGTTTCTGCTGTTTAGGCATGTCAGCGACTCTTCAAATGTGACATGGTGTCTGCCACCTATCCCAGCCAATATAGCGCTCCTTTCTCTTCCGAACCCTGCCGTACACCAAAGCAGTGCTTTTCCCCCACATATGGGGTATCGGTGTACTCAGGAGAAATTGCACAACAAATTTCATGGTGCAATTTATCCTGTTACCCTTATGATAATGCAAAATTAGGGAATGAAAAACATTTTTTGTGGGAAAAATGTGAAAATTGTATTTTTACGGCTCAATATTATAAACTTCTGTGAAGCACTTGGGGTGCAAGGTGCTCACCACACATCTAGATAAGTTTCCTAAGGGGTCTAGTTTCCAAAATGGTGGCACTTGTGGGGGGTTTCCACTGTTTAGGCACATTAGGGGCCCCCCAAATGCGACATGGCGTCTGCTAATTATTCAAACAAATTTTCCATTCAAAAAGTCAAATGGCGCTCCTTCCCTTTCAAACCCTGCCATGCGCCCAAACAGTAATTTGCCTCCACATATGGGGTATCGGCGTGTTCAGGAGAAATTGCACAACGAATTTCATGGTGCAATTTATCCTATTACCCTTATGATAATGCAAAATTAAGGGATGAAAAACGGTTTTGTGAGAAAAATGTGAAAATTTTATTTTTACAGCTCAATATTATAAACTTCTGTGAAGCACCTTGGGGTTCAAGGTGCTCACCACACATCTAGGTAAGTTCCCTAAGGGGTCTAGTATCCAAAATGGTGTCACTTGTGGGGGGTTTCCACTGTTTAGGCACATCAGGGGCTCCCCAAATGCAACATGGCGTCCGCTAATTATTCAAACAAATTTTACATTCAAAAAGTCAAATGGAGCTCCTTCCCTTTCAAACCCTGCCGTGCGCCCAAACAGTGGTTTGCCTCCACATATGGGGTATCGGCGTGTTCAGGAGAAACTGCACAATAAATTTCATGGTGCAATTTATCCTATTACCCTTATGATAATGCAAAATTAAGGGATATAAAACGTTTTTGTGGGAAAAATGTGAAAATTTTATTTTTACAGCTCAATATTATAAACTTCTGTGAAGCACCTTGGGGTTCAAGGTGCTCACCTCACATCTAGATATGTTCCCTAAGGGGTCTAGTTTCCAAAATGGTGTCACTTGTGGGAGGTTTCTACTGTTTAGGAACATCAGGGGCTCTCCAAACGCAACATGGCGTCTGCTAATTATTCAGACAAATTTTACATTCAAAAAGTCTAATGGCGCTCCTTCCCTTCCGAGCCCTGCAGTGCGCCCAAACAGTGGTTTTCCCTCACATATGGGGTATCAGCGCGCTCAAGAGAAATTGCACAAAAAATTTTAGGGTCCATTTTTTCCTGTTACCCCTGTGAAAATAAAAAAAATTAGGTCTAAAGTAACATTTTTGTGAAAAAAGTTAAATGTTAATTTTTTTCTTCCACATTCCAAAAATTCCTGTGAAGCACCTGAAGGGTTAATAAAGTTCTTGAATGTGGTTTTGAGCACCTTGAGGGGTGCAGTTTTTAGAATGGTGTCACTTTTGGGTATTTTCTGTCATAAAGACCCCTCAAAGTGACTTCAAATATGATATGGTCCCTAAAAAAATGTTTTTGTAAATTTTGTTGGAAAAATGAGAAATCGCTGGTCAACTTTTAACCCTTATAGCTCCCTAACAAAAAAAAAATTTGGGTTCCAAAATTGTGCTGATGTAAAGTAGACATGTGGGAAATGTTATTTATTAACTATTTTGTGTGACATATCTCTCTGATTTAAGGGCATGAAAATTCAAAGTTTGAAAATTGCAAAATTTTCAAAATTTTTGCCAAATTTCCGATTTTTTCACAAATAAACGCAAGTGATATCAAAGAAATTTTACCACTATCATGAAGTACAATATGTCACGAAAAAACAATCTCAGAATCAGGGGAATCCGTTGAAGCGTTCCAGAGTAATTACTTCATAAAGTGACAGTGGTCAGAATTGAAAAAATTGGCCCGGTCACGAAGGGAAAAACAGGCTCTGGTGCGAAGTGGTTAAAACATTATCTTTCTTATTATTCTAACATTTGGCAAATATTAAAAATTATGGTAATCCTAATTGACCTAAAACGGGAAAGGTTTATTCTTATTTCATGTCAGATTTTGAGAAAAACATGCATATGTGTCTTTTTATATAGTGTATGTAAACTTCTGGTTTCAACTGTATATATGTGCACATCTCATTGCTATAGCAAATCAGTGGGAGTCATCAACAGTGATAAAATAATAGAAAAAAAGGAAGAAAATTGAATCCTTAGAGGAAAAGTAAGATGATTTGTCTAAAAAATGCCAGTGTAAGGAGGCTCGTAAGCTCCCCGGGGAGCCATTGCATGGTTTATAAGCCTCCTTACTCTGGCATTTCACTCTCCTCACTAGGATCTAAGGGGTAAAGTTTTTCCTTCTGAAGTCTCTCACACAGCTAAATCAGATCTCATGCTTTGCACTGCTGAGGGGCAACACCCCGAAACACCATGGCTGCAAATTGAGATTCTAGTTTCCCATTTATCCTAAATCATGTGGAAAGGCTTGTTAAAAGGTTGATATTGACTTTTAGGATTGCTACTTCCAATAGGTGGCACTGGAAGAGACAGTTTGCAAGTTTTGGGTAGAATTTCTCTTCAATAAAAATACTTTTTGATTACACCAGTGATTTTTTTCCTTTCTTACAGACTGGACCAGTCATTGGGGAAGCCCTCACTGTTTCTTTCTGGATAGATTCCACTTCCTACCACTATGAAATGGAATAAATGCTATGTTTTAGAGAAATTAACAATAGTAATGGTAATAATCTGACACCATATGATAGCAAATCCAAGCAACATGCCGTCATTTGTAACAATGGGAAAGCCTTTTTTTAAGAGGTTGTCCAGAATAAGGATGCCATATTTCATCGCTTTGTGGAAAAATAGGTAAATCGTTTCTCATGTTATATTCTCTGAACTGTAAATCATAAACAGTTTCACAAATTTGGTTGAATGCCAGTGGACCCAAAAAAATGCTAATTTCTAATAGTAAATTTAAAAATGACTTTTTTTACTTTTATTTATTTCCAGATAAAGTGAAAGATCGAGGCTCTAATACAATTGGGTCAAGATTGAACCGTGTCGAGGACAAGGTAAGAAAATAAGATAAAACCATATATATTTATATTATGCACAGCTACTACTTACACATACACACATGGAGTACAGGATATACAGACAATTACCACATACTACATACAGAATATTCCTCACTCTCTGAAAAAGTGTAAAATACATAATGGTGCATCCAGACACCAATTCTACAGCGCTGCTCATACACTGCAAAGAGTCTAAATACCTGTGGTCATCTGTGACTTGCACAGACAAGTTAAGGTGGCCACACACAATAACTGAAAGTTGATTGCTGGTTCGGCCGTCCACTACCTCTCCCAACTCTCATACACGAGAAGGTTTGGCTTGGTTAAATGTTAATGTGTTTTCAAAGTGGAGAACTGTGAAAATCACTGCCAAACGGCTCTGGCAGCAGCTTATCACCTGAATAACAAAAGGGTCAGGCATTAAGGGTCAGGCAGTTTGAATTTTACCTCCTCTGACCTCATCTATCAGGGAAGAGTCTGGATGTCCCCTTAGACTATTAGCTTAGTCTATTGTGTATGGAGGCTTAAAGGGGTTTTCCATTACTCAGACAACTACATCTCAATCCATATGTGTGTCCCCCAGTAAAATAATAACACCTATACTCACCTCCAGTGCCAGCACTATTCCAGCGGTGTCTGCACTGGCTCTCCTGGGGATTGCGTGTGTCATGGGTGTGTCAGAAGTGACAGACAGTCATCCTGCAGTTGGTTGCAGGAGATCTCTTCATTTGGCGTTACAGACAACTTCTTAGAATATGTATCTCTAGGACCCAGGGGCTAGCTTCCTCGGGCTAATTAACACCCTGGCCTGGATGTATAAATACCTGTTGTGAGCCAGAGGGAGGTGCCAGCGATATTCATTGCCCCTTGTGAAGGCTTGAGCAAGAGCAGTACTTCTATCTCTCTGGTGCTAGAGAACGTGTGCGCATTTGTCTGGAGTCGAGTAAAGCTAAGCGATTTTCCCTTGTTTGTTCCCCCTTGTTGTCTTTAGTGTTCAGTGGGGATCAACTAGTGCTCATCCTTTCTGTTCCCTAGCCTGAGCCTAATGCCAGGGATAGACAGGCTGAGATATGCGTGCGGCGATTGGTGAAGAACCAATAAAGGGACATTAGTGGAGACAGGGTGACACTAGATCAGCCTAGGAGTTCTCCACTCCCCACTTTCCCTAGTCTGGGTTCCCTTTCCGTTTTCCCTTTGTGTTGCACTTAGTCTTTCCCACACCTTGCGTGACAGCATGACATTATGTCTCATGATTCCTAGGGGCAATCAGTGCTGACTTTACTCTCCCCGCCTTTGGCCAACTTGCATACATCCAGAGGAAGTGAGAGATGTTTCTGCTCTTACTTCCTCCGGATGTACAGGTATGTGCTATAACTGGAGGCAGGAAGAGTGAAGCCAGCGCTGATTGGCAGCAGGGATCACTTGACATAACAATGTCACGTGATCCCAAGGAGAGCCAATGCCGACACGGCTGGAACACTGGAAGGGAGTATAGGTGTTATTATTTTACTGAGGGCAAAAATATATATATGGAGAAGGAGATGTCCGAATAGTAGGAAACCCCTTTAAGTGTTGGCTACTACTTTCATGGATGTGGACAGAAAGCTCTTTCTGAGTTCATTAAGTAGTTCAATCTGACAAAGGTTTCCAATAGAGTTGGTGCGAGTCAATTCGCAGGACCCAGTCCATCAGCCACATCCATAATCTGTGACGGCTGCATCGGAGCCCTGAGAACCACCTCCTACATCCCGGCATCCACAGCTGTTCTACTGATTAGCCGGCCTGATGCAATGTCACATATGCATCATGCTGTAACCATAAAGATGCAGCTAATCAGAAGAGAAGCAGGGAATCTTGGAAGGTAGAAGGCAGGTCTTGAGGCTCCTGTCCAGCATCCAAAGATTACTGACGTGGCTGATGGACCCAGTGCTGCGAAAAGAATCGCACCAACTATAGTTTTCAATTAAAACAACAATGTCTAAATGGCTAACCAATATTGCATTAAAGGATCTATCTACTTTATTTCTCCCCAAAACTGTGCCTCTCTTGTCCATGGGGTGTGTCTGGTATTGTAACTCAGTGCCCCATTGATTTGGTTAGGGATAAGCTACAATATCAGGCAGCGCTCATGGGTAGTGTGAAATGTGTATGGAGTGTGGTCTGTATCTATGCTATTTTCTTTGTTTGAATTTTTTTTTATATATTTGTAGGTAACTCAAATGGATCATAAACTCAATCTCATAACCGATATGATTCACCACCTGATAGCAAACCAACAAAGCGGTCAGTCTACCAACAGAACACCGCACCGGAGCAACTCTCTGAACGACGGGAGCAACCTCTCCAGTACTCTGCTACCTACCAACAGTTACAGTGCCAAGACGAGACCAAGATAATGCATCTTGATGAACAAACACAAACTAGTTCTTCTACTGTCCTCAATGCAGATATTCATTATTTTAATGAATGCATTTATAAGCAGAAAGTAAAATGAATGATGAAATTAGACTGAGTATCGAGTAAGTGTGTAACACTGTAAAGGACGTCTTGTCTATTCTCTGTAGATCCTATCAGGGTTCATTGAAGGTTTCTTAGAGGAAGGGACATGGAACATATGTGTATTGCTCCATGTAGAAACATGCAAGAAAGCATCTGATACATTGATGAATCCTTTCTCAGGAAGATTGTAGCTCATCGGCCTGTGGGATCGTAAATCGCTACGGGTTGTGCTGTAAAACTGGCAATACAACTGAACAATTACCCTGATTTTTTTTATTGTATTAAAATACACTTTTTACATTGATTTTCAATTTTTGGGGGGCCTAAAATGAAAATTCATTTGAGAAAAATAGAAATAAATATTGTACTGTAGAAAATTACACTTCTTTTTTTTTACAATGTATTTTTGGTAAAAATGGTATTAAAGAGTTAATTTTTCTTTATGATTTCTGATCACAATTTTTTTTTCTGGAATATTTTTTGACATCTGATCAAATGTATTGTATTTTCTCAAAAATGTTGATATTTGCACATTGATTGGTTTAAAACAGTGATGGCGAATCTTTTAGAGACCGAGTGCCCAAACTGCAATCCAAAACCCACTTATTTATCGCCAAGTGCCAACACGGCAATTTATCCTAAATATTGAGGTTTTACTGAAGCAAACAACTGATACAAAGAGCAGGCGAGGGCAGCATAGAGCAGCCACAGACAGGAGCAGGGGTAAGAGACTGCAGAAATAAAGAATGTGCTCACCCACATCCTGGTATATATGCTGGCCCTCCCCTCAATCCTGGTATATATGCTGGCCCTCCCCTCAATCCTGGTATATGTGCTGGCCCTCCCCTCAATCCTGGTATATATGCTGCCCCCCCCTCAATCCTGGTATATATGCTGGCCCTCCCCTCAATCCTGGTATATATGCTGGCCCTCCCTTCAATCCTGGTATATATGCTGGCCCTCCCCTCAATCCTGGTATATATGCTGGCCCTCCCCTCAATCCTGGTATATATGCTGGCCCTCCCCTCAATCCTGGTATATATGCTGGCCCTCCCCTCAATCCTGGTATATATGCTGGCCCTCCCCTCAATACTGGAATATATGCTGGCCCTCCCCTCAATCCTGGTATATATGCTGGCCCTCCCCTCAATCCTGGTATATATGCTGCCCCCCCTCAATCCTGGTATATATGCTGGCACTCCCCTCAATCCTGGTATATATGCTGGCCCTCCCTTCAATCCTGGTATATATGCTGGCCCTCCCCTCAATCCTGGTATATATGCTGGCCCTCCCTTCAATCCTGGTATATATGCTGGCCCTCTCTTCAATCCTGGTATATATGCTGGCCCTCTCCTCAATCCTGGTATATATGCTGGCCCTCCCCTCAATCCTGGTATATATGCTGGCCCTCCCCTCAATCCTGGTATAAATGCTGACCCTCCCCTCAATCCTGGTATATATGCTGCCCTCCCCTCAATCCTGGTATATATGCTGGCCCTCCCCTCAATCCTGGTATATATGCTGCCCTCCCCTCAATCCTGGTATATATGCTGGCCCTCCCCTCAATCCTGGTATATATGCTGGCCCTCCCCTCAATCCTGGTATATATGCTGGCCCTCCCTTCAATCCTGGTATATATGCTGCCCCTCCCCTCAATCCTGGTATATATGCTGCCCCTCCCCTCAATCCTGGTATATATGCTGCCCCCCCTCAATCCTGGTATATATGCTGGCCCTCCCCTCAATCCTGGTATATATGGTGGGCCTCCCCTCAATCCTGGTATATATGCTGGCCCTCCCTTCAATCCTGGTATATATGCTGGCCCTCCCCTGAATCCTGGTATATATGCTGGCCCTCCCTTCAATCCTGGTATATATGCTGGCCCTCTCTTCAATCCTGGTATATATGCTGGCCCTCTCCTCAATCCTGGTATATATGCTGGCCCTCCCCTCAATCCTGGTATATATGCTGGCCCTCCCCTCAATCCTGGTATATGTGCTGGCCCTCCCCTCAATCCTGGTATATATGCTGCCCCCCCCTCAATCCTGGTATATATGCTGGCCCTCCCCTCAATCCTGGTATATATGCTGGCCCTCCCTTCAATCCTGGTATATATGCTGGCCCTCACCTCAATCCTGGTATATATGCTGGCCCTCCCCTCAATCCTGGTATATATGCTGGCCCTCCCCTCAATCCTGGTATATATGCTGGCCCTCCCCTCAATCCTGGTATATATGCTGGCCCTCCCCTCAATACTGGAATATATGCTGGCCCTCCCCTCAATCCTGGTATATATGCTGGCCCTCCCCTCAATCCTGGTATATATGCTGCCCCCCCTCAATCCTGGTATATATGCTGGCACTCCCCTCAATCCTGGTATATATGCTGGCCCTCCCTTCAATCCTGGTATATATGCTGGCCCTCCCCTCAATCCTGGTATATATGCTGGCCCTCCCTTCAATCCTGGTATATATGCTGGCCCTCTCTTCAATCCTGGTATATATGCTGGCCCTCTCCTCAATCCTGGTATATATGCTGGCCCTCCCCTCAATCCTGGTATATATGCTGGCCCTCCCCTCAATCCTGGTATAAATGCTGACCCTCCCCTCAATCCTGGTATATATGCTGCCCTCCCCTCAATCCTGGTATATATGCTGGCCCTCCCCTCAATCCTGGTATATATGCTGCCCTCCCCTCAATCCTGGTATATATGCTGGCCCTCCCCTCAATCCTGGTATATATGCTGGCCCTCCCCTCAATCCTGGTATATATGCTGGCCCTCCCTTCAATCCTGGTATATATGCTGCCCCTCCCCTCAATCCTGGTATATATGCTGCCCCTCCCCTCAATCCTGGTATATATGCTGCCCCCCCTCAATCCTGGTATATATGCTGGCCCTCCCCTCAATCCTGGTATATATGGTGGGCCTCCCCTCAATCCTGGTATATATGCTGGCCCTCCCTTCAATCCTGGTATATATGCTGGCCCTCCCCTGAATCCTGGTATATATGCTGGCCCTCCCTTCAATCCTGGTATATATGCTGGCCCTCCCCTCAATCCTGGTATATATGCTGGCCCTCCCTTCAATCCTGGTAAATATGCTGGCCCTCCCTTCAATCCTGGTATATATGCTGGCCCTCCCTTCAATCCTGGTATATATGCTGGCCCTCTCTTCAATCCTGGTATATATGCTGGCCCTCTCCTCAATCCTGGTATATATGCTGCCCCCCCTCAATCCTGGTATATATTCTGGCCCTCCCCTCAATCCTGGTATATATGGTGGGCCTCCCCTCAATCCTGGTATATATGCTGGCCCTCCCTTCAATCCTGGTATATATGCTGGCCCTCCCCTCAATCCTGGTATAAATGCTGGCCCTCCCCTCAATCCTGGTATATATGCTGGCCCTCCCTTCAATCCTGGTATATATGCTGGCCCTCCCCTCAATCCTGGTATATATGCTGGCCCTCCCTTCAATCCTGGTATATATGCTGGCCCTCTCTTTAATCCTGGTATATATGCTGGCCGTCCCCTCAATCCTGGTGTATATGCTGGCCCTCCCCTCAATCCTGGTATATATGCTGGCCCTCCCCTCAATCCTGGTATATATGCTGGCCCTCCCTTCAATCCTGGTATATATGCTGGCCCTCTCCTCAATCCTGGTATATATTCTGGCCCTCCCCTCAATCCTGGTATATATGCTCCTCTCCCCCCCCCCCCAGCCATTGTGCATCCCATATTAAAAAAAAAAAAAAAAAACATAATAAACCCTCCTCCTCACCTTCCTTCTTCTCCCGCGCAGCGTCCTCTCCTGTAGTCGGCACATCTAGCTGAAGTGTATTGCCGCGCACGTACTAGCCAGGTCCGTGCGCGCTGCAGTACACGCTGCCGGCCAATCAGAGGCCAGCGGCCGCTGGCCTCTGACTGGCCAGCCGACGTCATGCTGGCCTCTGATTTGCCGGCAGCCGCTTCTGATTGTCCGGAAGTCGCTAGCTTCTGATTGGCCGGCCAACGTCATGCTGGTCTCTGATTGGCCAGAAGCCGCAGGCCTCTGATTGGCCGGCCGAATTCATGCTGGCCTCTGATTGGAAGGAAGCCGCTGGCCTCTGATTGGCCGGCCGACGTCATGCTGGCCTCTGATTGGCCGGCAGCCGCTGGCCTCTGATTGGCCGGCAGCATGTATTGCAGCGCACGGGCCTGGCAAGTTCGTGCGCTGCAATACACTTCAGCTCGATGTGTTTCCGTCCGAGAGAGATCGCACATCTAGCTGCAGTAGCGGAGCTGGTGCCGGCACTCGGCGGCTCAGAGTTCTCCCCGCCGGCCCGATCCAGTAGCGCTAGTGCTGCGGCCATGGTGCCCCCCAGGAGCGCTCTGCTGCCCCCTCTGCACGCTGCCATAGGTTCCCAGCACTGGTGTAAAGCATTTCTTCTTCTACAGCTGACGACCCAAAATTGGTGATTTTCTGAAAAAAAAAAAAAAAAGGCCAGTCTGCATTATATATGGTGGAAGTGAGAATGTATCATCTGGATAAGGGGGTGGTCTTCACAGAGGGGTCTATAGAGAGATGTCACTTTATAAGGAGCACATAGCATGGAATACCGGGGGGAAGCCTTCTGGCTCCTTATGTTGCTCCAGTCCGGAATGCTCCACTATGGTCCATCCTTCTATAGTTCTTCTCTTACACTTTCTGCTGGTCGGTATATGGACGTATTCGCTCTATGCTGACAGGCACTCCCTTAGTATAGCCCATGTAATGCACAGCACCACAATGTTGTAGGTTCTGACTACTGTGTAAGAAAACACCCACCCAGAGACCGGCCATAATCTTATAGTCTGGGTGTGAATACGCTGTAGGTAGAGCTACACTTTTGTTGTGGAAATTTTGGTAATTTTATTTACCTTTTTGCATTTAGGCTATGTGCCCACGATGCAGAAATGAAGCAGAAAATTTCTGCATCTCCCTGGCAGAAAAAACGCATGCAGATTGTACATGCAGATTGTACATGCGTTTTTCCTGCAGAATACATGCGGATTCACATGCGTTTCCGCATGCAGATTGACAAGCGCTTTCCAGGCGATTTTAGCATCACTTGGAAAGTGCTTGACAACTAGGTCACACTGTATAAATCCATGCAAACAGCATGGATTTATATAGTGTGAACCGTAAAAATGAAAACAAATAAAGCTATACTCACCCCTGATGCCCGACGTGGCTGCAGCGCTGCTTCCTGTCTGGTTCCTGGATGCCGGCATATCGCGAGACAGAGCGGTGAAGGGCCTGCGGTCACATGACTGTGACGTCACCGCAGGTCCTCAAGCGATGCCGGCATTCAGAGAGAAGCCGCCGGACAGGTGAATATAAACTTTATTTGTTTTTTTATTCTTTTTTTACAGGTACAAAGGTACAATGGTACCCAGGTCTGGAGGATTGTCTTCTCTCCTCCAGAACTGGGTACCATCCGCACATAGAGACGCATAGAAGCCGCTTGTAAAAATGTACAGTCGCGGTTTCTATGCGTCTCAATGCAAGTCAATGGCGGGAGTTCCGCTGCGCTTCTGCAAAATTAAATGACATGCTGCGGATTTTTGCATAGAACATGCGGAATCCCCTTGGGGACCATGGGGTGCGGATTACCTAGCGTTTCACAGGCGAAATTCCGCAGCATAAACGCTTGAAAAACGCTACGTGGGCACTCAGCCTTACCCGAATGAGGCTTGTGAGAAATCCTTAAATATGCAGCAGATTTCTCCTGTATGATGCTGACCAATCATAAGCAAGCAGCAACACTCAAAGAAAAGAAGAACACGCCCCCACCATAGCTCAAAGCGGGTTTCTTAGGGTATAAAGCTACGTTCTCACTATGAGTTTTTAGTGAGTTTTTACGCTGCATATTTTAGAAATAATGCAAGTAACCTATCTTAATGGGTGCAGAAATTCTGCAACATCAAAAACTCACCAAAAGCTCATCGTGGGAACCTAGCCTAAGATGTGTAATGATGGAGAGTCCTGATCTCCTGGTCTAACCTTCTGCATGATTAGAAAGCAGAGGTAACAGCTCTTAGACAAGGAAGGAGCCGCACAGCTGAGTTTCTCTGTGTCACATTACAAACCCTTTTATTGACTCTCCTGATTATGGAGTGTGCCAGTATCACACTTATGTCTTCTGTGCTCAAGCAACTTGTATTCTTTCTGCAGTGATATTAGGCTGTTATTACACCTCACACAGGAGCAGTGTGTTCTGGGTTACTTCTATGGTGAAATGCAATGACGGTCTGCTCTAATCTCACTGCAGAATGAGTACAAGTTGAGCACAACGGATCTAAGTGTGATACTGACACTGTGCTCTCATTTCTGGACAGGCAGTTTGGGATAGGCGCAGAACAGCAGAGGTGAGAGTGCCATAAGAGGAGGAAAGCTGTTAGAAAGGTTTGTAATGTTGCACAGCTAAACTCTCTTGTGCTGCCCCTTCACCCACAGAGACCTTAACTGAAAGGTATTAGTCAGTTGTGTGCTCTAATCATGCAGGAGGTTAGCCCAGGAGACCAGGTCTGTATCCTTACATCTTAGACACTGAGAAATCTGCTCTAAGCTATGGTGGGGATGTGATCATCTTTCTTTTCAGTGTTGTCGTCTGCTTATAATTGGTCAGCATCATGCAGAGAGAAGAATTTCGCACCCCCAGTAAAAACTCTGATAACATCTACTTGGACTTAATTTTTTTTAACTCATTAGGCGCCAAATACTTTCATTGCTAATATCTCTGCAAATGAAAGATAAAATAGAAAGAGCATGGATGAGATACCAGGACACTGTGTGTGGCACTTTATTATTATTATTTATTATTCTAGCTCCATTTATTCCATGGTGCTTTGCATGTGAAAAAGGGGGTATACATAGCAAACACAATTGCAAAAATCTTGAACAAAAACGCAATGGCAAACTGGTACTGGAGGAGAGAGAACCCTACCTGCGATGTCTCACAATCTTCAAGGGATGGGTGAGGATACAGTAGGTGAGGGTAGAGCTGGCCATGCAGCGGTGTGGTGGAGCAATGATTACTGCAGGTTGTAGGCTTTTCGGAAGAGGTGGGTTTTCAGGTTCCTTTAGAAGGTTTCCACGGTAGGCGAGAGTCTGATGTTTTGGGGTAGAGAGTTCTAGAGTAGGGGGGATGCACGGGAGAAATCTTGTATGCAATTGTGAGAAGAAACGATAAGAGGGGAGTAGAGAAGGAGATCTTGTGAGGATCGTAGGTTGCGTGTAGGTGTGTACCGGGAGACTAGGTCACAGATGTATGGAGGAGACAGGTAGTGGATGGCTTGGTATGCCACGGTTAGGGTTTTGAACTGGAGTCTCTGGGCAATGGGGAGTCAGTGAATGTCACGGGTGTGTCGCCACGAAGATCGTCACGATTACACAGCCTGACTTCTCACAGCTGACTTTTTGGTGCTTTGTGTTTTCGGCAGTGAGGGAGTTAATTCTCTCTCTCTCTGTGCTAGACGAGGTCCAGCCTCGCCCAGCTGCAATCAATGCTGCTGTAGTGAGTCTCCTTCAAATACCTGCTGGTCTGTTTGGGAAGTGTCGGTGAAAGCATTTCATACAGACTTACAGAGCGGATCGTGGTATTTGGAGTTTCTGAGATAAGTGTATTTGGAGTGTTTTTTCCCTTCCTCGCTTTATCATTTATCTCCTTTCCCGTTGGTGTTCCCTCTGTTGTAGTTGTGTAGTTTTTGTATGCAAGGTGGTTTTGGTTTTTCCCTTGTACTGTCTCGTTCGTCTAAGTACTGTGTGTGGGCATATTATTACTTGTCCTCTTTTGTTGTGATCGGGGTCCTTCTCAGGACTAGATTACTTAGGTGCAGGGATCCTCAGGAGGTAGGGGTTACGCTGGCGGCCTGGACCTCTGTACCTTTAACAGTACCTCCAGGTTGAGGGATTAGTCAGGGCCCCAGCTTAGGGTCAGCTTAGGCCCCCTACCTCCAGTATACAGAGACAGCATGACATTTTCACCGACCCACTTAGTTTTTCTCCAGCTACCATGGATCCAGTAGCCGGTCTAGCTCGGCAGTTGCAGAGTTTGTCCATGGAGCTGGCGGACGTTAGGTCCAAGGTTTTGCATCCTCTGGAGCAAGCCGGACCAGAACCTAAAGTAGCTCTCCCTGACAGGTTCACTGGGGGGCGGGACAAGTTTTTTGTTTTCCGGGAGGCATGCAAATTGTACTTTCGGCTGCGGCCTCGGTCATCGGGGAGTGAAGAACAAAGGGTGGGAATTGTCATCTCGCTCCTACAAGGGGACCCACAATCTTGGGCGTTCTCTCTTCCCCCGGGCTCCCCGGCTCTCCAGTCAGTGGATAGGTTTTTCGCTGCTCTGGGACTCGTATATGATGACCCAGATCGGATCTCCCTTGCTGAGTCTAAGTTACGTAGGATCCAGCAGGGAGATCGTCCGGCGGAGGAATTCTGTTCGGAGTTCCGTAGGTGGGCCACGGACACCCAGTGGAATGACCCGGCTCTTAGGAGCCAGTTTTGTCAAGGTTTATCCGACAAATTACAGGATGTGTTGGCACAGTATGACTCTCCCGCGTCACTGGAAGCCGCTATGGCCCTGGCTATTCGCGTTGACAGACGGCTTCGGGAGAGGTGCGGGATAACTCGACCCCCTGTGATGACTCCACCTCCTACAAGGTCCCCTCATATGGTGGTTCCCCTGGTCAGTCCAGAGGAGCCTATGCAATTAGGAGGGACATCATTTCGGGGGAGGGGACCGGTGGTGCGCCATAAGACAGGAAGGTGTTTCTTCTGCGGGAGAAAGGGACATTTTATTGGGGGGTGTCCATCCCGTCCCTTGCAGAGTGAAGAGTCATCGGAAAACTGTTGATCCCAGGTTGTGTGGTGGACGGCAATCTGGGAGTAGGTATTTCGTCCCTAGGTTCGTCTCAGTTTCTCGTACCGGCGGACGTGGTGGTGGGTACGAGAACTGAGAGGATATCTGTTCTTCTGGATAGTGGGGCCGGGGCTAATCTGGTTGATGCTCGGTTTGCCCGGGTTCAAGGTATGCGATTGAGTGAGTTGGCTAAACCCATCCCCATATTCTCGATCGATGCCAGGCCTCTCGGTCAGGGAAGTTTTTTGCAAGCTGTGCATGACGTAAAACTTCAAGTGGGGGCGATACATAAAGAACTGTTGTCTTGCTACGTGTTGGAGGGTCTTCCCACTCCTATAGTGTTGGGCCTTCCTTGGTTAACTAAGCATAACCCGGTTATTAATTGGCAAACTAGAGAGATAAGCCAATGGAGTAAATTCTGTAATAAAAACTGCATGAACACGGTCATCGGTGCGGTTACTCCTTGGGTCTTACCTCCATTTCTGGCGGACTTTGAGGATGTATTCTCGGAGAAAGGGTGTCAGGAACTACCTCCTCATCGCGAGTATGACTGTTCTGTAAAACTGCTCCCTGAGGCCAAGTTACCTAAAGCTAGGTTGTATAACCTTTCTGGTCCTGAGAGGCAGGCCATGAAGGATTATATTTCAGAAAGTCTGGCTAAGGGGCATATTAGACCTTCATCTTCACCGGTGGCTGCGGGGTTCTTCTTTGTTAAGAAGAAAGATGGAGGCCTACGCCCTTGCCTGGATTTCCGTGAACTTAATCGGATTACGGTCCGAGATCCGTATCCACTCCCACTTATTCCCGATCTCTTTAATCAGATCGTGGGCGCCAAATGGTTCTCTAAGTTGGATCTCAGGGGGGCGTACAATCTGATTAGGATGAAGGAGGGGGATGAGTGGAAGACGGTGTTTAACACTCCGGAGGGGCATTATGAGAACCTTGTCATGCCATTCGGTCTGACTAATGCCCCGGCGGTGTTCCAACACTTTGTTAATGACATTTTTCGCCGCCTGGTGGGACAGTTTGTTGTCATATATCTGGATGATATCTTAATTTACTCGCCGGATCTGGTGTCTCATCAGGAGCACGTTAGGCAGGTGTTACAGATCTTGCGGGATAATAAACTGTATGCCAAATGGGAAAAGTGTGTGTTCGCCGTACAGGAACTCCAGTTTTTAGGCTTCCTGGTTTCAGCGTCCGGTTTTCGTATGGACCCTGGGAAAGTGCGGGCAGTTCTTGAGTGGGATCGGCCAGAGAATCTTAAGGCACTACAACGTTTCCTGGGGTTTGCTAATTATTACCGGAAGTTCATTCGTAATTTCTCGTCCATGGTTAAGCCTCTCACAGACATGACTAAAAAGGGGACGGATTTTTCTAGGTGGTCTGACAAGGCTTGTCAAGCATTCTCCTGCTTGAAAAAATGTTTTGCCTCGGCACCCATACTCATTCAACCTGATGCGTCACAGCCATTCATTGTAGAGGTAGAAGCTTCCGAGGTAGGGGTGGGAGCAGTATTGTCACAAGGTTCGTCCCCTGGTAAGTGGCATCCGTGCGCCTTTTTCTCTAAAAAATTGTCGTCCGCTGAGAGGAATTACGATGTCGGCAATAGGGAACTCTTGGCCATTAAGTTAGCTTTTGAGGAGTGGCGCCATTTTTTGGAGGGGGCAGTCCATCCGGTCACCGTCATCACCGATCACAAGAACCTGCTATATCTGGAGTCCGCGAAACGTCTGAATCCCAGAAAAGCTAGGTGGTCATTGTTTTTTACCAGGTTTAATTTTGTCGTTACATATCGTCCTGGGTCAAAAAATGTAAAGGCGGATGCCTTATCTCGCAGTTTCCCTGGGGCCGGGAATACGGACGACCCGATTCCTATCCTTCAGGTGGGGGTGGTGGTTTCGGCAGTATGCTCTGAGCTGGAGGAGGAGGTATTGGAGGCTCAGGGGGACGCCCCAGTTGGACCTCCGGGGAGACTGTTTGTTCCAGATCAGTTGCGACAAAAGGTGATCGAGGCACACCATAACTCAGTTTTGGCAGGACACCCGGGGAGTAAAGCAACTGTGGATCTCCTCTCGCGTCGGTTTTGGTGGCCTAACTTACATAAGGAGGTGGTAACTTTTGTCGCGTCCTGTGGGGTTTGTGCGCGCTCTAAGACCTCACATACCCGTCCGTCTGGGGCCCTCTTACCTTTGAAGATCCCGGAGCGTCCTTGGACTCATCTGTCTATGGACTTTATTATGGACCTCCCTCCGTCTTCGGGTAAAACGGTCATACTCGTTGTAGTGGACAGGTTCAGCAAGATGGCACATTTTATCGCTCTTCCGGCTCTCCCTAATGCTAAAACTCTTGCGCAGGTGTTCATTGGGGAGATTGTGAGGCTTCACGGGGTACCCTCCGATGTGGTGTCTGATCGGGGGTCTCAGTTTGTGTCCAAGTTCTGGAAGGCGTTTTGTGCACGGCGGGGGATGCATTTGTCATTCTCATCGGCTTTTCACCCTCAGACCAATGGTCAGACGGAACGTATGAACCAGAGCTTGGAGACATATCTCCAGTGTTTTGTGTCAGAGAACCAGGAGGACTGGGCTTCTTTCTTACCTCTGGCAGAGTTTGCTCTTAATAATAGGCGGAGCGAGTCCACTGGTAAGTCCCCGTTTTTTGGGGCATATGGTTTTCACCCCCAGTTTTGTACTTTCAGTAGGGGGGGCTCTTCGGGGGTTCCTGAGGAGGAACGATTTTCCTCATCACTCGCTTCAGTATGGAGAGGGGTGCTGAAGAATCTGAATACTATGGGGAACCGATACAAACGTATGGCTGATAGGAGGAGAGTGTCTGGTCCGGACCTAAGTGTGAACGATCGGGTATGGTTGTCTACCAGGAATATTAAACTTAAGGTTCCCTCCTGGAAACTGAGTCCCAGGTTCATCGGGCCGTACAGAATCAGTTCTATTATTAATCCGGTGGCATTCCGTCTTGACCTCCCCCCTACGTTTAAAATTCACAACGTGTTCCACAGATCGTTGCTTAAGAGGTATGTGGCGCCGGTGGTACCGTCACCTTTACCTCCCCCTCCAGTGGTGGTCAATGGTAACTTGGAGTTCCAGGTATCAAGGGTCATCGATTCACGTTTTAATCGCCGGTCCCTTCAGTACCTGGTTCATTGGAAAGGGTATGGTCCTGAGGAGAGGATGTGGGTTCCTGCGTCGGATATTAACGCAGACCGATTAGTTCGGGCCTTCCACACGACTCACCCGGATAAACCTGGCCCTGAGGGTCCGGAGGCCCCTCGTAGAAGGGGGGGTACTGTCACGGGTGTGTCGCCACGAAGATCGTCACGATTACACAGCCTGACTTCTCACAGCTGACTTTTTGGTTCTTTGTGTTTTCGGCAGTGAGGGAGTTAATTCTCTCTCTCTCTGTGCTAGACGAGGTCCAGCCTCGCCCAGCTGCAATCAATGCTGCTGTAGTGAGTCTCCTTCAAATACCTGCTGGTCTGTTTGGGAAGTGTCGGTGAAAGCATTTCATACAGACTTACAGAGCGGATCGTGGTATTTGGAGTTTCTGAGATAAGTGTATTTGGAGTGTTTTTTCCCTTCCTCGCTTTATCATTTATCTCCTTTCCCGTTGGTGTTCCCTCTGTTGTAGTTGTGTAGTTTTTGTATGCAAGGTGGTTTTGGTTTTTCCCTTGTACTGTCTCGTTCGTCTAAGTACTGTGTGTGGGCATATTATTACTTGTCCTCTTTTGTTGTGATCGGGGTCCTTCTCAGGACTAGATTACTTAGGTGCAGGGATCCTCAGGAGGTAGGGGTTACGCTGGCGGCCTGGACCTCTGTACCTTTAACAGTACCTCCAGGTTGAGGGATTAGTCAGGGCCCCAGCTTAGGGTCAGCTTAGGCCCCCTACCTCCAGTATACAGAGACAGCGTGACAGTGAAGCATTTGACAGAGAGGAGAGGCAGGGGAGTAGGCGGAAGGCAGGTGGATTAGTCGGGCAGCAGAGTTTAGGATAGATTGGAGGGGTACGGGAGTGTTAGCGGGGAGGCCACAGAGCAGGAGGTTGTAGTCGAGGCGGGAGATGATGAGGGCGTGCACTAGTGTTTTTGCAGATTCATGGTTGAGGAATATGCGGATCCATGTTTTTGAGTTGGAGTCGGCAGGAGGAGGAAAGGGCTTTGATATGTGGCTTGAAGGAGAGGTTAGAGTCCAGGGTTACTCTGATGCAGCGAGCTTGTGGGACTGGGGAAAGTGGACAGCCATTGATTTTGATGGATAGGTCAGATGGGGAGGCTGAGTGAAATGGGGGAAAGATGATGAATTCTGTTTTATCCATGTTAAGTTTTAGAAATCTAGCAGAGAAGAAGGATGAGATAGCGAACAGACATTTTGGGGTTCTGGTTAGTAAGGAGGTGATATCAGGTCCAGAGAGGTAAATCTGTGTGTCGTTAGCATAGAGATGATACTGAAAGCCGTGGGACTCTATGAGCTGTCCCAGGCCGAAGGTGTAGATGGAGAAGAGCAGGGGTCCTATGACTTAACCTTGGGGAACACTGACAGATAGGATGCGAGATGAGGAGGTGGTGTGTGAGTGAGAAACACTGAAGGTTCTGTCTGTTAAGTATGAGTAGATCCAAGATTATTATGATCTGCAACATAAACTAGGGAAAGAAGGGGAGAGCTGTCCCCACAGTAAGACTAAGCTGAGTCCCTACGTTGTAGCAGGCAACCTGTTCCTTGTGAACAGACCCGCCTTCGTCCTCGGCTAGTCTGAACGGAGACCTATAGAGAAAGGAAGGGGTCCCTAAAAGAACTAAGGACTGGGACAAAAATGGGACACCTCCTAACAGAAGTTGTTGCAGAGCAAAAGAAAAACTGACAAAAGTACTAGAGGTCCAGAGGACCAAGCAAACTAGAGATAGATAGGCACAAAAGCACCTGGCTAGAAAGACAGTCTAAACAACACTGAAGTCTAGCAAGGCCAGAAGGGTGGAGCTGGAATAAATAGGAAGATGGTCAAGTGACCGCAAAACACAAGATAGAAACAAAAACAAACAGGAGGGTTCTAACAGTACCCCCTCTTTTATGAGGATCCTCCGGATCCTCCAGGCCCAGGCCTATCTGGAAATCTCCTGTGGAAAGCTCTGACAAGTCTAGGGGCAGAGACATCATCCGCCTTAACCCAGGAGTTATTCCTCGGGACCGAAACCTTTCCAAGCGACGAGATACTGCAATCTCCCTCTATGCTCTCTGGAATTCAGGATACGAGAAATTTCATATTCGCCGTCTTCCACCACCGGAGGAACTGTGACAGTGGCCTCCCTATCCGATACATCAGCCTTTTTCAACAAGGAAACATGAAACACAGGATTGATCTTCCAGGAGGAGGGAACCTCCAACCTAACAGCAGACTGGTTAACCACCTGAAGCACCTTAAAAGGCCCCACAAACTTCGGACCCAATTTTTTAGAGGAAATCCTCAATCGCAGATTCTTTGAGGACATCCAAACCATGTCACCCACAGTAAACAAAACCTATTTACATTTCCTGTTAAAATACTTCTTGGCCTTTTTGTTAGCCTCTTGAAGGTTACAACGTACATTAGTCCAAACTCTCTCCAAGTCACCGGAAAAATTCTACTCCTCCGGCACCGCCGACCGCAATTTGGAGAACGAACCAAAAGACGGATGTCTCCCAGTACAACAAAAAAAGAACACCCAGCAGAGGAGGATGTATGGTTGTTAAGAGCAAATTCTGCGAGTGGCAGAAACTCAGACTACCCCTCTTGATTGTCTGCCACAAATCAACGCAAAAACTGTTCCACATCCTGGTTCTTTCTTTCAGTCTGTCCATTAGACTCAGGATGATAACCAGACGAAAATGACAAATGGACTCCCAACCTGTCACAAAAAGCACGCCAAAAGCGAGCCACAAACTGAGGTCTCCTATCAGAAACAATGTTGGTGGGAACGCCATGGTGCCTGATAATTTCCTTAACAAACGCCTTAGCGAGTGTCTTAGCGCAGGGTAGCTTAATGAATGGAACCAAATGACACATCTTGCTAAAACGGTCCACGACCACCCAGATGTCAGTGAAACCCTCGGACACAGGAAGGTCAGTAATAAAATCCATTGCCAAATGCGTCCAAGGCGCACTAGGAACCTCCAGAGGTCAAAGCAACCCCGCAGCAGGGGTATGGGAAGCCTTTGACCTAGCACACACCGTACACTGACGCACCCACTTGATGACTTCCTTCTGCCACCCGCGCCACCAAAAACTGCGACTGATAAGTCTCTTAGTCCCAGAAATTCCTGGATGACCTGCCAACCGAGACTCATGATACCCCACAAACAAATCTCTCCTAGAGGTTCTAGGCACAAACAATCTCCCATGAGGAGTGTTAGATGGGGCATCCTCTTGGGCTTTCAGAATCCCTTCTTCCAAAACAGAGTCTAATGCTGCTACCACAACTCCTTCCTCTAAAATGCTCTCCTCCTCCTCGGTACCAACCATGGGGGAAAAGCTGCGAGATAAAGCATCGGCTTTAACATTCCTAGTACCAGGGATATAGGTAACAGAAAAATTAAACCGAGAAAAAAAAAGTGCCCACCTAGCTTGACGGGCATTCAAGCGTTTGGCAGCATCCAGATAGATCAAATTCTTATGATCTGTGAAAACCTGAACAGGAAATTTAGCACTTTCCAAGAAATGATGCCAATGTTCAAACGCAAGTTTAATAGCCAACAATTCCCGATTACCAACATCGTAATTAAGTTCGGTTTCTGAAAATTTTTTTGAAAAAAAATCACAGGGATGTACTCCATCCTTGTTCTCCTGAGACAAAACTGCACCGACCCCCACCGAAGAAGCATCAACCTCGACCAAAAAAGGCTTGGTCTCATCAGGCTGCATAAGGATAGGGGCAGAACTGAACCTCTCCTTGAGATACACAAAAGCTTCAATGGCCTCAGTAGTCCACTGGACCGTATTCGCACCTTTCCTGGTGAGATCAGTCAGTGGCTTAACAATTATAGAAAAATTCTTAATGAATTTCCTGTAATAATTGGCGAAACCCAAAAATCTCTGTATCGATTTCAAACCAATAGGCCTAGGCCATTCCTGCACAGCCTGAACTTTCACCGGGTCCATCTCAAAGCCCTCGCTGGAGATAATGTAGCCCAAAAAACTAATTCTCTGCACAGCGAACTCACATTTCTCCAGCTTAGCAAAAAGTGAATTATCACTCAATAACTGCAACACCTCACGTACGCTCTGCCAATGGGAATCCAGATCTGGTGAATAAATCAGAATGTCATCCAAATACACAACCACATTCTTGCCAATCAAAGGTCTCAGGATGTCATTAATAAGGTTCTGAAAAAACGCGGGTGCATTGGTAAGACCGAAGGGCATCACCAGATTCACAAAATGACCTACCGGAGTGTTAAAAGCAGTTTTCCATTCATCACCCTCCTTCATTCGTAACAAATTGTATGCCCCCCGGAGATCAATTTTCTAGAACCACTTGGTCCCCACTAACTGGTTAAACAAGTCTGGAATTAACGGCAATGGGTAGGAATTGCGTACGGTTATCTTATTAATTTCACGAAAGTCCAGACATGGACGTAAACCACCGTCTTTTTTTTTAACAAAGAAAAATCCAACGGCCACAGGCGACTTAGAAGGTCTAATGTGACCAGCAGCCAAGCTCGTCTGTATGTATTCCTCCAAGGCCTTTCTTTCAGGGATAGTCAGATTTAATAAGCGACTCTTGGGAAGAGTAGCTCCAGAAACAAACTCAATGGTGCAATCATAGTCCCTATGAGGAGGTAAAACTTGCGACTCCTCCTCTGAAAAAACCTTCCAAAAATCCTGAATAGGTACAGGTAATTCCCCTTTTTCCACAGCCGCAATGCGACCATTACAACATTTATCATAGCACTTAGGACTCCAAGACTTAATCTCATTAGTAGACCAGTCCAGTAAAGGATTGTGCAGTTTTAACCAAGGCAAACCTGCACATGCGGATTTCAATTGGGGAACATTGCTGCCCTTCTACCATGCTTTTTTCATGCGTTTCCGCAGCGTTTACACAACTGCAAAAACGCCGCGGAAACGCATGAAAAACGCATCGTGTGAACTCAGCCTCAGGCTATGTGCCCACGTTGCAGAAATGAAGCAGAAAATTTCTGCTTCATTTCTGCAAGTCCTCTCCCGGAAAAACGCGTGCGGAATTCCGCACGCGTTTATCGCGCGTTTTTCATGCGTTTATCTCGCGTTTTCCACATGCGGAATTGCCTTGCGTTTTTAATGCATTGCACAAGGCAATTCCGCTTGCGGAAACGCAAAATTAATTGACATGCTGCGGATTTTTGAACGCAGCATAAAAGCTGCGGAAAAATCCGCAGCATGTGCATAGAACTTGCGGAATCCCCTTGGGGACCATGGGGTGCGGATTACCATGCGTTTTACAAGCATTTCCGCTGCGGAAATTCCGCATCAAAAACGCTTGTAATCCGCAACGTGGGCACGCAGCCTAAAAGCAAAAGTATAAATACTAATTATTTATCAAAGCTGGACAAAATCTAGAAACCATATAATAAAACTGGCATAAAATATAGTGCTGAACAAGACTTTAGGGAGAGATGTACAACTGGCACTGGCCTTTAAAAGGGATTGTGTAATCGCACAAAACTAGCAAAAATGTAAAGTGCCTGTAAAACAAGGAACGTGCAATTTACCTCTTAGTAAAAATCCTATTCTTTCTCAAGAACGGGAGGAATTTTAATTTCATGATTTTTTTTTAATCAAATAATTTTTATTGAAAAACTCCAAATACAAATTTTCCATCTTTCAAATAACATACATGACATAGTAATTCCATAGTATAAAACATGAACAAAGTATCTGAACTTCAATTCCCTAACCCACCCTAAACCCAAATCCCAACACTCCAGAGAGAACCATTTTCAGAGCAGTTCTAGAATAACGGACTACAGCATTCGTAGAAGGGGGAAGAAGATAAAAAAGTGACTAACAAAGGGAGAGCAGCGTTTTAATTTTATCATTTACTGCTTGATGCCTGAGCCGGGAAGTGCACGCTTGAAAACTGTTGCAGGCTGCTGTAATCACAGGACACAAGCAAACAGCATGGCATTTCCTATCAGCAGGGAGGAAGTAAAGGGAACAGTAATGAAAGTCTCCTCCTACTCCGCTCCATAATGAAATGAACAGTGTGCATGCTACAAATGCGATGCATACAGCAAACAATTCATTTTCCATACACAGGTTGTGAGTTGACCACTGGATATATACATGTGTATAACTAATTACCAGAACTGGAAATCGAAAAAAACGACGAGCAAGTTTGGGGTGAATCCTGCCTTCATTACTGCACAGCCGCTCATAGAGGGATCGGTACTAGGAACAGCAGGAGTGCCGGCGATGTTCACAGATTTACCTGCTGCGGGACTGAAGGAGTCTGATAGTGCTCGGCTCTAAGCTTTTTACCTTGTTTACGACAGGAATAATTGAAAGCTGTGCTTCAAAGGCGAGGAAGAAGTTGGTCACTGTCTGCGCTTGAATACCCTTAAGAGGGGAAAAAATATATATATACATATATTCAAATACTGAAACATCTAAATGCATTAGAACATCAAACCTGGTGAAGCGGTAAATGACTTGTCCTCCAGGGATACAGGCTACTGTCATTCAGTAATTATTTAATAGGAATTTTACATTTTATGTGATCACCACGCTAGAATGTAAATGATGAAAACACAACACAACTCCTCACCATATGAAGATATTTTGTGTTTTATAGAACAGCATTTCTGTGGAATAACACGACTGATTTACTGTGTATGCACCATAGCCTTCATTTGATGTCACTTACTGTCACCTGTCACCTTGCCCCAACTCTGCAATCCCCAATATCAGTCCATGACCTCAATGGGGTCACTATAAAATTCTAAAGAGGACTGGTCATGTCTCTATTAGAAAATAGATAAACTTAGGATAGAAACAATATGAGCATATACCCCGCTATAAGTAAGTAAAAAGCAATAGTGAATATATATAATATAGGGTACTTAGTAAACATGGTTTTTGATTTAAAAAAAGCCATCCCACCCACACCAAGGTGTACCCAGTCAGTTATGTGAAATATATAATAAAATACAATTTAGTACAATATTAGTGTTTTGTCCCTTTAAATCTGCTGCTACTTCTGTCACCATGGTAACTGCATTCATGCTCAGCCAATAGGATTGCTCGGTTTGAATTTGGAAAAAAAAAAAAAAGTCCTATATCGTCAGTTTGTTCCTTCTCATCTGAGTGTGAAGACAGACACCTGCGATCAGCGAGAGATTATAGGTATAAGACGTGATATAATATAACGGACGGAGCCACATCCCATCACACGCACTCAGCGACCACAACTCACAGGAATCAGCACATTTACCAGACAATAAGTTATTATTCCCCAACACATGATACGCTGAGACACCAGTGGGGGGCGCCGCACTCGTTACATCTCCCATCTGGATGGATCCAGCGACGAGATCCTGATATTTCCCCCCAGCTCCGCTCCTCCATAGGGAATGGCCCAGATGCACGCAGAACGGACCGAAGTGTAATACTGCTAGAACTCTGCATGATATCACATCCTCCATATATACCACATAATAAAGGGGTGCTCCCACTGGGACAGGTCATCACCTATCCAGAGATCAGTGATAACTTGTTCCAACTAGACATCCCCTTTAATGGAAGAGATCACATCTCTAACAGTCAATACGCTATTCATTCCCAATCTTCCCTGGCCCCAGTAATGCCCCTGAGTATATCGCCAATATGAGCCAATCATCAAACCCTCTGCTGACTGTTCCCGATGTTTTATAGAGTTTGGAGACGTTGCTACAAGAGAAGATATCAGCGGACACCATGGGGGTGGAGTATTCTGCCAGCGATGGAGCAGGTAGTATCCACCAGTCTGTGATATCTGACCTTCCTCCATATTCTGCTCTTACATGCGTTTCTTCAGCTTTACCCCTTCCCGACATAACCAATTTATGTTTTTTTTCTGTTTTTTCCTCCGCTTTTTCCAACTTTTCTAACTTTTTGATATCTGTCCACATAGTGTGAGGTCTTGTTATTTTGTAGGATGAGCTGTCCTTATAAATGACACCATTCATTTACCACATAGTGCTAGAAAACGGGAAAAACATTTCAAGTGCAGTAAAAGTGCGAAAAAAAAAGCCTGACATTGTTTTTCTGGGAACGGTTTTAACGGCGCACATTGTGTGGTAAAAATGACCTGGTAATAGGATCCTACTCCTCAGTGTGATTACAGCAAGACCAAACTTCTCCAATAGTTTTGGCAAAAGAAAAAAACTTTTTTTTGATGCTGTCACCATTTTTTCTGAGACCCGAAACATTTTCAGTTTCCGGGTTGATGGAGCTGTGTGGGGGCTTATTTTTTGAAGGGCAAGAGGACTTTATTGATAACATTTTGGGACACATATGTCATGGTCATCGCTTCTTACAGGATTTTCTGCAGTATTGAGGCGAACGAAAAAATGCAATTTTGTCTTTTTGAATTTTTTTCTGTGTTCACTGATCATTTTTTTTTTTTATATTTTGATAGATTGTATTTCTCTGAAAGAGACCATACCACAAAATGTGTATATTTTTATTATCTTTATTTTTAGTGGGAGGTGAGTTGAACGTGTGGGGTTTTAATAAATATATATATACTTTTTTTCACTGTATTTGTATACATCATCCAATTGCTTGTGCTATATACAGCGATACCACAGTAATGCTCCATATAGCAAAACCACGGTCTTCTTTACAGCCCAAATGAAGCTTTATGATGACAGGCACGGAGGCTTCAGCAGACCCCCGGATGTCATAGCAGTCCATCGGCGCCCTATGATCGCGTCACAGGAGCGCCGGTGGGCGTATGGAACGACGCGTCCCAATGCTGGCGCACTGTTAATGCTGCTGTTAGAGATTGACAGCAGCACTGAACAGGTTAACAGTGGTGGGCAGATCTTCGCTCCATTCGCAGCTGTTAGAGGCAGGTCCTGGTTGTTTGTCACAGCCATTATCTGCCATGTACAGGGCAAGCTGACCCTGCTCCATACACCCGCTACTGACTTATACCATGCATGTACGGCAGATGTTGGTAAGGAGTTAAAGCGGTTGTCCAGCTTTGGGGCCATTTTTTTTACTTTAATGCAAGTATTTGGGGCTAAAATCGATTTCTGTAATTGAGTTTCATTAAAAATGTTGCCTTCTGTAGCATCTGTGCTGCACTGTCTATTGCTGGCTGCAAAATTAGCTAACTGAGAATCTATCAGTGAGCTCCTTAGTCTTAAGGGAGAGTTTGTAGATCTTTAATCTGTTTTTTTTTCCTGAGTGCCTATTAGCTGATCTATGCCCAAAGAAAACACAAAACTTGAATGTGCAGGGAAACAATAAGTCTGTAATAGTCGGTGTAAAACACTTAATGAAACCTAAATGTAAAAAATTACTTTTAGTAGTAAATACATGACATGAGAAAATATACACTGCTCAAAAAAATAAAGGGAGCACTTAAACAACAGAATATAACTCCAAGTAAATCAAACTTCTGTGAAATCAAACTGTCCACTTAGGAAGCAACACTGATTGACAATCAATTTCACATGCTGTTGTGCAAATGGAAGACAATAGATGGAAATTATTGGCAATTATCAAGACACACTCAATAAAGGAGTGGTTCTGCAGGTGGAGACCACAGACCACATCTCAGTACCAATTCTTTCTGGCTGATGTTTTGGTCACTTTTGAATGTTGGTTGTGCTTTCACACTCGTGGTAGCATGAGACGGACTCTACAACCCACAGAAGTTGCTCAGGTAGTGCAGCTCATCCAGGATGGCACATCATTGCGAGCTGTGGCAAGAAGGTTTGCTGCGTCTGTCAGCGTAGTGTCCAGAGGCTGGAGGCGCTACCAGGAGACAGGCCAGTACACCAGGAGACGTGGAGGGGGCCATAGCAGGGCAACAACCCAGCAGCAGGACCCCTACCTCTGCCTTTGTGCAAGGAGGAACAGGAGGAGCACTTCCAGAGCCATGCAAAATGACCTCCAGCAGGCCACAAATGTGCATGTGTCTGCATAAACGGTTAGAAACCGACTCCATGAGAGTGGGATGAGGGCCAGACGTCCACAGATGGGGGTTGTGCCCAATGCCAGACCTCATGTGGCTGGAGTATGTCAGCAGTTCCTGCAAGATGAAGGCATTGAAGCTATGGACTAGCCCGCCCGTTCCCCAGACCTGAATCCCATTGAGCACATCTGGGACATCATGTCTCACTCCATCCACCAACGTCACGTAGCACCACAGACTGTCCAGGAGTTGGTGGATGCTTTAGTCCAGGTCTGGGAGGAGATCCCACAGGAGACCATCCGCAACCTCATCAGGAGCATGTCCAGGCGTTGTAGGGAGGTTATACAGGCACGTGGAGGCCACACACAATACTGAGCCTCATTTTGACTTGTTTTAAGGACATTACATCAAAGTTGGATCAGCCTGTAGTGTGTTTTTCCACTTTAATTTTGGGGGTGACTCCGAATCCAGGCCTCCATTGGTTAATAAATTTGATTTCCATTGATGATTTTTGTGTGATTTTGTTGTCAACACATTCAACTTTGTACAGAACAAAGTATTCAATGAGAATATTTCATTCATTCAGATCTAGGATGTGTTATTTGAGTGTTCCCTTTATTTTTTTGAGCAGTGTGTATATATAATATAAATAATTACTGCAGCTTTAATGCTATTTATTACGTCTCAGGAGGAGGACGGAAGAGGAAGAGGACGGAAGAGGCGGAGGACGGAAGAGATGGAGGACGGAAGAGGCGGAGGACGGAAGAGGAGGAGGACAGAAGAGGAGGAGGATGGAAAAGGAGGAGGACGGAAGAGGAGGAGGATGGAAGAGAAGGAGGACGGAAGAGGCGGAGGACGGAAGAGGCAGAGGATGGAAGAGGCAGAGGACAGAAGAGGCGGAGGACGGAAGAGGCGGAGGACGGAAGAGAAGGAGGACGGAAGAGGAGGAGGACGGAAGATGAGGAGGACCGAAGAGGAGGAGGACGTAAGAGGAAGAGGACGGAAGAGGAAGAGGACGAAAGAGGCGGAGGACAGAAAAGGCGGAGGACGGAAGAGGCGGAGGACAGAAGAGGCGGAGGACGGAAGAGGCGGAGAACAGAAGAGGAGGAGGACGGAAGAGAAGGAAGACGGAAGAGGAGGAGGACAGAAGAGGAGGAGGACAGAAGAGGAGGAGGACGGAAGAGGAAGAGGACGGAAGAGGAGGAGGACGAAAGTGGAGGAGGATGGAAGAGGAGGAGGACAGAATAGGAGGAGGAGGACAGAACTGCACCTTAAGATCCCTAGGGGGAAAGGGATGGTAGTAATATAGTGGTAGTATATCCGTATTAGTGTAATATGAGTAATAATACTAGTGATAATAGTAAGAAAGTAATAAAATAACAGTAGTAATAGTAGTAGGTAGAATAGCAGTGTGATCCAGGGTCCTAGGACTGATCGCCTTTTCTCGGGGTCAAGAAGGAATTTTTCCCCTGTGACACAAATTGGCTGAAGGTGTCCTGGGGTTTTTGCCTTCTTCTGGATCAACACTGTAGGTATAGGGCAGTATTAGTAGTGATAGGAAAGAAGAATAATACTGTAATAAGATAGCACAATGTAATAATAACCATATCAAATAGATTTATAAAAACAAATTAAAATAACTCCAGTAGTACAATAATTAGTGTAATATTATATAACTTGTAATAACATTAATAGGTTTGATCCAGGGTCCTAGGACTTATCGCCTTTTCCCGGGGTCAAGAAGGAATTTTTCCCCTGTGACACAAATTGGCTGAAGGTGTCCTGGGGTTTTTGCCTTCTTCTGGATCAACACTGTAGGTATAGGGCAGTATTAGTAGTGAAAGGAAAGAAGAATAATACTGTAATAAGATAGCACAATGTAATAATAACCATATCAAATAGATTTATTAAAACAAATTAAAATAACTCCAGTAGTACAATAATTAGTGTAATATTATATAACTTGTAATAACATTATTAGGTTTGATCCAGGGTCCTAGGACTGATCGCCTTTTCCCGGGGTCAAGAAGGAATTTTTCCCCGGTGACACAAATTGGCTGAAGGTGTCCTGGGGTTTTTGCCTTCTTCTGGATCAACAGCTTTAGGCATAGGGATTTTAGTAATACCATTATTAGAATCACAAGATTAATAAAAAAAAATTAGAATTACATTTTTTTAATTCGTTTTATAACAGTTACAATTAATTGCATTAATGCAATAATAATAAATAGTAAAAATGGTGGTAATAATAATAATACAAAAAACTAGTCCCAGTTAGTAAGTTAGTGTAATGTTAGTGTAGGGACCCATCTGAAGAGGTCGCCTTGACGTTGGCAGATGGGCTCGCACAATTTGCTCAAAATGTGCGCTAAGAACCTCATATTTCTATGTACAGGAGATCTAGCAGTAATACCATTCAGGAGATATCTGTGTACACACATTTTGTTATATACTTTTGTGCAGCACACAGGGCAGGTATACAGGTACAGGGCGAGAGTGTTACAGTGATATTATAACTCGGCCTTAAGGATAAAATGCTGATAACTACAGATCCTGGAAACACATTCGAAACTAGACCTTGTAAGTAACTGGTTCCCAGCTAGTGGTAAATATGTACAGGGCAGTCCGGTACCAAGACCTGCTCTATAGGACACATTATCATCAGGCAGGTCCTTACAAGATCTGCGGCAGAAGTGTGGCTGTGTAACACAGTCCTGCTCCTGCCTCAGCTGCCCACAGTGGAGCCAACCTTGATCCTGGCAGCTTAATCCATTGTATGACACAGTAGGGGGCTTCCACAGCATTTAGGCACTTTAGACAGGAGAGGGAGGCATGATCATGGTGCCAATGAGTGTCTATGGCAGCTGAGATCTAACAATGGACCCCATGACGGCCATTTTACTGCTCCTATTAGACCCCGGCTGAGGAAAGGTCTATGAGGACACCGGTCAGACTTATGTCGCCTGCTCTGCACATATTAGAAATACCTAGGGCTGATTAGTTTGCCATTTGTAAATCTGATCCAGCAGCGTTGGGCTACCACTGACGTGATCAGGGCTATTGAGCTCCTAGATTGGGCAGAGGAGCTCAGTATTCAGCAGGAGCTGGCCGAGGAGAGCAGAGCAACTTGCATGGGGCTGCTGCACAAGAAGCAACTCACAAGGTGGAGATTTACCCGGAGACGCTGTGCTCGGGCTGTGATCTGCTGTGCAGGCTGCATAGTAGATGCCTCGAAGGACCCGAACTTCACCCCTAACAGGCACAGCAGAGCTCGGACGGCTGCAAGTGAACAGAGAGCGGCTGATTAGTAACTGCTGCGTCTCCTGCAGCTCAGATAAGAGCCGCACAGAGCGGGGGTTCAGTAATGATGAATATGGGAAGTGTCCGCCCCTCACATGCCCTAAATGCGGCCTCCAGAGGTAAAGTTTCCCCTGTAACCAGCGCCTCCTCCCACCTTCTCTGCTGGCATGCTCCATTACTTAAAGGGGATGTCTGTAGAAAACAAGTTATCACTTATCCACAGGCTCGGTGATCACTTACTGATCGTGGGGTCTGACCGCTGCGATCCATCGTCTGATCGGGAAGGAGTGGAAAGTCAGGGATCAACTGCTGCTCCATTCATTCTCTATGGGGCTCCGGAAAAGCCGAGCTCAGCGCTTGAATGCCACATAGGGAATGAATGGAGCGGATCCTGGAGTAATAACATGCCCTCCTCTCCTCAGCTTTCTGTCTGTGTAAGTGGCTCAGCCCTTGTCTCCCCTTCTGCTCCGGCTTCTGTGCTGGTCCTTGTGAGGAAGAGGAAACCCTCTGCCCTTCTGCTCCGGCTTCTGTGCTGGTCCCTGTGAGGAAGAGGAAACCCTCTGCCCTTCTGCTCTCAGTCCTCTGCGACTTTTCACAATCGCTCAGTGCACCCATTATATGTAATAAGGATCATTCTTCATCCCTTGTCCAGCTTTCATCCCCCCCAGTCTGACCAGCGGACAAGATAATAAACATGTGAGTGGAAGGTTCACAATTATTAGATGTGTTGTGAAAAGTCTCCACAGCATTATCCGGAGAAAACTGCAGGGTGACCGCTTGTGAAACCAGCACAAAATCCAGCGGACAGCGCTTCCCTGCCCCCCGCCGGTCTCTGTATCCTGGCATTCAGCTATTCCATTTGGTGCTTATTCTGGAAGGAAAACAAAAATGTGATGTTCTTACACAGACGCCTGAAGACGCAGCTTTTCATCATCCATGTTGGGCTGTTGTATGACGTGTGGATTACTCTGCTTGCTGGATTCTTGCATTACCACAAACACTGCCTTTATTTTGTGATTTCTGTGCCGCTTCCCACTTCTATTGGCACTGTGATATATCAGCACGTGAGGGCTGCCACAATCATGTGTCAATAGGTTATTGCTGGAGCCTGTGATATAGAGACCATCCTGGACCAGGGAAGACTTGGTACAGAAGTACCTAGAGAGGGGGGTACAGGGGCTTCATTTCAATTTTAAACTTAGCTGGATTGTGTTTAGCTACAAGAATGGAAAGTAAAATAATAAAATCTTAATTTTTTTTTTCTATTTGGCAAAATCGTCCATCAGAGGTTTGGCCACTACCGAAAAGTTTTTGATGAACTTACAGTAGTAGCTGGCGAAACCCAAAAAACTTTGTAATGCCTTTAAGTCTTGAATATAATACCAATCCAGTACCGTCCGGACTTTGGCCAGATCCATGCAAAAACGGTGAATGATAAGAACTAACCCTGAATGGAGAACATACATTTCTCTGGTTTGACAAATAATTTATTATCTTTGAGTATCTGTAAGACCTGCCTGACATGTACCTGATGTGACTGGAGGTAAATAAATTAATATGTCATCAAGATTGGTTTGCTGTGATCTACCTGCCAGATGACTAAAAATGTCACTAACACTGTTGAAAGAAAGCGGGAGCATTAGTCAACCCAAATGCCATCACAAGCTTTTCATAGTGCCCCTCAGGAGTATTGAAGGCCATCTTCCACTCATCTCCTCAATGTGAATGAGATTATAAGCCCCCCTGAGGTCTAGTTTAATCAAATCGTAGGAGCCAAATTTTTTTCTAAAGAGGTCGGGGATGAGAGGGAGAGGATATGCATCCCAGACCGTGATCCGATTAAACTCGCGAAAATCAAGGCGGGGGCGCAACCCCCAGTCTTTTTTTTTGACAAATAAAAACCCCACTGCAACGGGAGATGAAGAACGTCTTATAGGGCCCAATGGTAGACTGACTGACCATTCTGTTCTGAACTGCCACCCTAAGATGGCTTCCCATTATATACCTACTGTATAAGTGCTCCCTCTAACGGCTTCCTCCACCCACACCCACTACTGGTTCCCCCTACCTTTGGGTTCCCCCCACTCCAGCCAGGGACAGGGCTCAGCAGCTGCACTCTGCATGTTGGATGCAGGTGTTTTGGGGGGTTCTGTGCAGCACTCCCATCTTACCTGAGTGAAGGGAGACACCACACCTCTGGGTGAGGTGCAGTACCTCTGTGGCGACTGAACCCTCAGGGGCGCCACATGCCCACGATGCAGAAATGCTCCGGATTTTTCCTGAGTGTTTCTGCATCTCCCTGGCAGAAAAAACGCATGCAGATTTTACATGCGTTTTTCCTGCCAGGGACAAACGTAAGTGAAGCATTTTTCACATGCATGTCCGCATGCGGGTTGTCAACCGCTTTCCAAGCGATTTTAGCATCACTTGGAAAGTGCTTGACAACTTGGTCACACTATATAAATCCTTGCAACCGGCATGTATTTATATAGTGTGAACAAGTTAATAGTAGAAAAAAAGAATAAAAATGGTAAAAAAAAAAAAATAGAATTAGACTTACCGGTAATTCTGTTTCTAAGACCCTCCACGACAGCACACCTGGAGGTAGCCTCCCCATCCTAATTAGGGACAGGAAAACAAGATGTTAAATAGCCCCTCCCTGCTACAATCCCCAGTGTTTTCAAAGGACCACACAGTATGAATGCTCTAAATATTTATTAACACTAAGGATTTTTCCAATCAAAGAAATGGAGGGAACTACCCATGCTGTTGTGGAGGGTCTTAGAAACCGAATTACTGGTAAGTCTAATTCTATTTTCTCCAATCCCCTCCATGACAGCACACCTGGAGTAATACCAAAGAATGAATTTTAGGGAGCGACAACAGCCTGAAGGACTTTCCTTCCAAATGCTAAGTCTCTATTAGATATTACATCTAGTCTATAATGTTTAGCAAAGGTATGGACAGACGACCATGTAGCTGCCCTGCAAATCTGCTCAATGGATGCACTAGCTTTTTCCGCCCAGGAGACCCACATAGCTCTAGTAGAAAGAGCTTTCAAAGATTTCAGAGGAGGCAAATCTTGAACTATGTATGTTTCACAAATTGCTTTCTTAATCCAATTTGCTAGCATATTTTTGCAATTTTCTTTCCTTTATTGGGCCTTCCATATTGGACAAATAGGTTCTGATCCTTCCTCCAGGTTTCAGTCTGCCTCAAATAGCGGATTATAGTCCTTCTTACATCCAACGCGTGGAATTCTTCTTCCTTGCTATTTGATGGATTTTGACAGAATGACGGAAGAATTATTGGCTGAGACATATGAAAATTAGACGACACTTTAGGTAGAAAAGAAGGATCCAACTGGAGGATGATCCTGTCCTCCAAAATACGACAATAAGTCTCTCTGATAGACAGGGCTTGGATTTCACTCACTCTTCTGGCTGTAGTCAGAGCTACAAGCAATGCCGCTTTCCAAGACAATTTGTCTATGTGTGCCTCGGCTATTGGCTCGAAAGGATGCATAGTTAGACCTCTAAGAACTACGTTGAGATCCCAAGGTGGAACTATTTTAGCTCTTGTTGGATTAATCCAAGAAGCAGCTATCATGAACCTCTTAATCCATCTGTTTTGGGCCAAATCAGCATCAAAATAGGAACATAAAGGCGAGACTTGGACCTTCAGCGTGCTTGGTCTTAATCCTTTAGACAGACCGTTCTGTAGGAAATCCAAGATTCTGGCCACGTCAGGCCGAAAGGGATCTAATGGACGAGGCTCATACCATAGCTTGAAAGCTTTCTAGATTTTTCCATAGATGGAATTTGTGACTGGTTTTCTGCTTTTCTGCAGTGTATGTGACTCGCCCCCAGGGGTGTCGCGGGGCACCCGGCAGCCGGGCCTAAGACTGCCTGCGGGGATTATCGCGGTGGCTGGCCCAGGGCGGTCAGTGCCAAAAGGAATTATTTGTAGGGAATTTGTCGTGACGCCACCTGTGGTGTCTGGTGAGGATCACCAGCGCTGCAACAGTCCTCCGAGGCAGATGTCAGGACAGCTTGAGATGGAACGGCTCCCCACAGGTGCAGCAGGCCTCAGGGCAGTATAAATGATGCAGGTTGCGCTGAGCGTTGTGGTGCAGGGAAAGCGATGGCACAGCAGGAGTAACGGACAGAGACAGGGGATTTGCTTCATTACCTTTACTGGTACAGCTGTTAGGTACGGTCCAGGGTACTCCAGATGAAGGGCGCACTTTTGGACTTCTCCCCAGGGAGCGGGTATAGGGCCTCTTGATCCGTGTCTGTCCCTATGTATGCTCCTGGCCAGCCTGCAACTGGGCATAGCTTATGTGTCCTGCTTTTACTTCACCAGATGCTCAGAAACAGGACCTCTGGTTGGTAACCACTTTCCCTGGACGTCGGGGCCTTCGTGGTTCCTGATCCTGTGTGTGTCTAGCCTTCAGGTTTGCCAGGGACTTGTAGTCCTCCTGGGATTCCGGTTATCCCCACTGGGTGTAAAGGGTCCCTGTAGGTGCGGACCCGGTGTCCGGTAGATATAACGGGGTGAGCTTATTGTGCTCCTCTGCCCCCTTGGTTTCACTCCCCTTTTTCTCCTTGCCGTCGGCCACACTCGGGGCCCTCACTACTAGGCAGCTGACGTGCTGCGTCTTCACCGCTATCTGAGCGTCGGCACGTTCTCAGGCTCTCTCTCTATCTGGGCTCCCTCTGCTGGTATGAGTTGGAAGGTAGAGGTGTTTGTATGTAGTGAGGGCCTCTTGTGGAGAAATCCATCCATGCACCCTTCTAGGTTCTGTGGCACCAATGCACAGCAGGGCGCCACATTTGGATCACCTGTACTGAGAAGCCTCTGGCTTTTCAGAGGGCGGTCTCAGAAGCCAAGCAGCTAGAGCCAAATTCTGAGGGGCCGGATGGAAAATCTGGCCCTAATGCAGCAGATCGTGGATTCGAGGAAGCATCAATGGATCATCCATTCTTAGACTGCTCAATGTTCCGAACCATGCTCTTTTTGGCCACATTGGAGCTATTAGGATAGTCTTGACCCCTTCCGACCTGATTTTTTGTAAAGTCCTTGGTATTAACAGAATCAGGGGAAAAGCATTAGCGAGCCCAACTTTCCAAGGGTGAGCGAATGCATCTATCCCTGTTGCTGAATCCTCGGGTTTCAAAGAGAAAAAGGCTCTTACTTTTGCGTTTTCCTGGTTCGCAAACAGGTCCACATCTGGGTATTCCCACTTTTGAACAATCATCTGAAATATCTTCGAGTTCATGCTCCACTTCCCTGGATGAATGTCTTTTCTGCTCAGAAGATCTGCATGATAGTTGTCGGAGCCCCTCAGATGCAGAGCCGATAAGGATAGTAGATTATGCTCCGCCCAGTGGAAGATCCTTTCGGAGATCATCTGTAACCTCCTGTTTCTTGTACTTTCCTGATGTCTCAAGTGGGCTACAGTTGTCATATTGTCCGAGTAGACTCTGACATGCGACCCCTGAAGCACAGTAGTGGCTGCCCATAGGGTTTCTTCCACCACTTTAATTTCTCTTAAGTTTGAGTACTGCTCTGCTATTTCTTGCGACCAGACCCCTTGGAAGGCCACGTGGGAGACTACTGCTCCCATCCCCTTTTGCTTGCGTCTGTTTTGACGGATAACAAGGGAAGTTGAATTCATGCTGAACTTTTCTCCAGATTTCCTGGACAGAGCCACCAATTTAAAGATGCTTTCACCTTCTCTGGCAGATGAATTCTGTTGGAGAGGGAACTTGGAGATCTGTCCCAACAGGAAAGGATGTAGTTTTGAAGGACCCTTGAATGCGCTTGAGCCCAAGGTACCGCCTGAATAGATGAGGTCATGGACCCGAGGACGGACATGGCGAATCTTAATGACACTCCGCTCTGGTTCTTTAGTGCATAAACTTTCGACCTCAACTGAATCTGCTTCTCTTTTGGCAGAAAAGAGGCTTGTTGCTGAGAATCCAGGAGAATTCCCAAGGAGATCTTCCTGGTGGAGGGAATCAGATCTGACTTTTGGTAGTTTATCAACCATCCCAAGGATTCCAGGATCTGGAGGGTCATCTGGAGGTCTCTTTCCAAACTTGAAACCGAGGGAACCATCACCAAAAAATTGTCTAAATATGGGACGATGCAGATATTCAGTTTCCTTAGATAAACCTACTACCTCTGCCATGATCTTTGTAAACAGGCGGGGTGCTGACGAAATGCCGAAGGGGAGTACATTGAATTGAAAATGAAGTACCTCTCGGTTCTGAGTTACAGCAAATCTGAGAAATTTTCTGTAATCCGGATGAATTGGCACGTGGTAGTAAGCCTCTGGCTGGTCTACTGTTGCCACGACAAATCCTTTTCCAATCAATAAGCTGCCATTGAGGAAGGAAGCTCGCAATTCTGCCTCCTACCTTCTTGGCGTCATTGTCTGTCCTGCCTAGAACCTTGAAAGATATTCCTACCTCTTCCCCCTTTTGTGTAACTCCAGCGACCAGTTTTACCCTTGCCTCTGTACTGAAATGCTTGCTGCTGTTGTTGTTGAGGGAGAAGAAATGGTCTCTTTCTGAAACTTTTTGGATTCTTTGGCTCTGGCAGAGACTTCTTCTTGTCGGATGCTTTCTCCAACAACTCGTCTAGGACCGCCCCAAACATATACTCTCCTTTAAATGGAATGGAACAAAGCTTAGATTTTGATGCGTTGTCCCCACTCCACATCTTCAACCACAAAGCTCTTCTCGTAGAATTTGATAATGCTGCCAATCTTGCCGCAATCTTGACCGACTCCGCCAAGGCATCCACTAGGAATCCAGTGGCCTTCTGCAGAAAAGGAAGAGATGCTAGGAGGTCCTCTTGAGTGGTACCTTTCCAGAGATGTTCCTCTAGTTGTTGGAGCCAGAGGAACATGGAACGAGCTACACAAGTTGAAGCGATATTAGTCTTCAGTGAAGCCGCCGATGTTTCCCATGCCTTCCTTAGAAGGCTTTCCATCTTCCTATCCATAGGATCTTTGAGCTGTGACGAGTCTTCAAAGGGAAGGGTTGTTTTCTTCGCAACCCTTGCCACCTGTACATCAACCTTCGGGACTTCCATCCATAGCTTAGCCGCCTTTTCATCTAGAGGGAATCTATCCTTCATTTCTCCTGCCATACTAAGCCTTTTCTCAGGTGACTCCCATTCATCCAAAATAAGACTCCAAATGTTGTCATGCACAGGGAACACTACCTTCTTCTTAGATTTCAGACCGCCAAACATTTCATCCTGAACTGTACTGGTTTCCTTCTCCTCTTCCACCTGCATCGTGTCTCTCACCTGCGACAACAATTCCTCCATATTCTCAGACGAAAAGTAATATTTCCTATCTTCCTCATGATCTTCACTTAGGACCCCTTCTTCCGGTTCCTCCATAGACCCTAATTCTGAATCAGAGGTCTCCCTAACCGTATATTTTCTCCTTTTGGGGGGAGATGGACCTTCAGCTCTGGCTTGTGAGAAGGAGGCTAGGGAAGATTGTATTTCCTGCCGAACCATTCCCCTGACTTCTTCCATAAGGGAAGGCTGTTCTTCCTTCACAATGTTGTCAGTGCATTTCCAGCAGAGGGGTTTCTTATGCCCTGAAGCCAGCTTTTTTATACAGATGGCACATTTGAGAACTGTAGTGCTTTCTCCCACTGTCGGTGCAGGATCCTTGTCTCCCTAAATTAAAAATAAAAAAAGGGGAGATTTAAAATATATTTAGGATCCTGCTCAAAAGAGAGTGGGGAATAACCTAGGACCTAGTACTTACTGGGGCCGGGTTAGCGCTGGGCTCTGCAGATGCAGGCTTTGGAACAGCACCCTCCATAGTAGCAGAATATTCTGTCCTACCTTAATGGAGTCTTCTCATCTGGGTCTTTTATAGGGGAGACCGAGATCCAGTGCCAAATTTTCACCTATCTAGTGAAGGATCCTCATTTTCAGGGCAAACCGCGGCTTCTCCTTTTGAATTTCCCGCCGCGGCCCCATGTGTTCCACGGTGGAACGCACCAGAAGTGACGTCCCGCTGGCCAAAAGCCTGACTTCCGGCACGCCGCCATGGAGGACAGAGGAGACTCCGGCCGGGGAGCAACAGGAGGCCCCCAGCCCCCAAAACCCTACTCGGCTTTACACGCAGGCGAGTGTGTGTGGGGGGGGTCCCGCTCTCAAGGAGACACGGGAGCTGCAAAGGAAGGAAGGTCGGAGGCGATCGCTCCCTGCAGCCCGGCAGGTAAATTTAATAGGGCCCTGCTTGCCGGCCGCAGGCACCCCAGGTAACCTCTTCATCCCATAGGGACAGGAAAACACTGGGGATTGTTGGGGGAAGGGGCTATTTAACCTCTTGTTTTCCTGTCCCTAATTAGGATGGGGATGCTACCTCCAGGTGTGCTGTCATGGAGGGGATTGGAGAAAATAACATTATACTTACCTTCTGATGGCCCCCGGTCTTTTCTCCACTGCGTCTGGTCTCTTGTATGGCTCGCGGTGGAGTGAAAGGACCTTCCATGACATCATTTAGTTATGTGACAGGTCACGCGACCGCCGTGACCTGTTGAACATCCGCAACAAGAGCACAGAGAAACAAATCAAGAAGAAACGTCACACTCACCGCAGTGTTGATCAGGTTCAGGAGATATTTCTTTCCCTCGTAAGTGTAAAACAGAGACGCAGTCAGGGCCTTCACTGTAATCCCGCACTCCCTCTCCACCTGCAGCTTGTCCAGAACTTGCTTATTGGAGGAGGCTTTTGGCATACAACCTGAGGGAAGGAGCGAGACACCAGAATCCACACTGTTAGCTCGTAGTGGCAGTGTCTCCCTCCATACTAGTCTGTCAATGGTAGCTTGTTTCTGTGTTTTATATATGTATTTTAGGTGTGTAAACCCTCTTCATGTGTACAGCAGCCTGGAATGAACGCTGCTTAAAAAATAAATAATAGAGTAAGGCCTCATTCAGACTTTCATCAGCTTTGTTTTGCATCCGAGAAGCTCTAAACTTTGATTTGGATCAAAATTCGACAGGTCAACGTGTTTCAGTGAAAAATACGCGGTCCACAGAAATATGTGAACAGCCCTAGACTATAATAGATATGAGTTCTGTGAAAAACAAGGATCGAGCTCGTACGAAATCCAACATTTCATTCTATAAATCTACATAAATTAAGTAACGTGCCAAATTGCTTTTTTTTTGGTTTATGTTTTGCGTGTACGGAGGGAAAGTTCCCAGTGCTAGTGTCTAGCTCACTGATTTTCCTTGCTTGGTGCCTGACGTCCCAAAAAACTGACAGTGAGCTATCAATCAAGATACAGAGGCTGGTGCTGGGCAGGGAAGCAACCTTGGAAGGCTGAGGCTTGGTTAGTGCTCCGTTACACCCAGAGCACTCAGAAATGCAGCAACAGATAAAAGATATAGAGGTGTCTATGGATTTAGCTTTCCAAATCCTGCATGGTCATGAATGGGAATTGGAGGGAGGGGTATATCTGATGGATTCCCTTAAATTGTTAATTGGCAATTGCAGTTCACATAGTTGCATATTACTTAATCATTAGAGCTACAAAAAATTGCACTTCAAGCACCAGTAAAACAGAGGTCAAAAAAGATTCCTTAGAGGCATCTGGTCACTATTAGTGATGATCGAGCGTGTTCTATCAACCCCTTCGGCAAGCACGCTCGGGTGCTCGCCGAGTATTTTGGCATGCTCGGCATTTCTTTTAAGGTCGCCGTGCCTGCAAGTGTCACGGCTGTTAGCGTGCTCGCTGAATGGGTTCATAGAACACGCTCGATCATCACTAGTCACTATACATTAGTATACAATAAAAAACCACATATCACATAGTGAATAACACAGACACTATTCAATACAGCAGGGTTGAGGTGTACTTTGTGGGACAAAATTACAGCATTTTTGAAAGACGCCATTCACTTTACTGTGCAACATATAGAAAAAAAAGGGCAATGAATTCCAAATAAAGTGAAATGGTGCAGAAGAAAACAAAAACATTTTACTGCTTTTAAAAAATTCTAAACTTTGCAAACAAATTGTTTGGCTTGTGTTCCAATTTTCTAAGACCGTTTTTAATACCATTTTGGGGTACAACTTTTTGATTGCTCCATCAAATGTATAGTCGTAAGTTACTTACCGGTAACGGGATTTTTCAGAGACCATGACAGCACCACGAGAGAGGGGATCCGCCCACCAAGGAGAGGAAACATACAGGCTTAAAAGGGCGCCACCTCTCTCCCGCCTCAGTTTGGATTACAGAGCATTGAGAGGACCGCCAGGTTAATAAACACAGCAAACAATCACAAAATTGCCATACCAGACGAAACCTACTGAGTGTGAGATTATAATTAATAAAACGGGAGTGTTCCCACAAACGTGAAAGGAGGGAATATAAGGGTGCTGTCATGGTCTCCGAAAAATCCCATTACCGGTATGTAATTTAATATTTTATCGGTCGACCATGACAGCACCACGAGAGAATTACAGAGATGAAGTAATCTATTGAAGGACCACAGCCTGGAACACTCTTCTCCCAAAGGTGAGGTCAGCCGATACACCTATATCTAACCTATCGTGTCTATGGAATGTAGAGGGACAGGACCAGGTAGCAGCCTTAAATATGTCTTCTATCGAGACACCTGTCTTCTCAGCCCAGGAGGTCGCCACAGCCCGGGTGGAATGAGCCTTCAGCCCTTCTGGCCCTTCCTCGCCGCTAGATGTACAGACCAAAAGTTTGGACACACCTTCTCATTTAAAGATTTTTCTGTATTTTCATGACTATGAAAATTGTACATTCACACTGAAGGCATCAAAACTATGAATTAACACATGTGGAATTATATACTTAACAAAAAAGTGTGAAACAGCTGAAAATATGTCTTATATTCTAGGTTCTTCAAAGTAGCCACCTTTTGCTTTGATGACTGCTTTGCACACTCTTGGCATTCTCTTGATGAGCTTCAAGAGATAGTCACTGGAAATGGTTTTCACTTCACAGGTATGTCTTGTCAGGTTTAATAAGTGGGATTTCTTGCCTTATAAATGGGGTTGGGACCATCAGTTGTGTTGTGCAGAAGTCTGGTGGATACACAGCTGATAGTCCTACTGAACAGACTGTTAGAATGTGTATTATGGCAAGAAAAAAGCAGCTAAGTAAAGAAAAACGAGTGTCCATCATTACTTTAAGAAATGAAGGTCAGTCAGTCCGAAAAATTGGGAAAACTTTGAAAGTGTCCCCAAGTGCAGTTGCAAAAACCATCAAGCGCTACAAAGAAACTGGCTCACATCAGGACCGCCCCAGGAAAGGAAGACCAAGAGTCACCTCTGCTTCTGAGGATAAGTTTATCCGCGTCACCAGCCTCAGAAATCGCAGTTTAACAGCAGCTCAGATTAGAGACCAGGTCAATGCCACACAGAGTTCTAGCAGCAGACACATCTCTTCAACAACTGTTAAGAGGAGACTTTGTACAGCAGGCCTTCATGGTAAAATAGCTGCTAGGAAACCACTGCTAAGGACAGGCAACAAGCAGAAGAGACTTGTTTGGGGTAAAGAACACAAGGAATGGACATTAGACCAGTGGAAATCTGTGCTTTGGTCTGATGAGTCCAAATTTGAGATCTTTGGTTCCAACCACCGTGTCTTTGTGCGACGCAGAAAAGGTGAACGGATGGACTCTACATGCCTGGTTCCCACCGTGAAGCATGGAGGAGGAGGTGTGATGGTGTGGGGGTGCTTTGCTGGTGACACTGTTGGGGATTTATTCAAAATTGAAGGCATACTGAACCAGCATGGCTACCACAGCATCTTGCAGCAGCATGCTATTCCATCCGCTTTGCGTTTAGTTGGACCATCATTTATTTTTCAACAGGACAATGACCCCAAACACACCTCCAGGCTGTGTAAGGGCTATTTGACCAAGAAGGAGAGTGATGGGGGACTACGCCAGATAACCTGGCCTCCACAGTCACCAGACCTGAACCCAATCGAGATGGTTTGGGGTGAGCTGGACCGCAGAGTGAAGGCAAAAGGGCCAACAAGTGCTAAGCATCTCTGGGAACTCCTTCAAGATTGTTGGAAGACCATTTCCGGTGACTACCTCTTGAAGCTCATCAAGAGAATGCCAAGAGTGTGCAAAGCAATCATTAAAGCAAAAGGTGGCTACTTTGAAGAACCTAGAATATAAGACATATTTTCAGTTGTTTCACACTTTTTTGTTAAGTATATAATTCCACATGTGTTAATTCATAGTTTTGATGCCTTCAGTGTGAATGTACAATTTCCATAGTCAAGAAAATACAGAAAAATCTTTAAATGCGAAGGTGTGTCCAAACTTTTGGTCTATACTGTATATGATAGAGAAATGGCCTCCCAATTCCATCTAGCTATGGTGGACTTCGTGACCTTAGACCGTTCCTAGTCCCTTGGTAGGATATAAACAACGAGTTATCTTTCCTAAAGCTTTTGGTAACTGAATGTTACCTAACCAGACATCTCCTCACTTCTAACGTATGTAACTCCACCTCTTTCTGGTTACTAGGATGTGGACAAAAGCAGGGTAGGAGGACTTCCTGAAGTCTGTTGAAACGAGTAGCTACCTTAGGGAGAGAGAGTGATTTTTAGACCAGATCCTGCCTATCATCCAGAATTTGAGTAAACGGCGAGGCCATAGACAGGGCCTGGATGTCACTAATGCTCCTGGCCGAGGTTAAAGATATTAAAGCGGTCTTAAGAGAGAGGGATTTAAGGGTTGCTGACTATTAGCTCAAACAGCGAGATAGTCAAGGCCTTTAGAACCAAATTTAAATACCAGGGAACCAAGCTGCTTTTAATAATGAGTCTAGATCTAAAAGCTGCCTTAATGAACCGAGAAACCCAGTAGTTACAAGCTACATCACAGCTATATAGGGCACCCAAGGCAGAAATCTGTACTTTAAGGGTGCTGGTGGATAACCCTAGTTCAAGACTTTTTTGTAAAAACTCCAAAGATTTGTCCTATTGGCACCCCCTCCCCATGAACCCCAGAACCAGAGAAAGACAAAAACTTTCTCCAACTTGTGGCATAAATCTGGGTTGTAACAGGTTTTCTCCTGTGCAGGATGGTTACTAGACCTTTGGAAAAACCTTTCTGATTTGGCAGTGTCCTTTCAAGTTCCACACCGTCAAGTGGAGGCCAGTTGCTTGAGGATGGAATATCGGACCCCGGAGAAGGAGATATGGAATCTCTGGAAGAACCCAAGGATCGTAGATGGACACCCTCCTGGGCCAAAAGGGTGCGATCAGCAGAACCCTGGCCTTGTCCTCCCTGATCTTTCTTATTACCATGAGAAGAACAGCCAACCAGGGGGGGAGGAGTCATACGCCAGGCTGAAATACCAACGAATCAGGAAAGCGTCCACAGCTAGGGGATTTAGGGAACACAAGATCTTTGTCTTCCGATTTAGTTTTGTGGCAAACGGATCTACCTGACCGGAGGCCCCCCCCATCTTCGTCTATTTGGGTAAAAATTCCTTGATTTAGTTCCCATTCCCCTTGCATCAGAGGATAGCAGCTTGGGAAATCTGCTCTCATGTTTTCTTTTTCCCTTATATAGAGGGCCATCAGGGAAAGGAGGTGACTTTCTGTAATCTGGAAGAGATGATCTGTCACTCTCATCAGCGATCTTGACCATGTATCCCCCTGGTGGTTCACATATGCTACCGCAACTAGATTATCCAAGAGGATCTTTACATTCTGGCCCTGAAGGAAAGGTAAGAAATTATTCACCGCCTTGTCTACCGCCAGAAGTTCTTTTGCATTGGAGGAGAGACCCTTTTCGATATCTGACCAGGTCCCCTGGGCTACCATATCTCCCAGATGGGCTCCCCACCCTCTCGGACTCGCATCTGTGGTAATTGTTCTAGTGACCCTAAGTACCCAGGTAACCCCTCGAGATAGGTTAGGCTCATCCTGCCACCACTATAAAGATTTTACTGACCGGGGTGATAAGGACATCTTCCCTTCCAAGTGCCCCTTAAGAGAAACTTCATTATGTAGCACATCCCACTGTAGAACTGTGGCGCCCCTGAAGATTCGACCGCCACAGGGATGCTGCACTTCTGTAATGGAGTGTAGTGTTCCTCCTCCGAGGTAAGAACAGCGTGATGGTCGGGACCCAACCTTTGCATCCAACACCACATTTCTCCACCAGAGGGGGCTAGTATGCACCAGGTGCTGCCCTCCTGGTTACAGGGAGACTGGGGAACCAAGAGTGAGGGGAACCAGTTAGTGGGTGAGGGTGGAGGACTTACAATTTAGTGACACTTTAAATTTCATATTTAATAAAAAGCCATCTTTGGTTTTGGTCTTTGTGCTGTTAATTACTGTGAGGTATTGTGATCTCCCACCCTGAACGTGGATCCTGTGTGAACCTACAGTGGATGGAGACACAGCCCTCATACCCCAGCCTTGGAACGAGGGGCAGGTTGCAGACGAGGAATGTCTCAACCCGGTCAAGGACCACGACCAAGAAGGCCCGGAGCTAAAGAGTGTAGCTCCACAGCAAATGGATCCCGGGGAGGATGCAGACGGAGCAGTGTACGCCACCTGTCCTCACCACCTGATATATTCAGAGGGAGTCCAGCTGCAAGAGGGGTACCGGCCCCCGACACCCGACCTTGCTACTCCATGTCCTGGTTGGTAAAGCCCGGTAGGCCCAGAGGATCCCATCGGGTATCGGAAGGAGCAGAGCTGCCACCCGTGCCCTTGTTCTGAGAGGAGTTCAGAGGGAGATCCGGCCTATCTACACACACACAGACAGGAGAGGATACGGTCTGTAGTTCAGGAACACTCAGGTGCGGGGTCCCGATTGAATGCTGGACTTGCTCGGAGGTTGTCGGACCCCGGTCCCTGGTGACCGCAGGACTCCGTGGGGAGCAGGGAGTCGCCTTCCTTCTGCCATCTCTAATGTGAGTAAAGCCTTGGAAATTCATCCCTATGGCCTCCGGACTGTTCATTACGCGCCATTCCGTGCGACGCCGCGTCCCTACTGCCGCACTACTACCCCCCCTTTATCCTGCTTTACCGGCCCTGAGGCCGCGCTCCGCCTGTAGGGAGCGGCGAGAACTTTAGCCGCCATGACTCCAGGCCTCAGCGGACTGTAGTTGCGCTGGTGGCGCATCACCAGACACCACAGGTGGCGTAGTCGACAATTACCACTCAACCCGGAAAGCCCTAGCATCATTTTCAATGTGACGGCCCTGGGCAAGGAACGGGTCCAGGCCACGACTGCACCCCCGTTCTCAACATCTGACCCGACTCCGAGTACCCCCATCTTCCCAGGGCAGGGCTGAGAGCGTCACATCACCATGTGTAGGGGTGGATTCAGTGAGGAGAAGTGAGAGGAGCAGGGGCTCTGCAGGAGCTCTGCTCGGCAGGCAGGCTCGGCCTGTCATGCCCAAGAAGGAGAGAGGAGTGGGAGCTAGGGAGGAAGGCTCCAGTAACTTAAGGGATCCCAGGGGGTACGGTGAGTGCAGGACGGCACCCGTACGCCCGAATCTGCCAGGTGTCAGAGGGATCAGGCTGCAAGAAGGGAACCGGTCCCTGGACTAGCCGAGTTACTTCAGGTCTCGGCTGGAAAACTTTCATTGTGCAGTTGCCACAACCTCACCTAAGCCGCCGTGAAGGGCACCAAGCAAGGTCCGGGAACTTCAAGTTGCCCAGAGGGATCTCAAGGTAACAGATCGGCACTTTGTGTGGCGGGGCGCATGGCAGGAGGGAGAAGACCCACCGCGGGAAGTCAGCTAAGAAAGGAACATACAGAAAGGGGGTCCCGTTAAGTGCTCTTGAAGTACGTGGGAGAGTGCTGAGCCCCTGCCTGGTAAACGCAGCGCGACATGGGAGGCTGACACCTGTACAGTGCACCTGAGGAAGCTAAAGAACTGTGAGTAAACTCGGATGACTGCACCCCACTGTTTCTGTCAGTTATTTCTACAACGCTATCGCTCCTGCACTACAACGCCCAGCATCACCATCTGCATCTACACTGCCCTGGAGCTGTGCTCTGCCTGTGGAGAGCCATGCCAACCCAGCTGCCCTAACATCTGCTTCAGAGGTCTGCAGCAGCGCCGGTACTCATTACCGGAAACCACAGGTGGCGTCACGAGACAAAACTGTTAACAAACCCTTTTTTTTTAAAGAGTGACCCCAGGGTACGGGCCCGTGACATCCGAAGAAGGTAAAGGCCCGGGTACCGAGTCACCCATATTCCCCCTGGGCGAGTCATACTGTAGCACCCTGAGGATTCGGCTGCTACAGGGGTATTGCACCTCAACCCAGAGGTGTGATATTCCACTCCCGGGCAAGGATGGAGAGTGGAACTGAGCTCGGTAGGCTGCATGCACTACACACATCCCATTTCCGAGGAGCAGACCGACGGTACTCCCACTTAGAAATGTGCAGGTACGACCGAGTCTGTTCCTGGCTGGAGTGGGAGGGGGGTGGTACATCCCAAGTAGTGTAGGGGCAGATAGGGGGAGCAGCCTGGGTAAAGATAGGAGCTCATTGGGTGCTGGTCACCTGAGCTCACACATAGAGGGTGTATATAAGGTGGGCACCAACTAAGAACAGGGTCAGTCAGTCAGTCTTTGCAGAGAAGTAAGAAGCAGAGGAGCAGAGCAGCCCCAGAGAGAGAGAGAGGAGAAAGCAAGAGAGACCCAGAGAGGGAAACAGAAGAGAGGACTCTGAGACCCCAAATCCAATCCACGGGTGAAGAGTCGGCATCAGGGTACCGGATCCCAAACTGGCGGGGGCAGAAAACACACCCTAGCCAGAGACCGGAGGCCGTGGGCAGCATCTGCCACGGCCACCCATCACATCCATCCCGAAGGCACACCACATGAAGGGTCAGGGAACCCAAGGCCAAGGGTGTCCCAACAGAAGGCCCGAGGGAGCTGGACCTAGGTGGATCACTGGTGGGGACGGCCAGAGAACGGGACAGAAGGAGAGCTCAGGGCCACGCTCCGGACTTGTTTGGGGGTTGGCTGGATCCAGGACCTGGTGGACGCAGCACGGCTCGGGTGGTCACTCGAAGCTGGAGTGACCAGTACAACATCTGCAGTAAGTAAACACCCTTAACTGCACAACCCGACTCTGTCTTCATTGCCGTCTGCACCGCACCACCACAACCCCCATCCTCTGCACCTGTCCCCCTTGAGGCTATACCCCTCCCGTTGGGGGTTATCCCACCAAGCTGCGCACCCACCATCAGCCTCAGCGGACCCTGCTGCAGCGGCGGCCACAGTGACCGCATCACAACGGGTGGCGTAGTCGACACAAAAGAACTCTTAATAACATCTGTAGGACTGCCACATAACACTGAGCTTGACGCCCTGGGCACGGGCCGGGTCACAGCCGCTCGGAGACTACAACCCCCCCATCTGATCCGGTGCCGGGTATTCCCCTCAAAAAGGAATATGTCCCAGGGGGCGCGTCAATACTACACCACACAGGAGAGCCGACAGATCCTCTATATACTACACCACACAGGAGAGCTGACAGATCCTCTATATACTACACCACACAGGAGAGCTGACACATCCTCTATATACTACACCACACAGGAGAGCTGACAGATCCTCTATATACTACACCACACAGGAGAGCTGACAGATCCTCTATATATAATACCACACAGGAGAGCTGACAGATCCTCTATATACTACACAATACAGGAGAGCTGACAGATCCTCTATATACTACACCACACAGGAGAGCCGACAGATCCTCTATATACTACACCACACAGGAGATCCGACAGATCCTCTATATACTACAGCACATAGGAGGGCTGACAGATCCTCTATATACTATACCACACAGGAGATCCGACAGATCCTCTATATACTACACAATACAGGAGAGCTGACAGATCCTCTATATACTACACCACCCAGGAGAGCTGACAGATCCTCTATATACTACACCACACAGGACAGATCCTCTATATACTACACCATACAGGAGAGCTGACACATCCTCTATATACTACACAATACAGGAGAGCTGACAGATCCTCTATATACTACACCACACAGGAGAGCTGACAGATCCTCTATATACTACACAATACAGGAGAGCTGACAGATCCTCTATATACTACACCACCCAGGAGAGCTGACAGATCCTCTATATACTACACCACACAGGACAGATCCTCTATATACTACACCATACAGGAGAGCTGACACAACCTCTATATACTACACAATACAGGAGAGCTGACAGATCCTCTATATACTACACCACACAGGAGAGCTGACAGATCCTCTATATACTACACCACACAGGAGAGCCGACAGATCCTCTATATACTACACCACACAGGAGAGCTGACAGATCCTCTATATACTACACCACACAGGAGAGCTGACAGATCCTCTATATACTACACCACACAGGAGAGCTGACACATCCTCTATATACTACACCACACAGGACAGATCCTCTATATACTACACCATACAGGAGAGCTGACACATCCTCTATATACTACACAATACAGGAGAGCTGACAGATCATCTATATACTACACCACACAGGAGAGCTGACAGATCCTCTATATACTACACCACACAGGAGAGCTGACACATCCTCTATATACTACACCACACAGGAGAGCCGACAGATCCTCTATATACTACACCACACAGGAGAGCTGACAGATCCACTATATACTACACCACACAGGAGAGCTGACAGATCATCTATATACTACACCACACAGGAGAGCTGACAGATCCACTATATACTACACCACACAGGAGAGCTGACAGATCCTCTATATACTACACCACATAGGAGAGACGACAGATCCTCTATATACTACACCACACAGGAGAGCTGACAGATCCTCTATATACTACACCACACAGGAGAGCTGACAGATCCTCTATATACTACACCACACAGGAGAGCTGACAGATCCTCCATATACTACACAATACAGGAGAGCTGACAGATCCACTATATACTACACCACACAGGAGAGCTGACAGATCCTCTATATACTACACCACATAGGAGAGCCGACAGATCCTCTATATACTACACCACACAGGAGAGCTGACAGATCCTCTATATACTACACCACACAGGAGAGCTGACAGATCCTCTATATACTACACCACACAGGAGAGCTGACAGATCCTCTATATACTACACCACATAGGAGAGCCGACAGATCCTCTATATACTACACCACACAGGAGAGCTGACAGATCCTCTATATACTACACCACACAGGAGAGCTGACAGATCCTCTATATACTACACCACACAGGAGAGCTGACAGATCCTCCATATACTACACAATACAGGAGAGCTGACAGATCCACTATATACTACACCACACAGGAGAGCTGACAGATCCTCTATATACTACACCACACAGGAGAGCTGACACATCCTCTATATACTACACAATACAGGAGAGCTGACACATCCTCTATATACTACATCACACAGGAGAGCTGACAGATCCACTATATACTACACCACACAGGAGAGCTGACAGATCCTCTATATACTACACCACACAGGAGAGCTGACAGATCCTCTATATACTACACCACACAGGAGAGCCGACAGATCCTATATATACTACACCACACAGGAGAGCTGACATATCCTCTATATACTACACCACACAGGAGAGCTGACATATCCTCTATATACTACACCATACAGGAGAGCTGACACATCCTCTATATACTACACAATACAGGAGAGCTGACAGATCCTCTATATACTACACCACACAGGAGAGCTGACACATCCTCTATATACTACACCACACAGGAGAGCTGACAGATCCACTATATACTACACCACACAGGAGAGCCGACACATCCTCTATATACTACACCACACAGGAGAGCTGACAGATCCTCTATATACTACACCACACAGGAGAGCCGACACATCCTCTATATACTACACCACACAGGAGAGCCGACAGATCCTCTATATACTACACCACACAGGAGAGCTGACACATCCTCTATATACTACACCACACAGGAGAGCCGACAGATCCTCTATATACTACACCACACAGGAGAGCTGACAGATCCTCTATATACTACACCACACAGGAGAGCTGACAGATCCTCTATATACTACACCACATAGGAGAGCCGACAGATCCTCTATATACTACACCACACAGGAGAGCTGACAGATCCTCTATATACTACACCACACAGGAGAGCTGACAGATCCTCTATATACTACACCACACAGGAGAGCTGACAGATCCTCCATATACTACACAATACAGGAGAGCTGACAGATCCACTATATACTACACCACACAGGAGAGCTGACACATCCTCTATATACTACACAATACAGGAGAGCTGACAGATCCACTATATACTACACCACACAGGAGAGCTGACACATCCTCTATATACTACACCACACAGGAGAGCTGACAGATCCTCTATATACTACACCACACAGGAGAGCTGACACATCCTCTATATACTACACAATACAGGAGAGCTGACAGATCCACTATATACTACACCACACAGGAGAGCTGACAGATCCTCTATATACTACACCACACAGGAGAGTTGACAGATCCTCTATATACTACACCACAAAGGACAGATCCTCTATATACTACACCACACAGGAGAGCTGACAGATCCTCTATACACTACACCACACAGGAAAGCTGACAGATCCTCTATATGCTACATCACATAGGAGAGTTGACAGATCCTCAATATACTACATCACACAGGAGAGCTGACAGATCCTCTATATACTACACAATACAGGAGAGCTGACAGATCCACTATATACTACACCACACAGGAGAGCCGACAGATCCTCTATATACTACACCACACAGGAGAGCTGACACATCCTCTATATACTACACAATACAGGAGAGCTGACAGATCCACTATATACTACACCACACAGGAGAGCTGACAGATCCTCTATATACTACACCACACAGGAGAGCTGACAGATCCTCTATATACTACACCACACAGGAGAGCTGACAGATCCTCTATATACTACACCACACAGGAGAGCTGACAGTTCCTCTATATACTACACCACCCAGGAGAGCTGACAGATCCTCTATATACTACACAATACAGGAGAGCTGACACATCCTCTATATACTACACCACACAGGAGAGCTGACAGATCCTCTATATACTACACCACACAGGAGAGCTGACAGATCCTCTATATACTACACCACACAGGAGAGCTGACAGAAACTCTATATACTACACCACACAGGAGAGCTGACAGATCCTCTATATACTACACCACACAGGAGAGCTGACAGATCCTCTATATACTACACCACACAGGAGAGCTGACAGATCCTCTATATACTACACCACACAGGAGAGCTGACACATCCTCTATATACTACACAATACAGGAGAGCTGACACATCCTCTATATACTACACAATACAGGAGAGCTGACACATCCTCTATATACTACACCACACAGGAGAGCTGACAGATCCTCTATATACTACACCACACAGGAGAGCTGACAGATCCTCTATATACTACACCACACAGGAGAGCTGACACATCCTCTATATACTACACCACACAGGAGAGCTGACAGATCCTCTATATACTACACCACACAGGAGAGCTGACAGATCCTCTATATACTACACCACACAGGAGAGCTGACAGATCGTCTATATACTACACCACACAGGAGAGCTGACACATCCTCTATATACTACACCACACAGGAGAGCTGACACATCCTCTATATACTACACCACACAGGAGAGCTAACAGATCCTCTATATACTACACCACACAGGAGAGCTGACAGATCCTCTATATACTACACCACACAGGAGAGCTGACAGATCCTCTATATACTACACCACACAGGAGAGCTAACAGATCCTCTATATACTACACCACACAGGAGAGCTGACAGATCCTCTATATACTACACCACACAGGAGAGCTGACAGATCCTCTATATACTACACCACACAGGACAGCTGACAGATACTCTATATACTACACCACACAGGAGAGCTGACAGATCCACTATATACTACACAATACAGGAGAGCTGACACATCCTCTATATACTACACCACACAGGAGAGCTAACAGATCCTCTATATACTACACCACACAGGAGAGCTGACAGATCCTCTATATACTACACCACACAGGAGAGCTGACAGATCCTCTATATACTACACCACACAGGAGAGCTGAGAGATCCTCTATATACTACACCACACAGGAGAGCTGACAGATCCTCTATATACTACACCACACAGGAGAGCTGACAGATCCTCTATATACTACACCACACAGGAGAGCTGACAGATCCTCTATATACTACACCACACAGGAGAGCTGACAGATCCTCTATATACTACACCACACAGGAGAGCTAACAGATCCTCTATATACTACACCACACAGGAGAGCTGAGAGATCCTCTATATACTACACCACACAGGAGAGCTGACAGATCCTCTATATACTACACCACACAGGAGAGCTGACAGATCCTCTATATACTACACCACACAGGAGAGCTGACAGATCCTCTATATACTACACCACACAGGAGAGCTGACAGATCCTCTATATACTACACCACACAGGAGAGCTAACAGATCCTCTATATACTACACAATACAGGAGAGCTGACAGATCCACTATATACTACACCACACAGGAGAGCTGACACATCCTCTATATACTACACCACACAGGAGAGCCGACAGATCCTCTATATACTACACCACACAGGAGAGCTGACACATCCTCTGTATACTACACAATACAGGAGAGCTGACAGATCCACTATATACTACACCACACAGGAGAGCTGACAGATCCACTATATACTACACCACACAGGAGAGCTGACACATCCTCTATATACTACACAATACAGGAGAGCTGACAGATCCTCTATATACTACACCACACAGGAGAGCTGACAGATCCTCTATATACTACACCACACAGGAGAGCTGACAGATCCTCTATATACTACACCACACAGGAGAGCTGACAGATCCTCTATATACTACACCACACAGGAGAGCCGACAGATCCTCTATATACTACACCACACAGGAGAGCTGACATATCCTCTATATACTACACCACACAGGAGAGCTGACAGATCCTCTATATACTAGACCACACAGGAGAGCTGACAGATCCTCTTTATACTACACCACACAGGAGAGCTGACAGATCCTCTATATACTACACCTCACAGGAGAGCTGACAGATCCTCTATACACTACACCACACAGGAGAGCTGACAGATCCTCTATATACTACACCACACAGGAGAGCTGACAGATCCACTATATACTGCACCACACAGGAGAGCTGACAGATCCACTATATACTACACCACACAGGAGAGCTGACAGATCCTCTATATACTACACCACACAGGAGAGCTGACAGATCCTCTATATACTACACCACACAGGAGAGCTGACAGATCCTCTATATACTACACCACACAGGAGAGCTGACAGATCCTCTATATACTACACCACACAGGAGAGCTGACAGATCCTCTATATACTACACCACACAGGAGAGCTGACAGATCCTCTATATACTACACCACACAGGAGAGCTGACAGATCCACTATATGCTACATCACATAGGAGAGCTGACAGATCCTCAATATACTACATCACACAGGAGAGCTGACAGATCCTCTATATACTACACAATACAGGAGAGCTGACAGATCCTCTATATACTACACCACACAGGAGAGCCGACAGATCCTCTATATGCTACATCACATAGGAGAGCTGACAGATCCTCAATATACTACATCACACAGGAGAGCTGACAGATCCTCTATATACTGCACAATACAGGAGAGCTGACAGATCCACTATATACTACACCACACAGGAGAGCTGACAGATCCTCAATATACTACATCACACAGGAGAGCTGACAGATCCTCTATATACTACACAATACAGGAGAGCTGACAGATCCACTATATACTACACCACACAGGAGAGCTGACACATCCTCTATATACTACACAATACAGGAGAGCTGACAGATCCTCTATATACTACACCACACAGGAGAGCTGACAGATCCTCTATATACTACACCACACAGGAGAGCTGACAGATCCTCTATATACTACACCACACAGGAGAGCTGACAGATCCTCTATATACTACACCACACAGGAGAGCCGACAGATCCTCTATATACTACACCACACAGGAGAGCTGACATATCCTCTATATACTACACCACACAGGAGAGCTGACAGATCCTCTATATACTACACCACACAGGAGAGCTGACAGATCCTCTATATACTACACCACACAGGAGAGCTGACAGATCCTCTATATACTACACCACACAGGAGAGCTGACAGATCCTCTATATACTACACCACACAGGAGAGCTGACAGATCCACTATATGCTACATCACATAGGAGAGCTGACAGATCCTCAATATACTACATCACACAGGAGAGCTGACAGATCCTCTATATACTACACAATACAGGAGAGCTGACAGATCCTCTATATACTACACCACACAGGAGAGCCGACAGATCCTCTATATGCTACATCACATAGGAGAGCTGACAGATCCTCAATATACTACATCACACAGGAGAGCTGACAGATCCTCTATATACTGCACAATACAGGAGAGCTGACAGATCCACTATATACTACACCACACAGGAGAGCTGACAGATCCTCAATATACTACATCACACAGGAGAGCTGACAGATCCTCTATATACTACACAATACAGGAGAGCTGACAGATCCACTATATACTACACCACACAGGAGAGCCGACAGATCCTCTATATACTACACCACACAGGAGAGCTGACACATCCTCTATATACTACACAATACAGGAGAGCTGACAGATCCACTATATACTACACCACACAGGAGAGCTGACAGATCCTCTATATACTACACCACACAGGAGAGCTGACAGATCCTCTATATACTACACCACCCAGGAGAGCTGACAGATCCTCTATACACTACACCACACAGGAGAGCTGACAGATCCTCTATATACTACACCACACAGGAGAGCTGACAGATCCTCTATATACTACACCACACAGGAGAGCTGACAGATCGTCTATATACTACACCACACAGGAGAGCTGACACATCTGTAGCACCCTGAGGACTCGGCTGCTACAGGGGTATTACACCTCAAGCCAGAGGTGTGGTATTCCACTCCCGGGTAAGGATGGAGTGTGGGACTGAGCTCAGATAGCTGCATACACTACACACATCCCATTTCCGGGGGACAGACCGACGGTACTCCCACCAGTATATGTGCAGGTACGACAGTGTCTGTCCCTGGCTGGAGTGGGAGGGCAGTGGTACATCCCAGTAGTGTAGGGGCAGATAGGGGGAGCAGTCTGGGTAAGGCTAGGAGCTCATTGGGTGCTGGTCACCTGAGCTCACACATAGAGGGAGTATATAAGGTGGGCACCATCTTAGATCAGGGTCAGTCTTCTGTAGAGGGTCAGTCAGTCCTGAGAGAGGTCCAGGAGCGCCTGCAGAGAGAAGAGAGAGAGGAGAAGAGAAGGACCCAGAGGGGGAGAAGAAGGAACCCCAAGAACCCAGTATACAACCAGAAGGGTGAAGGGTTGGCACGCAAGGGAACCGGATCCCAAATTAGTGGAGGAGAGAAACAACCCTCAACTAAGAACCGGAGGCTGCGACATTACATGTGGAGCAGCCCCTCACCAAGTCCACTAAGAAGGCACACCGAGCATAGGGTCAGGGAAGCCAAAGAAGGTTCACCCAATAGGAGACCCGAGGGAGCCGGACATAAGTGGACCCCTGGTGGAGAGCTGACAGATCCACTATATACTACACCACACAGGAGAACCGACAGATCCTCTATATACTACACCACACAGGAGAGCTGACAGATCCTCTATATACTACACCACACAGGAGAGCTGACAGATCATCCATATACTACACCACACAGGAGAGCCGAGAGATCCTCTATATACTACACCACACAGGAGAGCTGACACATCCTCTATATACTACACCACACAGGAGAGCTGACAGATCCTCTATATACTACACCACACAGGAGAACTGACAGATCCTCTATATACTACACCACACAGGAGAGCTGACACATCCTCTATATACTACACCACACAGGAGAGCTGACAGATCCTCTATATACTACACCACACAGGAGAGCTGACAGATTCTCTATATACTACACCACACAGGAGAGCTGACAGATCCTCTATATACTACACCACACAGGAGAGCTGACACATCCTCTATATACTACACAATACAGGAGAGCTGACAGATCCTCTATATACTACACCACACAGGAGAGCTGACAGATCCTCTATATACTACACCACACAGGAGAGCTGACAGATCCTCTATATACTACACCACACAGAAGAGCCGACAGATCCTCTATATACTACACCACACAGGAGAGCTGACAGATCCTCTATATACTACACCACACAGAAGAGCCGACAGATCCTCTATATACTACACCACACAGGAGAGCCGACAGATCCTCTATATACTACACCACACAGGAGAGCCGAGAGATCCTCTATATACTACACCACACAGGAGAGCCGACACATCCTCTATATACTACACGACACAGGAGAGCTGACACATCCTCTATATACTACACCACACAGGAGAACTGACAACTCTCTGGTATCTTCCAGTCACCTCCAGAGCTGCATTCACTATTCTGGTGTTACATCAGGTCTTATCCTCCAGAGCTGCAGTCACTATTCTGCTGTTACATCGTGTCTTATCCTCCAGTCACCTCCAGAGCTGCAGTCACTATTCTGATGTTACATCAGCTCTTATCCTCCACTCACCTCCAGAGCTACACTCACTATTCTACTGTTACATCGTGTCTTATCCTTCAGTCACCTACAGAGCTGCACTCACCATTCTGCTGTGATATTATGTCTTATCCCCAGTCACCTCCAGAGCTGCAGTTACTATTCTGATGTTACATCAGCTCTTATCCTCCAGTCACCTCCAGAGCTGCACTCACCATTCTGCTGTTACATCGTGTCTTATCCTCCAGTCACCCACAGAGCTGTAGTTTCTATTCTGCTGATACATCAGGTCTTATCCTCCAGTCACCTCCAGAGCTGCAGTCACTATTCTGCTGTTACATCATGTCTTGTCCTCCATTCACCTCCAGAACTGCAGTCACTATTCTGCTGTTACATCATGTCTTATCCTCCAGTCATCTCCAGAGCTGCGATAACTATTCCGCTGTTATATCAGGTCTTATCCTCCAGTCACCTGCAGATCTGCACTCTCTATTCTGCTGTTACATCATGTCTTACCCTCCAGTCACCTCCAGAGCTGCAGTCTCTATTCTGCTGTTACATCATATCTTATCCTCCAGTCACCTCCAGAGCTGCAGTCACTATTCTGCTATTACATCGTGTCTTATCCTCCAGTCACCTCAAGAGCTGCAGTCAATATTCTGCTGTTACATCATGTCTTGTCCTCCAGTTACCTCCAGAGCTGCACTCACTATTATGCTGTTACTTCATGTCTTATCCTCCAGTCACCTCCAGAGCTGCACTCAGTATTCTGCTGTTACATCGTGTCTTATCCTCCAGTCACCTCCAGAGCTGCAGTCACTATTCTGCTGTTACATCGTGTCTTCTCCTCCAGTCACCTCCAGAGCTGCAGTCACTATTCTGCTGTTAGTTCGTGTCTTATCCTCCAGTCACCTCAAGAGCTGTAGTCACTGTTCTGCTGTTACATAGTGTCTTAACCTCCAGACACCTCCAGAGCTGCACTCACTATTCTGCTGTTACATCGTGTCTTATCCTTCAGACACCTCCAGAGCTGCACTCACTATTCTGCTGTTACATCGTGTCTTATCCTTCAGACACCTTCAGAGCTGCAGTCACTATTCTGCTGTTACATCGTGTCTTATCCTCCAGTCACCTCCAGAGCTGCAGTCACTATTCTGCTGTTACATCATATCTTATCCTCCAGTCACCTCCGGAGCTGTAGTCTCTATTCTGCTGTTACATCAGGCCTTATCCTCCAGTCACCTCCAGAGCTGCAGTCACTATTCTGCTGTTACATCATGTCTTATCCTCCAGTTTCCTCCAGAGCTGCAGTCACTATTCTGCTGTTACATCGTGTCTTATCCGCCCGTCACCTCCAGAGCTGTAGTCACTATTCTGCTATTACATCGTGTCTTATCCTCCAGTCACCTCCAGAGCTGCAGTCTCTTTTCTGCTGTTACATCATGTCTTATCCTCCAGTCACCTCCAGAGCTGCAGTCTCTATTCTACTGTTACATCGTGTCTTATCCTCCAGTCACCTCCAGAGCTGCACTCACTATTCTGCTGTTACATCATGTCTTATCCTCCAGTCACCTCAAGGGCTGCACTCACTATTCTGCTGTTACATCGTGTCTTATCCTCCTGTCACTTCCAGAGCTGCACTCACTATTCTGCTGTTACATTATGTCTTATCCTCCTGTCACCTCCAGAGCTGCTGTTACACCATGTCTTATCCTCCATTCATCTCCAGAGCTGCAGTCACTATTCTGCTGTTACATCGTGTCTTATCCTCCAGCCACCTCCAAAGCTGCACTCAATTTTCTGCTGTTACATCGTGTCTTATCCTCCAGTCACATCCAGAGCTGCACTCACTATTCTGCTATTATTTCATGTTTTATCCTCCAGTTACCTCCAGAGCTGCACTCACTATTCTGCTGTTACATCGTGTCTTATCCTACAGACACCTCCAGAGCTGCAGTCACTATTCTGCTGTTACATTATGTATTATCATCCAGTCACCTCCAGAGCTGTAGTCACTATTCTGCTGTTACACCATGTATTATCCTCCAGTCACCTCCAGAGCTGCAGTCACTATTCTGTTCTTACAACATGTCTTATGCTCCAGTCACCTCCACAGCTGCACTCACTATTCTGCTGTTATATCATGTTTTATCCGCCAGTCACCTCCAGAGCTGCACTCACTATTCTGCTGTTACATCATATCTTATTCTCCAGTCACCTTCAGAGCTGCAGTCACTTTTCTGCTGTTACATCGTGTCTTATCCTCCAGTCACCTCCAGTGCTGCACTCACTATTCTGCTGTTACATCGTGTCTTATCCTCCAGTCACCTCCAGAGCTGCAGTCACTATTCTGCTGTTACATCATGTTTTATCCTCCAGTCACCTCCAGAGCTGCACTCACTATTCTGCTGTTACATCAGGTCTTATCCTCCAGTCACCTCCAGAGCTGTAGTTTCTATTCTGCTATTACATCAAGTCTTATTCTCCAGTCACCTCCAGAGCTGCACTCATTGTTCTGCTGTTACATCATGTCTTATCCTCCAGTCACCTCCAGAGCTGCAGTCGCTTTTCAGCTGTTATATCGTGTCTTATCCTCCAGTCACCTCAAGAGCTGCAGTCACTTTTCAGCTGTTACATCGTGTCTTATTCTCCAGTTACCTCCAGAGCTGCAGTCACTATTCTGCTGTTACATCGTGTCTTATCCTCCAGTCTCCTCCAGAGCTACACTCACTATTCTGCTGTTACATCATGTCTTATCCTCCAGTCACCTCAAGTGCTGCACTCACTATTCTGCTGTTACATCGTGTCTTATCCTCCTGTCACCTCCAGAGCTGCTGTTACACCATGTCTTATCCTCCAGTCATCTCCAGAGCTGCAGTCATTATTCTGCTGTTACATCGTGTGTTATCCTCCAGTCACCTCCAAAGCTGCACTCAATATTCTTCTTTTACATCATGTCTTATCCTCCAGTCACCTCCAGAGCTGCAGTCACTCTTCTGCTGTTGCAACCTGTCTTATCCTCCAGCCACCTCCAGAGCTGCAGTCACTATTCTGCTGTTACATCAAGTCTTATCCTCCAGTCACCTCCACAGCTGCAGTCACTATTCTGCTGTTACATCGTGTCTTATCCTCCAGTCACATCCAGAGCTGCACTCACTATTCTGCTATTATTTCATGTCTTATCCTCCAGTCACCTCCAGAGCTGCAGTCACTATTCTGCTGTTACAACACGTCTTATCCTCCAGTTTCCTCCAGAGCTGCACTCACTATTCTGCTGTTACATCGTGTCTTATCCTCCAGTCACCTCCAGAGCTGCAGTCACTATTCTGCTGTTACATCGTGCCTTATCCTCCAGTCACCTCCAGAGCTGTAGTCTCTATTCTGCTGTTACATCAGGTCTTATCCTCCAGAGCTGCAGTCTCTATTCTGCTCTTACATCGTGTATTATTCTCCAGTCACCTCCAGAGCTGCACTCACTTTTCTGCTGTTACATCGTGTCTTATCCTCCAGTCACCTCAAGGGCTGCACTCACTATTCTGCTGTTACATCGTGTCTTATCCTCCTGTCACCTCCAGAGCTGCTGTTACACCATGTCTTATCCTCCAGTCATCTCCAGAGCTGCAGTCACTATTCTGCTGTTACATCAAGTCTTATCCTCCAGTCACCTCCAGAGCTGCAGTCACTAATCTGCTGTTAGTTCGTGTCTTATCCTCCAGTCACCTCAAGAGCTGCAGTCACTATTCTGCTGTTACATCGTGTCTTATCCTCTAGTCTCATCCAGAGCTGCACTCACTATTCTGCTATTATTTCATGTCTTATCCTCCAGTCACCTCAAGAGCTGCACTCACTATTCTGCTGTTACATCGTGTCTTATCCTCCAGTCACCTCCAGATCTGTAGTCACTGTTCTGCTGTTACATCTTATCTTTTCCTCCAGTCACGTCCAGAGCTGCACTCACTATTCTGCTGTTACATCATGTTTTATCCGCCTATCTCCTCCAGAGCTGCACTCACTATTCTGCTGTTACATCCTGTCTTATACTCCACTCACCTCCAGAGCTGCAGTCACTATTCTGCTGTTACATCGTGTCTTATCCTCCTGTCACCTCCAGAGATGCCCTCACTGTTCTGCTGTTACATCAGGTCTTATCCTCCAGTCACCTCCAGAGCTGCAGTCACTATTCTGCTGTTACATCGTGTTTTATCCTCCAGCCACCTCCAGAGCTGCAGTCACTATTCTGCTGTTACATCAGGTCTTATCCTCCAGTCACCTCCGGAGCTTCAGTCACTATTCTGATGTTACATCAGCTGTTATCCTCCACTCACCTCCAGAGCTGCACTCACTATTCTGTTACATCGTGTGTTATCCTCCAGTCACCTTCAGAGCTGCACTCAACATTCTGCTGTTACAACGTGTCTTATCAACCATTCACCTCCAGAGCTGCACTCACTATTCTGCTGTTACATCGTGTCTTATCCTCCTGTCACCTCCAGAGCTGCACTCACTATTCTGCTTTTACATCCTGTCTTATCCTCCTGTCACTTCCAGAGCTGCAGTCACTATTCTGCTGTTACATCCTGTCTTAACCTCCAGTCACCTCCAGAGCTGCACTTACCATAATGCTGTTACATCGTGTCTTATCCTCCAGTCACCTCCAGAGCTGTAGTCACTATTCTGCTGTTACATCATGTCTTATCCTCCAGGTACCTCCAGAGGTTACAGTCACTATTCTGCTGTTTCATGACATCTTATCCTCCAGTCACCTCCAGACCTGAACGCACTATTCTGCTTTTACATCGTGTCTTATCCTCCAGTCACCTCCAGAGCTGCACTCACTATTCTGCTGTTACATCGTGTCTTATCCTCCAGTCACCTACAGAGCTGCAGTCACTATTCTGCTGTTACATCGTGTCTTATCCTCCAGTCACCTCCAGAGCTGCAGTCACTATTCTGCTGTTACAATGTGTCTTATCCGACAGCCACCTCCAGAGCCGCACTCCCTAATCTTCTGTTACATCGTGTCTTATCCGCCAGTCACCTCCAAAGCTGCAGTCACTATTCTGCTGTTACATCGTGTCTTATCCTCCAGTCACCTCCAGAGCTGCAGTCACTATTCTGCTGTTTCATGACATCTTATCCTCCAGTCACCTCCAGACCTGAACGCACTATTCTGCTTTTACATCGTGTCTTATGCTCCAGTCACCTCCAGAGCTGCACTCACTATTCTGCTGTTACATCGTGTCTTATCCGCCAGTCACCTCCAAAGCTGCAGTCACTATTCTGCTGTTACATCGTGTCTTATCCTCCAGTCACCTCCAGAGCTGCAGTCACTATTCTGCTGTTTCATGACATCTTATCCTCCAGTCACCTCCAGACCTGAACGCACTATTCTGCTTTTACATCGTGTCTTATCCTCCAGTCACCTCCAGAGCTGCAGTCACTATTCTGCTTTTACATCGTGTCTTATCCTCCAGTCACCTCCAGAGCTGCACTCACTATTCTGCTGTTACATCGTGTCTTATTCTCCAGTCACCTTCAGCGCTGCACTCACTATTCTGCTGTTACATCGTTTCTTATCGTCCAGTCACCTCCATTGCTGCAGTCACTATTCTGCTGTTACATCGTGTCTTATCCTCCAGTCACCTCCCGAGCTGCAGTCACTATTCTGCTGTTACATCGTGTCTTATCTTCCAGTCACCTCCAGAGCTGCACTCACTATTCTGCTGTAACATCGTGTCTTAACCTCCAGTCACCTCCACAGCTGCACTTACCATACTGCTGTTACATCATGTCTTATCCCCCAGTCATCTCCAGAGCTGTAGTCACTATTCTGCTGTTACGTCATGTCTTATCCTCCAGTCACCTCAATAGCTGCGGTCAATATTCTGCTGTTACATTATGTCTTATCTTCCAGTCACCTCCAGAGCTGCACTCACTATTCTGCTGTTACAATGTGTCTTATCCGCCAGCCACCTCCAGAGCTGCACTCCCTATTCTGCTGTTACAATGTGTCTTATCCGCCAGCCACCTCCAGAGCTACACTCCCTATTCTTCTGTTACATCGTGTCTTATCCGCCAGCCACCTCTAGAGCTGCACTCAATATTCTGCTGTTACATCATGTCTTATCCTCCAGACACCTCCAGAGCTGCACTCACTATTCTGCCGTTACATCGTGTCTTATCTTCCAGTCACCTCCAGAGCTGCAGTCACTATTCTAACGTTACATCGTTTCTTCTCCTCCAACCACCTCCAGAGCTGCAGTCTCTACTCTGCAGTTACATCATGTCTTATCCTCCAGTCATCTCCAGAGCTGTAGTCACTATTCTACTGTTACATCGTGTCTTATCCTCCAGTCACCTCCAGAGCTGCAGTCACTATTCTGATGTTACATCGTGTCTTATCCTCCAGTCACCTCCAGAGCTGCAGTCACTATTCTGCTGTTACATCATGTTTTATCCTCCAGTCACCTCCAGAGCTGCACTCACTATTCTGCTGTTACATCGTGTCTTATCCTCCAGTCACCTCCAGAGTTGCAGTCACTATTCTGCTGTTACATTGTGTCTTATCCTCCAGTCACCTCCAGAGCTGCAGTGACTATTCTGCTGTTAGTTCGTGTCTTATCCTCCAGTCACCTCAAGAGCTGCAGTCACTATTCTACTATTATTTCATGTCTTATCCTCCAGTTACCTCCAGAGCTGTAGTCACTATTCTACTGTTACATCGTATCTTATCCTCCAGTCACCTCCAGAGCTGCAGTCACTATTCTGTTGTTACAACACGTCTTATGCTCCAGTCACCTCCAGAGCTGCACTCACTATTCTGCTGTTACATCATATCTTATCCTCCAGTCACCTCCAGAGCTGTAGTCACTATTCTGCTGTTACACCATGTATTATCCTCCAGTCACCTCCACAGCTGCACTCACTATTCTGCTGTTATATCATGTTTTATCCGCCAGTCACCTCCAGAGCTGCACTCAATATTCTACTGTTTCATCGTGTCTTATCCTCCTGTCACCTCCAGAGCTGCAATCACTATTCTGCTGTTACATCAGGTCTTATCCTCCAGTCACCTCCAGAGCTGTAGTTTCTATTCTGCTATTACATCAAGTCTTATTCTCCAGTCACCTCCAGAGCTGCACTCATTGTTCTGCTGTTACATCATGTCTTATCCTCCAGTCACCTCCAGAGCTGCAGTCGCTTTTCAGCTGTTATATCGTGTCTTATCCTCCAGTCACCTCAAGAGCTGCAGTCACTTTTCAGCTGTTACATCGTGTCTTATCCTCCAGTTACCTCCAGAGCTGCAGTCACTATTCTGCTGTTACATCGTGTCTTATCCTCCAGTCACCTCCAGAGCTACACTCACTATTCTGCTGTTACATCATGTCTTATCCTCCAGTCACCTCAAGTGCTGCACTCACTATTCTGCTGTTACATCGTGTCTTATCCTCCTGTCACCTCCAGAGCTGCTGTTACACCATGTCTTATCCTCCAGTCATCTCCAGAGCTGCAGTCACTATTCTGCTGTTACATCGTGTGTTATCCTCCAGTCACCTCCAAAGCTGCACTCAATATTCTTCTTTTACATCACGTCTTATCCTCCAGTCACCTCCAGAGCTGCAGTCACTCTTCTGCTGTTGCAACCTGTCTTATCCTCCAGCCACCTCCAGAGCTGCAGTCACTATTCTGCTGTTACATCAAGTCTTATCCTCCAGTCACCTCCAGAGCTGCAGTCACTATTCTGCTGTTACATCGTGTCTTATCCTCCAGTCACATCCAGAGCTGCACTCACTATTCTGCTATTATTTCATGTCTTATCCTCCAGTCACCTCCAGAGCTGCAGTCACTATTCTGCTGTTACAACACGTCTTATCCTCCAGTTTCCTCCAGAGCTGCACTCACTATTCTGCTGTTACATCGTGTCTTATCCTCCAGTCACCTCCAGAGCTGCAGTCACTATTCTGCTGTTACATCGTGCCTTATCCTCCAGTCACCTCCAGAGCTGCAGTCACTATTCTGCTGTTGCATCATGTCTTATCCTCCAGTCACCTCCAGAGCTGTAGTCTCTATTCTGCTGTTACATCAGGTCTTATCCTCCAGAGCTGCAGTCTCTATTCTGCTCTTACATCGTGTATTATTCTCCAGTCACCTCCAGAGCTGCACTCACTTTTCTGCTGTTACATCGTGTCTTATCCTCCAGTCACCTCAAGGGCTGCACTCACTATTCTGCTGTTACATCGTGTCTTATCCTCCTGTCACCTCCAGAGCTGCTGTTACACCATGTCTTATCCTCCAGTCATCTCCAGAGCTGCAGTCACTATTCTGCTGTTAAATCGTGTCTTTTCCTCCAGCCACCTCCAAAGCTGCACTCAGAATTCTGCTGTTACATCATGTCTTATCCTCCAGCCACCTCCACAGCTGCAGTCACTATTCTGCTGTTACATCAAGTCTTATCCTGCAGTCACCTCCAGAGCTGCAGTCACTAATCTGCTGTTAGTTCGTGTCTTATCCTCCAGTCACCTCAAGAGCTGCAGTCACTATTCTGCTGTTACATCGTGTCTTATCCTCTAGTCTCATCCAGAGCTGCACTCACTATTCTGCTATTATTTCATGTCTTATCCTCCAGTCACCTCAAGAGCTGCACTCACTATTCTGCTGTTACATCGTGTCTTATCCTCCAGTCACCTCCAGATCTGTAGTCACTGTTCTGCTGTTACATCTTATCTTTTCCTCCAGTCACGTCCAGAGCTGCACTCACTATTCTGCTGTTACATCATGTTTTATCCGCCTGTCTCCTCCAGAGCTGCACTCACTATTCTGCTGTTACATCCTGTCTTATACTCCACTCACCTCCAGAGCTGCAGTCACTATTCTGCTGTTACATCGTGTCTTATCCTCCTGTCACCTCCAGAGCTGCCCTCACTGTTCTGCTGTTACATCAGGTCTTATCCTCCAGTCACCTCCAGAGCTGCACTCCCTATTCTGCTGTTACAATGTGTCTTATCCGCCAGCCACCTCCAGCGCTGCACTCCCTATTCTTCTGTTACATCGTGTCTTATCCGCCAGCCACCTCTAGAGCTGCACTCAATATTCTGCTGTTATATCATGTCTTATCCTCCAGACACCTCCAGAGCTGCACTCACTATTCTGCCGTTACATCGTGTCTTATCTTCCAGTCACCTCCAGAGCTGCAGTCACTATTCTGCTGTTACATCGTTTCTTCTCCTCCAACCACCTCCAGAGCTGCAGTCTCTACTCTGCAGTTACATCATGTCTTATCCTCCAGTCATCTCCAGAGCTGTAGTCACTATTCTGCTGTTACATCGTGTCTTATCCTCCAGTCACCTCCAGAGCTGCAGTCACTATTCTGATGTTACTTCCTGTCTTATCCTCCAGTCACCTCCAGAGCTGCAGTCCCTATTCTGATGCTACATCCTGTCTTATCCTCCAGTCACCTCCAGAGCTGCAGTCACTATTCTGCTGTTACATCATGTCTTATCCTCCAGACACCTACAGAGCTGCAGTCACTATTCTGCTGTTACATCATGTCTTATCCTCCAGACACCTACAGAGCTGCAGTCACTATTCTGCTTTTACGTCATGTCTTATCCTTCAGTCACTATTCTGCTGTTACATCGTGTGTTATCCTCCAGTCACCTCCAGAGCTGCAGTCACTCTTCTGCTGTTACATCGTGTCTTATCCTCCAGTCACCTCCAGAGCTGCTGTCACTATTCTGCTGTTACATCGTGTCTTTTCCTCCAGCCACTTCCAGAGCTGCTATCAAAATTCTGCTGTTACATCATGTCTTATTCTCCAGTCACCTCCAGAGCTGCAGTCACTCTTCTGCTGTTACATCGTGTCTTATCCTCCAGTCACCTCCAGAGCTGCTGTCAGTATTCTGCTGTTACATCGAGTCTTATCCTCCAGTCACCTCCAGAGCTGCAGTCACCATTCTGCTGTTACTTCCTGTCTTATCCTCCAGTCACCTCCAGAGCTGCAGTCCCTATTCTGCTGTTACATCCTGTCTTATCCTCCAGTCATCTCCAGAGCTGTAGTCACTATTCTGTTGTTACGTCATGTCTTATCCTCCAGTCACCTCCAGAGCTGCACTCACTATTCTGCTGTTACATCGTGTCTTATCCTCCAGCCACCTCCGGAGCTGCACTCACTATTCTGCTCTTACATCATGTCTTATCCTCCAGTCACCTCAATAGCTGCGCTCACTATTCTGCTGTTACATTCTGTATTATCCGCCAGCCACCTCCAGAGCTGCACTCACTATTCTGCTGTTACATCTTGTCTTATCCGCCAGTCACCTCTAGAGCTGCACTCACTATTCTGCTGTTACATCATGTCTTATCTTCCAGTCACCTCCAGAGCTGCAGTCACTATTCTGCAGTTACATCGTGTCTTATTCTCCAGCCACCTCCAGAGCTGCAGTCACTATTCTGCTGTTACATCAGGTTTATCCTCCAGTCACCTCCAGAGCTGCAGTCACTATTATGCTATTACATCAGGTCTTATTCTCCAGTTACCTCCAGAGCTGCAGTCACTATTCTGCTGTTACATTCTGTATTATCCTCCAGTCACTTCCAGTGCTGCACTCACTATTCTGCTGTTACATTGTGTCTTATCCTCCAGTCACCTCCAGAGCTGTAATCACTATTCTGCTGTTACATCGTGTTTTATCCTCCAGTCACCTCCAGAGCTGCAGACACTATACTGCTGTTACATCGTGTCTTATCCTCCAGTCACCTTCAGAACTGCACTCACTATTCTGCTGTTACATCGTGTCTTAACCTCCAGTCACCTCCAGAGCTGCACTCACCATTCTGCTGTTACATTGTGTCTTATCCTCCAGTCACCTCCAGAGCTGCAGTCACTATTCTGGTGTAACATCATGTCTTATCCTCGAGCCACCTTCCAGAGCTGCGGTCACTATTCTGCTGTTACATTATGTCTTATCCTCCAGTTACCTCCAGAGCTGTAGTCACTATTCTGCTGTTACATCATGTCTTATCCTCCAGTCACCTCCAGAGCTTCAGTCTCTATTCTGCTGTTACATCATGTCTTATCCTCCAGTCACCTCCAGAGCTGCAGTCACTTTTCTGCTGTTACATCGTATCTTATCCTCCAGTCACCTCCAGAGCTGCAGTTACTATTCTGCTGTTACATCATGTCTTATCCTCCAGTCACCTCCAGAGCTGCACTCACTATTCTGCTGCTACATCAGGTCTTATCCTCCAGTCACCTCCAGAGCTGCGGTCACTATTCTGCTGTTACATCTTGTCTTATCCTCCAGTCACCTCCAGAGCTGCAATCACTATTCTGCTTTTACATCATGTCTAATCCTCCAGTCACCTCCAGAGCTGCATTCACTCTTCTGCTGTTACATCGTGTCTTATCCTCCAGTCACCTCCAGAGCTGCAGTCACTATTCTGCTGTTACATCGAGTCTTATCCTCCAGTCACCACAAGAGCTGCACTCACTATTCTGCTGTAACATCGTGTCTTAACCTCCAACCACCTCCAGATCTGCACTTACCATACTGCTGTTACCTTGTGTCTTATCCTCCAGAGCTGTAGTCACTATTCTGCTGTTACAATGTATCTTATCCGCCAGCCAACTCCAGAGCTGCACACACTATTCTGCTGTTACATCGTGTCTTATCCGCCAGCCACCTCTAGAGCTGCACTCACTATTCTGCTGTTACAAACGTGTCTTATCCTCCAGTCACCTCCAGAGCTGCAGTCACTATTCTGCTGTTACTTCATGTCTTATCCTCCAGTCACCTCCTGAGCTGCACCCACTATTCTGCTGTTACATCGTGTCTTATCCTCCAGTCACCTCCAGAGCTGCAGTCACTACTCTGCTGTTACATCATGTCTTATCCTCCAGTCATCTCCAGAGCTGTAGTCACTATCCTGCTGTTACATCATATCTTATCCTCCAGTCACCTCCAAAGCTGCACTCACTATTCTGCTGTTAAAATGTGTCTTAAACGTCAGTCACCTCCAGAGCTGCACTCACTATTCTGCTGTTACATTGTGTCTTATCCTCTTGCCACCTCCGGAGCTGCAGTCACTATTCTGCTGTTACATCAGGCCTTATCCTCCAGTCACCTCCAGAGCTGCATTCACTATTCTGCTGTTACATCGTGTCTTATCCGCCAGTCACCTCCAGAGCTGCAGTCACTACTCTGCTGTTACATCATATCTTATCCTCCAGTCATCTCCAGAGCTGTAGTCACTATTCTGCTGTTACGTCATGTCTTATCCTCCAGTCACCTCCAGAGCTACACTCACTATTCTGCTGTTAAAATGTGTCTTAAACGTCAGTCATCTCCAGAGCTGCACTCACTATTCTGCTGTTACATTGTGTCTTATCCTCTTGCCACCTCCGGAGCTGCAGTCACTATTCTGCTGTTACATCAGGCCTTATCCTCCAGTCACCTCCAGAGCTGCAGTCACTATTCTGCTATTACATCAGGTCTTATCCTCCAGCCACCTCCAGAGCTGCACTCACTATTCTGCTCTTACATCATGTCTTATCCTCCAGTTACCTCCAGAGCTGCAGTCACTATTCTGCGATTACATCAGGTCTTATCCTCCAGCCACCTCCAGAGCTGCACTCACTATTCTGCTCTTACATCATGTCTTATCCTCCAGTTACCTCCAGAGCTGCAGTCACTATTCTGCTGTTACGTCATGTCTTATCCTCCAGTCACCTCAATAGCTGCTCTCACTATTCTGCTGTTACATTATGTCTTATCCTTCAGTCACCTCCAGAGCTGCATTCACTATTCTGCTGTTACATCGTGTCTTATCCGCCAGTCACCTCTTGAGCTGCACTCACTATTCTGCTGTTACATCATGTCTTATCTTCCAGTCACCTCCAGAGCTGCAGTCACTATTCTGCTGTTACATCAGGTCTTATCCTCCAGTCACCTCCAGAGCTGCACTTAATATTCTGATCTTACATCATGTCTTATCCTCCAGTTACCTCCAGAGCTGCAGTAACTATTCTGATCTTACATCATGTCTTATCCTCCAGTTACCTCCAGAGCTGCAGTCACTATTCTGCTGTTACATCCTGTCTTATCCTCCAGTCACTTCCGGAGCTGCACTCACTATTCTGCTGTTACATTGTGTCTTATCCTCCAGTCACCTCCAGAGCTGTAATCACTATTCTGCTGTTACACCGTGTTTTATCCTTCAGTCACCTACAGAGCTGCGGTCACTATTCTGCTGTTACATTATGTCTTATCCTCCAGTTACCTCCAGAGCTGCAGTCTCTATTCTGCTTTTATATCATGTCTAATCCTCCAGTCACCTCCAGAGCTGCATTCACTATTCTACTGTTACATGACATCTTATCCTCCAGTCACCTCCAGAGCTGCATCACTGTTCTGCTGTTACATGACATCTTATCCTCCAGCCACCTCCAGAGCTGCAGTCACTGTTCTGCTGTTACATGACATCTTATCCTCCAGCCACCTCCAGAGCTGCTGTCACTATTCTGCTGTTACATTATGTCTTATCCTTCAATTACCTCCAGAGCTGCAGTTACTATTCTGCTGTTACATCATGTCTTATCCTCCAGTCACCTCCAGAGGTGCAGTCACTATTCTGCTGTTACATCATGTCTTATCCTCCAGTCACCTCCAGAGCTGCACTCACTATTCTGCTGTTACATCATGTCTTATCCTCCAGTCACCTCCAGAGCTGCAATAACTATTCTGTTGTTACATCATGTCTTATCCTCCAGTCACCTCCAGAGCTGCAGTCACTATTCTGCTGTTACATCATGTCTTATCCTCCAGTCACCTCCAGAGCTGCACTCACTATTCTGTTGTTACATCATGTCTTATCCTCCTGTCACCTCCAGAGCTGCAGTCACAATTCTGCTGTTACTTCATGTCTTATCCTTCAGTCAACTCCAGAGCTGTAGTCTCTATTCTGCTGTTACATCAGGTCTTATCCTCCATTCACCTCCAGAGCTGCAGTCACTATTCTGCTGTAACATCACGCCTTATCTTCCAGTCACCTCCAGATCTGCACTCACTATTCTGCAGTTACATCGTGTCTTATCCTCCAGTCACCTCCAGATCTGCACTCACCATTCTGCTGTTACATTTTGTCTTATCCTCCAGTCACCTCCACAGCTGCTCTCACTATTCTGCAGTAAAATCAGGTCTTATCCTCCAGCCACCTTCAGAGCTGTTGTCACTATTCTGCTGTTACATTATGTCTTATCCTCCAGTCACCTCCAGAGCTGCACTTAATATTCTGCTGTTACATCATCTCTTATACTCCAGTCACCTCCAGAGCTGCATTCTCTATTCTGCTCTTACATCATGTCTTATCCTCCAGTCACCTCCAGAGCTGCAGTAACTATTCTGCTGTTGCATCGTGTCTTATCCTCCTGTTACCTTCAGAGCTGCAGTCACTATTCTGCTGTTACATCATGGCTTATCCTCCACTCACCTCCAGAGCTGTGGTCACTATTCTGCTGTTAAATCAGGTCTTATCCTCCAGTCACCTCCAGAGCTGTAGTCACTATTCTGCTGTTACATCAGGTCTTATCCTCCAGTCGCCTCTAGAGCTGCAGTCTCTATTCTGCTGTTACATCATGTCTTATCCTGTAGTCACCTCCAGAGCTGCAGTCACTTTTCTGCTGTTACATCGCATCGTGTCTTATCCTCCAGCCACCTCCAGAGCTGCATTCACTATTCTGCTGTTACATCGTGTCTCATCCTCCAGTCACCTCCAGAGCTGCAATAACTATTCTGTTGTTACATCATGTCTTATCCTCCAGTCACCTCCAGACGTGCAGTCACTATTCTGCTGTTACATCATGTCTTATCCTCCAGTCACGTCCAGAGCTGCAGTCACTATTCTGCTGTTACATCATGTCTTATCCTCCAGTCACCTCCAGAGCTGCACTCACTATTCTGTTGTTACTTCATGTCTTATCCTCCAGTCAACTCCAGACGTGCAGTCACTATTCTGCTGTAACATCACGCCTTATCCTCCAGTCACCTCCAGAGCTGCACTCACTATTCTGCTTTTACATTGTCTTATCCTCCAGTCACCTCCAGAGCTGCAGTTACTATTCTGCTGTTACATCGTGTCTTATCCTCCAGTCACCTCCAGAGCTGCATTCACTATTCTACTGTTACATGACATCTTATCCTCCAGTCACCTCCAGACCTGCACTCACTATTCTGCTGTTACATCGTGTCTTATCCTCCAGTCACCTCCAGAGCTGCACTCACTATTCTGCTGTTACATCGTGTCTTATACTCCAGTGCTGCAGTCACTGTTCTGCTGTTACATCGTGTCTTATCCTCCAGTCACCTCCAGAGCTGCACTCACTGTTCTGCTGTTACATGACATCTTATCCTCCAGCCATCTCCAGAGCTGCTGTCACTATTCTGCTGTTACATCGTGTCTTATCCTCCAGTCACCTCCAGAGCTGCACTTACTATTCTACTGTTACATGACATCTTATCCTCCAGTCAGCTCCAGAGCTGCACTAAGTATTCTGCTGTTACTTCGTATCCTATCCTCCAGTCACCTCCAGAGCTGCAGTCACTTTTCTGCTGTTACATCGTGTCTTATCCTCCAGTGCTGCAGTCACTGTTCTCCTGTTACATCGTGTCTTATCCTCCAGTCACCTCCAGAGCTGCACTCACTGTTCTGCTGTTACATCATGTCTTATCCTCCAGTCATCTGCAGAGCTGCAGTCACTATTCTGCTGTTACATTGTGTCTTATCCTCCAGTCACCTCCAGAGCTGCAGTCACTATTCTGCTGTTACATCGTGTCTTATCCTCCAGTCACCTCCAGAGCTGCAGTCACTTTTCTGCTGTTACATCGTGTCTTATCCTCCAGTCACCTCCAGAGCTGCAGTCACTATTCTGCTGTTACATCATGTCTTATCCTCCAGTTACTTCCAGAGCTGCACTTGCTATTCTGCTGTTATATCGTGTCTCATCCTCCAGTCACCTCCAGAGCTGCAATAACTATTCTGTTGTTACATCATGTCTTATCCTCCAGTCACCTCCAGAGGTGCAGTCACTGTTCTGCTGTTACATCATGTCTTATCCTCCAGTCACCTCCAGAGCTGCACTCACTATTCTGTTGTTACATCATGTCTTATCCTCCTGTCACCTCCAGAGCTGCAGTCACTATTCTGCTGTTACTTCATGTCTTATCCTTCAGTCAACTCCAGAGCTGTAGTCTCTATTCTGCTGTTACATCAGGTCTTATACTCCAGTCACCTCCAGAGCTGCACTCACCATTCTGCTGTTACATTTTGTCTTATCCTCCAGTCACCTCCAGAGCTGCTCTCACTATTCTGCAGTAAAATCAGGTCTTATCCTCCAGCCACCTCCAGAGCTGTTGTCACTATTCTGCTGTTACATTATGTCTTATCCTCCAGTTACCTCCTGAGCTTCAGTCACTATTCTGCTTTTACATCGTGTCTTATCCTCCAGTTACCTCCAGAGCTGCCATTACTATTCTGATGTTACATCATGTCTTATCCTCCAGTCACCTCCAGAGCTGCACTTATAATTCTGCTGTTACATCATCTCTGATCCTCCAGTCACCTCCAGAGCTGCATTCTCTATTCTGCTCTTACATCATGTCTTATCCTTCAGTCACCTCCAGAGCTGCAGTAACTATTCTGCTGTTACATCGTGTCTTATCCTCCTATTACCTCCAGAGCTGCAGTCACTATTCTGCTGTTACATCGTGTCTTATCCTCCACTCACCTCCAGAGCTGTGGTCACTATTCTGCTGTTACATCAGGTCTTATCCTCCAGTCACCTCCAGAGCTGTAGTCACTATTCTGCTGTTACATCAGGTCTTATCCTCCAGTCGCCTCCAGAGCTGCAGTCACTTTTCTGCTGTTACATCGTGTCTTATCCTCCAGCCACCTCCAGATCTGCACTCACTATTCTGCTGTTACATCGTGTCTCATCCTTCAGTCACCTCCAGAGCTGCAATAACTATTCTGTTGTTACATCATGTCTTATCCTCCAGTCACCTCCAGACGTGCAGTCACTATTCTGCTGTTACATCATGTCTTATCCTGCAGTCACCTCCAGACCTGCGCTGTACATTATGTCTTATCCTCCAGTCACCTCCAGAGCTGTAGTCACTATTCTGCTGTTACATCATGTCTTATCCTCCAGTCAACTCCAGAGCTGTAGTCACTATTCTGCTGTTACATGAGGTCTTATCCTCCAGTCACCTCCAGAGCTGCAGTCTCTATTCTGCTGTTACATCAGGTCTTATCCTCCAGTCGCCTCCAGAGCTGCAGTCTCTATTCTGCTGTTACATCCTGTCTTATCCTCCATTCACCTCCAGAGATGCAATCACTGTTCTGCTATTACATCAGGTCTTATCCTCCAGTCACCTCCAGAGCTGCACTCAGTATCTGCTGTTACTTCGTGTCTTATCTTCCAGTCACCTCCAGATCTGCACTCACTATTCTGCTGTTACATCGTGTCTTATCCTCCAGTCTCCTCCAGAGCTGCAGTCGCTGTTCTGCTGTTACATCGTGTCTTATCCTCCAGTCACCTCCAGAGCTGCACTCATTGTTCTGCTGTTACATCGTGTCTTATCCTCCAGTCACCTCCAGAGCTGCAGTCACTATTCTGTTACATCAGGTCTTATCCTCCAGTCACCTCCAGAGCTGCACTCACTATTCTGCTGTAACATCGTGTCTTATCGTCCAGTCACCTCCAGATCTGCAATTACCATTCTGCTGTTACATTGTGTCTTATCCTCCAGTCACCTCCAGAGCTGTAGTCACTATTCTGATGTTACATCGTGTCTTATCCTCCAGTCACCCCAAGAGCTGCACTCACTATTCTGCTGTTACATCATGTCTTATCCTGCAGTCACCTCCAGAGCTGCAGTCTCTTATTCTCCTGTAACATCATGCCTTATCCTCCAGCCACCTCCAGAGCTGCAGTCAGTATTCTGCTTTTACATCGTGTCTTATCCTCGTCATCTAAAGGGCTGCACTCACTATTCTGCTGTTACATCGTGTCTTATCCTCCAGTCACCTTAAGAGCTGCACTCACTATTCTGCTGTTACGTCACGTCCTATCCTCCATTCACCTCCAGAGCTGCAGTCACAATTCTGCTGTAACATCATGTTTTATCTGCCAGTCACCTCCAGAGTTGCACTCACTATTCTGCTGTTACATCGTGTCTCATCCTCCAGTCACCTCCAGAGCTGCAGTCACTATTCTGCTCTAACATCATGTGTTCTCCTCCAGTTACCTCCATAGCTGCAGTCACTATTCTGCTGTTGCATCCTGTCTTATCCTCCACTTACCTCCAGAGCTGTGGTCACTATTCTGCTGTTACATCAGGTCTTATCATCCAGTCTTCTCCAGAGCTGTAGTCACTATTCTGCTGTTACGTCATGTCTTATTTTCCACTCACCTCCAGAGCTGCAGTCACTATTCTGCTGTTACAACGTGTCTTATCCTCCAGCCACCTTCAGTACTGCAGTCACTATTCTGCTGTTACATCAGGTCTTATACTCCAATCACCTCCAGAGCTGCAGTCACTATTCTGCTGTTACATCCTGTCTTATCCTCCATTCACCTCCAGAGATGCAATCACTGTTCTGCTATTACATCAGGTCTTATCCTCCAGTCACCTCAAAAGCTGCAGTCACTATTCTGTTGTTACATCGTGTCTCATCCTCCAGTCACCTCCAGAGCTGCACTCACTATTCTGCTGTTAATTCATTTCTTATCCTTCAGTCACCTCCAGTGCTGCAGTCACTATTCTGCTGTTACATCGTGTCTTATCCTCCAGTCACCTCCAGAGCTGCAGTCACTATTCCGCTGTTACATCGTGTCTTATCCTCCAGCTACCTCCAGAGCTGCAGTCACTATTCTGCTGTTACATCGTATCTTATCCTCCAGCCATCTCCAGAGCTGCACTCACTATCCTGCTGTTACATCATGTCTTATCCTCCAGTCACCTCCAGAGCTGCACTCACTATTCTGCTGTTACATTATGTCTTATCCTCCAGTTACCTCCAGAGCTGCAGTCACTATTCTGATGTTACATCATGTCTTATCCTCCAGTTACCTCCAGAGCTGCAGTCACTATTCTGATGTTACATCATGTCTTATCCTCCAGTAACTTCCAGAGCTGCACTCACTATTCTGCTGTTACATCGTGTCTTATCCTCCAGTCACCTCCAGAGCTGCAGTCTCTATTCTGCTGTTACATCCTGTCTTATCCTCCATTCACCTCCAGAGATGCAATCACTGTTCTGCTGTTACATCAGGACTTATCCTCCAGTCACCTCCCGAGCTGCAGTCACTATTCTGCTGTTACATCGCGTCTTATTCTCCAGTCACCTCAAGAGCTGCGGTCACTATTCTGCTGTTACATCAAGTCTTATCGTCCAGTCACCTTCAGAGCTACACTCACTATTCTGCTGTTACATCAGGTCTTAACTTCCAGTCACCTCCAGAGCTGCAGTCACTCTTCTGCTGTTACATCGTGTCTTATCCTCCAGCCACCTCCAGATCTGCGCTCACTATTCTGCTGTTACATCAGGTCTTATCCTCCAGTCACCTTCAGAGCTGTAATCACTATTCTGCTGTTACATCAGGTCTTATCCTCCAGCCACCTCCAGATCTGCACTCACTATTCTGCTGTTACATCATGTCTTATCCTCCAGTCACCTCCAGAGCTTCAGTCACTATTCTGCTGTTACATCGTGTCTTATCCTCCAGTCACCTCCAGAGCTGCTGTTACTATTCTGCTGTTACATCATGTCTTATCCTCCAGTCACCTCCAGAGCTGCACTCACTATTCTGCTGTTACATCATCTCTTATCCTCCAGTCACCTGCAGAGCTGCAGTCACTTTTCTGCTGTTACATCGTGTCTTATCCTCCAGTCACCTCCAGAGCTGCAGTCACTATTCTGCTGTTACATCGTGTCTTATCCTGCAGTCACCTCCAGAGCTGCAGTCTCTATTCTCCTGTAACATCATGTCTTATCCTCCAGTCACCTCCAGAGCTGCAGTCACTTTTCTGCTTTTACATCGTGTCTTATCCTCCAGCCACCTCCAGAGCTGCACTCACTATTCTGCTGTTACATCCTGTCTTATCCTTCAGTCACCTCCAGAGCTGCATTCACTATTCTTCTGTTACATGACATCTTATCCTCCAGTCACCTCCAGAGCTGGACTCAGTATTCTGCTGTTACTTCGTGTCTTATCCTCCAGTCACCTCCAGAGCTGCAGTCACTGTTCTGTTGTTACATCGTGTCTTATCCTCCAGTCACCTCCAGAGCTGCAGTCACTGTTCTGTTGTTACATCGTGTTTTATCCTCCAGTCACCTACAGAGCTGCACTCACTGTTCTGCTGTTACATCGTGTCTTATCCTCCAGTCACCTCCAGAGCTGCAGTCACTATTCTGCTGTTATATCAGGTCTTATCCTCCAGTCACCTCCAGAGCTGCACTCACTATTCTGCTGTAACATCGTGTCTTATCCTCCAGTCACCTCCAGAGCTGCACTCACTATTCTGCTGTTACATCAGGTCTTATCCTCCAGTCACCTCAAGTGCTGCACTCACTATTCTGCTGTAACATCATGTCTTATCACAAGCCACCTCCAGAGCTGCACTCACTATTCTGCTGTTACATTATGTCTTATCCTCCAGTCAACTCCAGAGCTGTAGTCACTATTCTGCTATTACATCATGTTTTATCATGCAGTCACCTCCAGAGCTGCAGTCTCTATTCTCCTGTAACATCATATCTTATCCTCCAGTCACCTCCAGAGCTGCAGTCACTTTTCTGCTGTTACATCGTGTCTTTTCCTCCAGCCACCTCCAGAGCTTCACACACTATTCTGCTGTTACATCCTGTCTTATCCTCCATTCAGCTCCAGAGATGCAATCACCGTTCTGCTGTTACATCGTGTCCTATCCTCCAGTCGCCTCCAGAGCTGTATTCACTATTCCGCTGTTACATCGTGTCTTATCCTCCAGTCACCTCCAGAGCTGCAGTCACTGTTCTGCTGGTACATCGTGTCTTATCCTCCAGTCACCTCCAGAGCTGCAGTCACTATTCTGCTGTTACATCGTGTCTTATCCTGCAGTCACCTCCAGAGCTGCAGTCTCTATTCTCCTGTAACATCATGTCTTATCCTCCAGTCACCTCCAGAGCTGCAGTCACTTTTCTGCTTTTACATCGTGTCTTATCCTCCAGCCACCTCCAGAGCTGCACTCACTATTCTGCTGTTACATCGTGTCTTATCCTCCAGTCACCTCCAGAGCTGCATTCACTATTCTACTGTTACATGACATCTTATCCTCCAGTCACCTCCAGAGCTGCACTCAGTATTCTGCTGTTACTTCGTGTCTTATCCTCCAGTCACCTCCAGAGCTGCAGTCACTGTTCTGTTGTTACATCGTGTCTTATCCTCCAGTCACCTCCAGAGCTGCAGTCACTGTTCTGTTGTTATATCGTGTTTTATCCTCCAGTCACCTACAGAGCTGCACTCACTGTTCTGCTGTTACATCGTGTCTTATCCTCCAGTCACCTCCAGAGCTGCAGTCACTATTCTGCTGTTATATCAGGTCTTATCCTCCAGTCACCTCCAGAGCTGCACTCACTATTCTGCTGTAACATCGTGTCTTATCCTCCAGTCACCTCCAGAGCTGCACTCACTATTCTGCTGTTACATCCTGTCTTATCCTCCATTCAGCTCCAGAGATGCAATCACCGTTCTGCTGTTACATCGTGTCCTATCCTCCAGTCGCCTCCAGAGCTGTATTCACTATTCCGCTGTTACATCGTGTCTTATCCTCCAGTGCTGCAGTCACTGTTCTGCTGTTACATCGTGTCTTATCCTCCAGTCACCTCCAGAGCTGCACTCACTGTTCTGCTGTTACATTGTGTCTTATCCTCCAGTCACTTGCAGAGCTGCAGTCACTATTCTGCTGTAACATCGTGTCTTAACCTCCAGTCACCTCCAGAGCTGCACTTACCATTCTGCTGTTATATTGTGTCTTATCCTCCAGTCACCTTCAGAGCTGCAGTTACTATTCTGTTGTTACATCATGTCTTATCCTCCAGTCAACTCCAGAGCTGCACTCACTATTCTGCTGTTACATCATGTCTTATCCTGCAGTCACCTCCAGACCTGCGGTCACTATTCTGCTGTTACATTATGTCTTATCCTCCAGTCACCTCCAGAGCTGCAGTTACTATTCTGTTGTTACATCATGTCTTATCCTCCAGTCACCCCAAGAGCTGCACTCACTATTCTGCTGTTACATCATGTCTTCTCCAGTCACCTACAGAGCTGCAGTCTCTATTCTGCTGTTACATCATGTCTTATCCTGCAGTCACCTCGAGAGCTGCAGTCTCTATTCTCCTATAACATCATGTCCTATCCTCCAGTCACCTCCAGAGCTGCAGTCACTTTTCTGCTGTTACATCGTGTCTTATCCTCCAGCCACCTCCAGAGCTGCACTCACTATTCTGCTGTTACATCGTGTCTTATCCTCCAGGCACCTCCAGAGCTGCACTCACTTTTCTGCTGTTACATCGTGTCTTATCCTCCAGTCACCTCAAGAGCTGCCCTCACTTTTCTGCTGTTACATCGTGTCTTATCCTCCAGGCACCTCCAGAGCTGCACTCACTTTTCTGCTGTTACATCGTGTCTTATCCTCCAGTCACCTCCAGAGCTGCACTCACTTTTCTGCTGTTACATCGTGTCTTATCCTCCAGTCACCTCAAGAGCTGCCCTCACTTTTCTGCTGTTACATCGTGTCTTATCCTCCAGTCACCTCAAGAGCTGCAGTTACTATTCTGTTGTTACATCATGTCTTATCCTCCAGTCAACTCCAGAGCTGTAGTCACTATTCTGCTGTTAATTCGTGTCTTATCCTCCAGTCACCCCAAGAGCTGCACTCACTATTTTGCTGCTACATCATGTCTTCTCCAGTCACCTACAGAGCTGCAGTCTCTATTCTGCTGTTACATCATGTCTTATCCTGCAGTCACCTCGAGAGCTGCAGTCTCTATTCTCCTATAACATCATGTCCTATCCTCCAGTCACCTCCAGAGCTGCAGTCACTTTTCTGCTGTTACATCGTGTCTTATCCTCCAGCCACCTCCAGAGCTGCACTCACTATTCTGCTGTTACATCGTGTCTTATCCTCCAGGCACCTCCAGAGCTGCACTCACTTTTCTGCTGTTACATCGTGTCTTATCCTCCAGTCACCTCAAGAGCTGCCCTCATTTTTCTGCTGTTACATCGTGTCTTATCCTCCAGTCACCTCAAGAGCTGCCCTCACTATTCTGCTGTTACATCGTGTCTTATCCTCCAGTCACCTCAAGAGCTGTAGTCTCTATTCTGCTGTTACATCATGTTTTATCTGCCAGTCACCTCCAGAGCTGCACTCACTATTCTGCTGTTACATCGTATCTCATCCTCCAGTCACCTCCAGAGCTGCAATAACTATTCTGTTGTTACATCATGTCTTATCTTCCAGTCACCTCCAGATCTGCAGTCACTATTCTGCTGTTACTTTGTGTCTTATCCTCCAGTCAACTCCAGAGCTGTTGTCTCTATTCTGCTGTTACATCAGGTCTTATCCTCCATTCACCTCCAGAGCTGCAGTCACTATTCTGCTGTTACATCACGCCTTATCCTCCAGTCACCTCCAGAGCTGCACTCACTATTCTGCTGTTACATTATGTCTTATCCTCCAGTCACCTCCAGAGCTGCACTCACTATTCTGCAGTTACATCAGGTCTTATCCTCCAGTCACCTCCAGATCTGCACTCACTATTCTGCTGTTACATCGTGTCTTATCCTCCAGTCTCCTCCAGAGCTGCACTCACCATTCTGCTGTTTCACTGTGTCCTATTCTCCAGTCACCTCCAGAGCTGAACTCACTATTCTGCAGTTAAAACGGGTCTTATCCTCCAGCCACCTCCAGAGCTGCTGTCACTATTCTGCTGTTACATTATGTCTTATCCTCCAATTACCTCCAGAGCTGCAGTTACTATTCTGCTGTTACATCATGTCTTATCCTCCAGTTACCTCCAGAGCTGCACTCACTATTCTGCTGTTACATCGTGTCTTATCCTCCACTCACCTCCAGAGCTGTGGTCATTATTCTGCTGTTACATCAGGTCTTATCCTCCAGTCATCTCCAGAGCTGCAGTCACTATTCTGCTGTTACATCATGTCTTATCTTCCAGTCACCTCCAGAGCTGCAGTCACTATTCTGCTGTTACATCGTGTCTTATCCTCCAGCCACCTCCAGAGCTGCAGTCACTATTCTGCTGTTACATCGTGTCTTATCCTCCAGCCACCTCCAGAGCTGCAGTCACTATTCTGCTGTTACATCAGGTCTTATCCTCCAGTCACCTCCCGAGCTGCAGTCTCTATTCTGCTGTTACATCAGGTCTTATCCTCCAGTCGCCTCCAGAGATGCAATCACTGTTCTGCTATTACATCAGGTCTTATCCTCCAGTCACCTCAAAAGCTGCAGTCACTATTCTGCTGTTACATCATGTCTTATCTTTCAGTCACCTCCAGAGCTGCAGTCACTATTCTGCTGTTACATCATGTTTTATCCTCCAGTTACCTCCAGAGCTGCAGTCACTATTCTGATGTTACATCATGTCTTATCCTCCAGTTACTTCCACAGCTGCACTCACTATTCTGCTCTTACATCGTGTCTTATCCTCCAGTCACCTCCACACCTGCAGTTACTATTCTGCTGTTACATCATGTCTTATCCTGCAGTCACCTCCAGAGCTGCACTCACTGTTCCGCTGTTACATCAGGTCTTATCCTCCAGCCACCTCCAGATCTGCACTCAGTATTCTGCTGTTACATGAGGTCTTATCCTCCAGTCACCTCCAGAGCTGTAATCACTATTCTGCTGTTACATCAGGTCTTATCCTCCAGCCACCTCCAGATCTGCACTCAGTATTCTGCTGTTATATCGTGTCTTATCCTCCAGTCACCTCCAGAGCTGCCGTTACTATTCTGCTGTTACATCATGTCTTTTCCTCCAGTCACCTTCATAGCTGCAGTCTCTATTCTGCTGTTACATCGTGTCTTATCCTCCAGCCACCTCCAGAACTGCACTCACTTTTCTGCTGTTACATAGTGTCTTATCCTCCAGTCACCTCCAGAGCTGCCTTCACTATTCTGCTGTTACATGACATCTTATCCTCCAGTCACCTCCAGAGCTGCACTCAGTATTCTGCTTTTACTTCGTGTCTTATCCTCCAGTCACCTCCTGAGCTGCACTCACTATTCTGCTGTTACATCGTGTCTTATCCTCCAGTCACCTCCAGAGCTGCAGTCACTATTCTGCTGTTACATCAGGTCTTATCCTCCAGTCATCTCCAGAGCTGCAGTCACTATTCTGCTGTTACATCAGGTCTTATCCTCCAGTCACCTCCAGAGCTGCAGTCACTATTCTGCTGTTACATCATGTCTTATCCTCCAGTCACCTCCAGAGCTGCAGTCACTATTCTGCTATTACATCATGTCTTATCCTCCAGTCACCTCCAGAGCTGCAGTCACTATTCTGCTGTTACATCGTGTCTTATCCTCCAGCATCCTCCAGAGCTGCACTCACTGTTCTGCTATTACATCGTGTTTTATCCTCCAGTTACCTCCAGAGCTGTCGTCACTATTCTGCTGTTACATCATGTCTTATCCTCCAGTCACCTTCAGAACTGCACTCACTATTCTGCTGTTACATTATGTCTTATCCTCCAGTCACCTCCAGAGCTGCAGTCACTATTCCGCTGTTACATCGTGTCCTATCCTCCAGCCACCTCCTGAGCTGCAGTCACTATTCTGCTGTTACATTGTGTCTTATCCTCCAGCCACCTCCAGAACTGCACTCACTATTCTGCTGTTACATCATGTCTGATCCTCCAGTCACCTCCAGAGCTGCACTCACTAGTCTGTTACATTATGTCTTATCCTCCAGTCACCTCCAGAGCTGCAGTCACTATTCTGCTGTTACATCGTGTCTTATCCTCCAGTCGCCTCCAGAGCTGCCGTTACTATTCTGCTGTTACATCATGTCTTTTCCTCCAGTCACCTCCAGAGCTGCACTCACTATTCTGCTGTTACATCATGTCTTATCCTGCAGTCACCTCCAGAGCTGCAGTCTCTATTCTGCTGTAACATCATGTCTTATCCTCAAGTCACCTCCAGAGCTGCAGTCACTTTTCTGCTGTTACATCGTGTCTTGTCCTCCAGTCACCTCCAGAGCTGCACTCAGTATTCTGCTGTTACATTGTGTCCCATCCTTCAGTCACCTCCAGAGCTGCACTCACTATTCTCCTGTTACATCGTGTCTTATCCTCCAGTCACCTCCAGAGCTGCAGTTACTATTCTGCTGTTACATCATGTCTTATCCTCCAGTTACTTCCAGAGCTGCACTCGCTATTCTGCTGTTACATCGTGTCTTATCCTCCAGTCACCTCCAGAGCTGCAGTTACTATTCTGCTGTTACATCATGTCTTATCCTCCAGTCAACTCCAGAGCTGTAGTCACTATTCTGCTGTTACATCGTGTCTTATCCTCCAGTCACCCCAAGAGCTGCCCTCACTATTCTGCTGTTACATCATGTCTTATCCTCCAGTCACCTCCAGAGCTGCAGTCTCTATTCTGCTGTTACATCATGTCTTATCCTGCAGTCACCTCCAGAGCTACAGTCTCTATTCTCCTGTAACATCGTGTCTTATCCTCCAGTCACCTCCAGAGCTGCACTCACTATTCTGCTGTTACATCGTGTCTTATCCTCCAGACACTTCCAGAGCTGCAGTCACTATTCTACTGTTACATCGTGTGTTATCCTCCAGCCACCTCCAGAGCTGCACTCACTATTCTGCTGTTACATCGTGTCTTATCCTCCAGACACCTCCAGAGCTGCAGTCACTATTCTGCTGTTACATCGTGTGTTATCCTCCAGCCACCTCCAGAGCTGCACTCACTATTCTGCTGTTACATCGTGTCTTATCCTCCAGACACCTCCAGAGCTGCACTCACTATTCTGCTGTTACATCTTGTCTTATCCTCCAGTAACCTCAAGAGCTGCACTCACTATTCTTCTGTTACATTACGTCTTATCCTTCAGTCACCTCCAGAGCTGTAGTCTCTATTCTGCTGTTACATCAGGTTTTATCCTCCATTCACCTCCAGAGCTACAGTCACTATTCTGCTGTAACATCATGTTTTATCTGCCAGTCACCTCCAGAGCTGCACTCACTATTCTGCTGTTACATAGTGTCTCATCCTCCAGTCACCTCCAGAGCTGCAATCTCTATTCTGTTGTTACATCATGTCTTATCCTCCAGTCACCTCCAGAGGTGCAGTCACTATTCTCCTGTTACTTCGTGTCTTATCCTCCAGTCACCTCCAGAGCTGTAGTCTTTATTCTGCGGTTACATCAGGTCTTATCCTCCATTCACCTCCAGAGCTGCAGTCACTATTCTTCTGTTACATCATGTCTTATCGTCCAGTCACCTCCAGAGCTGCACTCACTATTCTGCAGTTACATCAGGTCTTATCCTCCAGTCACCTCCAGATCTGCACTCACTATTCTGCTGTTACATCGTGTCTTATCCTCCAGTAACCTCCAGAGCTGCACTCACCATTCTGCTGTTACATTGTGTCTTATCCTCCAGTCACCTCCAGAGCTGCACTCACTATTCTGCAGTTACTTCAGGTCTTATCCTCCAGCCACCTCCAGAGCTGCTGTCACTATTCTGCTGTTACATTATGTCTTATCCTCCTGTCACCTCCAGAGCTGCACTCACTATTCTGCTGTTACATCCAGGGCTGTGGAGTCGGAGTCGTGGAGTCGGAGTTAGTTTTGGTTGGAGTCTGAGTCGGTAGAAATGTACCGACTCCAGCTTTAAAAAAAATGTATTAATATTTCATAATTGAACTTTCATATGAATTTTATAAATGTTACTCAAATATATATGTTGTATCAAACTATGAACAACAGTGATAAGCAGTTCTGCTGGAGATAGAGACATTTCTTACTTCTTGTGTGTCACTGTTCTCCACTGCCCTTATCTAATCTTATACTTGGTTAACCTCATGCTGCCACAACCCCCCTACTTACAATGTATGAAACTGAAAGTGAAAATGTGTTGCAAATTCTTAGTAGTAAAGCTCCTCCTCTAGACTAGATGTTTACTAGGTGTGCGTCTTCCAAGCATCTCACAGCTGCTACTCAGAAGAGGAAGACTGTAAGAAGTATTATCCTTTCAACAAACTTTGCATCAGTTAACTGTGAGTACATGAGGAATAACAGTATTACTGACCACTATATCAGTTGTACGACCTGGCAATAATTTTGTACCATTGTTTTTAGGAAAAACAATTGTCATTTGGATTGTGAATGCAGAATTAAAAACCTGAGAATGTCAAAGAAGCGTCACATTAAATCAGCTGTATTTGAACATTTCACCATCACTCAAGATAGAAAACATTATGTCTGTCAGTGTATGACAAATAATCCAGACGAAAACAAAAGCTGTGAAGCCAAGATCAGTGCATATTCAGGCAAAGATTAAAATGCTCCTACCAGAGCTTCTAATCTAAAGAGACATTTACAGCGCTTTCATCCAGAAGTACTGAAAGCAGTGGATGAGAAAGACTGCATCCAAACCAATGAACCAGTGCCCAGCTCTTCCAGCCAAACAAAGGAGCAGAGAACTTTGCAGCCATCATTTGCAAGATATTTTGTCAGTGACAAAGTTACTGTGACAATGACAGTAGATACATTTAAAAAACAGATCATAAAGCTAGTTGTAAAGGATAGTGTGCCTATTTCATTATTTTCACGACCAGCTTTTATGTGTCTGAATGGGGAAATGGCCCGCAAGCTTGGTGTTTCTCTGAAGAGAGAGAGTATTAGAAAATTAGTAATCGAAGAAGCTTTTAAACAAAAGGAAGAACTTAAAAAAACTCTCAAGGGACGCTTTCTGCTTCTTAAAATGGATGCCTGCACACGTCACAGAGTGAACTATTTTGCCATCAATGTCCGATTTGTTTGTGACAAAAATGAAATAGTTACCAAGACATTGGCAGTAAAAGACACCAAAGCGCATCACACCAGTGAGTTTCTCCAGGTCTTGGTGGAAAAGGTTCTGCAAGACTATGAACTTAAAAAAGAGCAAGTTCAATGCTTCAAATATGATAAGTACTATTAAGCTAATGAATGAGAGTAATGATGGTGACCAGCAGCTAGAAGAACATTCTGGGTCCACAGACACAGAAATGTTTGAAATAGAGGAACACAGTATTGTAACTGAGGAGCAAACTGAAGTTGCTTCAGATGAACAGCAACATGATAGTTTAGATGATCTTGTTGAAACTGTGACAATCCGTTCTTTCATTCATCACATGCGCTGTGTTGTGCGTACGCTACAGCTGGCTATAAGAGACAGTCTGCAAGAAGGACATGCTGCTGCACTGATTGGCAAGGGGAGAAAATTGGCTACTGTTGCCAGAACCCCTAAAGTTGACTCAATTTTGAAGAGACGTGCTGGAAAAGGGGCAATTATTGATCAAGCCACACGATGGGGCAGTACTTACTTAATGATTCAGCGCTTGGTTGAACTGAAAACCTTTCTTGTAGACATGGCTAACCCTCATCTGACGCTAAATGAAAGTCAGTGGAATCAGGTGACTGAGCTGGAAAAATTGCTAGAGCACCCATTTACAGTGACTAAAAAATGACAAGCAGAGGACTTAACTCCAGGTATTTTCTTAAAGGAGTGGAAGAACCTGATGTTTCGCCTGTCCCAAAGAGGAGGGTTAATTGCAAGTGGCATTGCTACATCAATGAAACGGAGAGAGGAGCTACTATTACAAAATACCATTCTTTTGGCAGCTGTTTATGTAGACCCAATGCATCGGATTCTTCTAGATGATCAACAGCTAACTAAAGGAAAAGAAGCTCTGTTTGAAATAGCAGTAAGGATGAAAGGGTTGCAGAACAGTCAGGAGGAACAAGAAGAGCTTGGTCGTCCTGCCACATCTTCACCCTCATCATCAACTGATGAAGAATTTAATTTCGAAAAATATTTGGATCACAAGGACCGTGCAAAGCGTTCCCGCATAGAAGAAGAGTCATCCCCATCAAAGAACACAGCCAGTACATTTCAGCAGAATTTTTCATGTGCACTAAAAGAAATTGAGAAATTTGACCGTTCATCAAAAATAACAGTGCAACAAGCGATTCCTCTGTATCCTGACATTGTCAGAGATGTTGCCCGAGTGGTTACTGCTTTGCCACCAACCCAAGTTAGTGTAGAGAGGTTGTTCTCAGCTCTCAAAATAATTAGATCAGATTAGAGGGCATCCATGAAGGAGGATCTGACAGAGGCAATACTTTTTCTGAGGACAAATTTATAGATTTCTTCTTATTAACTGCATAACAGTGTTTATTGCATATTTACTTACAAGAGTTTAGAAAAGTTTATAAAAGTTATTTGCTATATTCTAATTGTATTCTAATAAATATAGTTTTTGCTCTAAGTGGTCTGATTACTTATATGATGGTGAGAAACTGAATAAGCACGATGTTAATATTTTACAACAGTAAATTTATTGTTACAAATTGGCCATTTATGAAGGAGTCGGAGCCGGAGTAGGAGTCGGAACCTGATAAAATCCAGGAGTCGGAGTCGCAACTGTGGCTTACCGACTCCACAGCCCTGGTGAGCACGCAGCCTAAGTCTTCAAAGGTGTTGTCCATGATTAGAAACTTGTGTTTTTTTGTCTAAAAACAGCACCACAACCTGTCTACAGGTTCAGTGTGGTATTGCAGCTCAGCTCCATTTATTTCAGTAGAGCTGAAGTCCAATGCCAGTCACAATCTATGGACAGATGTGATATTGCTTTTGAAAGAAAACAATAATGTTTTTCTAATCCTGTATGTGAAGATCTGAGGTTGTGGGTTGCAATAATCACCTAGACAAGTTAATGATGCAACAATAGTTTATCTCTTACATCCAAGGTTTTACTACAACTCTAGGTAAATGGCCAAAATACATTGCCCCCAGTGCACAAGATACCCTTCCTGGGGCGGTAGTTCAACTGCCTTTGTACCAGGCGATACTCACTATTTCACCACTTTTGGTTGGCTCACAGATTTCGTATCGCCAACCAGTATAGTTTGTATTCACATTCCTCGCTCCTCCAGACGACAAGATAAAACAATAGAGACACAGGTATCCAGTAGCAACAGTCCTTAAGAAAGTTCATCAAATCCAGACGACAGATTCCACAACTGTAGCATATTTATCCAGCCCAGTGATCAACCGATCTTCAAACTCCATAGGCCATTCACCCATGGGTCCAGGACCTCTGCCTAGATCCTTTCCCTTCAACGTCATTTCACCAACTTCGTAAACATGGGGCTTTTTTTCCTCCCTTCATGGGAGCATTTGAGGGTCATCAGAGAGGTTCACATACAGCAATTTGAATTGGTTTTAAAAATAATATTTTTCTTTCATATATTTTCACGTTTTGGGTGCAGTTTTTGTTTATGTCCTAGATCATATTTATGTCTTTTTAGCATTGTATAAATAAAGGTTACATTTTATTATTAGATCCCTTTATGATTTCTGACTTTTTGAGACCTCTATATACATTTGACCATTAACCTGCAGATTAACTGCATATCTGCAGGTTAATAGCCTTTCTTTCACGTGACTGGTTCCCTTGTAGGGTTGTCGTATGAATGCAATCCTTAATAAACCCAATCCTGTCTATGCTATATATACCCCTGTCCAGATCTATATTATAAAAGTATACAGTTGACATCTATCTGATGGATACATTTTTTTGCCAAACCTGTTTTCTAGTTCGCCCGTTATATTCATGCTGCAGCGTGGACTTACTTTACAGAGTGTTTTTATAGCAGCGTGCTTTAGTAGAGGCATTTCCATGGGGATTTTTCACTTGATGTGATATGCATGTAACATTTTACTGTATATGCCGTGCTGCCAATGTGGTTTTCTGTAAAAAGATGTAGTAAATTAATTATTAAAACACTGCGCTACGACAGCCATCAATTAGATCCCATAATGATACAATAACCAGTACAGTTCTATTATCCTCATTAGACTGCGGTGTACACAGTTTATTGTATAGACCTTTGCTGCACAATGGGACAGTGTTCATTTATGTAAAATAATCCATAGATGTGGGACAGGTCCATAGGGATATGTACAAACACCCTCCATATAAATGTGCATATATAAGCTAACACTGCCCCCTACAGCTTCAGTGGCTGATCTCAGGTGTCCACAGGGAATCAGTGCCCGTGTATTGTTAGTAGACTTCCATTGTAGTCTTTATTAACTCATCTACAACCCTTTGTATTATTCTGAACCTCCATAGAAGTGAATGGAGAAAGCCTATCATGCACAGCCACTTCTATGTTCATATTAACTAGAGATACAGCCTTATCTCGATAGCTGCGGGGGGCTACAGAGGTGGAGCCAACATCTATTAGCCATTTATGGCTTCTTCGGTGGATATATCTGAGAGGGAAATAACCCTTTAATTGGGTTATCCACTACTAGACACCAACTATTGATGGGCCAAGGGAGGTGAGAAAACTAAAAGAAATTGATATCTCCAGACCAGCGCTGCATACCCCACTGGTTACATGAGGTTAACAACCAGTGGGGGCAACGCATGAGTGTTGCAGCTTCTGATTGGTTGCAGCATTCATATTTCATCTAAGCCAGAAGAAGTAGTGCTCACATGACACCCCTGCCTGATGTTGATGTCAGAATAATGGCGGGATACACAACAATGAGTATAAGAGGGCACTGGTTTGGGAGGTGATTTGGGGATTTTTTAATATTTTCCCTTCCTAGGTCCACAAATAAGACCCTACAAGTTCCAGGGAACATAGGTACACAGAACACCCTTTTTGGGCTGTGCATCTTCTCTATATACAGTGGGGAAAAAAAGTAAACTGCTCAAAAAAATAAAGGGAGCACTTAAACCACTGAATATAACTCCAAGTAAATCAAACTTCTGTGAAATCAAACTGTCCACTTAGGAAGCAACACTGATTGACAATCAATTTCACATGCTGTTGTGCAAATGGAATAGAGGATAGATGGAAATTATTGGCAATTATTAAGACACCCTCAATAAAGGAGTGGTTCTGCAGGTGGGGACCACAGATCACATCTCAGTACCAATGCTTTCTGGCTGATGTTTTGGTCACTTTTGAATGTTGGTTGTGCTTTCACACTCGTGGTAGCATGAGACGGACTCTACAACCCACAGAAGTTGCTCAGGTAGTGCAGCTCATCCAACATGGCACATCAATGCAAGCTGTGGCAAGAAGGTTTGCTGCATCTGTCAGCGTAGTGTCCAGAGCCTGGAGGCGCTGCCAGGAGACAGGCCAGTACACCAGGAGACGTGGAGGGGGCCGTAGGAGGGCAACAACCCAGCAGCAGGACCGCTACCTCCGCCTTTGTGCAAGGAGGAACAGGAGGAGCACTTCCAGAGCCATGCAAAATGACCTCCAGCAGGCCACAAATGTGCATGTGTCTGCACCAACGGTTTGAAACAGACTCCATGAGGGTGGTATGAGGGCCCAACGTCCACAGATAGGGGTGGTGCTCACAGCCCAACACCGTGAAGGACACTTGGCATTTTCCACAGAACACCAGGATTGGCAAAGTCGCCACTGGCACCCTGTGCTCTTCATAGATGAAAGCAGGTTCACACTGAGCTCATGCGACAGACGAGACAGAGTCTGGAGATGCCGTGGAGAGCGCATAGTGGGTAAACAACCTTACGCGGTGAAATGAGCTGCATCTGGATCTCGTCCACCTAAAGGGACTGTCAGCACAGAATGACTGTTCAAACTAAGTCCCAACTCTCGGTGCTTCGGGGCCAATCATTTATATACACCTTCCCACCTGCTTGTTTTCCCTCTATCCACACCCTCCTCTTCTTTGATTGACAGCTCTGGCTTCATAGAACCAGAGAAGGAAGGAGACAGAGGTAAAACAAGCAGGTGGGAAGGTGTATATAAATGATTGGCCCACGCCGTGATCCATGGAGCGCTTGTACTTGGTTTCAACCAGGGGCGGAACTACCGCCCGTGCAGCCGGTTCATTGAACGGGGGCCCCGAGGGAGAGGGGGCCCCTCCAGCCTCCAGCAGGGCCGCCATCAGGGCATGTCTGCCCTGACTCCAGTGTGGGGCCCAGCCGGTAGGGGCCCCCTTGGAGGCCCCCTCTTGTGAGTCTCTCTCCTCATGGGGCCCCCGGCCCCATGCCAAGCGCCGGGTCCGGGACATCTCAGCGCTGCGCTGCGCTCCTGCGGCAGCGCCTTCATGATTCCCCTGATTTCCGGTCATGTGACGGCGCCGTCACATGGCCGGAAGTCAGGAGAACCTAGTGTCAACGATTTGGACGAGCGCCAGGATTCTGCAGGGATCGCATGGGGGTAAGTATAACAAGTTTTGTTTTTTTCAAAATACAATTTACTAGGAGTGGGGGAAATGGGAGGTGTGTGTGTGTGTGTGTGTGTGTGAGATAAGAGATGCACATGGGGGGGGGGGGGAGATGATAAAAGATGCACATGGGGTGGGGGGAGATGATAAAAGATGCACATGGGGTGGGGGAGATGATAAAAGATGCACATGGGGTGGGGGGGATGAGAGAGGTGCACATGTGGGGGGAGGGGGATGAGAGAGGTGCACGTGGGGGGAGGGGGATGATAAAAGATGCACATGGGGTGGGGGGGATGAGAGAGGTGCACATGTGGGGGGAGATAAGAGATGCACATGGGGGGGAGATAAGAGATGCACATGGGGGAGGGGGATAAGAGATGCACATGGGGGGGATGAGAGAGGTGCACATGTGGGGGAGGGGGATGAGAGATGTGCACATGTGGGGGGGGTGAGAGATGCCCATGGGGGGGATGAGAGAGGGGCACATGGGGGGGAGGGGGATGAGAGAGGGGCACATGTGGGGGAGGGGGATGAGAGATGTGCACATGGGGGGTGGTGAGAGCTGCACATGTGGGGGAGGGGGATGAGAGAGGGGCACATGGGGGGTGGTGAGAGCTGCTCATGGGGGAATTGGGAGAAAATGAGCTGCACATGGGGGAATTAGGAGTAGGGGGATAATGAGCTGCACATAATGAATGTGGGGTGGGGGAGAGTAAATGATAAATGACGATGGGGTGGGGAGAGCACGGACATGATATAATGAATTGGGGCAGGGGGTGCATGTAAATAATGAATGCGGGGAGCAGGAAGTATAGAGTAGAGGTTCTAATTAAATTATATATTAAGTGCCTATTTACAGTTAATGGGGGCACCGTGGTGGATTACAATTTATATTTGGAATGGTAGGTTGCATAATAACTAACCATATATTGATGGTGGATGCACGTCTGTATTCAGCTGCGTAATGTAGAAGTTGGGGAATGTGCTCTAGATGACTGTGTTATTTTATGCAGAGACGAGTCCTGGCTGGAAGACGTGATGGCGGTCTGTGCTGGATGAAGGAGAAAAGCGTAGCTGAAGGACTTCACCTAGAGACGTCACCAGTGAGTCAGTGCATTACATGTACACTTACACTATATACTATGTACCGGGCTCCTGTGTATAATATCACTGGTGATCACTGTATTACCTGTACACTATATACAGAGCTCCTGTGTATAATGTCACTGGTGATCACTGTATTACCTGTACACTGACAATATATACAGAGCTCCTGTGTATAATGTCACTGGTGATCACTGTATTACCTATACACTGACAATATATACAGAGCTCCTGTGTATAATGTCACTGGTGATCACTGTATTACCTGTACACTGACAATATATACAGAGCTCCTGTGTATAATGTCACTGGTGATCCCTGTATTACCTGTACACTATATACAGAGCTCCTGTGTATAATGTCACTGGTGATCCCTGTATTACCTGTACACTATATACAGAGCTCCTGTGTATAATGTCACTGGTGATCACTGTATTACCTGTACACTGACACTATATACAGAGCTCCTGTGTATAATGTCACTGGTGATCACTAGATTACCTGGACACTTACATTATACATACCATGTATAGAGCTCCCGTGTATAATGACACTTATGGTAATATTAGTAATGTGGTGGTAATATTAGTAATGTGGTGGTAATATGTGGTCTGGTCATGGTGTCGCAGTTTTTCTCCCTTCTGTGTGGTATTATTCGGTCACTATGTTGTGGTAATATGTGGTCTGGTTATGGTGTGGCGGTATTCCCTGTATGTGGTATTATTGGTCATTTTAAAAAAAAATTTATATGACACATTCCCTTAAAGAAAACTAAATAAAAATATTTCTAAAAAGAGTATTGGATATTTTAAGAAAATTTTAATAGGTTAGAGTAGGGCCCGGCCAGAAGAGTCTACCTTATCGTGGTGGCGGCTTTAAAAATCTTTTGGCCAAAACAAAAGCTGTTGGCTATGTATGTGGCACCGTCACATGGCCGAACGTCAGGAGAGCCTGGTGGCAGCGACGTGGACGAGCGCCAAGATTCTGCAGGGATCGCATGGGGGTAAGTATAACAAGTTTTATTTTTCTTAAATACAATTAATTAACTAGGAGTGGGGGGGATGAGAGATGCACATGGGGGGGGATGAGAGATGCACATGGGGGGGGAGATGAGAGATGCACATGGGGGGGATGAGAGATGCACATGGGGGGGATGAGAGATGCACATGGGGGGGTGAGAGATGCACATGGGGGGGTGAGAGATGCACATGGGGGGGTGAGAGATGCACATGGGGGGGTGAGAGATGCACATGGGGGGGTGAGAGATGCACATGGGGGGGTGAGAGATGCACATGGGGGGGTGAGAGATGCACATGGGGGGGTGAGAGATGCACATGGGGGGGTGAGAGATGCACATGGGGGGTGAGAGATGCACGGGGGGGATGAGAGATGCACATGGGGGGGGATGAGAGATGCATCGGGGGGGTGAGCTGCACATGGGGGGGATGAGAGCTGCACATGGGGGGGTTATGTTTACATAACTTTGTTGCCTTATGAAGCGCAGGGGGGGGCCCCCAAAAATTTCTTGCACAGGGGCCCACTACAGTCTGTGTCCGCCCCTGGTTTCAACAGTCATTCTGTGCTGACAGTCCCTTTAAAATCAGTGTTTCCCAAACTCCAGTCCCCACGGCCCCCCACAGGTCATGTCTTCAGGATTTCTATAGTATTGCACAGGTGAGAGAATTCCTGATTCCTTGATGATACTTTCATCACATGTGTAATACTGAGGAAATCCTGAAAACCTGACCTGTTGGGGGCCATGAGGACTGGAGTTTGGGAAACACTGCTTTAAATGGAGCGGTGCTGCAGTTTTATTATTCAGCAATTAGCAGGATCCCCCAACAATTTCTTAAGCAATGAGAAAATGCAGTCCCTAATGATGTCCTCTGACAATAAGCGGATCACGGACAGCAGATGCATTGGGTTCTGCATTTCTTGGAGAATGGGATAAGGCAGCTTCTGTCTTCTCAGTGATACAATCAGGAAGGAGATGCAGCGTGAGACAATCCCTGTCTAGATCTTTGATCTGATCATCAATACAGAGGGCTGATTGGTGAAGACAGAGGGAAAGGCTAATAAGATTATTAAAAAAAACTTAGTTTTTCAGCTGGTACTTCCTCTGGGGTCAGTATGCCAACCTCATTGACTTCATAGCACTTGCCAAAGTGGGCAGACACGATTTATTGCCTTTACACACGTCACATCCACACAGGGCGATGCTGGCTACCACGCCTCTGTAGTGATCAAACGTTGAGTCAAACAGTAGGGCTTTAAGAGGGCTGCCCTTTTCAATCTTGGGACTAAAACACAAAAATAAGACATCCTGTTAAGGGGTATAAAGGTAAGTAAACCGCGTTCAGTCCGGGGTGATGAATTCCAAAAGACAAAGTTTATTCTGCCATCACATAACATTTCGACCTGTTATAGGTCTTTATCAAGTATATACAAAGACATACAGGGATACTGATCCCCCTGGTCAGTGGCAAGAACCCTGTAAATTCCCCTTAAATGGTCCAAAACTGAAACTGTGGGAACAATCGAATCCACTTAGGGTTCAGCAAACTTACAGTCAAGGGTTTGATAAAGTTATCTACACCCTTGTGTCTCCGGAAAGCATGGCGTACGTTCACGTGCTGAAAATGCCGACCAGTGCTGGAGTGAGCGGAGGTCCGCAGCTTGTGACACTCCTGCTGTAGTGAAACTACAGGTCCCAGCAGGCTGATGGTCTCTCATCAAGTTATGCTGGGAGCTGCAGTTTCACAAATAGTGCTAGAGGATCCATGTCAGAAATATGAGGCTGCCACTAGGGTTTCTCCCACAAATATGTAATCGGACGTGGAGCAGATCCGCACGTGGATGAGCCATATTCTCTATCTGTGAACATACTACTCTCCTTCACTCAGATTGTAAGTGGTTCTGCAGCGCATCTGTGCAGAGCAAGCTGTCAATCAAAATCCGGGCCAGGTTTACAGCTGTCACCTCTGATATAGTGAGCGGTGCTGTGATCCAAGACTGTAGCCGCTCCGTGCACAACGATGAGTGAAGGCCGGCAGCTGCAGGGAGGAAAGAAGTTAATTTTCTCCCGGTACCTGCACTATCAATAAGGCGGCCGGGCAACATTGTAACAATATTTATCTGCAGATTAACCCTATACCTGCAGGTACATAGCATTTTTCAAGGTGACAGGTTCCCTTTAATAAAGAGAAGATGGATAGAGCCGCATTAGTCCATACTCACGGTGGAAGCCTCCTGACAACTTCTTGAAGAACACTTTCCGCATTTGTTCCAAGCTTCGCCGAGATCTAATAGAATTAAACAGAGAAATTAATTTCTTAATACAGTTTAGACCTCGGCTCCAATGAATCACAAGAAATGAAACCTGTTTGAAGCTGACAAGCAATCAAGCCCCTCCGTAAGCCACACTGAACATGGCTACTTATGTCATCTGCAGGTGATTAAAGGAACCTGTCATGTTGAAATGGTATAAGATCTGTAGGGGGATGTTGTAGAGCAGAGAAGTTGATCAGACTGATAGACATATCTGTGGGAAGAGAGTCAGTAAGACTTGCATTTTATGCAGAGAAAGTCCTGCCGTATGAACACTAGTCCAGTGAGCGGTCCTAAGTGATTGACAGTTCCCTGTATGACCATGCAGGCAAAGATAGCTGTCAATCACTAGCATGACCGCCCACTGGACTCATCTATACAAACAGCAGGATTCCACTGAATAAATTGATACAGGAAAAATATCTATCTTTGTACTGTGTTAGCCAGTAGATAGAAGAGTATTTAGATTTGAGAGTCCTCAGTGGTTGATACCTTTTAATGGCTAACGGAAAAGATGGTAACAAATTGCAAGCTTTCCAGACTACTCAGGTCTCAGGTCTGCCTGATGAAGAGGCCTGAGCAGTTTGGAAAGCTTGCAATTTGTTACCATCTTTTCCGTTAGCCATTAAAAGGTATCAACCACTGAGGACTCTCAAATCTAATGAATGAATTACAATTTATACTGAATCTTCTCCCACAAACCTATATATCGTTCTGCTCAGTTTCTCATGGATAAAACCTGTAAGTCTGAATGGGGCTGTAATGTTATTACAATCATGTAAACGCAGATCACAAAATCTTTCAGATGATCTTTTATTTTTAACACTCAAAACCCCTATGGATATTTATGTTTACTAAAGGATTCCTTACCCATTCTTCTGACAGCTCTTCTTTAGGTATGGACACATACCGGCATCCGGCATAAAAACATCTGGAGACTTTTCCTTTTTCTGTGATATTGGATAATCTTGTTCATTTCTAACGCTTTAAATCTTTCAAATTCTTTCCGAAAAATGTATCATAAAGGGACTTCCTCAGGTCAGTTTTGCTTGTGGTTGTGTTACCATTATTTGTGCCAAATGTATCAAAGAGTTGCACGATGTTTGATAAATGTTTATGTAGCACCCTGAGGACTCGGCTGCTACAGGGGTATTACACCTCAAGCCAGAGGTGTGGTATTCCACTCCCGGGTAAGGATGGAGTGTGGAACTGAGCTAGTAGGCTGCATGCACTACATACATCCCATTTCCGGGGGACAGAACGACGGTACTCCCACCAGTATATGTGCAGGTACGACAGCGTCTGTCCCTGGCTGGAGTGGGAGGGGGGTGAAACATCCCAGTAGTGTAGGGGCAGATAGGGGGAGTAGTCTGGGTAAAGATAGGAGCTCATTGGGTGCTGGTCACCTGAGCTCACACATAGAGGGAGTATATAAGGTGGGCACCATCTTAGAACAGGGTGAGTTCGGTGAGTTCAGTCAGGCAAGAGGAGCAGAGCAGAGGAGCTCAGCCAGAAGGGCTGACAGGGAGCTGTGGATCCGGCTGGGCCCAGCTCCAGAGCAGAGCCTGCAGAGAGAGGAGTGAGAAGGACCCAGAGAGGAAACAAGAAGGAACCCCAAGATCCCAGAATAAGGACAGAAGGGTGAAGGGTTGGCGAACAAGGGTACCGGATCCCAAGCTGGCGGAGGCCAAAACGAACCTTAGCCAGGAACCGGAGGTCGTGGTCAGGATCTGCCACGACCCTCACCAAATCCACTAGAAAGGCACACCGAGTATAGGGTCAGGGAGCCCAGAGGAGGCTTGACCACCAAGAGACCCGAGGGAGCCGGCCAAAAGTGGATCCCTGGTGGGAACGGCCAGAGGAAGGGAGAGTCAGAAAGGAGCTCAGGACCACGCTCCGGAATTGCCTGGGGGTTGGCCGAGTCCAGGACCTGGTGGACGCAGCACGGCTCGGGTGGTCACTCAAGGCCAGAGTGACCAAAAGAACACCAGTAAGTAAAAACCCTGAACTGCATCTCCTGACTCTGAATCTTCTTTCTGCATCATCACAACCCCCATCATCTACACCTGCTGCCCTGAGGCCATACCCCTCCCGTTGGGGGTTATACCATCACTGCTGCACATATACCAGTCCACTCAGTGGACTGCTCTGCAGCGGCGGCTTCAAAGCCGCACTCAACGGGTGGCGTAGTCGACAATCAAGTTAACATCTACTGCCATAGACTGCCACTTAGTTTGACACCCTGGGCACGGACCGGGTCACCGCCACAAGGACTACTACCCCCATCGAGATCCGGCTCCGGGTATCCCCTACAGCACTGGCCCAGGGGGCGCGTCATTTATGTAGCACTTCCATCTTTATTTATTTATTTTACTCACTTACATAGCACCATCCTATTCTGCTGCGCTTTACAGACATTATCATCGCTGTCCCCATTGGGGCTCACAATCTACATTCCCTATCAGTATGTCTTTGGAGTGTGGGAGGAAACCAGAGAACCTGGAGGAAACCCACGCAAACACGGGGAGAACATACAAACTTCTTGCAGATGTCATCCTTGGTGGGATTTGAACCCAGGATCCCAGTGCTGCAAAGCAACAATGCTAACCACTGAGCCACCGTGTATCTTTATCCACTGAGCCACCGTGTATCTTTATCCACTTTTAACGTCACCAGTCGTTCTTAGACCTGTGTAGCTTACCAAGCCAAGTTTCTAAAAGTTGCAAGAGTGCTATAAAATAGGAAGCTGCACATTTTTGCGCAAAAATGATGCGTTACAAAATAGTTTCGTGTTTTTTTAACACCAAAAATTGTTGTAAATTCCTCGCTACGTTGCCCCTTTTCCAGCCAAATTTTGTAGAAAAAAAAATAAAAGACAAGGTGCAGACAGCGAAGTTAAATTTGCCTACAGGAATGATTTTGATCTGGAGCGCATTGTACCCGGATACAGTCACTAGCGGGAATGTCAAACATCTTCTCAATTTGTTTCTCCACCCTCTCCGGATCTGCATTCTTCAAGTCTATCTAAGGCTATGTGCCCACGTTGCAGAAATGAAGCAGAAAATTTCTGCTTCATTTCTGCAAGTCTTCTCCCGGAAAAACGCATGCGGAATTCCGCACGCATTTATCGCGCGTTTTTCGTGCGTTTATCTCGCGTATTCCACATGCGGAATTGCCTTGCGTTTTTAATGCATTGCACAAGGCAATTCCGCTTGTGGAAACGCAAAATTAATTGACATGCTGCGGATTTTTGAACGCAGCATAAAAACTGCGGAAAAATCCGCAGCATGTGCATAGAACTTGCGGAATCCCCTTGGGGACCATGGGGTGCGGATTACCATGCGTTTTACAAGTGTTTCCGCTGCGGAAATTCCGCATCAAAAACGCTTGTAATCCGCAACGTGGGCACGCAGCCTAAAAGCAAAAGTATAAATACTAATTATTTATCAAAGCTGGACAAAATCTAGAAACCATATAATAAAACTGGCATAAAATATAGTGCTGAGCAAGAGTTTAGGGAGAGATGTACAACTGGCACTGGCCTTTAAAAGGGATTGTGTAATCGCACAAAACTAGCAAAAATGTAAAGTGCCTGTAAAACAAGGAACGTGCAATTTACCTCTTAGTGAAAATCCTATTCTGTCTCAAGAACGGGAGGAATTTTAATTTCATGATTTTTTTTAATCAAATAATTTTTATTGAAAAACTCCAAATACAAATTTTCCATCTTTCAAATAACATACATGACATAGTAATTCCATAGTATAAAACATGAACAAAGTATCTGAACTTCAATTCCCTAACCCACCCTAAACCCAAATCCCAACACTCCAGAGAGAACCATTTTCAGAGCAGTTCTAGAATAACGGACTACAGCATTCGTAGAAGGGGGAAGAAGATAAAAAAGTGACTAACAAAGGGATAGCAGCGTTTTAATTTTATCATTTACTGCTTGATGCCTGAGCCGGGAAGTGCACGCTTGAAAACTGTTGCAGGCTGCTGTAATCACAGGACACAAGCAAACAGCATGGCATTTCCTATCAGCAGGGAGGAAGTAAAGGGAACAGTAATGAAAGTCTCCTCCTACTCCGCTCCATAATGAAATGAACAGTGTGCATGCTACAAATGCGATGCATATGACGCGCCCCTGGGCCTGTGTCGCGCTGCGTTGCGCATGCGGGAGCTTACCCGGAGCCGGATCTCTTGAGGGTTGTAGTCTCGTGGCGGTGACCCGGTCCGTGCCCAGGGAGTCAAACTGAGCGGCGATGTAACAGCGGTAGATGCAGGACGACTACGCCACCCGTTGAATGCAGCTATGGAGCTGCCGCTGCAGGACAGTCCGCTGAGGCCGGTGGATGGATGGTGCAGCGTAGATGGTATAACCCCCAACGGGAGGGGTATGGCCTCAGGGCAGCAGATGTGGATGATGGGGGTAGCAGGAACCACTCAGAGATGGTGCGGTGTAATTCAGGGTCTTTACTGGTAACAACGATAGACCCTCCCGGAGTACTTGCTAGTGAACAGGGCCTGGTCAGTCCTTGAGCAGATGGGATCTCCCCTGGCCAGGCGGAGTTGTAGGCCTCCCAAACTGACTGTACTCTTCTGGCTACCTTGCTAGAAGCGGATATAAGTAGCCCACGTCCCTGAGTGTACCGTGTGGTGCTCACCCGTATGGCCGGTGACTCGGGGCCTTCTAATGGCTTCCGCTCCACGATGGCGGTGCTGGTCCCACGCGTGTGACCGTGCCTTCGGGTTTCTGGGCCTGAGGACCTGAAATCCCCTGCCGGTCGGCTTCTGCTGCTGGGTAAGAGTTAGTCCCCACAGCCTCGGACGCCGGGTCCGGTAAGAAAGCTTCTCAGTCAGGGCGAGCTCTGCAGCTGCCAGCCCCTGACTCATAGTAGTATTGCTTCTGCTGTTTCTTGTCTCTACTCTCCTTGACTGCTAACCCTGCTTCAGCCCCGGGTTTATATAGGGGAAGGTCTTCCCCTCCCAAGACTGGGCAGGAGGTGTGGCATGCACAGGATCCCTGGCCAAGAGACCTCCCACCTGCTCTCAGACATAACATTGCTTGTTACTGTGGAAACCAGACCCCTGGGGTGCCACACATACAGCAAACAATTCATTTTCCATACACAGGTTTTGAGTTGACCACTGGATATACACATGTGTATAACTAATTACCAGAACTGGAAATCGAAAAAAAAGACGAGCAAGTTTGGGGTGAATCCTGCCTTCATTACTGCACAGCCGCTCATAGAGGGATCGGTACTAGGAACAGCAGCAGTGCCGGCGATGTTCACAGATTTACCTGCTGCGGGACTGAAGGAGTCTGATAGTGTTCGGCTCTAAGCTTTTTACCTTGTTTACGACAGGAATAATTGAAAGCTGTGCTTCAAAGGCGAGGAAGAAGTTGGTCACTGTCTGCGCTTGAATACCCTTAAGGGGGGAAAAAAATATATATATACATATATACAAATACTGAAACATCTAAATGCATTAGAACATCAAACCTGGTGAAGCGGTAAATGACTTGTCCTCCAGGGATATAGGCTACTGTCATTCAGTAATTATTTAATAGGAATTTTACATTTTATGTGATCACCACGCTAGAATGTAAATGATGAAAACACAACACAACTCCTCACCATATGAAGATATTTTGTGTTTTATAGAACAGCATTTCTGTGGAATAACACGACTGATTTACTGTGTATGCACCATAGCCTTCATTTGATGTCACTTACTGTCACCTGTCACCTTGCCCCAACTCTGCAATCCCCAATATCAGTCCATGACCTCAATGGGGTCACTATAAAATTCTAAAGAGGACTGGTCATGTCTCTATTAGAAAATAGATAAACTTAGGATAGAAACAATATGAGCATATACCCTGCTATAAGTAAGTAAAAAGCAATAGTGAATATATATAATATAGGGTACTTAGTAAACATGGTTTTTGATTTAAAAAAAGCCATCCCACCCGCACCAAGGTGTACCCAGTCAGTTATGTGAAATATATAATAAAATACACTTTAGTACAATATTAGTGTTTTGTCCCTTTAAATCTGCTGCTACTTCTGTCACCATGGTAACTGCATTCATACTCAGCCAATAGGATTGCTCGGTTTGAATTTGGAAAAAAAAAAAAAAAGTCCTATATCGTCAGTTTGTTCCTTCTCATCTGAGTGTGAAGACAGACACCTGCGATCAGCGAGAGATTATAGGTATAAGACGTGATATAATATAACGGATGGAGCCACATCCCATCACACGCACTCAGCGACCACAACTGACAGGAATCAGCACATTTACCAGACAATAAGTTATTATTCCCCAACACATGATACGCTGAGACACCAGTGGGGGGCGCCGCACTCGTTACATCTCCCATCTGGATGGATCCAGCGACGAGATCCTGATATTTCCCCCCAGCTCCGCTCCTCCATAGGGAATGGCCCAGATGCACGCAGAACTGACCGAAGTGTAATACTGCTAGAACTCTGCATGATATCACATCCTCCATATATACCACATAATAAAGGGGTGCTCCCACTGGGACAGGTCATCACCTATCCAGAGATCAGTGATAACTTGTTCCAACTAGACATCCCCTTTAATGGAAGAGATCACATCTCTAACAGTCAATACGCTATTCATTCCCAATCTTCCCTGGCCCCAGTAATGCCCCTGAGTATATCGCCAATATGAGCCAATCATCAAACCCTCTGCTGACTGTTCCCGATGTTTTATAGAGTTTGGAGACGTTTCTACAAGAGAAGATATCAGCGGACACCATGGGGGTGGAGTATTCTGCCAGCGATGGAGCAGGTAGTATCCACCAGTCTGTGATATCTGACCTTCCTCCATATTCTGCTCTTACATGCGTTTCTTCAGCTTTACCCCTTCCCGACATAACCAACTTATGTTTTTTTTCTGTTTTTTCCTCCGCTTTTTCCAAGGACTATAACTTTTTGATATCTGTCCACATAGTGTGAGGTCTTGTTATTTTGTAGGATGAGCTGTCCTTATAAATGACACCATTCATTTACCACATAGTGCTAGAAAACGGGAAAAACATTTCAAGTGCAGTAAAAGTGCGAAAAAAAAAGCCTGACAATGTTTTTCTGGGAACGGTTTTAACGGCGCACATTGTGTGGTAAAAATGACCTGGTAATAGGATCCTACTCCTCAGTGTGATTACAGCAAGACCAAACTTCTCCAATAGTTTTGGCAAAAGAAAAAAACTTTTTTTTGATGCTGTCACCATTTTTTCTGAGACCCGAAACATTTTCAGTTTCGGGTTGATGGAGCTGTGTGGGGACTTATTTTTTGAAGGGCAAGAGGACTTTATTGATAACATTTTGGGACACATATGTCATGGTCATCGCTTCTTACAGGATTTTCTGCAGTATTGAGGCGAACGAAAAAATGCAATTTTGTCTTTTTGAATTTTTTTCTGTGTTCACTGATCGTTTTTTTTTTTTATATTTTGATAGATTGTATTTCTCTGAAAGAGACCATACCACAAAATGTGTATATTTTTATTATCTTTATTTTTAGTGGGAGGTGAGTTGAACGTGTGGGGTTTTAATAAATATATATATACTTTTTTTCACTGTATTTGTATACATCATCTGATTGCTTGTGCTATATACAGCGATACCACAGTAATGCTCCATATAGCAAAACCACGGTCTTCTTTACAGCCCAAATGAAGCGTTATGATGACAGGCACGGAGGCTTCAGCAGACCCCCGGATGTCATAGCAGTCCATCGGCGCCCTATGATCGCGTCACAGGAGCGCCGGTGGGCGTATGGAACGACGCGTCCCAATGCTGGCGCGCTGTTAATGCTGCTGTTAGAGATTGACAGCAGCACTGAACAGGTTAACAGTGGTGGGCAGATCTTCGCTCCACTCGCAGCTGTTAGAGGCAGGTCCTGGTTGTTTGTCACAGCCATTATCTGCCATGTACGGGGCGAGCTGACCCTGCTCCATACACCCGCTACTGACTTATACCATACATGTACGGCAGATGTTGGTAAGGAGTTAAAGCGGTTGTCCAGCTTTGGGGCCATTTTTTTTTACTTTAATGCAAGTATTTGGGGCTAAAATCGATTTCTGTAATTGAGTTTCATTAAAAATGTTGCCTTCTGTAGCATCTGTGCTGCACTGTCTATTGCTGGCTGCAAAATTAGCTAACTGAGAATCTATCAGTGAGCTCCTTAGTCTTAAGGGAGAGTTTGTAGATCTTTAATCTGTTTTTTTTTCCTGAGTGCCTATTAGCTGATCTATGCCCAAAGAAAACACAAAACTTGAATGTGCAGGGAAACAATAAGTCTGTAATAGCCGGTGAAAAACACTTAATGAAACCTAAATGTAAAAAATTACTTTTAGTAGTAAATACATGACATGAGAAAATATACACTGCTCAAAAAAATAAAGGGAACACTTAAACAACAGAATATAACTCCAAGTAAATCAAACTGCTGTGAAATCAAACTGTCCACTTAGGAAGCAACACTGATTGACAATCAATTTCACATGCTGTTGTGCAAATGGAAGACAATAGAGGGAAATTATTGGCAATTATCAAGACACACTCAATAAAGGAGTGGTTCTGCAGGTGGAGACCACAGACCATATCTCAGTACCAATGCTTTCTGGCTGATGTTTTGGTCACTTTTGAATGTTGGTTGTGCTTTCACACTCGTGGTAGCATGAAACGGACTCTACAACCCACAGAAGTTGCTCAGGTAGTGCAGCTCATCCAGGATGGCACATCAATGCGAGCTGTGGCAAGAAGGTTTGCTGCGTCTGTCAGCGTAGTTCCAGAGGCTGGAGGCGCTACCAGTAGACATGCCAGTACACCAGGAGACGTGGAGGGAGCCATAGGAGGGCAACAACCCAGCAGCAGGACCCCTACCTCCGCCTTTGTGCAAGGAGGAACAGGAGGAGCACTTCCAGAGCCATGCAAAATGACCTACAGCAGGCCACAAATGTGCATGTGTCTGCATAAACTGTTAGAAACCGACTCCATGAGAGTGGGATGAGGGCCAGACGTCCACAGATGGGGGTTGTGCCCAATGCCAGACCTCATGTGGCTGGAGAGTGTCAGCAGTTCCTGCAAGATGAAGGCATTGAAGCTATGGACTGGCCCGCCCGTTCCCCAGACCTGAATCCCATTGAGCAGATCTGGGACATCATGTCTCACTCCATCCACCAACGTCACGTTGCACCACAGACTGTCCAGGAGTTGGTGGATGCTTTAGTCCAGGTCTGGGAGGAGATCCCACAGGAGACCATCCGCAACCTCATCAGAAGCATGTCCAGGCGTTGTAGGGAGGTTATACAGGCACGTGGAGGCCACACACAATACTGAGCCTCATTTTGACTTGTTTTAAGGACATTACATCAAAATTGGATCAGCCTGTAGTGTGTTTTTCCACTTTAATTTTGGGGGTGACTCCAAATCCAGGCCTCCATTGGTTAATACATTTGATTTCTATTGATGATTTTTGTGTGATTTTGTTGTCAGCACATTCAACTTTGTACAGAACAAAGTATTCAATGAGAATATTTCATTCATTCAGATCTAGGATGTGTTATTTGAGTGTTCCCTTTATTTTTTTGAGCAGTGTGTATATATAATATAAACAATTACTGCAGCTTTAATGCTATTTATTACGTCTCAGGAGGAGGACGGAAGAGGAAGAGGATGGAAGAGGCGGAGGACGGAAGAGATGGAGGACGGAAGAGGCGGAGGATGGAAGAGGAGGAGGACAGAAGAGGAGGAGGACGGAAAAGGAGGAGGACGGAAGAGGAGGAGGATGGAAGAGAAGGAGGACGGAAGAGGCGGAGGATGGAAGAGGCGGAGGATGGAAGAGGCGGAGGACAAAAGAGGCGGAGGACGGAAGAGGGGGAGGACGGAAGAGAAGGAGGACCGAAGAGGAGGAGGACGGAAGATGAGGAGGACGTAAGAGGAGGAGGACGTAAGAGGAAGAGGACGGAAGAGGAGGAGGACGAAAGAGGCGGAGGACAGAAAAGGCGGAGGAAGGAAGAGGCGGAGGACAGAAGAGGCGGAGGACGGAAGAGGCGGAGGACAGAAGGGGAGGAGGACGGAAGAGAAGGAGGACGGAAGAGGAGGAGGATGGAAGAGGAGGAGGACGGAAGAGGAGGAGGACGGAAGAGGAGGAGGACGGAAGTGGAGGAGGATGGAAGAGGAGGAGGACAGAATAGGAGGAGGAGGACAGAACTGCACCTTAAGATCCCTAGGGGGAAAGGGATGGTAGTAATATAGTGGTAGTATATCCATATTAGTGTAATATGAGTAATAATACTAGTGATAATAGTAAGAAAGTAATAAAATAACAGTAGTAATAGTAGTAGGTAGAATAGCAGTGTGATCCAGGGTCCTAGGACTGATCGCCTTTTCTCGGGGTCAAGAAGGAATTTTTCCCCTGTGACACAAATTGGCTGAAGGTGTCCTGGGGTTTTTGCCTTCTTCTGGATCAACACTGTAGGTATAGGGCAGTATTAGTAGTGATAGGAAAGAAGAATAATACTGTAATAAGATAGCACAATGTAATAATAACCATATCAAATAGATTTATAAAAACAAATTAAAATAACTCCAGTAGTACAATAATTAGTGTAATATTATATAACTTCTAATAACATTATTAGGTTTGATCCAGGGTCCTAGGACTGATCGCCTTTTGCCGGGGTCAAGAAGGAATTTTTCCCCTGTGACACAAATTGGCTAAAGGTGTCCTGGGGTTTTTGCCTTCTTCTGGATCAACACTGTAGGTTTAGGGCAGTATTAGTAGTGAAAGGAAAGAAGAATAATACTGTAATAAGATAGCACAATGTAATAATAACCATATCAAATAGATTTATAAAAACAAATTAAAATAACTCCAGTAGTACAATAATTAGTGTAATATTATATAACTTGTAATAACATTATTAGGTTTGATCCAGGGTCCTAGGACTGATCGCCTTTTCCCGGGGTCAAGAAGGAATTTTTCCCCTATGACACAAATTGGCTGAAGGTGTCCTGGGGTTTTTGCCTTCTTCTGGATCAACAGCTTTAGGCATAGGGATTTTAGTAATACCATTATTAGAATCACAAGATTAATAAAAAAAAATTAGAATTACATTTTTTTAATTAGTTTTATAACAGTTACAATTAATTGCATTAATGCAATAATAATAAATAGTAAAAATGGTGGTAATAATAATAATACAAAAAACTAGTCCCAGTTAGTAAGTTAGTGTAATGTTAGTGTAGGGACCCATCTGAAGAGGTCGCCTTGACGTTGGCAGATGGGCTCGCACAATTTGCTCCAAATGTGCGCTAAGAACCTCATATTTCTATGTACAGGAGATCTAGCAGTAATACCATTCAGGAGATAGATATCTGTGTACACACATTTTGTTATATACTTTTGTGCAGCATACAGGGCAGGCATACAGGTACAGGGCGAGAGTGTTACAGTGATATTATAACTCGGCCTTAAGGATAAAATGCTGATAGCTACAGATCCTGGAAACACATCCGAAACTAGACCTTGTAAGTAACTGGTTCCCAGCTAGTGGTAAATATGTACAGGGCAGTCCGGTACCAAGACCTGCTCTATAGGACACATTATCATCAGGCAGGTCCTTACAAGATCTGCGGCAGAAGTGTGGCTGTGTAACACAGTCCTGCTCCTGCCTCAGCTGCCCACAGTGGAGCCAACCTTGATCCTGGCAGCTTAATCCATTGTATGACACAGTAGGGGGCTTCCACAGCATTTAGGCACTTTAGACAGGAGAGGGAGGCATGATCATAGTGCCAATGAGTTTCTATGGCAGCTGAGATCTCACAATGGACCCCATGACGGCCATCTTACTGCTCCTATTAGACCCCGGCTGAGGAAAGGTCTATGAGGACACCGGTCAGACTTATGTCGCCTGCTCTGCACATATTAGAAATACCTAGGGCTGATTAGTTTGCCATTTGTAAATCTGATCCAGCAGCGCTGGGCTACCACTGACGTGATCAGGGCTGTTGAGCTCCTAGATTGGGCAGAGGAGCTCAGTATTCAGCAGGAGCTGGCCGAGGAGAGCAGAGCAACTTGCATGGGGCTGCTGCACAAGAAGCAACTCACAAGGTGGAGATTTACCCGGAGACGCTGTGCTCGGGCTGTGATCTGCTGTGCAGGCTGCATAGTAGATGCCTCGAAGGACCCTAACTTCACCCCTAACAGGCACAGCAGAGCTCGGACGGCTGCAAGTGAACGGAGAGCGGCTGATTAGTAACTGCTGCATCTCCTGCAGCTCATATAAGAGCCGCACAGAGCGGGGGTTCAGTAATGATGAATATGGGAAGTTTCTGCCCCTCACATGCCCTATATGCGGCCTCCAGAGGTAAAGTCTCCCCTGTAACCAGCGCCTCCTCCCACCTTCTCTGCTGGCATGCTCCATTACTTAAAGGGGATGTCTGAAGAAAACAAGTTATCACTTATCCACAGGCTCGGTGATCACTTACTGATCGTGGGGTCTGACCGCTGCGAGCCATCGTCTGATCGGGAAGGAGTGGAAAGTCAGGGATCAACTGCAGCTCCATTCATTCTCTATGGGGCTCCGGAAAAGCCGAGCTCAGCGCTTGAATGCCACATAGGGAATGAATGGAGCGGATCCTGGAGTAATAACATGTCCTCCTCTCCTCAGCTTTCTGTCTGTGTAAGTGGCTCAGCCCTTGTCTCCCCTTCTGCTCCGGCTTCTGTGCTGGTCCTTGTGAGGAAGAGGAAACCCTCTGCCCTTCTGCTCCGGCTTCTGTGCTGGTCCCTGTGAGGAAGAGGAAACCCTCTGCCCTTCTGCTCCGGCTTCTGTGCTGGTCCCTGTGAGGAAGAGGAAACACTCTGCCCTTCTGCTCTCAGTCCTCTGCGACTTTTCACAATCGCTCAGTGCACCCATTATATGTAATAAGGATCATTCTTCATCCCTTGTCCAGCTTTCATCCCCCCCAGTCTGACCAGCGGACAAGATAATAAACATGTGAGTGGAAGGTTCACAATTATTAGATGTGTTGTGAATAGTCTCCACAGCATTATCCGGAGAAAACTGCAGGGTGACCGCTTGTGAAACCAGCACAAAATCCAGCGGACTGCGCTTCCCTGCCCCCCGCCGGTCTCTGTATCCTGGCATTCAGCTATTCCATTTGGTGCTTATTCTGGAAGGAAAACAAAAATGTGATGTTCTTACACAGACGCCTGAAGACGCAGCTTTTCATCATCCATGTTGGGCTGTTGTATGACGTGTGGATTACTCTGCTTGTTGGATTCTTGCATTACCACAAACACTGCCTTTATTTTGTGATTTCTGTGCCGCTTCCCACTTCTATTGGCACTGTGATATATCAGCACGTGAGGGCTGCCACAATCATGTGTCAATAGGTTATTGCTGGAGGCCGTGATATAGAGACCATCCTGGACCAGGGAGGAGTTGGTACAGAAGCACCTAGAGAGGGGGGTATAGGGGCTTCATTTCAATTTTAAACTTAGCTGGATTGTGTTTAGCTACAAGAATGGAAAGTAAAATAGTAAAATCTTTATTTTTTTTTTCTATTTGGCAAAATCGTCCATCAGAGGTTTGGCCACTACCGAAAAGTTTTTGATGAACTTACAGTAGTAGCTGGCGAAACCCAAAAAACTTTGTAACGCCTTTAAGTCTTGAATATAATACCAATCCAGTACCGTCCGGACTTTGGCCAGATCCATGCAAAAACGGTGAATGATAAGAACTAACCCTGAATGGAGAACATACATTTCTCTGGTTTGACAAATAATTTATTATCTTTGAGTATCTGTAAGACCTGCCTGACATGTACCTGATGTGACTGGAGGTAAATAAATTAATATGTAATCAAGATTGGTTTGTTGTGATCTACCTGCCAGATGACTAAAAATGTCACTAACAGTGTTGAAAGAAAGCGGGAGCATTAGTCAACCCAAATGTCATCACAAGCTTTTCATAGTGCCCCTCAGGAGTATTGAAGGCCATCTTCCACTCATCTCCTCAATGTGAATGAGATTATAAGCCCCCCTGAGGTCTAGTTTAATCAAATCGTAGGAGCCAAATTTTTTTCTAAAGAGGTCGGGGATGAGAGGGAGAGAATATGCATCCCAGACCGTGATCCGATTAAACTCGCGAAAATCAAGGCGGGGGCGCAACCCCCAGTCTTTTTTTTTGACAAATAAAAACCCCACTGCAACGGGAGATGAAGAACGTCTTATATGGCCCAATGGTAGACTGACTGACCATGCTGTTCTGAACTGCCACCCTAAGATGGCTTCCCATTATATACCTACTGTATAAGTGCTCCCTCTAACGGCTTCCTCCACCCACACCCACTACTGGTTCCCCCTACCTTTGGGTTCCCCCCACTCCAGCCAGGCACAGGGCTCAGCAGCTGCACTCTGCATGTTGGATGCAGGTGTTTTGGGGGGTTCCGTGCAGCACTCCCATCTTACCTGAGTGAAGGGAGACACCACACCTCTGGGAGAGGTGCAGTACCGCTGTGGTGACTGAACACTCAGGGGCGCCACATTCCCCCCCCCCCCGGTAAAACACAGCACGTCCGCGGGCTGGAACAGAGCAAAACCAGGCATAACTGACATGCAAAATTTTTAAGATGCATCCGCATATAAGACCATAAAACAACATTTCTTCGCTTTATGGGAGGCACATTTCTTTTAATGTTACTGGTTACATTATAAAACATCATAAGAGCATTGTCATATAAAACAATTTTCAAGACAGTTCCAGCACCAGGGTGCAACAGTAGCAGCATGAGGGACCCGTCCACAAACCCTCAACGTAGGCCCTGGGCATGGCTGCAGGACATAGACGATCCAATCCTGGACCTCGTCTTCCACCACGCCAAACGGGTTTTTGTTCTGAGGTATATTTGTAATTATAAAACCAATAGGATGCACTTTAAGAAGTGCTAAACTATGTACAATGTCAACGTCCGGCTTCTCACAGTCCTCAGCCTGTCAGTCTCTGTACCCTGACGGGTAACTGGGTAGCAAACATGAAGTCAACTGCACCCTTCCGGGCAACTTATGTACAGTCCAGTTAACTAAAACAGTTTAACAGTGGGGCCCCCTCCGGGGGAACCCCTGGTTTCTGCAGGCTGACCCAGCCTGGTCATCAGCCTCACGCTGCAGGGGGACCAGGGATGGAGCAGCGCCAGCCGCATTTGGAAAAGGGACATCACTCCTACCTGCTCCCGCGACTGCGTCAGCTCGGCCTGACACCTCCTGGTCTTTACGCAGCTTCTCTCCACCTCCTCTCCTCTTTCGGGGGCGGTCCCATGGCACTTTGCTGTCGGTCACTCCCTGTGTCGGCCTCCCCGCTTTGACGGACACATCTATGCGGACAGTCACTGTTGCAAGGGGCAGGGCCTGCTTTTGGCGCCATTCTGGGACTCGGCCCACGACGGGAGGTTCCATTCTGTTGTTCTTTAGCACGCACATAATGGTGCCCGTTCTTCTGGGGCGGGCGCCACATTCAAGGCAGAAAACACTTCTTTAGGCGCACATTACCCGCAGATGGCGGGCTGGTCACATATCCTGTTCGTGACGCCAAGTGGTGACTCGCTGCCCCCTGGGCCGCGGGGCACACGGCAGCCGGGCCTTATGGCTGCTTTGGGGAATATCACGGTGGCTGGCCCGGGGCGGTCAGTTCAAAAGGGATTATTTATAGGATTTGTCGTGAAGCCACCTGTGGTGTCTGGTGAGGATCACCAGTGCTGCAACAGTCCTCTGAGGCAGATGTTAGGGCAGCTAGAGATGGAACGGCTCCCCACGGGTGGAGCGGGCCTCAGGGCAGTGTAAATTGATGGAGGGTGCGCTGGGCGTTATAGTGCAGGGAGGGAAATGGCACCAGTGAAGGAATAGACGGAGGCAACTCAGTGCAGTCGTCCAAGATTTTTATTCACAGTTCTTCAGGAAACACACAAGTGCACGTTACAGGTGAAGACCTCCCACGTTGCGCCGTGGTCACCCTGGCAGGGGTTCAATCCTTCCTCAGGAAGTTTAGGAATGCTTGGCAGAACCCCACTTTCCCGTGTTCCTACTTTGACCGTCTTCACACTAGGTCCTTCTCCCTGCTGCCCTGCGCTGCCCACTCTCAATCCCGCTCGGGTATGCTGAAGTCCTTCCTATACGTCGGATCCGGGACCAACCTCACCCCCTGGAGATTAGAATGCAGCAACCGATCCCTCTGTCTTCTGACAGATGCGGGGTGTACGGGTGCTGTCCTCCACGCGCCGTACCCCTGGGATCCCTTCTTAGAATGGAGTCTACTCCCTGCTCCCCTCCGGGGCCTCTATCCCGGGCCCTTCTTGTGGAGCAGAGCTCCTGCTGAGCCTCTGCTCCCAGACAGTCCTCACTGACCGTCTGTACTGTACTGACTGACCTTTCTGTTCTGAACTGCCACCCTAAGATTGCTTCCCATTATATACCTACTGTGTGCTCCTTCTAACTGCTTCCTCCACCCACACCCACTACTGGTTCCCCCTACCTTTGGGTTTCCCCCACTCCAGCCAGGGACAGGGCTCAGCAGCTGCTCTCTGCATGTTGCCCTTCCAGCCGGTCTGAAGCAGTGTAATGTTGGATGCAGGTGTTTTGGGGGGTTCTCTGCAGCACTCCCATCTTACCTGAGTGAAGGGAGACACCACACCTCTGGGTGAGGTGCAATACCTCTGTGGCGACTGAACCCTCAGGGGCGCCACATGCCCACGATGCAGAAATGCTCCGGATTTTTCCTGAGTGTTTCTGCATCTCCCTGGCAGAAAAAACGCATGCAGATTTTACATGCGTTTTTCCTGCCAGGGACAAACGTAAGTGAAGCGTTTTTCACATGCATGTCCGCATGCGGGTTGTCAACCGCTTTCCAAGCGATTTTAGCATCACTTGGAAAGTGCTTGACAACTTGGTCACACTATATAAATCCTTGCAACCGGCATGTATTTATATAGTGTGAACAAGTTAATAGTTGAAAAAAAGAATAAAAATGGTAAAAAAAAAAAAATAGAATTAGACTTACCGGTAATTCTGTTTCTAAGACCCTCCACGACAGCACACCTGGAGGTAGCCTCCCCATCCTAATTAGGGACAGGAAAACAAGATGTTAAATAGCCCCTCCCTGCTACAATCCCCAGTGTTTTCAAAGGACCACACAGTATGAATGCTCTAAATATTTATTAACACTAAGGATTTTTCCAATCAAAGAAATGGAGGGAACTACCCATGCTGTTGTGGAGGGTCTTAGAAACCGAATTACTGGTAAGTCTAATTCTATTTTCTCCAATCCCCTCCATGACAGCACACCTGGAGTAATACCAAAGAATGAATTTTAGGGAGCGACAACAGCCTGAAGGACTTTCCTTCCAAATGCTAAGTCTCTATTAGATATTACATCTAGTCTATAATGTTTAGCAAAGGTATGGACAGACGACCATGTAGCTGCCCTGCAAATCTGCTCAATGGATGCACTAGCTTTTTCCGCCCAGGAGACCCACATAGCTCTAGTAGAAAGAGCTTTCAAGGATTTCAGAGGAGGCAAATCTTGAACTATGTATGTTTCACAAATTGCTTTCTTAATCCAATTTGCTAGCATATTTTTGCAATTTTCTTTCCTTTATTGGGGCTTCCATATTGGACAAATAGGTTCTGATCCTTCCTCCAGGTTTCAGTCTGCCTCAAATAGCGGATTATAGTCCTTCTTACATCCAACGCGTGGAATTCTTCTTCCTTGCTATTTGATGGATTTTGACAGAATGACGGAAGAATTATTGGCTGAGACATATGAAAATTAGACGACACTTTAGGTAGAAAAGAAGGATCCAACTGGAGGATGATCCTGTCCTCTAAAATACGACAATAAGTCTCTCTGATAGACAGGGCTTGGATTTCACTCACTCTTCTGGCTGTAGTCAGAGCTATAAGCAATGCCGCTTTCCAAGACAATTTGTCTATGTGTGCCTCGGCTATTGGCTCGAAAGGATGCATAGTTAGGCCTCTAAGAACTACGTTGAGATCCCAAGGTGGAACTATTTTAGCTCTTGTTGGATTAATCCGAGAAGCAGCTATCATGAACCTCTTAATCCATCTGTTTTGGGCCAAATCAGCATCAAAATAGGAACTTACAGGCGAGACTTGGACCTTCAGCGTGCTTGGTCTTAATCCTTTAGACAGACCGTTCTGTAGGAAATCCAAGACTCTGGCCACGTCAGGCCGAAAGGGATCTAATGGACGAGGCTCATACCATAGCTTGAAAGCTTTCTAGATTTTTCCATAGATGGAAATTGTGACTGGTTTTCTGCTTTTCTGCAGTGTATGTGACTCGCCCCCAGGGGTGTCGTGGGGCACCCGGCAGCCGGGCCTAAGACTGCCTGCGGGGATTATCGCGGTGGCTGGCCCAGGGCGGTCAGTGCCAAAAGGAATTATTTGTAGGGAATTTGTCGTGACGCCACCTGTGGTGTCTGGTGAGGATCACCAGCGCTGCAACAGTCCTCCGAGGCAGATGTCAGGACAGCTTGAGATGGAACGGCTCCCCACAGGTGCAGCAGGCCTCAGGGCAGTATAAATGATGCAGGTTGCGCTGAGCGTTGTGGTGCAGGGAAAGCGATGGCACAGCAGGAGTAACGGACAGAGACAGGGGATTTGCTTCATTACCTTTACTGGTACAGCTGTTAGGTACGTCCAGGGTACTCCAGATGAAGGGCGCACTTTTGGACTTCTCCCCAGGGAGCGGGTATAGGGCCTCCTGATCCGTGTCTGTCCCTATGTATGCTCCTGGCCAGCCTGCAACTGGGCATAGCTTATGTGTCCTGCTTTTACTTCACCAGATGCTCAGAAACAGGACCTCTGGTTGGTAACCACTTTCCCTGGACGTCGGGGCCTTCGTGGTTCCTGATCCTGTGTGTGTCTAGCCTTCAGGTTTGCCAGGGACTTGTAGTCCTCCTGGGATTCCGGTTATCCCCACTGGGTGTAAAGGGTCCCTGTAGGTGCGGACCCGGTGTCCGGTAGATATAACGGGGTGAGCTTATTGTGCTCCTCTGCCCCCTTGGTTTCACTCCCCTTTTTCTCCTTGCCGTCGGCCACACTCGGGGCCCTCACTACTAGGCAGCTGACGTGCTGCGTCTTCACCGCTATCTGAGCGTCGGCACGTTCTCAGGCTCTCTCTCTATCTGGGCTCCCTCTGCTGGTATGAGTTGGAAGGTAGAGGTGTTTGTATGTAGTGAGGGCCTCTTGTGGAGAAATCCATCCATGCACCCTTCTAGGTTCTGTGGCACCAATGCACAGCAGGGCGCCACATTTGGATCACCTGTACTGAGAAGCCTCTGGCTTTTCAGAGGGCGGTCTCAGAAGCCAAGCAGCTAGAGCCAAATTCTGAGGGGCCGGATGGAAAATCTGGCCCTAATGCAGCAGATCGTGGATTCGAGGAAGCATCAATGGATCATCCATTCTTAGACTGCTCAATGTTCCGAACCATGCTCTTTTTGGCCACATTGGAGCTATTAGGATAGTCTTGACCCCTTCCGACCTGATTTTTTGTAAAGTCCTTGGTATTAACAGAATCAGGGGAAAAGCATTAGCGAGCCCAACTTTCCAAGGGTGAGCGAATGCATCTATCCCTGTTGCTGAATCCTCGGGTTTCAAAGAGAAAAAGGCTCTTACTTTTGCGTTTTCCTGGTTCGCAAACAGGTCCACATCTGGGTATTCCCACTTTTGAACAATCATCTGAAATATCTTCGAGTTCATGCTCCACTCCCCTGGATGAATGTCTTTTCTGCTCAGAAGATCTGCATGATAGTTGTCGGAGCCCCTCAGATGCAGAGCCGATAAGGATAGTAGATTATGCTCCGCCCAGTGGAAGATCCTTTCGGAGATCATCTGTAACCTCCTGTTTCTTGTACTTTCCTGATGTCTCAAGTGGGCTACAGTTGTCATATTGTCCGAGTAGACTCTGACATGCGACCCCTGAAGCACAGTAGTGGCTGCCCATAGGGTTTCTTCCACCACTTTCATTTCTCTTAAGTTTGAGTACTGCTCTGCTATTTCTTGCGACCAGACCCCTTGGAAGGCCACGTGGGAGACTACTGCTCCCATCCCCTTTTGCTTGCGTCTGTTTTGACGGATAACAAGGGAAGTTGAATCCATGCTGAACTTTTCTCCAGATTTCCTGGACAGAGCCACCAATTTAAAGATGCTTTCACCTTCTCTGGCAGATGAATTCTGTTGGAGAGGGAACTTGGAGATCTGTCCCAACAGGAAAGGATGTAGTTTTGAAGGACCCTTGAATGCGCTTGAGCCCAAGGTACCGCCTGAATAGATGAGGTCATGGACCCGAGGACGGACATGGCGAATCTTAATGACACTCCGCTCTGGTTCTTTAGTGCATAAACTTTCGACCTCAACTGAATCTGCTTCTCTTTTGACAGAAAAGAGGCTTGTTGCTGAGAATCCAGGAGAATTCCCAAGGAGGTCTTCCTGGTGGAGGGAATCAGATCTGACTTTTGGTAGTTTATCAACCATCCCAAGGATTCCAGGATCTGGAGGGTCATCTGGAGGTCTCTTTCCAAACTTGAAACCGAGGGAACCATCACCAAAAAATTGTCTAAATATGGGACGATGCAGATATTCAGTTTCCTTAGATAAACCTACTACCTCTGCCATGATCTTTGTAAACAGGCGGGGTGCTGACGAAATGCCGAAGGGGAGTACATTGAATTGAAAATGAAGTACCTCTCGGTTCTGAGTTACAGCAAATCTGAGAAATTTTCTGTAATCCGGATGAATTGGCACGTGGTAGTAAGCCTCTGGCTGGTCTACTGTTGCCACGACAAATCCTTTTCCAATCAATAAGCTGCCATTGAGGAAGGAAGCTCGCAATTCTGCCTCCTACCTTCTTGGCGTCATTGTCTGTCCTGCCTAGAACCTTGAAAGATATTCCTACCTCTTCCCCATTTTGTGTAACTCCAGCGACCAGTTTTACCCTTGCCTCTGTACTGAAATGCTTGCTGCTGTTGCTGTTGAGGGAGAAGAAATGGTCTCTTTCTGAAACTTTTTGGATTCTTTGGCTCTGGCAGAGACTTCTTCTTGTCGGATGCTTTCTCCAACAACTCGTCTAGGACCGCCCCAAACATATACTCTCCTTTAAATGGAATGGAACAAAGCTTAGATTTTTATGCGTTGTCCCCACTCCACATCTTCAACCACAAAGCTCTTCTCGTAGAATTTGATAATGCTGCCAATCATGCCGCAATCTTGACCGACTCCGCCAAGGCATCCGCTAGGAATCCAGTGGCCTTCTGCAGAAAAGGAAGAGATGCTAGGAGGTCCTCTTGAGTGGTACCTTTCCAGAGATGTTCCTCTAGTTGTTGGAGCCAGAGGAACATGGAACGAGCTACACAAGTTGAAGCGATATTAGTCTTCAGTGAAGCCGCCGATGTTTCCCATGCCTTCCTTAGAAGGCTTTCCATCTTCCTATCCATAGGATCTTTGAGCTGTGACGAGTCTTCAAAGGGAAGGGTTGTTTTCTTCGCAACCCTTGCCACCTGTACATCAACCTTCGGGACTTCCATCCATAGCTTAGCCGCCTTTTCATCTAGAGGGAATCTATCCTTCATTTCTCCTGCCATACTAAGCCTTTTCTCAGGTGACTCCCATTCATCCAAAATAAGACTCCAAATGTTGTCATGCACAGGGAACACTACCTTCTTCTTGGATTTCAGACCGCCAAACATTTCATCCTGAACTGTACTGGTTTCCTTCTCCTCTTCCACCTGCATCGTGTCTCTCACCTGCGACAACAATTCCTCCATATTCTCAGACGAAAAGTAATATTTCCTATCTTCCTCATGATCTTCACTTAGGACCCCTTCTTCCGGTTCCTCCATAGACCCTAATTCTGAATCAGAGGTCTCCCTAACCGTATATTTTCTCCTTTTGGGGGGAGATGGACCTTCAGCTCTGGCTTGTGAGAAGGAGGCTAGGGAAGATTGTATTTCCTGCCGAACCATTCCCCTGACTTCTTCCATAAGGGAAGGCTGTTCTTCCTTCACAATGTTGTCAGTGCATTTCCAGCAGAGGGGTTTCTTATGCCCTGAAGCTAGCTTTTTTATACAGATGGCACATTTGCGAACTGTAGTGCTTTCTCCCACTGTCGGTGCAGGATCCTTGTCTCCCTAAATTAAAAATAAAAAAAGGGGAGATTTAAAATATATTTAGGATCCTGCTCAAAAGAGAGTGGGGAATAACCTAGGACCTAGTACTTACTGGGGCCGGGTTAGCGCTGGGCTCTGCAGACGCAGGCTTTGGAACAGCACCCTCCATAGTAGCAGAATATTCTGTCCTACCTTAATGGAGTCTTCTCATCTGGGTCTTTTATAGGGGAGACTGAGATCCAGTGCCAAATTTTCACCTATCTAGTGAAGGATCCTCATTTTCAGGGCAAACCGCGGCTTCTCCTTTTGAATTTCCCGCCCATGCGTTCCACGGTGGAACGCACCAGAAGTGACGTCCCGCTGGCCAAAAGCCTGACTTCCGGCACGCCGCCATGGAGGACAGAGGAGACTCCGGCCGGGGAGCTACAGGAGGCCCCCAGCCCCCAAAACCCTACTCGGCTTTACACGCAGGCGAGTGTGTGTGTGGGGGGTCCCGCTCTCAAGTAGACACGGGAGCTGCAAAGGAAGGAAGGTCGGAGGCGATCGCTCCCTGCAGCCCGGCAGGTAAATTTAATAGGGCCCTGCTTGCCGGCCGCAGGCACCCCAGGTAACCTCTTCATCCCATAGGGACAGGAAAACACTGGGGATTGTTGGGGGAAGGGGCTATTTAACCTCTTGTTTTCCTGTCCCTTATTAGGATGGGGATGCTACCTCCAGGTGTGCTGTCATGGAGGGGATTGGAGAAAATAACATTATACTTACCTTCTGATGGCCCCCGGTCTTTTCTCCACTGCGTCTGGTCTCTTGTATGGCTCGCGGTGGAGTGAAAGGATCTTCCATGACGTCATTTAGTCATTGGACAGGTCACGAGACTGCCGTGACCTGTTGAACATCTGCAACAAGAGCACAGAGAAACAAATCAAGAAGAAACGTCACATTCACCGGAGTGTTGATCAGGTTCAGGAGATACTTCTTTCCCTCGTAAGTGTAAAACAGAGACGCAGTCAGGGCCTTCACCGTAATCCCGCGCTCCCTCTCCACCTGCAGCTTGTCCACAACTTGCTTATTGGAGGAGGCTTTTGGAATACACCCTGAGGGAAGGAGCGAGACACCAGAATCCACACTGTTAGCTCGTAGTGGCAGTGTCTCCCTCCATACTAGTCTGTCAATGGTAGCTTGTTTCTGTGTTTTATATATGTATTTTAGGTGTGTAAACCCTCTTCATGTGTACAGCAGCCTGGAATGAACGCTGCTTAAAAAATAAATAATAGAGTAAGGCCTCATTCAGACTTTCATCAGCTTTGTTTTGCATCCGAGAAACTCTAAACTTTGATTTGGATCAAAATTCGACAGGTCAACGTGTTTCAGTGAAAAATACGCGGTCCGCAGAAATATGTGAACAGCCCTAGACTATAATAGATATGAGTTCTGTGAAAAACAAGGATCGAGCTCATGCGAAATCCAACATTTCATTCTATAAATCTACATAAATTAAGTAACGTGCCAAATTGCTTTTTTTTTGGTTTATGTTTTGCGTGTACGGAGGGAAAGTTCCCAGTGCTAGTGTCTAGCTCACTGATTTTCCTTGCTTGGTGCCTGACGTCCCAAAAAACTGACAGTGAGCTATCAATCAAGATACAGAGGCTGGTGCTGGGCAGGGAAGCAACCTTGGAAGGCTGAGGCTTGGTTAGTGCTCCGTTACACCCAGAGCACTCAGAAATGCAGCAACAGATAAAAGATATAGAGGTGTCTATGGATTTAGCTTTCCAAATCCTGCATGGTCATGAATGGGAATTGGAGGGAGGGGTATATCTGATGGATTCCCTTAAATTGTTAATTGGCAATTGCAGTTCACATAGTTGCATATTACTTAATCATTAGAGCTACAAAAAATTGCACTTCAAGCACCAGTAAAACAGAGGCCAAAAAAGATTCCTTAGAGGCATCTGGTCACTATTAGTGATGATCGAGCGTGTTCTATCAACCCCTTCGGCAAGCACACTCGGGTGCTCGCCGAGTATTTTGGCATGGTCGGCATTTCTTTTAAGGTCGCCGTGCCTGCAAGTGTCACGGCTGTTAGCGTGCTCGCTGAATGGGTTCATAGAACACGCTCGATCATCACTAGTCACTATACATTAGTATACAATAAAAAAACACATATCACATAGTGAATAACACAGACACTATTCAATACAGCAGGGTTGAGGTGTACTTTGTGGGACAAAATTACAGCATTTTTGAAAGACGCCATTCACTTTACTGTGCAACATATAGAAAAAAAAGGGCAATGAATTCCAAATAAAGTGAAATGGTGCAGAAGAAAACAAAAACATTTTACTGCTTTTAAAAAATTCTAAACTTTGCAAACAAATTGTTTGGCTTGTGTTCCAATTTTCTAAGACCGTTTTTAATACCATTTTGGGGTACAACTTTTTGATTGCTCCATCAAATGAATAGTCGTAAGTTACTTACCGGTAACGGGATTTTTCAGAGACCATGACAGCACCACGAGAGAGGGGATCCGCCCACCAAGGAGAGGAAACATACAGGCTTAAAAGGGCGCCACCTCTCTCCCGCCTCAGTTGGGATTACAGAGCATTGAGAGGCCCGCCAGGTTAATAAACACAGCAAATAATCACAAAATTGCCATACCAGACGAAACCTACTGAGTGTGAGATTATAATTAATAAAACGGGAGTGTTCCCACAAACGTGAAAGGAGGGAATATAAGGGTGCTGTCATGGTCTCCGAAAAATCCCATTACCGGTATGTAATTTAATATTTTATCGGTCGACCATGACAGCACCACGAGAGAATTACAGAGATGAAGTAATCTATTGAAGGACCACAGCCTGGAACACTCTTCTCCCAAAGGTGAGGTCAGCCGATACACCTATATCTAACCTATCGTGTCTATGGAATGTAGAGGGACAGGACCAGGTAGCAGCCTTAAATATGTCTTCTATCGAGACACCTGTCTTCTCAGCCCAGGAGGTCGCCACAGCCCGGGTGGAATGAGCCTTCAGCCCTTCTGGCCCTTCCTCGCCGCTAGATGTACAGACCAAAAGTTTGGACACACCTTCTCATTTAAAGATTTTTCTGTATTTTCATGACTATGAAAATTGTACATTCACACTGAAGGCATCAAAACTATGAATTAACACATGTGGAATTATATACTTAACAAAAAAGTGTGAAACAGCTGAAAATATGTCTTATATTCTAGGTTCTTCAAAATAGCCACCTTTTGCTTTGATGACTGCTTTGCACACTCTTGGCATTCTCTTGATGAGCTTCAAGAGATAGTCACTGGAAATGGTTTTCACTTCACAGGTATGTCTTGTCAGGTTTAATAAGTGGGATTCCTTGCCTTATAAATGGGGTTGGGACCATCAGTTGTGTTGTGCAGAAGTCTGGTGGATACACAGCTGATAGTCCTACTGAACAGACTGTTAGAATGTGTATTATGGCAAGAAAAAAGCAGCTAAGTAAAGAAAAACGAGTGTCCATCATTACTTTAAGAAATGAAGGTCAGTCAGTCCGAAAAATTGGGAAAACTTTGAAAGTGTCCCCAAATGCAGTTGCAAAAACCATCAAGCGCTACAAAGAAACTGGCTCACATCAGGACCGCCCCAGGAAAGGAAGACCAAGAGTCACCTCTGCTTCTGAGGATAAGTTTATCCGCGTCACCAGCCTTAGAAATCGCAGTTTAACAGCAGCTCAGATTAGAGACCAGGTCAATGCCACACAGAGTTCTAGCAGCAGACACATCTCTTCAACAACTGTTAAGAGGAGACTTTGTACAGCAGGCCTTCATGGTAAAATAGCTGCTAGGAAACCACTGCTAAGGACAGGCAACAAGCAGAAGAGACTTGCTTGGGGTAAAGAACACAAGGAATGGACATTAGACCAGTGGAAATCTGTGCTTTGGTCTGATGAGTCCAAATTTGAGATCTTTGGTTCCAACCACCGTGTCTTTGTGCGACGCAGAAAAGGTGAACGGATGGACTCTACATGCCTGGTTCCCACCGTGAAGCATGGAGGAGGAGGTGTGATGGTGTGGGGGTGCTTTGCTGGTGACACTGTTGGGGATTTATTCAAAATTGAAGGCATACTGAACCAGCATGGCTACCACAGCATCTTGCAGCAGCATGCTATTCCATCCGCTTTGCGTTTAGTTGGACCATCATTTATTTTTCAACAGGACAATGACCCCAAACACACCTCCAGGCTGTGTAAGGGCTATTTGACCAAGAAGGAGAGTGATGGGGGACTACGCCAGATAACCTGGCCTCCACAGTCACCAGACCTGAACCCAATCGAGATGGTTTGGGGTGAGCTGGACCGCAGAGTGAAGGCAAAAGGGCCAACAAGTGCTAAGCATCTCTGGGAACTCCTTCAAGATTGTTGGAAGACCATTTCCGGTGACTACCTCTTGAAGCTCATCAAGAGAATGCCAAGAGTGTGCAAAGCAATCATTAAAGCAAAAGGTGGCTACTTTGAAGAACCTAGAATATAAGACATATTTTCAGTTGTTTCACACTTTTTTGTTAAGTATATAATTCCACATGTGTTAATTCATAGTTTTGATGCCTTCAGTGTGAATGTACAATTTCCATAGTCAAGAAAATACAGAAAAATCTTTAAATGCGAAGGTGTGTCCAAACTTTTGGTCTATACTGTATATGATAGAGAAATGGCCTCCCAATTCCATCTAGCTATGGTGGACTTCGTGACCTTAGACCGTTCCTAGTCCCTTGGTAGGTTATAAACAACGAGTTATCTTTCCTAAAGCTTTTGGTAACTGAATGTTACCTAACCAGACATCTCCTCACTTCTAACGTATGTAACTCCACCTCTTTCTGGTTACTAGGATGTGGACAAAAGGAGGGTAGGAGGACTTCCTGAAGTCTGTTGAAACGAGTAGCTACCTTAGGGAGAGAGAATGATTTTTAGACCAGATCCTGCCTATCATCCAGAATTTGAGTAAACGGCGAGGCCATAGACAGGGCCTGGATGTCACTAATGCTCCTGGCCGAGGTTAAAGATATTAAAGCGGTCTTAAGAGAGAGAGATTTAAGGGTTGCTGACTATTAGCTCAAACAGCGAGATAGTCAAGGCCTTTAGAACCAAATTTAAATACCAGGGAACCAAGCTGCTTTTAATAATGAGTCTAGATCTAAAAGCTGCCTTAATGAACCGAGAAACCCAGTAGTTACAAGCTACATCACAGCTATATAGGGCACCCAAGGCAGAAATCTGTACTTTAAGGGTGCTGGTGGATAACCCTAGTTCAAGACTTTTTTGTAAAAACTCCAAAGATTCGTCCTATTGGCACCCCCTCCCCATGAACCCCAGAACCAGAGAAAGACAAAAACTTTCTCCAACTTGTGGCATAAATCTGGGTTGTAACAGGTTTTCTCCTGTGCAGGATGGTTACTAGACCTTTGGAAAAACCTTTCTGATTTGGCAGTGTCCTTTCAAGTTCCACACCGTCAAGTGGAGGCCAGTTGCTTGAGGATGGAATATCGGACCCCGGAGAAGGAGATATGGAATCTCTGGAAGAACCCAAGGATCGTAGATGGACACCCTCCTGGGCCAAAAGGGTGCGATCAGCAGAACCCTGGCCTTGTCCTCCCTGATCTTTCTTATTACCATGAGAAGAACAGCCAACCAGGGGGGGAGGAGTCATACGCCAGGCTGAAATACCAACGAATCAGGAAAGCGTCCACAGCTAGGGGATTTAGGGAACACAAGATCTTTGTCTTCCGATTTAGTTTTGTGGCAAACGGATCTACCTGACCGGAGGCCCCCCCCCATCTTCGGCTATTTGGGTAAAAATTCCTTGATTTAGTTCCCATTCCCCTTGCATCAGAGGATAGCAGCTTGGGAAATCTGCTCTCATGTTTTCTTTTTCCCTTATATAGAGGGCCATCAGGGAAAGGAGGTGACTTTCTGTAATCTGGAAGAGATGATCTGTCACTCTCATCAGCGATCTTGACCATGTATCCCCCTGGTGGTTCACATATGCTACCGCAACTAGATTATCCAAGAGGATCTTTACATTCTGGCCCTGAAGGAAAGGTAAGAAATTATTCACCGCCTTGTCTACCGCCAGAAGTTCTTTTGCATTGGAGGAGAGACCCTTTTCGATATCTGACCAGGTCCCCTGGGCTACCATATCTCCCAGATGGGCTCCCCACCCTCTCGGACTCGCATCTGTGGTAATTGTTCTAGTGACCCTAAGTACCCAGGGAACCCCTCGAGATAGGTTAGGCTCATCCTGCCACCACTATAAAGATTTTACTGACCGGGGTGATAAGGACATCTTCCCTTCCAAGTGCCCCTTAAGAGAAACTTCATTATGTAGCACATCCCACTGTAGAACTGTGGCGCCCCTGAAGATTCGACCGCCACAGGGATGCTGCACTTCTGTAATGGAGTGTAGTGTTCCTCCTCCGAGGTAAGAACAGCGTGATGATCGGGACCCAACCTTTGCATCCAACACCACATTTCTCCACCAGAGGGGGCTAGTATGCACCAGGTGCTGCCCTCCTGGTTACAGGGAGACTGGGGAACCAAGAGTGAGGGGAACCAGTTAGTGGGTGAGGGTGGAGGACTTACAATTTAGTGACACTTTAAATTTCATATTTAATAAAAAGCCATCTTTGGTTTTGGTCTTTGTGCTGTTAATTACTGTGAGGTATTGTGATCTCCCACCCTGAACGTGGATCCTGTGTGAACCTACAGTGGATGGAGACACAGCCCTCATACCCCAGCCTTGGAACGAGGGGCAGGTTGCAGACGAGGAATGTCTCAACCCGGTCAAGGACCACGACCAAGAAGGCCCGGAGCTAAAGAGTGTAGCTCCACAGCAAATGGATCCCGGGGAGGATGCAGACGGAGCAGTGTACGCCACCTGTCCTCACCACCTGATATATTCAGAGGGAGTCCAGCTGCAAGAGGGGTACCGGCCCCCGACACCCGACCTTGCTACTCCATGTCCTGGTTGGTAAAGCCCGGTAGGCCCAGAGGATCCCATCGGGTATCGGAAGGAGCAGAGCTGCCACCCGTGCCCTTGTTCTGAGAGGAGTTCAGAGGGAGATCCGGCCTATCTACACACACACAGACAGGAGAGGTTACGGTCTGTAGTTCAGGAACACTCAGGTGCGGGGTCCCGATTGAATGCTGGACTTGCTCGGAGGTTGTCGGACCCCGGTCCCTGGTGACCGCAGGACTCCGTGGGGAGCAGGGAGTCGCCTTCCTTCTGCCATCTCTAATGTGAGTAAAGCCTTGGAAATTCATCCCTATGGCCTCCGGACTGTTCATTACGCGCCATTCCGTGCGACGCCGCGTCCCTACTGCCGCACTACTACCCCCCCTTTATCCTGCTTTACCGGCCCTGAGGCCGCGCTCCGCCTGTAGGGAGCGGCGAGAACTTTAGCCGCCATGACTCCAGGCCTCAGCGGACTGTAGTTGCGCTGGTGGCGCATCACCAGACACCACAGGTGGCGTAGTCGACAATTACCACTCAACCCGGAAAGCCCTAGCATCATTTTCAATGTGACGGCCCTGGGCAAGGAACGGGTCCAGGCCACGACTGCACCCCCGTTCTCAACATCTGACCCGACTCCGAGTACCCCCATCTTCCCAGGGCAGGGCTGAGAGCGTCACATCACCATGTGTAGGGGTGGATTCAGTGAGGAGAAGTGAGAGGAGCAGGGGCTCTGCAGGAGCTCTGCTCGGCAAGCAGGCTCGGCCTGTCATGCCCAAGAAGGAGAGAGGAGTGGGAGCTAGGGAGGAAGGCTCCAGTAACTTAAGGGATCCCAGGGGGTACGGTGAGTGCAGGACGGCACCCGTACGCCCGAATCTGCCAGGTGTCAGAGGGATCAGGCTGCAAGAAGGGAACCGGTCCCTGGACTAGCCGAGTTACTTCAGGTCTCGGCTGGAAAACTTTCATTGTGCAGTTGCCACAACCTCACCTAAGCCGCCGTGAAGGGCACCAAGCAAGGTCCGGGAACTTCAAGTTGCCCAGAGGGATCTCAAGGTAACAGATCGGCACTTTGTGTGGCGGGGCGCATGGCAGGAGGGAGAAGACCCACCGCGGGAAGTCAGCTAAGAAAGGAACATACAGAAAGGGGGTCCCGTTAAGTGCTCTTGAAGTACGTGGGAGAGTGCTGAGCCCCTGCCTGGTAAACGCAGCGCGACATGGGAGGCTGACACCTGTACAGTGCACCTGAGGAAGCTAAAGAACTATGAGTAAACTCGGATGACTGCACCCCACTGTTTCTGTCAGTTATTTCTACAACGCTATCGCTCCTGCACTACAACGCCCAGCATCACCATCTGCATCTACACTGCCCTGGAGCTGTGCTCTGCCTGTGGAGAGCCATGCCAACCCAGCTGCCCTAACATCTGCTTCAGAGGTCTGCAGCAGCGCCGGTACTCATTACCGGGAACCACAGGTGGCGTCACGAGACAAAACTGTTAACAAACCCTTTTTTTTTAAAGAGTGACCCCAGGGTACGGGCCCGTGACATCCGAAGAAGGTAAAGGCCCGGGTACCGAGTCACCCATATTCCCCCTGGGCGAGTCATACTACACCACACAGGAGAGCCGACAGATCCTCTATATACTACACCACACAGGAGAGCTGACAGATCCTCTATATACTACACAATACAGGAGAGCTGACAGATCCGCTATATACTACACCACACAGGAGAGCTGACAGATCCTCTATATACTACACAATACAGGAGAGCTGACAGATCCTCTATATACTGCACCACACAGGAGAGCTGATAGATCCTCTATATACTACACAATACAGGAGAGCTGACAGATCCTCTATATACTACACCATACAGGAGAGCTGACACATCCTCTATATACTACACAATACAGGAGAGCTGACAGATCCTCTATATACTACACCACACAGGAGAGCTGACAGATCCTCTATATACTACACCACACAGGACAGATCCTCTATATACTACACCATACAGGAGAGCTGACACATCCTCTATATACTACACAATACAGGAGAGCTGACAGATCCTCTATATACTACACCACACAGGAGAGCTGACACATCCTCTATATACTACACAATACAGGAGAGCTGACACATCCTCTATATACTACACAATACAGGAGAGCTGACAGATCCTCTATATACTACACCACACAGGACAGATCCTCTATATACTACACCATACAGGAGAGCTGACAGATCCTCTATATACTACACCACACAGGAGAGCTGACAGATCCTCTATATACTACACCACACAGGAGAGCCGACACATCCTCTATATACTACACCACACAGGAGAGCTGACAGATCCTCTATATACTACACAATACAGGAGAGCTGACAGATCCTCTATATACTACACCACACAGGACAGATCCTCTATATACTACACCATACAGGAGAGCTGACACATCCTCTATATACTACACAATACAGGAGAGCTGACAGATCCTCTATATACTACACCACACAGGAGAGCTGACAGATCCTCTATATACTACACCACACAGGAGAGCTGACAGATCCTCTATATACTACACCACACAGGACAGATCCTCTATATACTACACCATACAGGAGAGCTGACACATCCTCTATATACTACACAATACAGGAGAGCTGACAGATCCTCTATATACTACACAATACAGGAGAGCTGACAGATCCTCTATATACTACACCACACAGGAGAGCTGACAGATCCTCTATCTACTACACCACACAGGAGAGCTGACAGATCCTCTATATACTACACCACACAGGACAGATCCTCTATATACTACACCATACAGGAGAGCTGACACATCCTCTATATACTACACAATACAGGAGAGCTGACAGATCCTCTATATACTACACAATACAGGAGAGCTGACAGATCCTCTATATACTACACAATACAGGAGAGCTGACAGATCCTCTATATACTACACCACACAGGAGAGCTGACAGATCCTCTATATACTACACCACACAGGACAGATCCTCTATATACTACACCATACAGGAGAGCTGACACATCCTCTATATACTACACAATACAGGAGAGCTGACAGATCCTCTATATACTACACAATACAGGAGAGCTGACAGATCCTCTATATATTACACCACACAGTAGAGCTGACAGATCCTCTATATACTACATCACACAGGAGAGCTGACAGATCCTCTATATACTACACCACACAGGAGAGCCGACAGATCCTCTATATACTACACCACACAGGACAGATCCTCTATATACTACACCACAAAGGAGAGCTGACACATCCTCTATATACTACACCACACAGGAGAGCTGACGGATCCTCTATATACTACACCACACAGGAGAGCTGACAGATCCTCTATATACTACACCACACAGGAGAGCTGACAGATCCTCTATATACTACACCACACAGGAGAGCTGACAGATCCACTATATACTACACCACACAGGAGAGCTGACACAGCCTCTATATACTACACCACACAGGAGAGCCGACACATCCTCTATATACTACACCACACAGCAGAGCTGACAGATCCTCTATATACTACACCACACAGGAGAGCCGACAGATCCTCTATATACTACACCACACAGGAGAGCTGACACATCCTCTATATACTACACCACACAGGACAGATCCTCTATATACTACACCACACAGGAGAGCCGACAGATCCTCTATATACTACACCACACAGGAGAGCTAACAGATCCTCTATATACTACACAATACAGGAGAGCTGACAGATTCTCTATATACTACACCACACAGGAGAGCTGACAGATCCTCTATATACTACACCACACAGGACAGATCCTCTATATACTACACCATACAGGAGAGCTGACACATCCTCTATATACTACACAATACAGGAGAGCTGACAGATCCTCTATATACTACACCACACAGGAGAGCTGACAGATCCTCTATATACTACACCACACAGGAGAGCTGACAGATCCTCTATATACTACACCACACAGGAGAGCTGACACATCCTCTATATACTACACCACACAGGAGAGCCGTCACATCCTCTATATACTACACCACACAGGAGAGCCGACAGATCCTCTATATACTACACCACACAGGAGAGCTGACACATCCTCTATATACTACACCACACAGGAGAGCCGACAGATCCTCTATATACTACACCACACAGGAGAGCTGACAGATCCACTATATACTACACCACACAGGAGAGCTGACAGAATCTCTATATACTACACCACACAGGAGAGCCGACAGATCCTCTATATACTACACCACACAGGAGAGCTGACACATCCTCTATATACTACACAATACAGGAGAGCTGACAGATCCACTATATACTACACCACACAGGAGAGCTGACACATCCTCTATATACTACACCACACAGGAGAGCCGACAGATCCTCTATATACTACACCACACAGGAGAGCTGACACATCCTCTATATACTACACAATACAGGAGAGCTGACAGATCCACTATATACTACACCACACAAGAGAGCTGACAGATCCTCTATATACTACACCACACAGGAGAGCCGACAGATCCTCTATATACTACACCACACAGGAGAGCTGACAGATCCACTATATACTACACCGCACAGGAGAGCTGACAGATCCTCTATATACTACACCACACAGGAGAGCTGACATATCCTCTATATACTACACCACACAGGAGAGCTGACAGATCCTCTATATACTACACCACACAGGAGAGCTGACAGATCCTCTATACACTACACCACACAGGAAAGCTGACAGATCCTCTATATGCTACATCACATAGGAGAGCTGACAGATCCTCTATATACTACACCACGCAGGAGAGCTGACAGATCGTCTATATACTACACCACACAGGAGAGCTGACACATCCTCTATATACTACACCACACAGGAGAGCTGACAGATCCTCTACATACTACACCACACAGGAGAGCTGACAGATCCTCAATATACTACATCACACAGGAGAGCTAACAGATCCTCTATATACTACACAATACAGGAGAGCTGACAGATCCACTATATACTACACCACACAGGAGAGCCGACAGATCCTCTATATACTACACCACACAGGAGAGCTGACACATCCTCTATATACTACACAATACAGGAGAGCTGACAGATCCACTATATACTACACCACACAGGAGAACTGACAGATCCTCTATATACTACACCACACAGGAGAGCTGACAGTTCCTCTATATACTACACCACCCAGGAGAGCTGACAGATCCTCTATACACTACACCACACAGGAGAGCTGACACATCCTCTATATACTACACAATACAGGAGAGCTGACACATCCTCTATATACTACACAATACAGGAGAGCTGACACATCCTCTATATACTACACCACACAGGAGAGCTGACAGATCCTCTATATACTACACCACACAGGAGAGCTGACAGATCCTCTATATACTACACCACACAGGAGAGCTGACAGATCCTCTATATACTACACCACACAGGAGAGCTGACAGATCCTCTATATACTACACCACACAGGAGAGCTGACAGATCCTCTATATACTACACCACACAGGAGAGCTGACAGATCCTCTATATACTACAACACACAGGAGAGCTGACACATCCTCTATATACTACACCACACAGGAGAGCTGACAGATCCTCTATATACTACACCACACAGGAGAGCTGACAGATCCTCTATATACTACACCACACAGGAGAGCTGACACATCCTCTATATACTACACCACACAGGAGAGCTGACACATCCTCTATATACTACACCACACAGGAGAGCTAACAGATCCTCTATATACTACACCACACAGGAGAGCTGACAGATCCTCTATATACTACACCACACAGGAGAGCTGACAGATCCTCTATATACTACACCACACAGGAGAGCTGACAGATCCACTATATACTACACCACACAGGAGAGCTGACAGATCATCCATATACTACACCACACAGGAGAGCCGAGAGATCCTCTATATACTACACCACACAGGAGAGCTGACACATCCTCTATATACTACACCACACAGGAGAGCTGACAGATCCTCTATATACTACACCACACAGGAGAGCCGTCAGATCCTCTATATACTACACCACACAGGAGAGCTGACAGATCCACTATTTACTACACCACACAGGAGAGCTGACAGATCCTCTATATACTACACCACACGGGAGAGCTGACAGATCCTCTATATACTAAACCACACAGGAGAGCTGACAGATCCTCTATACACTACACCACACAGGAGAGCTGACAGATCCTCTATATACTACACCACACAGGAGAGCTGACAGATCCTCTATATACTACACCACACAGGAGAGCTGACAGATCCTCTATATATTACACCACACAGGAGAGCTGACACATCCTCTATATACTACACCACACAGGAGAGCTGACAGATCAACTATATACTACACCACACAGGAGAACCGACAGATCCTCTATATACTACACCACACAGGAGAGCTGACAGATCCTCTATATACTACACCACACAGGAGAGCTGACAGATCCTCTATATACTACACCACACAGGAGAGCTGACACATCCTCTATATACTACACCACACAGGAGAGCTGACACATCCTCTATATACTACACAATACAGGAGAGCTGACACATCCTCTATATACTACACCACACAGGAGAGCTGACAGATCGTCTATATACTACACCACACAGGAGAGCTGACAGATCCTCTATATACTACACCACACAGGAGAGCTGACACATCCTCTATATACTACACCACACAGGAGAGCTGACAGATCCTCTATATACTACACCACACAGGAGAGCTGACACATGCTCTATATACTACACCACACAGGAGAGCTGACACATCCTCTATATACTACACCACACAGGAGAGCTGACAGATCCTCTATATACTACACCACACAGGAGAGCTGACAGATCCTCTATATACTACACCACACAGGAGAGCTGACAGATCCTCTATATACTACACCACACAGGAGAGCTGACAGATCCTCTATATACTACACCACACAGGAGAGCTGACACATCCTCTATATACTACACCACACAGGAGAGCTGACACATCCTCTATATACTACACAATACAGGAGAGCTGACAGATCCTCTATATACTACACCACACAGGAGAGCTGACAGATCCTCTATATACTACACCACACAGGAGAGCTGACAGATCCTCTATATACTACAGCACACAGAAGAGCTGACAGATCCTCTATATACTACACCACACAGGAGAGCTGACAGATCCACTATATACTACACCACACAGGAGAGCTGACACATCCTCTATATACTATACCACACAGGAGAGCCGACAGATCCTCTATATACTACACCACACAGGAGAGCTGACACATCCTCTATATACTACACAATACAGGAGAGCTGACAGATCCACTATATACTACACCACACAGGAGAGCTGACAGATCCTCTATGTACTACACCACACAGGAGAGCTGACAGATCCTCTATATACTACACCACACAGGAGAGCTGACAGATCCTCTATATACTACACCACACAGGACACATCCTCTATACACTACACCACACAGGAGAGTTGACAGATCCTCTATATACTACACCACACAGAAGAGCTGACACATCCTCTATATACTACACCACACAGGAGAGCTGACAGATCCTCTATATACTACACCACACAGGAGAGCTGACAGACCCTCTATATACTACACCACACAGGAGAGCTGACAGATCCTCTATATACTACACCACACAGGACAGATCCTCTATATACTACACCACACAGGACACATCCTCTATACACTACACCACACAGGAGAGCTGACAGATCCTCTATATACTACACTACACAGGAGAGCTGACAGATCCTCTATATACTACACAATACAGGAGAGCTGACACATCCTCTATATACTACACCACACGGGAGAGCTGACAGATACTCTATATACTACACCACACAGGAGAGCTGACAGATCCTCTATATACTACACCACACAGGAGAGCCGACAGATCGTCTATATACTACACCACACAGGAGAGCAGACAGATCCTCTATGTACTACACCACACAGGAGAGCTGACAGATCCTCTATATACTACACCACACAGGAGAGCTGACAGATCCTCTATATACTACACCACACAGGAAAGCTGACAGATCCACTATATACTACACCACACAGGAGAGCTGACAGATCCTCTATATACTACACAACACAGGAGAGCTGACAGATCCACTATATACTACACAACACAGGAGAGCTGACAGATCCACTATATACTACACCACACAGGAGAGCTGAGAGATCCTCTACATACTACACCATACAGGAGAGCTGACAGATCCTCTATATACTACACAACACAGGAGAGCTGACACATCGACTATATACTACACCACACAGGAGAGCTGACAGATCCTCTATATACTACACAACACAGGAGAGCTGACAGATCCACTATATACTACACCACACAGGAGAGCTGACAGATCCTCTATATACTACACAACACAGGAGAGCTGACAGATCCACTATATACTACACAACGCAGGAGAGCTGACAGATCCACTATATACTACACCACACAGGAGAGCTGACAGATCATCTATATACTACACCACACAGGAGAGCTGAGAGATCCACTATATACTACACCACACAGGAGAGCTGAGAGATCCTCTATATACTACACCACACAGGAGAGCTGACAGATCCACTATATACTACACCACACAGGAGAGCTGACAGATCATCCATATACTACACCACACAGGAGAGCCGAGAGATCCACTATATACTACACCACACAGGAAAGCTGACAGATCCACTATATACTACATCACATAGGAGAGCTGACAGATCCTCTATATACTACATCACACAGGAGAGCTGACAGATCCTCTATATACTACACCACACAGGAGAGCTGACAGATCCTCTATATACTACACCACACAGGAGAGCTGACAGATCCTCTATATACTACACCAGACAGGAGAGGTGACAGATCCTCTATATACTACACCACACAGGAGAGCTGACAGATCCTCTATATACTACACGACACAGGAGAGCTGACAGATCCTCTATACACTACACCACACAGGAAAGCTGACAGATCCTCTATATGCTACATCACATAGGAGAGCTGACAGATCCTCAATATACTACATCACACAGGAGAGCTGACAGATCCTCTATATACTACACCACACAGGAGAGCTGACAGATCCTCTATATACTACACCAGACAGGAGAGGTGACAGATCCTCTATATACTACACCACACAGGAGAGCTGACAGATCCTCTATATACTACACCACACAGGAGAGCTGACAGATCCTCTATACACTACACCACACAGGAGAGCTGACAGAACCTCTATATACTACACCACACAGGAGAGCTGACAGATCCTCTATATACTACATCACACAGGAGAACTGACAGATCCTCTATATACTACATCACACAGGAGAGCTGACAGATCCTCTATGTACTACACCACACAGGAGAGCTGACAGATCCTCTATATACTACACCACACAGGAGAGCTGACAGATCCTCTATATACTACACCACACAGGAAAGCTGACAGATCCTCTATATACTACACCACACAGGAGAGCTGACAGATCCTCTATATATTACACCACACAGGAGAGCTGACAGATCCTCTATATACTACACCACACAGGAGAGCTGACAGATCATCTATATATTACACCACACAGTAGAGCCGACAGATCCTCTATACACTACACCACATAGGAGAGCTGGCAGATCCTCTATATATTGCACCACACAGGAGAGTCGACAGATACACTATATACTACACCACACAGGAGAGCTGACAGATCCTCTATATACTACACCACACAGGAGAGCTGACAGATCCTCTATATACTACACCACACAGGAGAGCTGACAGATCCTCTATATATTACACCGCACAGGAGATCTGACAGATCCTCTATATACTACACCACACAGCAGAGCTGACAGATCCTCTATATACTACACCACACAGGAAAGCTGACAGATCCTCTAAATACTACACCACACAGGAGAGCTGATAGATCCTGTATATACTACACCACACAAGAGAGCTGACAGATCCTCTATAAACTACACCACACAGGAGAGCTGACAGATCCTCTATACACTAAACCACACAGGAGAGCTGATAGATCCTGTATATACTACACCACACAGGAGAGCTGACAGATCCTCTATATACTACACCACACAGGAGAGCTGACAGATCCTCTATATACTACACCACACAGGAGAGCTGACAGATCCTCTATACACTACATTACACGGGAGAGCCGACAGATCCACTATATACTACACCACACAGGAGAGCTGACAGATCCTCAATATACTACACCACACAGGAGAGCAGGCAGATACTCTATATACTACACCACACAGGAGAGCTAATAGATCATCTATATACTACACCACAAAGGAGAAATGTCAGATTCTCTATATACTACATCACACAGGAGAGATGACAGATCCTCTATATACTACACCACACAGGAGAGCTGACAGATCCACTATATACTACACCACAAAGTAGAAATGTCAGATCCTCTATATACTACACCACAAAGGAGAACTGTCAGATCCTCTATATACTACACCACACAGGAGAGCTGACAGATTCTCTATATATTACACCACAGAGGAGAGCTGACAGATTCTCTATATACTACACCACACAGGAGAGCTGACAGATCCTCTATATACTACACTACACAGGAGAGCTGACAGATCCTCTATATACTACACCACACAGGAGAGCTGACAGATCCTCTATATACTACACCACACAGGAGAGCCGACAGATCGTCTATATACTACACCACACAGGAGAGCAGACAGATCCTCTATATACTACACTACACAGGAGAGCTGACAGATTCTCTATATATTACACCATAGAGGAGAGCTGACAGATCCTCTATATACTACACCACACAGGAGAGCTGACAGATCCTCTATATAATACACCACACAGGAGAGCTGACAGATCCTCTATATACTACACCACACAGGAGAGCTTACAGATCCTCTGTATACTACACCACACAGGAGAGCTGACAGATCCTCTATATACTACACCACACAGGAGAGCTGACAGATCCACTATATAGTACACCACAATGGAGAGCTGACAGATCCTCTATATACTACACCACACAGGAGAGCGGGCAGATACTCTATATACTACACCACACAGGAGAGCTGACAGATCATCTATATATTACACCACACAGGAGAGCTGACAGATCCACTATATACTACACCACACAGGAGAGCTGACAGATCCTCTATATACTACACCACGCAGGAGAGCTGACAGATCCACTATATACTACAACACACAGGAGAGCTGACAGAACCTCTATATACTACACCACACAGGAGAGCCGACAGATCCTGTATATACTACACCACACAGGAGAGCTGACAGATCCTCTATATACTACACCACACAGGAGAGCTGACAGATCCTCTATATACTACACCACACAGGAGAGCCGACAGATCCTCTACACACTACACCACATAGGAGAGCTGGCAGATCCTCTATATATTACACCACACAGGAGAACCGACAGATCCACTATATTCTACACCACACAGGACAGCTGACAGATCCTCTATATACTACACCACACAGGAGTGCTGACAGATCCTCTATATACTACACCACACAGGAGAGATGACAGATCCTCTATATACTACACCACACAGTAGTGATGACAGATCCTCTATATACTACACCATACAGGAGAGCTGACAGATCCTCTATATACTACACCACACAGGAGAGCCGACAGATCCTCTATATACTACACCACACAGGAGAGCTGACACATCCTCTATATACTACACAATACAGGAGAGCTGACAGAACCACTATATACTACACCACACAGGAGAGCTGACAGATCCACTATATACTACACCACAAAGGAGAACTGTCAGATCCTCTATATACTACACCACACAGGAGAGCTGACAGATCCTCTATATACTACACCACACAGGAGAGCTGACACATCCTCTATATACTACACCACACAGGAGAGCTGACAGATCCTCTATATACTACACCACACAGGAGAGCTGACACATCCTCTATATACTACACCACACAGGAGAGCTGACACATCCTCTATATACTACACCACACAGTAGAGCTGACATATCCTCAATATACTACACCAGACAGGAGAGCTGACAGATCCTCCATATACTACAACACACAGGAGAGCTGACAGATCCACTATATACTACACCACACAGGAGAGCTGACAGATCCTCTATATACTACACCACACAGGAGAGCTGACAGATACTCTATATACTACACCACCCAGGAGAGCTGACAGATCCTCTATATACTACACCACACAGGAGAGCTGACAGATCCTCTATATACTACACCACACAGGAGAGCTGACAGATCCACTATATACTACACCACACAGGAGAGCCGACAGATCCTCTATATACTACACCACACAGGAGAGCTGACAGATCCTCTATATACTATACCACACAGGAGAGCTGATAGATCATCTATATATTACATCACACAGGAGAGCCGACAGATACTCTATATACTACACCATACAAGAGAGATGACAGATCCTCTATATACTACACCACACAGGAGAGCCGACAGATCCTCTATATACTACACCACACAGGAGAGCTGACAGATCCTCTATATACTACACCACACAGGAGAGCTGACAGATCCTCTATATACTATACCACACAGGAGAGCTGACAGATCCTCTATATACTACACCACACAGGAGAGCTGACAGATCCTCTATATACTTCACCACACAGGAGAGATGACAGATCCTCTATATACTACACCACACAGGAGAGCTGTCAGATCCTCTATATACTACACCACACAGGAGAGCTGACAGATCCACTATATACTACACCACACAGGAGAGCTGACAGATCCTCTATATACTACACCACACAGGAGAGCCGACAGATACTCTATATACTACACCCTACAAGAGAGATGACAGATCCTCTATATACTACACCACAGAGGAGAGCCGACAGATCCTCTATATACTACACCACACAGGAGAGCTGACAGATCCTCTATATACTACACCACACAGGAGAGCTGACAGATCCTCTATATACTATACCACACAGGAGAGCTGACAGATCCACTATATACTACACCACACAGGAGAGCTGACAGATCCTCTATATACTTCACCACACAGGAGAGCTGACAGATCCTCTATATACTACACCACACAGGAGAGCCGTCAGATCCTCTATATACTACACCACACAGGAGAGCTGACAGATCCACTATTTACTACACCACACAGGAGAGCTGACAGATCCTCTATATACTACACCTCACAGGAGAGCCGACAGATAATCTATATACTTCACCACACAGGAGACCTGACAGATCCTCTCTATACTACACCACACAGGAGAGCTGACAGATACTCTATATATTACACCACACAGTAGAGCTGACAGATCCTCTATATACTACACCACACAGGAGAGCTGACAGATCCTCTATATATTACACCACACAGGAGAGCTGACAGATCCTCTATACACTACACCACATGAGAGAGCTGGCAGATCCTCTATATATTACACCACACAGGAGAGCCGACAGAGCCACTATATACTACACCACACAGGACAGCTGACAGATCCTCTATATACTACACCACACAGGAGAGCTGACAGATCCTCTATATACTACACCACACAGGAGAGCTGACAGATCCTCTATACACTACACCACACAGGAAAGCTAATAGATCATCTATATATTACATCACACAGGAGAGCCAACAGATACTCTATATACTACACCACACAGGAGAGCTGACAGATCCTCTATATACTACACCACACAGGAGAGCTGACAGATCCACTATATACTACACCACAAAGGAGAACTGTCAGATCCTTTATATACTACACCACACAGGAGAGCTGACAGATCCTTTATATATTACACCACACAGGAGAGCTGACAGATACTCTATATACTACACCACACAGGAGAGCTGACAGATCCTCTATATACTACACCACACAGGAGAGCTGACACATCCTCTATATACTACACCACACAGGAGAGCTGACAGATCCTCTATATACTACACCACACAGGAGAGCTGACAGATACTCTATATACTACACCAAACAGGAGAGCCGACAGATCCTCTATATACTACACCACACAGGAGAGCTGACAGATACTCTATATATTACACCACACAGGACAGATCCTCTATATACTACACCACACAGGAGAACCGACAGATCCTCTATATACTACACCACACAGGAGAGCTGACAGATCCTCTATATACTACACCACACAGGAGAGCTGACAGATACTCTATATACTACACCAAACAGGAGAGCCGACAGATCCTCTATATACTACACCACACAGGAGAGCTGACAGATACTCTATATATTACACCACACAGGACAGATCCTCTATATACTACACCACACAGGAGAGCTGACAGATCCTCTATATACTACACCACACAGGAGAGCTGACAGATCCTCAATATACTACACCACACAGGAGAGCCGACAGATCCTCTATATACTACACCATACAGAAGAGCTGACAGATCCTCTATATATTACACTACACAGGACAGATCCTCTATATACTACACCACACAGGAGAGCTGACAGATCCTCTCTATACTACACCACACAGGAGAGCTGACAGATCCTCTATACACTACACCACACAGGAGAGCTGACAGATACTCTACATACTACACCACACAGGAGAGCTGACAGATCCTCTATATACTACACCACACAGGAGAGCCGACAGATCCTCTATATACTACACCATACAGAAGAGCTGACAGATCCTCTATATATTACACTACACAGGACAGATCCTCTATATACTACACCACACAGGAGAGCTGACAGATCCTCTCTATACTACACCACACAGGAGAGCTGACAGATCCTCTATACACTACACCACACAGGAGAGCTGACAGATACTCTACATACTACACCACACAGGAGAGCTGACAGATCCTCTATATACTACACCACACAGGAGAGCCGACAGATCCTCTGCACACTACACCACATAGGAGAGCTGGCAGATCCTCTATATATTACACCACACAGGAGAACCGACAGATCCACTATATTCTACACCACACAGGACAGCTGACAGATCCTCTATATACTACACCACACAGGAGAGCTGACAGATCCTCTATATACTACACCACACAGGAGAGATGACAGATCCTATATATACTACACCACACAGTAGAGATGACAGATCCTCTATATACTACACCATACAGGAGAGCTGACAGATCCTCTATATACTACACCACACAGGAGAGCCGACAGATCCTCTATATACTACACCACACAGGAGAGCTGACACATCCTCTATATACTACACAATACAGGAGAGCTGACAGAACCACTATATACTACACCACACAGGAGAGCTGACAGATCCACTATATACTACACCACAAAGGAGAACTGTCAGATCCTCTATATACTACACCACACAGGAGAGCTGACAGATCCTCTATATACTACACCACACAGGAGAGCTGACACATCCTCTATATACTACACCACACAGGAGAGCTGACAGATCCTCTATATACTACACCACACAGGAGAGCTGACACATCCTCTATATACTACACCACACAGGAGAGCTGACACATCCTCTATATACTACACCACACAGGAGAGCTGACAGATCCTCTATATACTACACCACACAGTAGAGCTGACAGATCCTCAATATACTACACCAGACAGGAGAGCTGACAGATCCTCCATATACTACACTACACAGGAGAGCTGACAGATCCACTATATACTACACCACACAGGAGAGCTGACAGCTCCTCTATATACTACACCACACAGGAGAGCTGACAGATACTCTATATACTACACCACCCAGGAGAGCTGACAGATCCTCTATATACTACACCACACAGGAGAGCTGACAGATCCTCTATATACTACACCACACAGGAGAGCTTACAGATCCTCCATATACTACACCACACAGGAGAGCTGATAGATCATCTATATATTACATCACACAGGAGAGCCGACAGATACTCTATATACTACACCACACAATAGAGATGACAGATCCTCTATATACTACACCACACAGGAGAGCCGACAGATCCTCTATATACTACACCACACAGGAGAGCTGACAGATCCTCTATATACTACACCACACAGGAGAGCTGACAGATCCTCTATATACTACACCACACAGGAGAGCTGACAGATCCTCTATATACTACACCACACAGGAGAGCTGACAGATCCTCTATATACTACACCACACAGGAGAGCTGACAGATCCTCTATATACTTCACCACACAGGAGAGATGACAGATCCTCTATATACTACACCACACAGGAGAGCTGTCAGATCCTCTATATACTACACCACACAGGAGAGCTGAGAGATCCACTATATACTACACCACACAGGAGAGCTGACAGATCCTCTATATACTACACCACACAGGAGAGCCGACAGATACTCTATATACTACACCATACAAGAGAGATGACAGATCTTCTATATACTACACCACACAGGAGAGCCGACAGATCCTCTATATACTACACCACACAGGAGAGCTGACAGATCCTCTATATACTACACCACACAGGAGAGCTGACAGATCCTCTATATACTATACCACACAGGAGAGCTGACAGATCCACTATATACTACACCACACAGGAGAGCTGACAGATCCTCTATATACTTCACCACACAGGAGAGCTGACAGATCCTCTATATACTACACCACACAGGAGAGCCGTCAGATCCTCTATATACTACACCACACAGGAGAGCTGACAGATCCACTATTTACTACACCACACAGGAGAGCTGACAGATCCTCTATATATTACACCACACAGGAGAGCTGACAGATCCTCTATACACTACACCACATAAGAGAGCTGGCAGATCCTCTATATATTACACCACACAGGAGAGCTGATAGATCTTCTATATATTACATCACACAGGAGAGCCGACAGATACTCTATATACTACACCATACAAGAGAGATGACAGATCCTCTATATACTACACCACACAGGAGAGCCGACAGATCCTCTATATACTACACCACACAGGAGAGCTGACAGATCCTCTATATACTACACCACACAGGAGAGCTGACAGATCCTCTATATACTATACCACACAGGAGAGCTGACAGATCCTCTATATACTACACCACACAGGAGAGCTGACAGATCCTCTATATACTTCACCACACAGGAGAGCTGACAGATCCTATATATACTACACCACACAGGAGAGCCGTCGGATCCTCTATATACTACACCACACAGGAGAGCTGACAGATTCACTATTTACTACACCACACAGGAGAGCTGACAGATCCTCTATATACTACACCTCACAGGAGAGCCGACAGATCCTCAATATACTACACCACACAGGAGAGCCGACAGATCCTCTATATACTACACAATACAGGAGAGCTGACAGATCCACTATATACTACACCACACAGGAGAGCTGACAGATCCTCTATATACTACACCACACAGGAGAGCCGACAGATACTCTATATACTACACCATACAAGAGAGCCAACAGATCCTCTATATACTACACCACACAGGAGAGCTGACAGATCCTCTATATACTACACCACACAGGAGAGCTGACAGATCCTCTATATACTATACCACACAGGAGAGCTCACAGATCCACTATATACTACACCACACAGGAGAGCTGACAGATCCTCTATATACTTCACCACACAGGAGAGCTGACAGATCCTCTATATACTACACCACACAGGATAGCCGTCAGATCCTCTATATACTACACCACACAGGAGAGCTGACAGATCCACTATTTACTACACCACACAGGAGAGCTGACAGATCCTCTATATACTACACCTCACAGGAGAGCCGACAGATAATCTATATACTTCACCACACAGGAGAGCTGACAGATCCTCTATATACTACACCACACAGGAGAGCTGACAGATACTCTATAAACTACACCACACAGGAGAGCTGACAGATCCTCTATATATTACACCACACAGTAGAGCTGACAGATCCTCTATATACTACACCACACAGGAGAGCTGACAGATCCTCTATATATTACACCACACAGGAGAGCTGACAGATCCTCTATACACTACACCTCATAAGAGAGCTGGCAGATCCTCTATATATTACACCACACAGGAGAGCCAACAGAGCCACTATATACTACACCACACAGGACAGCTGACAGATCCTCTATATACTACACCACACAGGAGAGCTGACAGATCCTCTATATACTACACCACACAGGAGAGCTGACAGATCCTCTATATACTACACCATACAGGAGAGCAGACAGATCCTTTATATACTACACCACACAGGAGAGCTGACAGATACTCTATAAACTACACCACACGGGAGAGCTGACAGATCCACTATATACTACACCACACAGGAGAGCTGACAGATCCTCTATATGCTACACCACACAGGAGAGCCGACAGATCCTCTATACACTACACCACACAGGAGAGCTGACAGATCCTCTATATACTACACCACACAGGAGAGCTGACAGATACTCTATATACTACACCACCCAGGAGTGCTGACAGATCCTCTATATACTACACCACACAGGAGAGCTGACAGATCCTCTATATACTACACCACACAGGAGAGCTGACATATCCTCTTTATACTACACCACACAGGAGAGCTGACAGATACTCTATATACTACACCACACAGGAGAGCTGACAGATCCTCTATATACTACACCACACAGGAGAGCTGACACATACTCTATATACTACACCACACAGGAGAGCCGACAGATCCTCTATATACTACACCACACAGGAGAGCTGACAGATCCTCTATATACTACACCACACAGGAGAGCTGACAGATCCTCTATATACTACACCACACAGGAGAGCTTAGAGATCCTCCATATACTACACCACACAGGAGAGCTGATAGATCATCTATATATTACATCACACAGGAGAGCCGACAGATACTCTATATACTACACCATACAAGAGAGATGACAGATCCTCTATATACTACACCACACAGGAGAGCTGACAGATCCTCTATATACTACACCACACAGGAGAGCTGACAGATCCTCTATATACTACACCACACAGGAGAGCTGACAGATCCTCTATATACTATACCACACAGGAGAGCTGACAGATCCTCTATATACTACACCACACAGGAGAGCTGACAGATCCTCTATATACTTCACCACACAGGAGAGCTGACAGATCCTATATATACTACACCACACAGGAGAGCCGTCGGATCCTCTATATACTACACCACACAGGAGAGCTGACAGATCCACTATTTACTACACCACACAGGAGAGCTGACAGATCCTCTATATACTACACCTCACAGGAGAGCCGACAGATCCTCAATATACTACACCACACAGGAGAGCCGACAGATCCTCTATATACTACACAATACAGGAGAGCTGAAAGATCCACTATATACTACACCACACAGTAGAGCTGACAGATCCTCTATATACTACGCCACACAGGAGAGCCGACATATACTCTATATACTACACCATACAAGAGAGCCGACAGATCCTCTATATACTACACCACACAGGAGAGCTGACAGATCCTCTATATACTACACCACACAGGAGAGCTGACAGATCCTCTATATACTATACCACACAGGAGAGCTCACAGATCCACTATATACTACACCACACAGGAGAGCTGACAGATCCTCTATATACTTCACCACACAGGAGAGCCGACAGATCCTCAATATACTACACCACACAGGAGAGCCGACAGATCCTCTATATACTACACAATACAGGAGAGCTGAAAGATCCACTATATACTACACCACACAGTAGAGCTGACAGATCCTCTATATACTACGCCACACAGGAGAGCCGACATATACTCTATATACTACACCATACAAGAGAGCCGACAGATCCTCTATATACTACACCACACAGGAGAGCTGACAGATCCTCTATATACTACACCACACAGGAGAGCTGACAGATCCTCTATATACTATACCACACAGGAGAGCTCACAGATCCACTATATACTACACCACACAGGAGAGCTGACAGATCCTCTATATACTTCACCACACAGGAGAGCTGACAGATCCACTATTTACTACACCACCCAGGAGAGCTGACAGATCCTCTATATACTACACCTCACAGGAGAGCCGACAGATAATCTATATACTTCACCACACAGGAGAGCTGACAGATCCTCTATATACTACACCACATGGGAGAGCTGACAGATACTCTATAAACTACACCACACAGGAGAGCTGACAGATCCTCTATATATTACACCACACAGTAGAGCTGACAGATCCTCTATATACTACACCACACAGGAGAGCTGACAGATCCTCTATATATTACACCACACAGGAGAGCTGACAGATCCTCTATACACTACACCACATAAGAGAGCTGGCAGATCCTCTATATACTACACCACATAAGAGAGCTGGCAGATCCTCTATATATTACACCACACAGGAGAGCCGACAGAGCCACTATATACTACACCACACAGGACAGCTGACAGATCCTCTATATACTACACCACACAGGAGAGCTGACAGATCCTCTATATACTACACCACACAGGAGAGCTGACAGATCCTCTATATACTACACCACACAGGAGAGCTGACAGATCCTCTATATACTACACCACACAGGAGAGCTGACAGATCCTCTATATACTACACCACACAGGAGAGCTGACAGATCCTCTATATACTTCACCTCACAGGAGAGATGACAGATCCTCTATATACTACACCACACAGGAGAGCTGTCAGATCCTCTATATACTACACCACACAGGAGAGCTGAGAGATCCACTATATACTACACCACACAGGAGAGCTGACAGATCCTCTATATACTACACCACACAGGAGAGCCGACAGATACTCTATATACTACACCATACAAGAGAGATGACAGATCTTCTATATACTACACCACACAGGAGAGCCGACAGATCCTCTATATACTACACCACACAGGAGAGCTGACAGATCCTCTATATACTACACCACACAGGAGAGCTGACAGATCCTCTATATACTATACCACACAGGAGAGCTGACAGATCCACTATATACTACACCACACAGGAGAGCTGACAGATCCTCTATATACTTCACCACACAGGAGAGCTGACAGATCCTCTATATACTACACCACACAGGAGAGCCGTCAGATCCTCTATATACTACACCACACAGGAGAGCTGACAGATCCACTATTTACTACACCACACAGGAGAGCTGACAGATCCTCTATATATTACACCACACAGGAGAGCTGACAGATCCTCTATACACTACACCACATAAGAGAGCTGGCAGATCCTCTATATATTACACCACACAGGAGAGCCGACAGAGCCACTATATACTACACCACACAGGACAGCTGAAAGATCCTCTATATACTACACCACACAGGAGAGCTGACAGATCCTCTATATACTACACCACACAGGAGAGCTGACAGATCCTCTATACACTACACCACACAGGAAAGCTAATAGATCATCTATATATTACATCACACAGGAGAGCCAACAGATACTCTATATACTACACCACACAGGAGAGCTGACAGATCCTCTATATACTACACCACACAGGAGAGCTGACAGATCCACTATATACTACACCACAAAGGAGAACTGTCAGATCCTCTATATACTACACCACACAGGAGAGCTGACAGATCCTTTATATATTACACCACACAGGAGAGCTGACAGATACTCTATATACTACACCACACAGGAGAGCTGACAGATCCTCTATATACTACACCACACAGGAGAGCTGACAGATACTCTATATACTACACCACACAGGAGAGCCGACAGATCCTCTATATACTACACCACACAGGAGAGCTGACAGATACTCTATATATTACACCACACAGGACAGATCCTCTATATACTACACCACACAGGAGAGCTGACAGATCCTCTATATACTACACCACACAGTAGAGCTGACAGATCCTCAATATACTACACCACACAGGAGAGCCGACAGATCCTCTATATACTACACCATACAGAAGAGCTGACAGATCCTCTATATATTACACTACACAGGACAGATCCTCTATATACTACACCACACAGGAGAGCTGACAGATCCTCTCTATACTACACCACACAGGAGAGCTGACAGATCCTCTATACACTACACCACACAGGAGAGCTGACAGATCCTCTATATACTACACCACACAGGAGAGCTGACAGATCCTCTATATACTACACCACACAGGAGAGCTGACAGATCATCTGTATACTACACCCCACAGGAGAGCTGACAGATCCTCTATATACTACACCACACAGGAGAGCTGACAGATCCACTATATACTACACCACACAGGAGAGCTGACAGATCCTCTATATACTACACCACACAGGAGAGCTGACAGATCCTCTATATACTACACTACACAGGAGAGCTGACACATCCTCTATCTACTACACCACACAGGAGAGCTGACAGATCCTCTATATACTACACCACACAGGAGAGCTGACAGATCCAATATATACTACACCATACAGGAGAGCTGACAGATCCTCTATATACTACACCACACAGGAGAGCTGACACATGCTCTATATACTACACCACACAGGAGAGCTGACATATCCTCTATATACTACACCATACAGGAGAGCTGACAGATCCTCTATATACTACACCACACAGGAGAGCTGACAGATCCTCTATATACTACACCATACAGGAGAGCAGACAGATCCTCTATATACTACACCACACAGGAGAGCTGACAGATACTCTATAAACTACACCACACGGGAGAGCTGACAGATCCACTATATACTACACCACACAGGAGAGCTGACAGATCCTCTATATACTACACCACACAGGAGAGCTGACAGATCCACTATATACTACACCACACAGGAGAGCTGACAGATCCTCTATATGCTACACCACACAGGAGAGCCGACAGATCCTCTATACACTACACCACACAGGAGAGCTGACAGATCCTCTATATACTACAACACACAGGAGAGCTGACAGATACTCTATATACTACACCACCCAGGAGTGCTGACAGATCCTCTATATACTACACCACACAGGAGAGCTGACAGATCCTCTATATACTACACCACACAGGAGAGCTGACATATCCTCTTTATACTACACCACACAGGAGAGCTGACAGATACTCTATATACTACACCACACAGGAGAGCTGACAGATCCTCTATATACTACACCACACAGGAGAGCTGACACATACTCTATATACTACACCACACAGGAGAGCCGACAGATCCTCTATATACTACACCACACAGGAGAGCTGACAGATCCTCTATATACTACACCACACAGGAGAGCTGACAGATCCTCTATATACTACACCACACAGGAGAGCTTACAGATCCTCCATATACTACACCACACAGGAGAGCTGATAGATCTTCTATATATTACATCACACAGGAGAGCCGACAGATACTCTATATACTACACCATACAAGAGAGATGACAGATCCTCTATATACTACACCACACAGGAGAGCCGACAGATCCTCTATATACTACACCACACAGGAGAGCTGACAGATCCTCTATATACTACACCACACAGGAGAGCTGACAGATCCTCTATATACTATACCACACAGGAGAGCTGACAGATCCTCTATATACTACACCACACAGGAGAGCTGACAGATCCTCTATATACTTCACCACACAGGAGAGCTGACAGATCCTATATATACTACACCACACAGGAGAGCCGTCGGATCCTCTATATACTACACCACACAGGAGAGCTGACAGATCCACTATTTACTACACCACACAGGAGAGCTGACAGATCCTCTATATACTACACCTCACAGGAGAGCCGACAGATCCTCAATATACTACACCACACAGGAGAGCCGACAGATCCTCTATATACTACACAATACAGGAGAGCTGACAGATCCACTATATACTACACCACACAGGAGAGCTGACAGATCCTCTATATACTACACCACACAGGAGAGCCGACAGATACTCTATATACTACACCATACAAGAGAGCCAACAGATCCTCTATATACTACACCACACAGGAGAGCTGACAGATCCTCTATATACTACACCACACAGGAGAGCTGACAGATCCTCTATATACTATACCACACAGGAGAGCTCACAGATCCACTATATACTACACCACACAGGAGAGCTGACAGATCCTCTATATACTTCACCACACAGGAGAGCTGACAGATCCTCTATATACTACACCACACAGGATAGCCGTCAGATCCTCTATATACTACACCACACAGGAGAGCTGACAGATCCACTATTTACTACACCACACAGGAGAGCTGACAGATCCTCTATATACTACACCTCACAGGAGAGCCGACAGATAATCTATATACTTCACCACACAGGAGAGCTGACAGATCCTCTATATACTACACCACACAGGAGAGCTGACAGATACTCTATAAACTACACCACACAGGAGAGCTGACAGATCCTCTATATATTACACCACACAGTAGAGCTGACAGATCCTCTATATACTACACCACACAGGAGAGCTGACAGATCCTCTATATATTACACCACACAGGAGAGCTGACAGATCCTCTATACACTACACCTCATAAGAGAGCTGGCAGATCCTCTATATATTACACCACACAGGAGAGCCAACAGAGCCACTATATACTACACCACACAGGACAGCTGACAGATCCTCTATATACTACACCACACAGGAGAGCTGACAGATCCTCTATATACTACACCACACAGGAGAGCTGACAGATCCTCTATATACTACACCATACAGGAGAGCAGACAGATCCTTTATATACTACACCACACAGGAGAGCTGACAGATACTCTATAAACTACACCACACGGGAGAGCTGACAGATCCACTATATACTACACCACACAGGAGAGCTGACAGATCCTCTATATGCTACACCACACAGGAGAGCCGACAGATCCTCTATACACTACACCACACAGGAGAGCTGACAGATCCTCTATATACTACACCACACAGGAGAGCTGACAGATACTCTATATACTACACCACCCAGGAGTGCTGACAGATCCTCTATATACTACACCACACAGGAGAGCTGACAGATCCTCTATATACTACACCACACAGGAGAGCTGACATATCCTCTTTATACTACACCACACAGGAGAGCTGACAGATACTCTATATACTACACCACACAGGAGAGCTGACAGATCCTCTATATACTACACCACACAGGAGAGCTGACACATACTCTATATACTACACCACACAGGAGAGCCGACAGATCCTCTATATACTACACCACACAGGAGAGCTGACAGATCCTCTATATACTACACCACACAGGAGAGCTGACAGATCCTCTATATACTACACCACACAGGAGAGCTTAGAGATCCTCCATATACTACACCACACAGGAGAGCTGATAGATCATCTATTTATTACATCACACAGGAGAGCCGACAGATACTCTATATACTACACCATACAAGAGAGATGACAGATCCTCTATATACTACACCACACAGGAGAGCTGACAGATCCTCTATATACTACACCACACAGGAGAGCTGACAGATCCTCTATATACTACACCACACAGGAGAGCTGACAGATCCTCTATATACTATACCACACAGGAGAGCTGACAGATCCTCTATATACTACACCACACAGGAGAGCTGACAGATCCTCTATATACTTCACCACACAGGAGAGCTGACAGATCCTATATATACTACACCACACAGGAGAGCCGTCGGATCCTCTATATACTACACCACACAGGAGAGCTGACAGATCCACTATTTACTACACCACACAGGAGAGCTGACAGATCCTCTATATACTACACCTCACAGGAGAGCCGACAGATCCTCAATATACTACACCACACAGGAGAGCCGACAGATCCTCTATATACTACACAATACAGGAGAGCTGAAAGATCCACTATATACTACACCACACAGTAGAGCTGACAGATCCTCTATATACTACGCCACACAGGAGAGCCGACAGATACTCTATATACTACACCATACAAGAGAGCCGACAGATCCTCTATATACTACACCACACAGGAGAGCTGACAGATCCTCTATATACTACACCACACAGGAGAGCTGACAGATCCTCTATATACTATACCACACAGGAGAGCTCACAGATCCACTATATACTACACCACACAGGAGAGCTGACAGATCCTCTATATACTTCACCACACAGGAGAGCTGACAGATCCTCTATATACTACACCACACAAGAGAGCCGTCATATCCTCTATATACTACACCACACAGGAGAGCTGACAGATCCACTATTTACTACACCACCCAGGAGAGCTGACAGATCCTCTATATACTACACCTCACAGGAGAGCCGACAGATAATCTATATACTTCACCACACAGGAGAGCTGACAGATCCTCTATATACTACACCACATGGGAGAGCTGACAGATACTCTATAAACTACACCACACAGGAGAGCTGACAGATCCTCTATATATTACACCACACAGTAGAGCTGACAGATCCTCTATATACTACACCACACAGGAGAGCTGACAGATCCTCTATATATTACACCACACAGGAGAGCTGACAGATCCTCTATACACTACACCACATAAGAGAGCTGGCAGATCCTCTATATACTACACCACATAAGAGAGCTGGCAGATCCTCTATATATTACACCACACAGGAGAGCTGACACATCCTCTATATACTACACCACACAGGACAGCTGACAGATCCTCTATATACTACACCACACAGGAGAGCTGACAGATCCTCTATATACTACACCACACAGGAGAGCTGACAGATCCTCTATATACTACACCACACAGGAGAGCTGACAGATCCTCTATATACTACACCACACAGGAGAGCTGACAGATCATCTGTATACTACACCCCACAGGAGAGCTGACAGATCCTCTATATACTACACCACACAGGAGAGCTGACAGATCCACTATATACTACACCACACAGGAGAGCTGACAGATCCTCTATATACTACACCACACAGGAGAGCTGACAGATCATCTATATACTACACCACACAGGAGAGCTGACAGATCCTCTATATACTACACTACACAGGAGAGCTGACACATCCTCTATATACTACACCACACAGGAGAGCTGACAGATCCTCTATATACTACACCACACAGGAGAGCTGACAGATCCAATATATACTACACCACACAGGAGAGCTGACAGATCCTCTATATACTACACCATACAGGAGAGCTGACAGATCCTCTATATACTACACCACACAGGAGAGCTGACAGATACTCTATAAACTACACCACACAGGAGAGCTGACAGATCCACTATATACTACACCACACAGGAGAGCTGACAGATCCTCTATATGCTACACCACACAGGAGAGCCGACAGATCCTCTATACACTACACCACATAGGAGAGCTGACAAATCCTCTATATACTACACCACACAGGAGAGCTGACACATCCTCTATATACTACACCACACAGGAGAACTGTCAGATCCACTATATACTACACCACACAGGAGAGCTGACAGATCCTCTATATATTACACCACACAGGAGAGCTGACAGATCCTCTATATACTACAACACACAGGAGAGCCGACAGATCCTCTATATACTACACCACACAGGAGAGCTGACAGATCCTCTATATACTACACTACACAGGAGAGCTGACACATCCTCTATATACTACACTACACAGGAGAGCTGACACATCCTCTATCTACTACACCACACAGGAGAGCTGACAGATCCTCTATATACTACACCACACAGGAGAGCTGACAGATCCAATATATACTACACCATACAGGAGAGCTGACAGATCCTCTATATACTACACCACACAGGAGAGCTGACAGATCCTCTATATACTACACCACACAGGAGAGCTGACAGATCCTCTATATACTACACCACACAGGAGAGCTGACAGATCCACTATATACTACACCACACAGGAGAGCCGACAGATCCTCTATATACTACACCACACAGGAGAGCTGACAGATCCAATATATACTACACCATACAGGAGAGCTGACAGATCCAATATATACTACACCATACAGGAGAGCTGACAGATCCTCTATATACTACACCACACAGGAGAGCTGACACATGCTCTATATACTACACCACACAGGAGAGCTGACATATCCTCTATATACTACACCAGGGGCGGACACAGACTGTAGTGGGCCCCTGTGCAAGAAATTTTGGGGGGCCCCCCCTGCCCTTCATAAGGCAACAAAGTTATGTAAACATAACCCCCCATGTGCATCTCTCACCCCCCCATGTGCAGCTCTCATCCCCCCCATGTGCATCTCTCATCCCCCCCATGTGCATCTCTCATCCCCCCCATGTGCATCTCTCATCCCCCCCATGTGCATCTCTCATCCCCCCCATGTGCATCTCTCATCCCCCCCATGTGCATCTCTCATCCCCCCATGTGCATCTCTCACCCCCCCCCATGTGCATCTCTCATCCCCCCCCATGTGCATCTCTCATCCCCCCCCATGTGCATCTCTCATCCCCCCCGTGCATCTCTGATTCCCCCCACTCCTAGTTAATTAATTGTATTTAAAAAAAATAAAACTTGTTATACTTACCCCCATGCAATCCCTGCAGAATCCTGGCGCTCGTCCACGTCGCTGCCACCAGGTTCTCCTGACGTTCGGCCATGTGACGGCGCCACATACATAGCCATCAGCTTTTGTTTTGGCCAAAAGATTTTTAAAGCCGCCACCACGATAAGGTAGACTCTTCTGGGCGGGCCCTACTCTAACCTATTAAAATTTTCTTAAAATATCCAATACTCTTTTTAGATATATTTTTATTTAGTTTTCTTTAAGGGAATGTGTCATATACATTTTTTTTTAAATGACCAATAATACCACATACAGGGAATACCGCCACACCATGACCAGACCACATATTACCACAACATAGTGACCGAATAATACCACACAGAAGGGAGAAAAACTGCCACACCATGACCAGACCACATATTACCACTACATTACTAATATTACCACCACATTACTAATATTACCATAAGTGTCATTATACACGGGAGCTCTATACATGGTATGTATAACGTAAGTGTCCAGGTAATCTAGTGATCACCAGTGAAATTATACACAGGAGCTCTGTATATAGTGTCAATGTACAGGTAATACAGTGACATTATACACAGGAGCTCTGTATATAGTGTACAGGTAATACAGTGATCATCAGTGACATTATACACAGGAGCTCTGTATATAGTGTCAGTGTACAGGTAATACAGGGATCACCAGTGACATTATACACAGGAGCTCTGTATATAGTGTCAGTGTACAGGTAATACAGTGATCACCAGTGAAATTATACACAGGAGCTCTGTATATAGTGTCAGTGTACAGGTAATACAGTGATCACCAGTGACATTATACACAGGAGCTCTGTATATAGTGTCAGTGTACAGGTAATACAGTGATCACCAGTGACATTATACACAGTGTACATGTAATAGACTAACTCACCGGTGACGTCTCTAGGTGAAGTCCTTCATCTTCGCTTTTCTCCTTCATCCAGCACAGACCGCCATCACGTCTTCCAGCCAGGACTCGTCTCTGCATAAAATAACACAGTTATCTAGAGCACATTCCCCAACTTCTACATTACGCAGCTGAATACAGACGTGCATCCACCATCAATATATGGTTAGTTATTAGGCAACCTACCATTCCAAATATAAATTGTAATCCACCACTGTGCCCCCATTAACTGTAAATAGGCACTTAATATATAATTTAATTAGAACCTCTACTCTTTCCGCCAATTTGTTACCAGTCACACTCCTGCATCCGCAACGCCCCCTACTCTATACTTCCTGCTCCCCGCATTCAATATTTACATGCACCCCCTGCCCCAATTCATTATATCATGTCCGTGCTCTCACCACCCCATCATCATTTATCATTTACTCTCCCCCACCCCACATTCGTTATGTGCAGCTCATTATCCCCCTACTCCCAATTCCCCCATGTGCAGCTCTCAAACCCCCCCATGTGCAGCTCTCATCCCCCTCCATGTGCCCCTCTCTCACCCCCTCCCCCCCACATGTGCCCCTCTCTCATCCCCCTTCCCCACATGTGCCCCTCTCTCATCCCCCTCCCCCACATGTGCCCCTCTCTCATCCCCCTCCCCCACATGTGCCCCTCTCTCATCCCCCTCCACCACATGTGCACCTCTCTCATCTCCCCCCACATGTGCATCTCCCATCTCCCCCCCACACACATGTGCATCTCCCATCTCCCCCCCCCACACATGTGCATCTCCCATCTCCCCCCCACACATGTGCATCTCCCATCTCCCCCCCCACACACGTGCATTTCCCCCCCACACATGTGCATCTCCCATCTCCCCCCCCACACACGTGCATCTCCCATCTCCCCCCCCCCACACACATGTGCATCTCCCATCCTCCCCCCCACATGTGCATCTCCCATCCCCCCCCACATGTGCATCTGCCACCCCCCCCCCACACACACATGTGCATCTCCCATCCCCCCCACACACACATGTGCATCTCCCATCCCCCCCACACACACATGTGCATCTCCCATCCCCCCCACACACACATGTGCATCTCCCATCCCCCCCACACACACATGTGCATCTCCCATCTCCCCCCCCTACACACATGTGCATCTCCCATCTCCCCCCCCTACACACATGTGCATCTCCCATCTCCCCCCCCTACACACATGTGCATCTCCCATCTCCCCCCCCTACACACATGTGCATCTCCCATCTCCCCCCCCTACACACATGTGCATCTCCCATCTCCCCCCCTACACACATGTGCATCTCCCATCTCCCCCCCCACACACGTGCATCTCCCATCTCCCCCCCCCACACACATGTGCATCTCCCATCTCCCCCCCCACACACACACATGTGCATCTCCCATCTCCCCCCCCCACACACATGTGCATCTCCCATCTCCCCCCCCACACACACACATGTGCATCTCCCATCTCCCCCCCCACACACACACATGTGCATCTCCCATCTCCCCCCCCACACACACACATGTGCATCTCCCATCTCCCCCCCCCCCACACACACATACACACACACATGTGCTTCTCCCATCTCTCCACTCCTAGTTAATTGTATTTTAAAAAAAATAAAACTTGTTATACTTACCCCCATGCGATCCCTGCAGAATCCTGGCGCTCGTCCAAATCGCTGACAGCAGGTTCTCCTGACTTCCGGCCATGTGACGGCACCGTCACATGACCGGAAGTCAGGGGAATCATGAAGGCGCTGCTGCAACAGCGCAGCTCAGCGCTGAAATGTCCCGGACCCGGCGCATAGCATGGGGCCGGGGGCCCCATGAGGAGAGAGACGCACAAGAGGGGGGCCCCCGAGGGGGCCCCTACCGGCCGGGCCCCATACTGGAGTCAGGGCAGTCATGCCCTGATGGCGGCCCTGCTGGAGGCTGGAGGGGCCCCCTCTCCCTCGGGGCCCCCGTTCAATGAACCGGCTGCACGGGCGGTAGTTCCGCCCCTGTACTACACCATACAGGAGAGCTGACAGATCCTCTATATACTACACCACACAGGAGAGCTGACAGATCCTCTATATACTACACCATACAGGAGAGCAGACAGATCCTCTATATACTACACAACACAGGAGAGCTGACAGATCCTCTATATACTACACCACACAGGAGAGCTGACAGATCCTATATATACTACATCACACAGGAGAACTGACAGATACTCTATAAACTACACCACACGGGAGAGCTGACAGATCCACTATATACTACACCACACAGGAGAGCTGACAGATCCTCTATATGCTACACCACACAGGAGAGCCGACAGATCCTCTATACACTACACCACACAGGAGAGCTGACAGATCCTCTATATACTACACCACACAGGAGAGCTGACAGATACTCTATATACTACACCACCCAGGAGTGCTGACAGATCCTCTATATACTACACCACACAGGAGAGCTGACAGATCCTCTATATACTACACCACACAGGAGAGCTGACATATCCTCTTTATACTACACCACACAGGACAGCTGACAGATACTCTATATACTACACCACACAGGAGAGCTGACAGATCCTCTATATACTACACCACACAGGAGAGCTGACACATCCTCTATATACTACACCACACAGGAGAGCCGACAGATCCTCTATATACTACACCACACAGGAGAGCTGACAGATCCTCTATATACTACACCACACAGGAGAGCTGACAGATCCTCTATATACTACACCACACAGGAGAGCTTACAGATCCTCCATATACTACACCACACAGGAGAGCTGATAGATCATCTATATATTACATCACACAGGAGAGCCGACAGATACTCTATATACTACACCATACAAGAGAGATGACAGATCCTCTATATACTACACCACACAGGAGAGCCGACAGATCCTCTATATACTACACCACACAGGAGAGCTGACAGATCCTCTATATACTACACCACACAGGAGAGCTGACAGATCCTCTATATACTATACCACACAGGAGAGCTGACAAATCCTCTATATACTACACCACACAGGAGAGCTGACAGATCCTCTATATACTTCACCACACAGGAGAGCTGACAGATCCTATATTTACTACACCACACAGGAGAGCCGTCGGATCCTCTATATACTACACCACACAGGAGAGCTGACAGATCCACTATTTACTACACCACACAGGAGAGCTGACAGATCCTCTATATACTACACCTCACAGGAGAGCCGACAGATCCTCAATATACTACACCACACAGGAGAGCCGACAGATCCTCTATATACTACACAATACAGGAGAGCTGACAGATCCACTATATACTACACCACACAGGAGAGCTGACAGATCCTCTATATACTACACCACACAGGAGAGCCGACAGATACTCTATATACTACACCATACAAGAGAGCCGACAGATCCTCTATATACTACACCACACAGGAGAGCTGACAGATCCTCAATATACTACACCACACAGGAGAGCTGACAGATCCTCTATATACTATACCACACAGGAGAGCTCACAGATCCACTATATACTACACCACACAGGAGAGCTGACAGATCCTCTATATACTTCACCACACAGGAGAGCTGACAGATACTCTATATACTACACCACCCAGGAGTGCTGACAGATCCTCTATATACTACACCACACAGGAGAGCTGACAGATCCTCTATATACTACACCACACAGGAGAGCTGACATATCCTCTTTATACTACACCACACAGGAGAGCTGACAGATACTCTATATACTACACCACACAGGAGAGCTGACAGATCCTCTATATACTACACCACACAGGAGAGCTGACACATCCTCTATATACTGCACCACACAGGAGAGCCGACAGATCCTCTATATACTACACCACACAGGAGAGCTGACAGATCCTCTATATACTACACCACACAGGAGAGCTGACAGATCCTCTATATACTACACCACACAGGAGAGCTTACAGATCCTCCATATACTACACCACACAGGAGAGCTGATAGATCATCTATATATTACATCACACAGGAGAGCCGACAGATACTCTATATACTACACCATACAAGAGAGATGACAGATCCTCTATATACTACACCACACAGGAGAGCCGACAGATCCTCTATATACTACACCACACAGGAGAGCTGACAGATCCTCTATATACTACACCACACAGGAGAGCTGACAGATCCTCTATATACTATACCACACAGGAGAGCTGACAGATCCTCTATATACTACACCACACAGGAGAGCTGACAGATCCTCTATATACTTCACCACACAGGAGAGCTGACAGATCCTATATATACTACACCACACAGGAGAGCCGTCGGATCCTCTATATACTACACCACACAGGAGAGCTGACAGATCCACTATTTACTACACCACACAGGAGAGCTGACAGATCCTCTATATACTACACCTCACAGGAGAGCCGACAGATCCTCAATATACTACACCACACAGGAGAGCCGACAGATCCTCTATATACTACACAATACAGGAGAGCTGACAGATCCACTATATACTACACCACACAGGAGAGCTGACAGATCCTCTATATACTACACCACACAGGAGAGCCGACAGATACTCTATATACTACACCATACAAGAGAGCCGACAGATCCTCTATATACTACACCACACAGGAGAGCTGACAGATCCTCTATATACTACACCACACAGGAGAGCTGACAGATCCTCTATATACTATACCACACAGGAGAGCTCACAGATCCACTATATACTACACCACACAGGAGAGCTGACAGATCCTCTATATACTTCACCACACAGGAGAGCTGACAGATCCTCTATATACTACACCACACAGGAGAGCCGTCAGATCCTCTATATACTACACCACACAGGAGAGCTGACAGATCCACTATTTACTACACCACACAGGAGAGCTGACAGATCCTCTATATACTACACCTCACAGGAGAGCCGACAGATAATCTATATACTTCACCACACAGGAGAGCTGACAGATCCTCTATATACTACACCACACAGGAGAGCTGACAGATACTCTATAAACTACACCACACAGGAGAGCTGACAGATCCTCTATATATTACACCACACAGTAGAGCTGACAGATCCTCTATATACTACACCACACAGGAGAGCTGACAGATCCTCTATATATTACACCACACAGGAGAGCTGACAGATCCTCTATACACTACACCACATAAGAGAGCTGTCAGATCCTCTATATATTACACCACACAGGAGAGCCGACAGAGCCACTATATACTACACCACACAGGACAGCTGACAGATCCTCTATATACTACACCACACAGGAGAGCTGACAGATACTCTATATACTACACCACACAGGAGAGCTGACAGATCCTCTATATACTACACCATACAGGAGAGCAGACAGATACTCTATATACTACACCACACAGGAGAGCTGACAGATACTCTATAAACTACACCACACGGGAGAGCTGACAGATCCACTATATACTACACCACACAGGAGAGCTGACAGATCCTCTATATGCTACACCACACAGGAGAGCCGACAGATCCTCTATACACTACACCACACAGGAGAGCTGACAGATCCTCTATATACTATACCACACAGGAGAGCTGACCGATACTCTATATACTACACCACCCAGGAGTGCTGACAGATCCTCTATATACTACACCACACAGGAGAGCTGACAGATCCTCTATATACTACACCACACAGGAGAGCTGACATATCCTCTTTATACTACACCACACAGGAGAGCTGACAGATCCTCTATATACTACACCACACAGGAGAGCTGACAGATCCTCTATATACTACACCACACAGGAGAGCTGACACATCCTCTATATACTACACCACACAGGAGAGCTGACACATCCTCTATATACTACACCACACAGGAGAGCCGACAGATCCTCTATATACTACACCACACAGGAGAGCTGACAGATCCTCTATATACTACACCACACAGGAGAGCTGACAGATCCTCTATATACTACACCACACAGGAGAGCTTACAGATCCTCCATATACTACACCACACAGGAGAACTTACAGATCCTCCATATACTACACCACACAGGAGAGCTGATAGATCATCTATATATCACATCACACAGGAGAGCCGACAGATACTCTATATACTACACCATACAAGAGAGATGACAGATCCTCTATATACTACACCACACAGGAGAGCCGACAGATCCTCTATATACTACACCACACAGGAGAGCTGACAGATCCTCTATATACTACACCACACAGGAGAGCTGACAGATCCTCTATATACTATACCACACAGGAGAGCTGACAGATCCTCTATATACTACACCACACAGGAGAGCTGACAGATCCTCTATATACTTCACCACACAGGAGAGCTGACAGATCCTATATATACTACACCACACAGGAGAGCCGTCGGATCCTCTATATACTACACCACACAGGAGAGCTGACAGATCCACTATTTACTACACCACACAGGAGAGCTGACAGATCCTCTATATACTACACCTCACAGGAGAGCCGACAGATCCTCAATATACTACACCACACAGGAGAGCCGACAGATCCTCTATATACTACACAATACAGGAGAGCTGACAGATCCACTCTATACTACACCACACAGGAGAGCTGACAGGTCCTCTATATACTACACCACACACGAGAGCCGACAGATACTCTATATACTACACCATACAAGAGAGCCGACAGATCCTCTATATACTACACCACACAGGAGAGCTGACAGATCCTCTATATACTACACCACACAGGAGAGCTGACAGATCCTCTATATACTATACCACACAGGAGAGCTCACAGATCCACTATATACTACACCACACAGGAGAGCTGACAGATCCTCTATATACTTCACCACACAGGAGAGCTGACAGATCCTCTATATACTACACCACACAGGAGAGCCGTCAGATCCTCTATATACTACACCACACAGGAGAGCTGACAGATCCACTATTTACTACACCACACAGGAGAGCTGACAGATCCTCTATATACTACACCTCACAGGAGAGCCGACAGATAATCTATATACTTCACCACACAGGAGAGCTGACAGATCCTCTATATACTACACCACACAGGAGAGCTGACAGATCCTCTATATATTACACCACACAGTAGAGCTGACAGATCCTCTATATACTACACCAGTCAGGAGAGCTGACAGATCCTCTATATATTACACCACACAGGAGAGCTGACAGATCCTCTATACACTACACCACATAAGAGAGCTGGCAGATCCTCTATATATTACACCACACAGGAGAGCCGACAGAGCCACTATATACTACACCACACAGGACAGCTGACAGATCCTCTATATACTACACCACACAGGAGAGCAGACAGATCCTCTATATACTACACCACACAGGAGAGCTGACAGATCCTCTATATACTACACCACACAGGAGAGCTGACAGATCCTCTATATACTACACCACACAGGAGAGCTGACAGATCATCTGTATACTACACCCCACAGGAGAGCTGACAGATCCTCTATATACTACACCACACAGGAGAGCTGACAGATCCACTATATACTACACCACACAGGAGAGCTGACAGATCCTCTATATACTACACCACACAGGAGAGCTGACAGATCATCTATATACTACACCACACAGGAGAGCTGACAGATCCTCTATATACTACACTACACAGGAGAGCTGACACATCCTCTATATACTACACCACACAGGAGAGCTGACAGATCCTCTATATACTACAGCACACAGGAGAGCTGACAGATCCAATATATACTACACCACACAGGAGAGCTGACAGATCCTCTATATACTACACCATACAGGAGAGCTGACAGATCCTCTATATACTACACCACACAGGAGAGCTGACAGATACTCTATAAAGTACACCACACAGGAGAGCTGACAGATCCACTATATACTACACCACACAGGAGAGCTGACAGATCCTCTATATGCTACACCACACAGGAGAGCCGACAGATCCTCTATACACTACACCACATAGGAGAGCTGGCAGATCCTCTATATATTACACCACACAGGAGAGCTGACAGATCCTCTATATACTACAACACACAGGAGAGCCGACAGATCCTCTATATACTACACCACACAGGAGAGCTGACAGATCCTCTATATACTACACCACACAGTAGAGCTGACAGATCCACTATATACTACACCACACAGGAGAGCTGACAGATCCTCTATATACTACACCACACTGGAGAGCTGACAGATCCTCTATATACTACACCACACAGGAGAGCTGACAGATCCTCTATATACTACACCACACAGGAGAGCTGACAGATCCTCTATATACTACACCACACAGGAGAGCCGACAAATCCTCTATATACTACACCACACAGGAGAGCTGACAGATCCTCTATATACTACACCACACAGTAGAGCTGACAGATCCTCTATATACTACACCACACAGGAGAGCTGACAGATCCTCTATATACTACAGCAGAGAGGAGGGCTGACAGATCCTCTATACACTACACCACAAAGGAGAGCTGACAGATCCTCTATATACTACACCACACAGGAGAGCTGACAGATCCTCTATATACTACACCACACAGGAGAGCTGACAGATCCTCTATATACTACACCACACAGGAGAGCTGACAGATCCTCTATATACTACAGCACACAGGAGGGCTGACAGATCCTCTATACACTACACCACAAAGGAGAGCTGACAGATCCTCTATATACTACACCACACAGGAGAGCTGACAGATCCTCTATATACTACACCACACAGGAGAGCTGACAGATCCTCTATATACTACACCACACAGGAGAGCTGACAGATCCTCTATATACTACACCACACAGGAGAGCCAACAGATCCTCTATATACTACACCACACAGGAGAGCTGACAGATCCTCTATATACTACACCACACAGGAGAGCTGACAGATCCTCTATATACTACACCACACAGTAGAGCTGACAGATCCACTATATACTACACCACACAGGAGAGCTGACAGATCCTCTATATACTACCCCACAAAGGAGAGCTGACAGATACTCTATATACTACACCACACAGGAGAGCTGACACATCCTCTATATACTACACCACACAGGAGAGCTGACAGATCCTCTATATACTACACCACACAGGAGAGCGGGCAGATCCTCTATATACTACCTGTGAAGCACCTGAAGGGTTAATAAACTTCTTGAATGTGGTTTGAGTACCTTGAGGGGTGCAGTTTTTAGAATGGTGTCACTTTTGGGTATTTTCTGTCATAAAGGCCTTTTAAAGTCACTTAAAATGTGATGCGGTCCCTAAAAAAATGGTTTTGTAAATTTTGTTGGAAAAATTAGAAATCGCTGGTCAAATTTTAACCCTTATAGCTCTCTAATAAAAAAAAAGTAGACATGTGGAAATGTTATTTATTAACTATTTTGTGTGACATCTCTCTGATTTAAGGGCATAAAAATTCAAATTTTGAAAATTGCTAAAGTTTCAAAATTTTTGCAGATTTCCTTTTTTTTCACAAATAAACGCAAGTGTTATCGAAGAAGTTTTACCACAATCATGAAGTACAATATGTCAAGAAAAAAGAATCTCAGAATCAGGGGGATCCATTGAAGCGTTCCAGAGTAATTACCTCATAAAGTGACAGTGGTCAGATTTGTAAAAATTGGCCCGGTCATTAATGTGTAAACCACCTTAGGTTGTAAAGGGGTTAAGCATTATATATGGGGATTGGAAGAAAATAAGAATTGTCCTTTATTAGAATGCATATAGAATAAATGTACAGGCAAAAATAAAATAAAACCTGGTGAAAAAAAAGCTGGTGAAGTTTGAAGGATTGCTGTATGCAATTAGGCTACTTTCCCTGCATCTTTGACGGTGATTTAATAGCGCTATACCGCTGTTTTGCGCATGCGCCGATGATTCTAAGATGTTTCCCTTACGAAGAAAACGCTGGGAAGCTTCATAGCATGCTCGCGCATGCGCAAAGTGTTTGTTTTCCACTACCTTTCTGTTTTGACATGCGCATTGTACCCAGCAGGACGCCGATGTTGGCGCTTTTTTCACAAATTGTATGGGGTGAGTCATCAAGTGATCAATCATATAAAGCTGTTCTTAAATAATAATAATGACTCTTTTCATGTATTTTGTATGTTATCTTCACAGCACAGGCACTAGAATGAACTTTAACTTGATTGTATATACTTGAATTGCCATTCACTCCTTGTATATCGTATCTCCATTATATGATATGCTCCTATTTGTATAATTACTGTTAACACTATTTGTAATTGTTATACTATATAAGGTTCACTATGTTCACTTTGTTAATACTTGAGAGGCTCACACCTGTCTGTCTGTCTATCTACCTATCACTCTCTCATTATGACATCAGGGTAAAATCTACAGTAAGTCACAGTGATGTGATGACATCATCACATTCTATATCCCAGTGTTACAGCCCAAGGGAAATCACTGCCTCACAGACTTACAAGGGTGAGGGAGTACCTTTTGTTTTTCGTGACGAACGAAGCAAAAATTTATTCTAAAATGGAGAGAAGACGAGCCCAAAGAGATCGGGTTCTGAGAGAAAGGAGAGGAATAAATGAAGAGCAGGTATTGTTGTTCGCTTTAGGGCGAAAAGACATTAATCTACCGGACATGGACCCTGACGCCTCAGAAATGGCGTCCAAACGACAACATTTAGAGAAAATGAGAAAGTCCAAAAGACAAGAGATCCTTACACAGAGAAGGAACATGGAGAACCTCATGGCGTCTGACTCTGCTGCCTCCGCTGAGCTTCAGAGGGCCTTTATTATCTCCTTGAAAAAAATCGGAGATCTGGTCCCTGAAATAAGGAGGAGGAATAAAGAAGCCATCCTCAATAAGCAGAGAAACATCAGCGCAGAGATAGAGCTGGAGGAAGTTCTCCAAGAAACTCCAAGACAGGTCTCATCCAAGGCTGAAAGCCAAGACACCCTGAACCTGCAAAGAGCTGCAGCCCAGAAAAGAATGAGGAACAGCAGAGACTGGGTTGTCCAATGCAGGAGACATCTGAGATATGCTACACCCATCATTAATGGGAATGGTGCCCTATGGAGATCCCACTCATCAACCAAAACCATCTCCATCCCGGATTTTCTGTTCCATCTGAGTGTTTCTTCACCAGACAGATCAATGGATAAAGATGAACCAGGTAAGAAATAAACTTACTCAGTATAATAAGACTGGGGGTGAGGGGGATTATACTCCTAATATTATGTACAGGCCTCAATTATAAATGCTGACTAATGGAAGAACTGTCCTTGTTGCCCATAGCAACCAGTCACCTTTCAGTGTTCTATAGAATGTTGAGAAATAGAATCTGTGCTGTGAATCGTTGCTATGGGCAACAGGGTCAGTTTTGCTATTAGAGAGTTTTGATAAATGAAGGACCAAATATTAGACATTTCCTGCTCATTTACATAGTTTTGTTTAAAATTATAATATATGCGCTGGAGCTATATCTATTAACCCCCCTTTGACCGGAAAAACTTTCGCTTTTTTTCTTCCTTCTTCGAAAAGCCATAACTTTTCTTTTATTTGCATGTGAGCTTGCTTTTTTAGTGGACTGAGCTGCAGTTTTGAAGAACACTATTTATTTTGTCTTTCAATTATTTAGAAAAGAGGGGAAAAAATCAAAGAGTGGTAAAATTGTGGGACGGGGGGAGGGATTCCGACATTGTTCTTTTCTATTGTGTTCATTGTGTGGTAAAAATGACCTCATAAAGTAATTCTCCATGTCAGTGACAAGTGTGGTAATGCTGAACATGCATGGGTTTCCTTTTGACATAAGTGGTGGAAGAAAATTAAAAATGTAATAAAAAACATTGATTTGTGTCACCGTAATCTGAGACATTGTAACTTTGTGATTGTGATACCTCAATGGCGCAGTGTAAAGGCTTCTTTATTGTGTATGAAGCTGTAGCTTTTAATGATCCTTTCTTGGGTAGACAGGACATTACGATATCTTTTTATTGCTATTGTTAGATATTTTTTTTTCTCATTTTAGTATTTACTGTTTGGGAAAATTATTTTTATATTTTTGTATAACGGACTTATACTAATGCCGTGATCCCAGTTATGCTTATTTTTCATTTTTTATTATTATTATTATTATTATTCATTAGGAAAGTTGTTTCATTCAAATTATATTTTTAAATAATTTTTGGGGTTTATTAATTTTTTTAAATTTATTTAATTTTTTAGTCTCCTTAGAAGACTTGAACCTGCAATTTTTTGATCGCTTGTACTACAAGTGCTTCTCACTAAATTAGAATATCATCAAAAAGTAAATTTATTTTTAGTTTTTCAATACAAAAAGTGAAACTCATATATTATATAGAGTCATTACAAACAGAGTGATCTATTTCAAGTGTTTATTTCTGTTAATGTTGATGATTATGGCTTACAGCCAATGAAAACACAAAAGTCATTATCTCAGTAAATTAGAATATTTTATAACACCAGTTTGAAAAATGATTTTAAAATCTGAAATGTATGTTCAGTAAATGAACTCAATACTTGGTCGGGGCGCCTTTTGCATCAATTACTGCATCAATGCCGCGTGGCATGGAGGCGATCAGCCTGTGGCACTGCTGTGGTGTTATGGAAGCCCAGGTTGCTTTGATAGCAGCCTTCAGCTCGTCTGCATTGTTGGGTCTGGTGTCTCTTATCTTCCTCTTGACAATACCCTATAGATTCTCTATGGGGTTAAGGTCAGGCAAGTTTGCTGGCCAATCAAGCACAGTGATAGTGTTGTTTTTAAACCAGGTATTATTTTTGTATTGAAGAACTGAAATAAATTAACTTTTTGATGATATTCTAATTTAGTGAGAAGCACCTGTATGTGCTGTAATGGAACTGTATCGCTGTATATGGCTATATTATATGTTATCATAAGAAATTAAACCAGGCTGGTCTAAACAGGAGGACAAAAGTGAAAGATATGGGTTTTCAGTAGGTCCAGATAGTCATTACAGTTAATTAACCTCTTGCAATTGTGACCTGGTAGGGGCTAATGGGTGCTGGTAGCAAATTGGCAATCACTTCATTTAAATACCACTGTCAGCATTGAAACGGTTAAACCGCAGTAATCAGAGTGTGCTCCAGTCGCTGTATTTATTGGCACGTGGCAGCTATGTAATACAGCCGGTATCAGCCTGGTAAAATGCAGGCTCAGCGACTGAGCCCGCTCCATACACTTACCACACAACATGACAAACATTTCCATTATGTCTTCTCAAAGAGACTAACAAATCTTGTATCATCTCAGCAGGTGGAAGCCTTATGATGCCCTCTGACATAGCAGACATGCCAGCACATGCTGATGCCAGATCCCTTCTTTTACCCCAGAGAGAACTGGTTAAAATGGAAAATCCTGTTGACCTGTGCAGCCTTGAATTCCACAAAGATCTTGGAGTGGGAGGCTTTGGAAAGGTAAGTGTGAATTTCTCCTTCTCTGTGTTCCTCAATGTATCCTGCACCAGATACACAGGAGGATATACATATTCATTACAGGATGTTCATATGTAATGGTGATTGGGATAAACCAGTGATCCATTACACAGATCCCTATAATAGATGGGAGTTTGGTCTGATCTCCTTTGATTTTTCTCCAGGTCCTCTTGGCATCAGATCCGGTCAGCGGAGAACTGCTGGCTATTAAAATGATGGACAAGAGTCGTATTGATGAGGACACAATCTCTACAGAATTAGACATCCTCTGTATGGCCACTGGCTGCCGCTTCCTAACATCTCTGCGGGGGTTTATGGAAACACCATTAGAATATATATTAGCCATGGAGTATATGGCCGGAGGAGATCTGTTTCACCACCTGGCTCCATCTAATTCATTTGATATGGAAACATCAAGGTAAACTTCTAACAGCCAAATCCTAATAATCTGCTGCCCGTACATTGTAGTCCTAGAGTGTATGTAACCACTGATCCATCCTCTACTTTCTACTCCACACACTCTTTGCGGCAGAAATGGTTTGCGGACTCCAGTTCCTCCATGAACACGGCGTGATACATTGGTAATCAGTTCATCTTCATAAATCTCTGTTGTCTCCTTACATATCTATTGTATAAAGTTATTTTCATGAATTATCCTCACAATCAGTATCTGCTCCTTCTCCCTTCAGTGACCTGAAGCCACAGAACATTCTCATCGATGACATGGGACATATAAAAATCTCTGACTTTGGCTTATCAGTCATGAATATGGGCGAAGATGACCTATTAGAAGAACAAGTTGGCACTCAGGGTTACATCGCACCTGAGGTAAAAAACATCCCAGTGTGATTGATGGCGATAGTAGGACTGAGTATTAATCTGAGTATCCTGCTCATATCTAATCACAGACTGGTCCTCATGGCCTCTGTGTGTAAATCCCCTCCCCGGTATATTCACCTCATCTCCTATATTATGTTCCCACAGATAATGGATGGAGAAGCCTTCAATCATCTGGCAGATTCCTTTTCATTTGGTGTCATCCTGTACATGATGATTGTGGGGAGCCAACCGTTCTATGGCAGCGGCACACTGGAGGAATACCACCGGTCTCTGCAGGAGGACGTCCCAGATATTCCAGACTGGATGCCCAACGATGCCCTTGACATCCTAGAAGGCGTAAGTAGGATCAGAGAAAGAAGGAAGATGAAGGACTATAAGGAAAGCTATAAGATATGATGTGGAGAGTCCATGGACATTGTGTAATAACGTATCAGTAATAATCCGTAATATAATGATTAATGGTCTCTCTCATTTTCCAGCTTCTTTGCAAATCTCCATCTGCCCGGTATGCTATAACATCCTTCATCCGAGAGCGCCCATTCTTCTACCCTATATACTGGTTCGACGTGGAGTCCGGCGAAGCCGACCCACCATTCCGATGGGGCGATGATGTAAGTATAGCACATAGGGACATCCATAGTGTTATCAATGCCCAGTAACACACATATCCACTATACACCTTATCATTATATCCCCCCGGTATACATTATATATGTGAGGAGACGATTCTCAGATGTGTATATTTCTCGTCTTAAAATGGAGAATAGCGGCGCACACCATATCAAATTACTTCTTTATTAATGTCCTTTAAAACATATCAGCAGGGAGAGAGAGAAGGAGCAGGTGTGGCTGGTCAGACAGACCCGACAATATGTTTTAAAGCACATTAATGAAAAAGTAATTTTATACGGTGAGTGACGCTTTTCTCTATTTTTGGACAGCAATTGTTTCCCCAGTCTGGGGTGTATTTAGCTGAGCACTACTGTGGTCCACGAACCCTTTCTTAATTGTGCAACTCGCAACATTGTACTCAGACTTTATGATAGTGCAGAATCGCCTAACTTTCTTTATTTTGAATATATTTCTCTCCTTACAGGAGGATTAGGCTGATATAAATCAGCCCCATTCCAGTAACATCTAGGAATGAAGCTTTCCATTAATCGGATGAGACAATTACACTGGACTTTCTTATTTACCGGACTGTGACAAACTTACCGATCTTCCACCACATAACATCAACGTACATTTGAGCACCAAACATCCAGGGATTCATTCCGATCGCCATATTTGGGGTCAGGAAGGAATTTTTTTCCCTTGATATGAGGATGATCCAACAACGAGTCCTCAGGGTTATTTTTCGCCTTCCTCTGGATCAACATAGCAAGTAATTAAAGGATGAAATTGAAGGATTTCTTTCAGCCATACTTGCTATGTCACCATCTGGACGACTCATCTACAATGTGGTGGTAAGGAGACGACTATCAGATATGGACAGACAGAAGGCAGCCGCTGCTCCTTCTCCTACCAGACAGGAAAAAAAGAAGGTAGCGGCTGCTCCTTCACCTACCGGATATGGACAGACAGAAGAAAGCGGCTGCTCCTTCTTATAATTGGCCAAGTAAAGAGAGATGGAAGCGGCTGCTCCTTCTCATACTTGGCCATGTAGCGACAGAATGAAGCGGCTGCTTCTTCTACTACCTGGCTGTGGACAGAGAGAAGAAGCGGCTGCTCCTTCTCATACTTGGCCATGTAGCGACAGAATGAAGCGGCTGCTTCTTCTACTACCTGGCTGTGGACAGAGAGAAGAAGCGGCTGCTCCTTCATCTACCTAGCCATGGTGAAACAGAAGGCCGTATGGTTGATCGCAGTGCTGTAGGAATCCAGGAAAACTCCAACTGCATAGATGACACATTCCTGCTCTTCTCCTCTCCGTCATGTGTGATCCAGACCTGAATGTCCAAAAACAGCTCAAGTGCAACCAAAGGCCTGAAGAGCGGAATCATCATCTGCTCCTTTCTATAGAAAGTGACTGTATCTACAGACTTTCTTTTTTCATCTTTGCATATTATTAACAACTTATATGCACAAATATATATATTGAACATCTATGGTGTTTCTGGTTAGATTATTCTTATATACAGAACTGCTTGTTGGTATGTTTAATAATATCATAATTGAGCGAACCTTTCAAGGGTTGGTTTGGTTCTGCTCGGCGAACTTACCGATGTTCGTCGAACGGTTCGACGAACATATCCGAATCCCATTGCATTCAATGGGAGGCAAAACCAAACGCATACACAACACGTTCAAAGGGACCGAAAAGCTGCCAAAACAGCTCAAATTATGGGCAGACACCAGGAAAAGTGGCATCAATTGACCCACAGTACAAATTTTATAATGGCACAGCAGCAGTCAGCCATGGGCCATGCATGAGGTATCAGGGTATGGGCCAGCATTTATAGCTTTGAATTTAACTTCAAATTAAGACGAGGTGGGTGAGGGATCGGTGTAGGCCTGCTGTGCTGGGAGCCCTGATACCACATGCAACAGTTCAACCTGCTTTTCTGGTCAGCCACACTCAGGTGGCACAAACATCAGTTTCATAGACTACTATTGATAGAAAAATGTAAGGATAGTAACACAGGTAGTTGACTGAAAGTAAGTGCACGCCTTCCGATCTGAGAGCCCTAGCGCTACAGGCAACACACATGAAGGAGATCCAAAGAGGAGTCTCCAGATTTAAAAAAATTAAAGGCAGACACCACCAAAGTGGCATCAATTTCACCAGAGTAAAAATAGTATAATGGGGACCGACACCTCTTCCACTACAGGAAACCCAGCAGATGGAAACCCAACTTGGAGTCTCCATGTTTTGAAAAAATAGGGGCAGACACCAACAAAGTGACATCAATTTCACCAAAGTAGAAATAGTATAATGGGGACCTACTCCCCTTGCACTACAGGAAACACACCAGATGGACACTAGAGATGAGGAAACTTTCAAAGTTCGGTTCTGCTTGGCGAACTTCCCGATGTTCGCTGAACGGTTCGCCGAGCAAATCCGAATCCCATTGCATTCAATGAAAGGTAAAACCAAAAGCATACACAACACCTTCAAAGGGACCCAAAAGCTGCCAAAACAGCTCAAATTAGCTGCAGACACCAGGAAAAGTGGCATCAATTGACCCACAGTACAAATAGTATAATTATTATTATTTATTATTACAGCGCCATTTATTCCATGGCGCTTTACATGTGAAAAGGGCTATACATAGCAAACAACAAGTACAATAATCTTGAACAAAAAAAAGAGTCACCGACTGGTACAAGAGGAGAGCGGACCATGCAAGCGAAGGCTCACAAACAATCTACTAGGAATGGGTGAGGATACAGAAGGTGAGGGTAGAGATGGTCGTGCAGCGATATGGTGGAGCGAGGATTACTGCAAGTTGTACGCTTGTCCGAAGAGGTAAGTCTTCAGGTTCCTTTTGAAGGTGTTCACGGTAGGCGAGAGTCTCATGTATGTTGGGGTTGAGAGTTGCAGAGTAGCGGAGATGCACAGGACAAATCTTGTATGCGATTGTGGGAAGAGGAGATAAGAGGGGAGCAGAGAAGGAGATCCTGTGAGGAACGGAGGTTGTGTGCAGGTAAGCACTGGGAGACTAGGTCAGAGATGTATGGAAGAGACAGATTTTGGATGGCTTTGTAAGCCAAAGTTAGGGTTTTGAACTGGAGTCTTTGGGCAACAGGGAGCCAGTACAGGGATTGACAGGTGGATAAGTCGGCCAGCAGAGTTTAGGATAGATTGGAGGGGTGCAAGAGTTTTAGAAGTGAGGCCACAGAGCAGGAGCTTGTAGTAGTCGAGGCGGGAGATAATGAGGGCGTGCACTAGTGCTTTTGCAGATTCATGGTTGAGAAATGTGCAGATCAGAGAGATATTTTGGAGTTGGAGTCGGCAGGAAGTGGAAAGTGCTTGGATCTCAGGTTTGAAACTAGATCTCAGGTTAAACTAGAAGAAGAGGGGATGGGAAGAAAAACGCCGGACACGATCATGCAACCAGAGAACATACTAATGAAAGATATGAAGTGCGACAAAGAAGGTCCAAGACAAGATACTTGGAAGGGAGGTAAGAAAATTTCTAATACAATCCACAGGGAGAAGATTGGAACAAAACAAAATCGTGTAAACTGCGTGCTAGCAAATGCCAGGAGCCTGACAAACAAGATGGATGAACTGGAAGCAGAAATATCTACAGGTAACTATGATATAGTGGGAATAACCGAGACATGGTTAGATGAAAGCTATGACTGGGCAGTTAACTTACAGGGTTACAGTCTGTTTAGAAGGGATCGAAGAAGTCGGAAAGGGGGTGGAGTCTGTCTATATGTAAAGACGTGTCTAAAGCCTACAATACGGGAGGATGTATGGGAGGGAAATGAGGAGGTCGAGTCCTTATGGGTGGAGATACATGGGGCAAAAAACAATAATAAAATTATCATAGGAGTCTGTTATAAACCACCAAATATAGCAGAAGCCACGGAAAGTCTATTAATGAGACAAATAGACGAAGTAGCAAAAAATAACGAGGTGATTATTATGGGGGACTTCAACTACCCCGATATAGACTGGGAAACCGAAAGCTGTAGATCTCAGAAAGGAAACAGGTTTCTGTCAATTATCAAAGACAATTATTTGTCACAACTTGTGCAGGAACCAACTAGAGGGACGGCCCTTTTAGACTTAATATTAACTAACAGGCCAGACAGAATAACTGAGGTGCAGGTCGGGGGGCACCTGGGAAATAGTGACCACAACATTATACAATTCCACATGTGCTTCAGTAGGGTGCCCAGCAAGGGAGTCACAAAAACACTGAACTTCAGGAGGGCAAAGTTTGATCAGCTAAGAGATGCCCTTCACCTTATAGACTGGGATAGTATCTTTAGTAATAGGAGCACGAATAGAAAATGGGACATTTTCAAAACAGTTCTACATAGTCACTGTAGAAGGTACATACCTTATGGGAATAACAGGGCTAGGAATAGGAGGAAGCCAATGTGGCTAAATAAGGAAGTCAAGAGGGCAATGAAAAACAAAAAAAGGGCTTTCGGTAAACTTAAACAAGAAGGCAGCGAGGAAGCGCTAATATCTTATAGGGAAAAAAACAAAATCTGTAAGAAACAAATAAGAATAGCAAAAGAGGAGACAGAGAGACTAATTGCCAAGGAAAGTAAAACGAATCCCAAACTGTTCTTTAACTATATAAACAGTAAAAGGATTAAAACTGATGGCGTTGGCCCATTGAAAAATAACCTGGGTAAAATCATAGAGGGCGATGAGGGTAAAGCAAACCTACTCAATAGCTTCTTCTCCACTGTTTTCACAAAAGAAAACAATTTATCGGAGGAAATGCAGAGTGATAAAGGAAATCCTCCGCTAAATATCACCCACCTAACCCAGGAGGATGTTCAGAAACGCCTAAATAATATCAAAATAGACAAGTCACCAGGCCCAGATGACATACACCCCCGGGTACTAAAAGAATTAAGTAATGTGATAGACAGGCCGCTGTATCTTATATTCAAGCACTCTTTATGGACAGGGACTGCCCCACTAGACTGGCGCCAAGCAAATGTGGTACCAATATTCAAAAAGGGGTCTAAAAGTGACCCTGGGAACTATAGACCAGTCAGCTTAACGTCTGTTGTGGGTAAATTGTTTGAAGGATTTCTTAGAGATGCTATTGTAGAATATCTTAATGATAATAACTGTCTAACTCCATATCAACATGGATTCATGAGGGATCGCTCCTGCCAAACAAACCTGATCGCCTTCTACGAGGAGGTGAGCTCACAGCTGGACCGGGGAGAGTCAGTGGATGTTGTATACCTTGACTTCTCCAAAGCGTTTGATACCGTGCCACACAAAAGGTTGGTATATAAAATGAGAATGCTTGGTCTGGGGGATAATGTGTGCAAGTGGGTAAATAGCTGGCTGAGTGATAGAAAGCAGAGGGTGGTTATCAATGGAGTAAGCTCAGGGTGTGTCAGGGTTACTAGCGGGGTGCCTCAAGGGTCTGTCTTGGGCCCTATATTATTTAATATATTTATTAATTATCTAGTGGAAGGGTTGCATAGTAAAATAGCAATATTTGCAGATGATACTAAACTTTGTAAAGTAGTTAATACAGATGAGGACAGGGCACAGCTACAGGAGGATTTAGATAAATTGGGGAGTTGGGCCAAAAAATGGCAAATGGGGTTCAATGCCGATAAATGTAAGGTCATGCACATGGGAAAGAAAAACAGCAGTCACCCATACATATTAAATGGGAAACCGTTGGGGAAATCTGACATGGAGTCTTGGTTAACAGCAAATTAAATTGGAGTGCCCAGTGTCAGGCAGCAGCTGCGAAGGCAAATAGAGTCATGGCATGCATCAGAAGAGGAATAGGGGCATATGATGAGAACATTGTTCTTCCTCTGTATAAAGCGCTGGTAAGGCCGCACTTAGAATATTGTGCACAGTTCTGGGCTCCGGTGCTCAGGAAAGACATATTGGAGCTAGAGAGGGTACAAAGGAGGGCGACTAAGGTAATAAAGGGAATGGAGGGACTAGAATACCCAGAGAGGTTGTCAAAATTAGGCCTATTTACATTGGAAAAGAGAAGGCTTAGGGGAGACCTCATAAACATGTATAAATACATCAGGGGGCAGTACAGAGATCTCTCCCATGACCTGTTTATACCAAGGATGGTGACAAAGACGAGGGGGCACACTATGCGTCTGGAGGAAAGGAGGTTCCTGCACCAGCATAGAAGGGGATTCTTTACGGTCAGAGCCGTGAGACTCTGGAACTCTCTGGGAGAGGAAGTGGTGATGTCCAACTCACTTAAAGAGTTCAAGAGAGGCCTGGACGCCTTTCTTGAGAACAATAAAATTACATCTTATGCTTAGTTAATTAATCCAGGGATTTAATCTTACTGCCAGATTGGTGTCGGGAAGTGAATTTTTCCTCAGTGATGTAAATTGGCCTATACCTCATGGTTTTTTGTTGCCTTCCCCTGGATCAACGCTGCGGAATAGCTGTAGTGCACAAGAAATAGGCTGAACTGGATGGACGCTTGTCTTTTTTCGGCCTTATAAACTATGTAACTATGTAACTATGTAACTATGTAAGATCAGAGTCAAGTTTGTAGGACTGGGGAGAGTGGGTAGCCATTGACTTTGATGGATAGGTCAGCTGAAGGGGTTGAATGAGATGGTGGAAAGATAATTGTGACATGCAGAAGCAGGGCTGTTGCTTCCAAAGCATCCAGCAACTGTTACAAATAACACAAGCACAGGAGACAGGAAGTGTTGTGCTTCAGAAGCATCCAGCAACTAGAGGGCTTAACACGGTCACAGGAGACAGGGAGTGTTTTAGCAGAGCCCCAGGGGGACTGTGGTGAACTTGTTATTGTAGTCTGGCTCAAGCCGAAGAGAGAGGTGGTGTGTATCTGACAGAAGGCAACTAAACAGGATTGAAGAGAAGACTGAAGGCAGATGAGAGGGGTGTCGGTACAGGGGTAGCACTGCTGCAGCAAGGCATGTCCCCTGAAAGCCGGAGGAGTGTCAGCTCCAGTAAGGGGGCAAATAGGAGAGCAGGGCAAGTCAGGCAGGTGCTGGTAGTGGGGGACTCAATTATTAGGGGAACAGATAGGGCAATCTGTCACAAAGACAGGGATCGTCGAACAGTGTGCTGCCTACCTGGCGCTCGAGTCCGGCACATCGCTGATCGGGTTGACAGATTACTGGGAGGGGCTGGTGAGGACCCAGCGGTCATGGTGCACATTGGCACAAATGACAAAGTTAGAGGTAGGTGGAAGGTCCTTAAAGATGATTTCAGGGAATTAGGCTGCAAGCTTAGAGCAAGGACCTCCAAGGTGGTATTCTCGGAAATACTACCTGTACCATGTGCCACGCCAGAGAGGCAACGGGAGATTAGGGAGAAAAATAAGTGGCTCAAGAACTGGTGTAGGAAGGAGGGATTTGGGTTCCTGGAGAACTGGGCTGACTACGCTAGGGAACGGCTGCACCTCAATGGGGAGGGTGCAGCTGTGCTGGGGAGAAAATGGCTAGAAGGTTGGAGGAGTGATTAAACTAGGGATTGGGGGGAGGATGTTCATTTTATAGCTGGGGAAGATAGTGCAGAGAATGACCTGGGCACAAATAAAGAAATTGGGGGTGGGGTTAGAACAGTCAATAAAGTAAGAAGGAATAGAGGTACAGAGAGATACATAAAATGCATGTACACTAATGCCAGAAGCCTCACCAACAAAATGGAGGAATTAGACTTAATTTTGTTGGAAAATAATTATGGCATGGTGGGGATAGCTGAGACATGGCTGGACGAGAGCCATGACTGGGCAGTTAACTTACAGGGCTATAGTCTGTTCTGAAATGACCGTACAAACAAGCGAGGGGGGTGTGTGTTTATATGTAAAATCATCCTTAAAACCCATCTTGCGGGAGAATATATGTGAATATAATGAAAATGTAGAGTCCCTGTGGGTGGAGATAAGGGGAAGGGGAAAAAAATAATAAATTACTGATAGGGGTTTCTTATAATCTCCAAAAATAATGGAAGCAGTGGAGAATATCCTTGTAAAGCAAATAGATGAAGTAGCGACTCAAGGAGAACTCATTATTATGGGGGACTTCAACTACCCTGAAATACATTGGGGGACAGAAACCTGTAGTTCAAGCAAAGGTAATAGGTTTTTGACTACTATGAGAGACAATTACCTTTCACAACTGGTTAAGGAACAAACAAGAAGGGGGGCACTGCTAGACCTAATATTTACCAACAAGCCAGACCGCATATCAAATATACGAGTTGGGGGTCACTTGGGTAATAGTGATTACAAAATAATAAGTTTTCATGTAACCTTTAATAAGATGGGTAGTAGAGGGGTTACAAGGACACTAAACTTCAGGAAGGCAAATTTCCAACGGTTGAGAGATGATCTTAGTGCAATATACTGGGACGATATCCTGAGACATAAAGCTACACAAAGCAAATGGGAGACATTTATTAGCATCCTGAATAGGACCGTTGCACAATGTATACCCTATGGGAATAAACATGCTAGAAATAGGAGGAAACCACTATGGCTAAATAGAGCTGTAAGGGGCGCAATAAGTGACAAAAAGAAAGCATTTAGAGAACTAAAGCTAGTAGGTAGTGATGAGGCATTAAATAAATATAGAAAATTAAATAAATTCTGTAAAAACCAAATCAAGGCAGCAAAGATTGAGACAGAGAGAATCATTGCCAGATAAAGTAAAAATAATCCCAAAATATTCTTTAACTACACAAATAGTAAAAAACTAAAAAATGATAGTGTTGGTCCCCTTAAAAATAGTCTGGGTGAAATGGTGGATGAGGATGAGGAAAAAGCCAATATGCTAAATGATTTTTTTCAACCGTATTTACACAAGAAAATCGCATGACAGAAAACATGATAAGTCAGTGATAACAAAAATTCTCCATTAAATGTCACTTGCTTAACCCAGCAGGAAGTACGGCGGCGTCTAAAAATCACTAAAGTTGACAAATCCCCGGGCCCGGATGGGATACACCCACGAGAACTGCAGGAATTAAGTAACGTCATAGATAGACCATTATTTTTAATCTTTAAAGATTCCATAATAACAGGGTCTGTACCACAGGACTGGCGTATAGCAAATGTGGTGCCAATATTCAAAAAGGGGACAAAAACTGAACTTGGAAGTTATAGGCCAGTAAGCTTAACCTCTACTGTGTGTAAAATCCTGGAGGGTTTCCTAAGAGATGCTATACTAGAGTATCTGAGGAGGAATAACTTCATGACCCAATATCAACATGGGTTTACGAGGGACCGTTCCTGTCAAACTAATTTGATCAGTTTTTATGAGGAGGCAAGTTCCGGACTGGACCAAGGAAATGAAGTGAATGTTGTGTATATGGACTTTTCAAAAGCTTTTGATACAGTTCCACGCAAAAGATTGATACATAAAATGAGAACAATGGGGATAGGGGAAAATATATGTAAGTGGGTTAAGAATTGGCTCAGTGATAGGAAACAAAGGGTGGTTATTAATGGAACGCACTCAGACTGGGTCTCAGTTAACAGTGGGGTACCACAGGGGTCAGTATTGGGCCCCCTTCTTTTTAACATATTTATTAATGACTTTTTAGAGGGCATACAGAGTAATATTTCAATATTTGCAGATGACACTAAACTCTGCAGGGTAATCAATACAGAGGAGGGTAATTTTATATTACAGGAGGATCTGTGTAAACTAGAACCTTGGGCTGATAAATGGCAAATGAGCTTTAATGGGGATAAATGTAAGGTAATGCACTGGGACAGAGGAAATAAATTGTATAATTATATGCTTAATTGAAAAACACTGTGCAAAACTGGAACTGAAAAAGACCTGGGTGTATTGGTGGACGACAAGCTCACGTTTAGTGGCCAGTGTCAGGCAGCTGCTGCAAAGGCAAATAAAATAATGGGATGCATTAAAAGAGGCATAGATGCTCATGAGGAGAACATAATTTTACCTCTATACAAGTCACTAGTGCGACCACACTTAGAATACTGTGTACAGTTCTGGTCTCCGGTGTATAAGAAAGACATAGCTGAACTAGAGCGGGTGCAGAGAAGAGCGACCAAGGTTATTAGAGGACTGGGGGGTCTGCTATACCAAGACAGGTTATTACACTTGGGGTTATTTACTGAGGAAAAACTAAGGCTTAGGGGTGATCTTATTACTATGTACAAGTATATGAGGGGACAGTACAAAGACCTTTCTACTGATCTTTTTACTCTGAGACCAGAGACGGGGACAAGGGGGCATCTTCTACGTCTGGAGGAAAGAAGGTTTAATAATAATCACAGACGCGGATTCTTTACTGTAAGAGCAGAGAGACTATGGAACTCTCTGCCGCATGATGTTGTAATGAGTGATTCACTATTAAAATTTAAGAAGGGCATGGATGCCTTTCTTGAAAAGTATAATATTACAGGTTATACAGTGGTGGCCAAAAGTATTGGCACCCCTGCAATTCTGTCAGATAATACTCAGTTTCTTCCTGAAAATGATTGCAATCACAAATTCTTTGTTATTATTCTCTTCATTTAATTTGCTTGCAAGGAAAAAACACAAAAGAGAATGAAGCAAAAATCAAATCATTGATCATTTCACACAAAACTCCAAAAATGGGCCAGACAAAAGTATTAGCACCCTCAGCCTAATACTTGGTTGCACAACCTTTAGCCAAAATAACTGCGAACAACCGCTTCCGGTAACCATCAATGAGTTTCTTACAATGCTCTGCTGGAATTGTAGACCATTCTTCTTTGGCAAACTGCTCCAGGTCCCTGATATTTGAAGGGTGCCTTCTCCAAACTGCCATTTTGAGATCTCTCCACAGGTGTTCTATGGGATTCAGGTCTGGACTCATTGCTGGCCACCTTAGAAGTCTCCAGTGCTTTCTCTCAAACCATTTTATAGTGCTTTTGGAAGTGTGTTTTGGGTCATTGTCCTGCTGGAAGACCCATGACCTGTGAGGGAGACCCAGCTTTCTCACACTGGGCGCTACATTATGCTGCAAAATTTGTTGGTAGTCTTCAGACTTCATAATGACATGGACACGGTCAAGCAGTCCAGTGCCAGAGGCAGCAAAGCAACCCCAAAACATCAGGGAACCTCCGCCATGTTTGACTGTAGGGACCGTGTTCTTTTCTTTGAATACCTCTTTTTTTTCCTGTACACTCTATGTTGATGCTTTTTGCCAAAAAGCTCTACTTTTGTCTCATCTGACCAGAGAACATTCTTCCAAAACGTTTTAGGCTTTCTCAGGTAAGTTTTGGCAAACTCCAGCCTGGCTTTTTTATGTCTCGGGGTAAGAAGTGGGGTCTTCCTGGGTATCCTACCATACAGTCCCTTTTCATTCAGACGCCGACGGATAGTACGTGTTGACACTGTTGTACCCTCGGACTGCAGGGCAGCTTGAACTTGTTTGGATGTCAGTCAAGGTTCTTTATTCACCATCCGCACAATCTTGCGTTGAAATCTCTCGTCAATTTTTCTTTTCCGTCCACATCTAGGGAGGTTAGCCACAGTGCCATGGGCTTTAAACTTCTTGATGACACTGCGCACGGAAGACACAGGAACATTCAGGTCTTTAGAGATGGACTTGTAGCCTTGAGAATGTTCATGCTTCCTCACAATTTGGTTTCTCAAGTCCTCAGACAGTTCTTTGGTCTTCTTTCTTTTCTCCATGCTCAATGTGGTACACACAAGGACACAGGACAGAGGTTGAGTCAACTTTAATCCATGTTAACTGGCTGCAAGTGTGATTTAGTTATTGCCAACACCTGTTAGGTGCCACAGGTAAGTTACAGGTGCTGTTAATTACACGAATTAGAGAAGCATCACATGATTTTTGAAACAGTGCCAATACTTTTGTCCACCCCCTTTTTTAGGTTTGGTGTGGAATTATATCCAATTTGGCTTTAGGACAATTCTTTTTGTGTTTTTTCATTGAAGACAAATTAAATGAAGATAATAATGCCAAAGAATTTGTGATTGCAATCATTTTCAGGAAGAAACTGAGTATTATCTGACAGAATTACAGGGGTGCCAATACTTCTGGCCACCACTGTAGTATATAATGGCCAACATATATTGCTCAATATAGTATCATGGCCCCATCTACTATATAATTGGCTTATCCCGTCTGTCTGTCCGTCCAGGAATTGCCGGCCGGACCAATCAGCGAAGCGGGATTTCAGAACAAGATGGCGGCCGTTAGCTCCATACTGTATATACTGGGCCCCATATATTGCTCCATACAGTATATACTGGGCCCTATATATTGCTTCATACAGTATAATGGCCCCATATAGTATATAATGGCAGACATATATTGCTCCATACAGTATAATGGCCCCATATAGTATATAATAGGCCCCATATATTGCTCCATACAGTATATAATAGGCCCCATATATTGCTCCACACAGTATATAATAGGCCCCATATATTGCTCCACACAGTATATAATGGGACCCATATATTGCTCCATACAGTATATAATAGGCCCCATATATTGCTCCACACAGTGTATCATGGGCCCCATATATTGCTCCATACAGTATATACTGAGCCCCATATATTGCTGCACAGTATAATTTCCCCTTATAATATATAAAGGGCCACATTTTTTGCTTCATACTGTATATACTGGGCCCCATATATTGCTTCATACAGTATACACTTGGCCCCATATATTGCTCCATACTGTATATACTGGGCCCCATATATTGCTCCATACAGTACTTACTGGGCCCCATAAATTGCTGCACAGTATAATGGCCCCATATAGTATATAATAGCCCCATATATTGCTCCATACAGTATATACTGGACCCCATATATTGCTCCATACAGTATATACTGAGCCCCATATATTGCTGCACAGTATAATTTCCCCTTATAATATATAAAGGGCCACATTTTTTGCTTCATACTGTATATACTGGGCCCCATATATTGCTCCATACAGTACTTACTGGGCCCCATAAATTGCTGCACAGTATAATGGCCCCATATAGTATAAAATAGGCCCGATATATTGCTCCATATAGTATAATGGCCACATATAGTATATAATGGGCCCTATATATTGCTCCATACAGTATATACTGGGCCCCATATATTGCTGCACAGTATAATGGCCCCATATAGTATATAATGGGCTCCATAAATTGCTAAACAGTATAATGGCCCCAATATAATATATAAGGGGCCCCATATATTGCTCCATACAGCATAATGGCCCCATGTAGTATAATGACCACATATAGTATATAATAGGCCCCATATATTGCTCCATACAGTATAATGGCCACATATAGTGTATAATGGGCCCCATATATTGCTCCATACAGTATATAATGAGCCCCATATATTGCTCCATACAGCATAATGGCCCCATATAGTGCTCCATACAGTATAATGACCACATATAGTATCTAATAGGCCCCATATAGTGCTCCATACAGTATAATGGTCCCCATATATTGCTCCATACAGTATATACTGGGCCCCATATATTGCTCCATACAGTATATACTGGGCCCCAGATATTGATCCACAGTATAATGGCCCCATATAGAATATAACGGGCCCCATATATTGATGCATACAGTATAATGGCTCCATATATTATATAATGGGCCCCATATATTGCTCCATACAGTATATACTGAGCCCCATATATTGCTCCATACAGTAAAATGGCCACGTATAGTATATAATAGGCCCCATATATTGCTCCATACAGTATAATGGCCCCATATAGTATATAATGTGCCCCATATATTGCTCCCATACAGTATATACTGAACCCCATATACAGTTATATGAAAAAGTTTGGGCACCCCTATTAATCTTAAGCTTAATGTTTTATAAAAATTGGTGTTTTTGCAACAGCTATTTCAGTTTGATATATGTAATAACTGTTGGACACAGTAATGTTTCTGCCTTGAAATGAGGTTTATTGTACTAACAGAAAATGTGCAATCTGCATTCAAACAAAATTTGACCGATGCATAAGTATGGGCACCTCACCAGAAAAGTGACATTAATATTTAGTAGATCCTCCTTTTGCAAAAATAACAGCCTCTAGTCGCTTCCTGTAGCTTTTAATGAGTTCCTGGATCCTGGATGAAGGTATTTTTGACCATTCCTCTTTACAAAACAATTCCAGTTCAGTTAAGTTTGATGGTCGCCGAGCATGGACAGCCCTCTTCAAATGACCCCACAGATGTTCAATGATATTCAGGTCTGGGGACTGGGATGACCATTCCAGAACATTGTAATTGTTCCTCTGCATGAATGCCTGAGTAGATTTGGAGCGGTGTTTTGGATCATTGTCTTGCTGAAAGATCCATCCCCTGCGTAACTTCAACTTTATCACTGATTCTTGAACATTATTGTCAAGAATCTGCTGATACTGAGTGAAATTCATGCGTCCCTCAACTTTAACAAGATTGCCGGTGCCGGCATTGGCCACACAGCCCCAAAGCATGATGGAACCTCCACCAAATTTTACTGTGGGTAGCAAGTGTTTTTCTTGGAATGCTATGTTTTTTTGCCGCCATGCATAACGCCTTTTTGTATGACCAAACAACTCAATCTTGGTTTCATCAGTCCAAAGGACCTTCTTCCAAAAAGAAATTGGCTTCTCCAAATGTGCTTTTGCATACCTCAGCCGACTGTTTGTGGTGTGCTTGCAGAAATGGCTTCTTTCGCATCACTCTCCCATACAGCTTCTCCTTGTGCAAAGTGCGTTGTATAGTTGACCGATGCACAGTGACACCATCTGCAGCAAGTTGATGCTGCAGCTCTCTGGAGGTGGTCTGAGGATTGTCCTTGACTGATCTCACCATTCTTCTTCTCTGCCTTTCTGATGTTTTTCTTGGCCTGCCACTTCTGGCCTTAACAAGAACTGTCCCTGTGTTCTTCCATTTCCTTACTATGTTCCTCACAGTGGAAACTGACAGGTTAAATCTCTGAGACAGCTTTTTGTATCCTTCCCCTGAACAACTATGTTGAATAATCTTTGTTTTCAGATCATTTGACAGTTGTTTTGAGGAGCCCATGATGCCACTCTTCAGAGGAGATTCAAACAGGAGAACAACTTGCAAGTGGCCACTTTAAGTAGCTTTTCTCATGATTGCAAACACCTGGCTATGAAGTTCAAAGCTCAATAAGGTTACAAAACCAATAAAAGTGCTTTAGTAAGTCAGTAAAAAGTAGGTAGGAGTATTTAAACCAAGAAAATGATAAGGGTGCCCATACTTATGCACCTGTCAAATTTTGTTTGAATGCAGATTGCACATTTTCTGTTAGTACAATAAACCTCATTTCAAGGTAGAAACATTACTGTGTCCAACAGTTATTACATATATCAAACTGAAATAGCTGTTTCAAAAACACCAATTTTTATAAAACATTAAGCTTAAGATTAATAGGGGTGCCCAAACTTTTTCATATAACTGTATTGCTGCACAGTATAATGGCCCCATATAGCATATAATGGGCCCCATATATTGCTCCATACAGTATAATGGCCCCATATAGTGTATAATGTGCCACATATTTTGCTCCATACTGTATATACTAGGCACCATAAATTGCTCAATACAATATAATGGCCCCATATAGTATATAATAGGCCCCATATAGTGCTCCAAACAGTAGAATGGGCCCCATATATTGCTCCACACAGTATATACTGGACCCCATATAATGCTCCATTAAGTATAATGGCCCCATATAGTATATAATGGGCCCCACATATTGCTCCATACAGTATAATGGCCCAATATAGTGCTCCATACAGTATATACTGGACCCCATATATTGCTACATAAAGTATAATGGCCCCATATAGTATATAATGAGCCCCATATATTGTTCCATACAGTATACTGGCCACATATATTTCTCCATACAGTATAATAGCCCCTTATAGTATATAATAGGCCCCACATATTACTCCATACAGTATAATAGCCCCATATATTGCTACATACAGTATATGATGGGCCCCATATATTTCTCCATAGAGTATATAATGGGCCCCATATATTGCTCCATAAAGTATATACTGAGCCCCATTTAATGATCCATACACTATAATGGCCTCATATAGTATATAATACGCACCATATATTGCTCTATACAGTATAATGGCCCCATATAGTATATAATAGGCCCCTTATATTGCTCCATACAGTATAATGGCCCCATATAGTATATAATTGGCCCCATGTATTGCTCCATACAGTATAATGACCTCATATAGTATATAATGGGCCCATATATTGCTCCATACAGTATAATGGCCCCATATAGTATATAATGGGCCCTATATATTGTTCCATACAGTATATACTGGGTCCTCTAAATTGCTCCAAACAATATAAAGGCCCCATGTAGTATATAATGGGCCCAATGTACTGCTCCACACATTATATACTGGGCCCCATAAATTGTTCCATACAATTTAATTGCCCCATATAGTATATAATGGGCTCCATGTTTTGCTCTATGCGGAATATTCTGGGCCCCATAAATTGTTCCATACAGTATAATAGCCCCATATAGTATATAATGGCCTACATATATTGCTCCATACAGTATCATGGCCCCATATACCATATAAGAGGCCCCATATATTGCTCCATACAGTATATACTGAGCCCCATATATTGCTGCACAGTATAATTTCCCCTTATAATATATAAGGGCCACATTTTTTGCTCCATACTGTATATAATGGGCCCCATATATTGCTCCATACAGTACATACTGGACCCCATATATTGCTCCATACAGTATCATGGCCCCATATACCATATAAGAGGCCCCATATATTGCTCCACACAGTATATAAAGGGCCCCATATATTGCTCCATACAGTATATACTGAGCCCCATATATTGCTGCACAGTATAATTTCCCCTTATAATATATAAGGGCCACATTTTTTGCTCCATACTGTATATAATGGGCCCCATATATTGCTCCATACAGTATATACTGGGCCCCATATATTGCTCCATACAGTACTTACTGGGCCCCATATATTGCTGCACAGTATAATGGCCCCATATATTGCTCCATACAGTATAATGGCCCCATATAGTGTATACTGTGCCACATATTTTGCTCCAAACTGTATATACTGGGTACCATAAATTGCTCAATACAGTATAATGGCCCCATATAGTGCTCCATACAGTATAATGGGCCCATATATTGCTCCATACAGTATATACTGGACCCCATATATTGCTCCATAAAGCATAATGGCCCCATATAGTATATAATGGACCCCATATATTGCTCCATACGGTATAATAGCCCCTTATAGTATATAATTGGGCCCCACATATTGCTCCATACAGTATAATGGCCCCATATAGTGCTCTATACAGTATATACTGGACCCCATATATTGCTCTATAAAGTATAAAGGCCGCATATAGTATATAATGAGCCCCATATATTGTTCCATACAGTATAATGGCCACATATATTTCTCCATACAGTATAACCCCCTCATATAGTATATGATAGGCTCCATATATTGCTCCATAGAGTATATACTGGGCCCCATATATTGCTCCATACAGTATAATGGCCCCATATATTATATAATGGGCCCAATATATTGCTCCATAGAGTATATACTAGGCCCATATATTGCTCCATACAGTATAATGGCCCCATATATTATATAATGGGCCCAATATATTGCTCCATACAGTATATACTGGGCCCTAGATACTGTTCCATACAGTATAATGGTCACATATAGTATATAATAGGTCCCATATATTGCTCCATACAGTGTAATGGCCATATATAGTATATAATAGGCCCCAAATATTGCTCCATACAGTATATACTGGGCCCCATATATTGCTGCAAAGTATAATGGCCCCATGTAATATATAAAGGGCCACATTTTTTGCTCAATACTGTATATACTGGGCCCCAATATATTGCTAAATACAGTATATACTGGGCCCCATATACAATATAATTGCTCCATATAGTATATAATGGGCTCCATAAATTGCTCCATACAGTATAATGGACCCATATATTATACAATGGGCCCAATATATTGCTCCATACAGTATATACTGGGCCCCATATATTGCTCCATAATGTATATACTGGGCCCAATATATTGCTCCATACACTTCTTACTGTGCCCCTTATATTGCTGCACAGTATTATGGCCCCATATAGTATAAAATAAGCCCGATATATTGTTCCATATAGTATAATGGCCACTTATAGTATATAATGGGCCCCATATATTGCTCCATATAGTATATACTGGGCCCCATATATTGCTGCACAGTATAATGGCCCCATATAGTATATAATAGGCTCCATAAATTGCTAAATACAGTAAAATGGCCCCATATAATATATAATGGGCCCCATATATTGCTCCATACAGCATAATGGCCCCATATAGTGCTCCATATAGTATAATGACCACATATAGTATATAATAGGCCCCATATATTGCTCCATACAGTATAATGGCCACATATAGTATATATTGGGCCCCATATATTGCTCCATACAGTATATAATGGGCCCCATATATTGCTCCATACAGCATAATGGCCACATATAGTGCTCCATACAGTATAATGACCACATATAGTATATAATAGGCCCCATATATTGCTCCAAACAGTATATACTGGGCCCCATATATTGCTCCATACAGTATATACTGGGCCCAGATATTAATCCACAGTATAATGGCCCCATATAGAATATAATGGGCCCCATATATTGATGCATACAGTATAATGGCTCCATATATTATATAATGGGCCCGATATATTGCTCCATACAGTAAAATGGCCACATATAGTATATAATAGGCCCCATTTATTGCTCCATACAGTATAATGGCCCCATATAGTATATAATGGGCCCCATATATTGCTCCATACATTATATACTGAGCCCTATATATTGCTGCACAGTATAATGCCCCATATAGTAAATAATGGCCCTATATATTGCTCCATACAGTGTAATGGCCCCATATAGTGTATAATGTGCCACATATTTTGCTCCATACTGTATATCCTGGGCACCATAAATTACTAAATACAGTATAATGGCCCAATATAGTGCTCCATACAGTATAATGACCACATATAGTATATAATAGGCCCCATATAATGCTCCATACAGTATAATGGGCCCCATATATTGCTCCATACAGCATACACTGGACCTAATATATTGCTCCATAAAGTATAATGGTGCCATATAGTATATAATGGACCCCATATAGTGCTCCATACAGTATATACTGGATCCATATATTGCTCCATAAAGTATAATGGCCCCATATAGTATATAATGATCCCCATATATTGTTCCATACAGTATAATGGCCACATATATCTCTCCATACAGTATAATAGCCCCTTATAGTACATAATAGGCCCCACATATTGCTCCATACAGTATAATGGCCTCATATATTGCTACATACAGTATATAATGGGCCCCATATATTGCTCCATACAGTATATAATGGGCCCCATATATTGCTCCATACAGTATATACTGAGCCCCATTTATTGCTCCATACACTATAATGGCCCCATATAGTATATAATAGGCCCCTTATATTGCTCCATACAGTATATAATTGGCCCCATATATTGCTCCATACAGTATATACTGAGCCCCATTTATTGCTCCATACACTATAATGGCCCCATATAGTATATAATAGGCCCCTTATATTGCTCCATACAGTATATAATTGGCCCCATATCTTGTCCATACAGTATATTGGCCCCATATAGTATATAATGGGCCCTATATAGTATATAATGGGCCCCATGTATTGCTCTATACAGTATAATGGCCCCATATAGTATATAATTGGCCCCATGTATTGCTCCATACAGTATAATGGCCCCATATATTGCTCCATACAGTATAATGGCCCCATATAGTATATAATGGGCCCTATATATTGTTCCACACAGTATATACTGGGTCCTCTAAATAGCTCCAAACAATATAAAGGCCCCATGTAGTATATAATGGGCCCAATGTATTGCTCCTCACAGTATATACTGGGCCCAATAAATTGTTCCATACAATATAATTGCCCCATATAGTATATAATGGGCTCCATGTATTGCTCTATACAGTATATACTGGGCCCCATAAATTGTTCCATACAGTATATTATCTCCATATAGTATATAATGGGCCCCATATATTGCTCCATACAGTATAATGGCTCCATATAGTATATACTGGGCCTCATATACAGTATTGCTCCATACAGTATAATGGCCCCATAAAGTATATAATGGGCCTCATATAATGCTCCATACAGTATATACTGTGTCCCATATATTGCTTCATACAGTACAATGGCCCCATATATAGTATATAATGGCCGACATATATTGCTCCATACAGTATTATGGCCCCATATAGCATATAATAGGCCCCATATATTGCTCCACACAGTATATAATGGGCCCCATATATTGCTCCATACAGAATATACTGAGCCCCATTTATTGCTGCACAGTATAATTTCCCCTTATAATATATAAAGGGACACATTTTTGCCTCCATACTGTATATACTGGGCCCCATAAATTGTTCCATACAGTATATTATCTCCATATAGTATATAATGGGCCCCATATATTGCTCCATACAGTATAATGGCCCCATAGAGTATATAATGGGCCTCATATAATGCTCCATACAGTATATACTGTGTCCCATATATTGCTTCATACAGTACAATGGCCCCATATAGTATATAATGGCCGACATATATTGCTCCATACAGTATTATGGCCCCATATAGCATATAATAGGCCCCATATATTGCTCCACATAGTATATAATGGGCCCCATATATTGCTCCATACAGTATATACTGAGCCCCATTTATTGCTGCACAGTATAATTTCCACTTATAATATATAAAGGGACACATTTTTGGCTCCATACTGTATATACTGGGTCCCATATTTTGCTCCATACAGTATATACTTGGCCCCATATATTGCTCCATACTGTATATACTGGGCCCCATATATTGCTCCATACAGTACTTACTGGTCCCCATATATTGCTGCACAGTATAATGGCCCCATATAGTATTTAATGGGCTCCATAAATTGTAAAATACAGTATAATGGCCCCATATAATATATAATGGGCCCCATATATTGCTCCTTACAGCATAATAGCCCCATATAGTGTTCCATACGGTATAATGACCACATATAGTATATAATGGGCCCCATATATTGCTCCATACAGTATATAATGGGCCCCATATATTGCTCCATACAGTATATACTGAGCCCCATTTATTGCTCCATACACTATAATGGCCCCATATAGTATATAATAGGCCCCTTATATTGCTCCATACAGTATATAATTGGCCCTATATCTTGTCCATACAGTATATTGGCCCCATATAGTATATAATGGGCCCTATATAGTATATAATGGGCCCCATGTATTGCTCCATACAGTATAATGGCCCCATATAGTATAGAATTGGCCCCATGTATTGCTCCATACAGTATAATGGTCCCATATATTGCTCCATACAGTATAATGGCCCCATATAGTATATAATGGGCCCTATATATTGTTCCACACAGTATATACTGGGTCCTCTAAATAGCTCCAAACAATATAAAGGCCCCATGTAGTATATAATGGGCCCAATGTATTGCTCCTCACAGTATATACTGGGCCCAATAAATTGTTCCATACAATATAATTGCCCCATATAGTATATAATGGGCTCCATGTATTGCTCTATACAGTATATACTGGGCCCCATAAATTGTTCCATACAGTATATTATCTCCATATAGTATATAATGGGCCCCATATATTGCTCCATACAGTATAATGGCTCCATATAGTATATACTGGGCCTCATATAATGCTCCATACAGTATATACTGTGTCCCATATATTGCTTCATACAGTACAATGGCCCCATATAGTATATAATGGCCGACATATATTGCTCCATACAGTATTATGGCCCCATATAGCATATAATAGGCCCCATATATTGCTCCACACAGTATATAATGGGCCCCATATATTGCTCCATACAGTATATACTGAGCCCCATTTATTGCTGCACAGTATAATTTCCCCTTACAATATATAAAGGGACACATTTTTGGCTCCATACTGTATATACTGGTCCCATATTTTGCTCCATACAGTATATACTTGGCCTCATATATTGCTCCATACTGTATATACTGGGCCCCATATATTGCTCCATACAGTACTTACTGGTCCCCATATATTGCTGCACAGTATAATGGCCCCATATAGTATTTAATGGGCTCCATAAATTGTAAAATACAGTATAATGGCCCCATATAATATATAATGGGCCCCATATAATGCTCCATACAGTATATACTGTGTCCCATATATTGCTTCATACAGTACAATGGCCCCATATAGTATATAATGGCTGACATATATTGCTCCATACAGTATTATGGCCCCATATAGCATATAATAGGCCCCATATATTGCTCCAAACAGTATATAATGGGCCCCATATATTGCTCCATACAGTATATACTGAGTCCCATTTATTGCTGCACAGTATAATTTCCCCTTATAATATATAAAGGGACACATTTTTGGCTCCATACTGTATATACTGGGCCCCATAAATTGTTCCATACAGTATATTATCTCCATATAGTATATAATGGGCCCCATATATTGCTCCATACAGTATAATGGCTCCATATAGTATATACTGGGCCCCATATACAATATTGCTCCATAAAGTATAATGGCCCCATAGAGTATATAATGGGCCTCATATAATGCTCCATACAGTATATACTGTGTCCCATATATTGCTTCATACAGTACAATGGCCCCATATAGTATATAATGGCCGACATATATTGCTCCATACAGTATTATGGCCCCATATAGCATATAATAGGCCCCATATATTGCTCCACATAGTATGTAATGGGCCCCATATATTGCTCCATACAGTATATACTGAGCCCCATTTATTGCTGCACAGTATAATTTCCCTTTATAATATATAAAGGGACACATTTTTGGCTCCATACTGTATATACTGGGTCCCATATTTTCCTCCATACAGTATATACTTGGCCCCATATATTGCTCCATACTGTATATACTGGGCCCCATATATTGCTCCATACAGTACTTACTGGTCCCCATATATTGCTGCACAGTATAATGGCCCCATATAGTATTTAATGGGCTCCATAAATTGTAAAATACAGTATAATGGCCCCATATATTATATAATGGGCCCCATATATTGCTCCTTACAGCATAATAGCCCCATATAGTGTTCGATACGGTATAATGACCACATATAGTATATAATAGGCCCCATATATTGCTCCATACAGTATAATGACCACATATAGTATATAATGGGCCCCATATATTGCTCCATACAGCATAATGGACCCATATAGTGCTCCAAACAGTATAATGACCACATATAGTATATAATAGGTCCCATATAGTGCTCCATACAGTATATACTGGGCCCCATATATTGCTCCATACAGTATATACTGGACCACATATAGTATATAATAGGCCCCACATAGTGCTCCATACAGTATATACTGGACCCCATATATTGCTCCATACAGTATAATGGCCCCATATAGTATATTATGGGCCCCATATATTGCTCCATACAGTATATACTGAGCCCCAGATATTGCTCCACAGTATAATGGCCCCTTATAATATATAAATGGCCATTTTTTTTGCTCAATACTGTATATACTGGGCCTCATATATTGCTCCATACAGTATATACTGGGCCCCATATATTGCTCCATACAGTATAATGGCCCCATATAGTATATAATAGGCCCCATATATTGCTCCATACAGTATAATGGTCCCATATATTACTTCATACAGTATAATAGGCCCCCATATATTGCTCCATACAGTATAATGGTCCCATATATTACTTCATACAGTATAATAGGCCCCCATATATTGCTCCATACAGTATAATGGTCCCATATATTGCTTCATACAGTATAATAGGCCCCATATATTGCTCCATACAGTATAATGGTCCCATATATTGCTTCATACAGTATAATAGGCCCCATATATTGCTCCATACAGTATAATGGTCCCATATATTGCTGCACAGTAAAATGGCCCCATATAGTATATAATGTGCCACATATTTTGCTCCATACTGTATATACTGGGCACCATAAATTGCTCAATACAGTATAAGGGCCTCATATAGTATATAATGGGCCCCATATATTGCTTCATACAGTATAATGGCCCCATATATTGCCCAGGGGAGGAAATTGTGCAACCCACCTCGGGGTCCTGGGATCCCCCAGTACCCCTGGAACACTTGTGTGCTGAAGATATAGCGGTAGCAAAACAAATGCTGAGAGAATAGTGTCATGTGTTCTCCAAAGATGACTCTGATATGACTCTGATATAGGCAGTATCCCGTCATTGCATTTGAAAATCAATTTGAAAGACACGACCCCAGTAACCAGAAGTGACATGTCTGTGCTAAAACCATTACATTGTGAAGTGAAAGAATATTCACAAGATCTCATCAAGAGAGGTTGGGTCCAAAAGTCGAAGTCATCTTATTCCTCTCCAATTTTCTGTGTTAGGAAGAAGGATGGTACGTTGTGACTCTGTTGTGATTACTGGGAGCTAAACCGAAAGTGAGTACCTGATCGACACCCGATACCAAAGATCCAAGATATGACGGATAGCCAATCAAGAAGCACCTGGTTCTCTGTCCTCGATCAGAGTAAGGCATACCACCAAAGGTTTGTCGAAGAGTCCAGTAGACCTTTGACAGCATTCATCACACCGTGGAGATTATATGAGTGGATCTGCATACCGTTTGGACTCAGTTCAGCTCCAGCATAATTTCAGATGAGCATGGAGTCATGTTTAGAAGGATTGAGGGACGATATCTGCCAGCCGTACTTGGATGACAATGTGGTACACAGCAAAACCTTCCGGGAGCATGTTGAACACGTGAGGACCGTATTTCAACGATATCAACAACATGGAGTTAAGTTGACCCCAAAGAAGTGTGAACTGTTCAAAAGACAAGTCCGCTTTCTAGGGAAAATTGTGTCCAGAGAAGGATATACCATGGACCCAGCAGAAATCGCTCCTGTACTAACCTTAAAAGACAGGCAGCCCTCGACCGTCGGGGAGTTGATGCAGATATTAGGATTCCTCTCCTACTATCGTACTTACGTTCGGAACTTCTCCAGGATTGTCGCCGTACTATACCTCCTCTTGGGGGGGATAACAGAGACAACAACACTCACGGAGAAAAAGAAGAACGCGGGTAGGACATGGCTTAAAAGAAAGAACGCTGTTTCATCCCATCAGCCCATTCTCTGGACAGCCGACCACCAGGAGGTATTGGAAAAACTAGTAGACTACCTGGTAAAACCTTGGGATATCCTGATTTCAATTTACCATTTGTTCTTCATTGTAACGCTTCTCAAGTTGGACTGGGAGCTGCCCTGTATCAGCATCAAGATGGAAAAATGAGAGTGATCGGTTACGGTTCTAGAACGTTGACAGATGTCGAGAAGAAATACCATCTACATTCCAGAAAATTGGAGTTCCTGGCATTGAAATGGGCTATCTGAGAACGATTTAGAGATTAGTTCTACTAGAGGAAAGAGTTTGAGGTATGCACTGACAAAAACCCTTTGACCTATGTCCTTACTACAGCCAAACTGATTGCAACGGGTCAGAAATGGGTTGCTGAACTAGCTGACTTCAATTTCAGCATCAAGTACAGGCCAAGAAAATGCAATGTGGATGCTGACGGATTGTCAAGAATGCCACTAGAGCCTGAGGAGTTCATGCAAGAATGCTCGGAGGAAGTCAGTCTGGAAGCAATTGAGATCAGTACCCAAGCAGTACAAGCTTATCAGGAGGAAGACACACAATTATGGTATCCGTTGATGGTGGAAAACACCATAAAAACGAGAGCACAAGATCACCCCCGGTCTATTCAACAATTACCAAAACGGCAGCACAACGGGAAGATTAGATAATTGGTAGAATACTACTTTATGTGGACCAAAATCGGTTTCCAAGTAAACGAGAGAGAGCCAATGAGTCATCAGCAGTATCTGTTTTAATTAAAGAGTGGACGAAGCTCTACCTCACTGAAGACGGTATCCTGTATCGTAAAGGAGGACAAAAACGGCAGTTGGTACTACCCAGAGTATTCCATAGGTTGGTCTTCAAAGCACTCCATGAAAACATGGGACACCTGGGAGTGGAAAGGACAACCAACTTGATCCATGAACGTTTCTTCTGGCCGTACATACAGAGAGGTATTGAGAGGTACGTGACCAGGGAGTGTGCGTGTCTGAAACACATCAACACATCAACCCGGGCACCTATGGGAAACATCCAAACTACATATCCATTTGAGATGGTCTCAATAGACTTTCTACATCTCGAGACGTGCAAGGGTGGTTACTAATACATCTTGGTGGTGATGGACCATTTTACACGATTTGCTCAAGCATATGCCACCACCAATACATCGGGTCGAACAGCGGCAGAGAAGATCTTCAATGATTTTGCTGTGAGGTTTGGGTTCACTACAAGGTTACGCCACGGCCAAGAAAGAGAATTTGAGAACCAGCTCTTTGCCAAGCTCGGAAAGTACTGTAGAATTCAGAGATCCCACAAAACGCCCTATCACTCAGAAGGTAATGGACAAGTGGAATGTTTTAACCAAACATTATTGTCAATGTTGCGCACTTTAACTGCTGATGAGAAGAAAGACTGGAAGAGTTCTCTGTCAAAAGTGGTACATGCCTATAACTGTGCAAAGTCCAACGGGTTGCTCACCCTTTTTCCTATTGTATGGACGGTCGCCAAGACTGCCAATCAACATCATGTTCCATACTCCGGTGTCAGAGACTTACAGATTGTATCAGGAGTACGTTCGGAAATGGAAGGAACGGATGGCAGGGGCATACAATATAGCGCCCAAAGTAGTTACGCAAGGACTGAGCAAGAGTAATGAGTACTATGATCGAAAATGTTATGGAGCAGAATTGGCACCAGGAAGCCAGGTGCTAGTCAAGAAAGTACGTGAGAAAGGCGGTCCAGGAAAACATTCGTACTGGGAAGACGAGGTGTATGTGGTCGTAAGAAGAAAAGCTGATGACAGCCCAGTGTATGAAATCCGATTGGAAATGGGAGACAAGAAAACCAGAATAGTCCATCGGAATTTACTACTACCCTGTGACTATCTCCCACCACAACAAGACTTCCCAGAAGTAGACTGACATCGTCCGAGATTGACTAAAAGACCACCACAGACTGAAGCTCCGGAGGTGAATAGTGACCTTGAAAGTTCCGATGGAGAAGAACACACCATTGTATCTCTCGGACCAGCAAGGAGAGGGCTGTACCATCCTCAGGAGAGTTAACTAAACCCTGAGGCTCCAGAGTTCGTACCAAAGAGTATAGATGAAGTCCAATTCAGATCTGATGATCGAACACTGGCTCCTGAAGAGACCGATAGAGACTCAGGAGGAGCAAAATTACCAGACTGTGTGGAAACAAGCGACTCAGGAGAAGTACAGGAACTTACAGAGGCAGCTCCATGAGCATTTGAGGATGCACGGGAAATGAGTGCGGCGGAAGAAACTTCTGTGACCGAAGAACCCGTGGTCTCTGAGGAACAACCCACCAGGAGGATGTCGACGCGAGAAGTGAGGAAGCCCATGATGCTGACGTATGAGACACTTGCTGAACCGAGTCAAGTGCCAAGGACTGTCGACAGGAAACAGGTATCTCTGCCTGTGGACTAGGTAAGCCCACTTGAGTGGTATTCACCAACGTGAGGCAGTATTGAAGATGTTGCCTGGTGGAAAGACTTGTTTTCATGCTTTGATTTTCCTTAAAAGACTTTGTAGAAACAAAGAACTGTTAAAGCATAGAGAGAGAGAGCTGGTTGAAGACGTACGAAAAGCTCCAGCTGAAGAGATGCTGAGTGTTTTAATTGTGTTAATTGTTTATTTCTTATAGGCATCCTACAAGAAAAAGGTTATAAGATTAGGTTGTTATCAATGTTTATGAACGTTATACTAATTTCACAATGCCAATTTGCATATAAAGTTATTCAACTTTCACCACTGTCTCAGAATTGGTTAGATTGATCAATTAAGACGAATGTCGAGGACGACATTCAAAAAGGAGGGAAATGTGTGGCATGCAGAAGTAGGGCTGTTGCTTTAAAAGCATTCAGCAACTATTAGAAGTAACACAGGTACATGAGACAGGAAGTGTTGTGCTCCAGAAGCATCCAGCAACTAGAGGGTTTAACACAGTCACAGGAGAAGGGGAGTGTTTTAGCAGAGCCCCAGGGGGATTGTGGGGAAGTTGTGTACTGTCTGGCTGGAGCCAAAGAGAAAGGTGGTGTGTGTGTTCTATATCTCACAGAAGCACCACTGCAAGTGAAAAGGATTCAAGTCAGGAGTGAAGCTAAGCACAGGTCAGGAAGAGTTCCTGAACTAACAGTGCAGAGTATTGTCAGGCAGACAGATAAGGACTGTAAGAAATGGTGTCACAGGGATCATCTCCCTCAGCAAACCCATCCCCCCTCCTCCATCTCCCTCTGCTGTAAAGAATGCTGTGTTCATTAATGTGCCTTTGCATTAGAACTGTGCTGTTCTGTACTACTGGGAAGACTGTGCACTGCTGTGCTGCTAAGGAAACTGTATTGTTTGTTACTGGAGTCTGTTGCTCATAAGACTTAACTTGCACTGGCTGTGCGGTTTCTTATTAAAAGCTACTGTTCTACCGTTTATAAGGACTCTTGTCAAGTGTGTCTGGTCACCAAGTGAAACAACCTACGTGTTTGTGCCTGAGGGTCAATACCCCTGTGTGCCTGAGAGAAGCTGCAGCACATGGTCTATGGTCTCCCTGAGTAACTGTTCCCCCAGGATGTAACCTGTTTCGCCCCTACCTGAACCTAGAGGCGTGCGTGTAACATGTATATGTTAAAGGGTGAGAATTTCCAACAATCCCATGTCTCAAACAATATTTAATACTAAGTTCTATATGGCATGTGATACTGAATATGTTATCTATGTTTTACAATGCCCATGTAAATTGTTATATGTGGGGAAAACAACTTGGGATTTTAAAACTAGAATAAACCACCATCGATATACAATTAGGAAAAAGAAATTAGATTTACCTATGTGAAAGCATTTTGTGGAATTGGGACAAAAATGGAAGGATCTTATGTAAGCACTTTATATATGTAATTTTTATGATGTGCTGGAATGTTTATTTATTGATATCATTGCTGCACCTATTTAATATATCAATGTATACCATTGCACTGCTTGAGAAAGTTCCACACTTGGAACGAAACTTTGCCTTTTCACTATACTGTATATATATATACACCTATGTTAAAAATCAGGATGGTGGGCCATCCAAATCTTGCACCGGGGCCCAACTGCCTCCAATCACACCACTGTTTAGGGCCACACTGGCATCAACTATAAATCACAAGGTGCTTGAACATTATATTGCTTTTTGGGTGGTTTAGTGGAACAATTGTTATGTGGACTGATGGCAATTATATGGAGCCTGGTAACCACAGTATATAATTAATAGGAGGGGAAGGACATCTCATAATGTGAGTCAAATCATTCTGTATTTGCACAAGCTATTAAAATGTAAAAAACACATTTATGTATCTACAAGTGACATGGACGCCAGAACCCATCATATATAAAATGAGATGAAGGCCCGCCATACTGGCTCCATTTATGTGGCCTAGCAGAGCTGATTGTGCACAAATCTCTTGGTTTGCCTACAGGAACGTTTTACCAAAAGACAGAGGCAAGCTTGTGAGGAGCCATAGCACTCCGCAAAGGAAGGGCGGCAGCACCTCCTTATAAATTAAGCACCACTAGAATCAAATCAAATGGCACAGTTTAAACTTACCTGAGGGCGATAAAAAGATGTTCCTCTACCGAAATACAGCGCCTAATTGTTGTGTTTAGGAACTAAAGGCCAGGATGAAGCTCCTCCAACAGGCGATCAATGGTTACAAGGTGCATGCGGCAAAATGAGAACAATTTGTCAGGGTTGCGCTGTAGCTCCCCATACAGCCAGTAAGAAGTGGCCTTTAGAGACCTGTTGGCTAAGCAGAGGATAAACCCATAGGTTGAAACGCCTCCTTGGATCCACATCACCCTGCGTAGATCTCCAAATCACATTGGCACCACCCAGGTCTGAAGAACCCGCTCACCAGGGGTGAAGGATAAATTAGCCATATTGAGAGCTTGGTCAATACATCAGACCAACAATGAGTATTCACTCTGGGATATCCCAGCAAAATGGATGTGGTCTAATCCTATGACCTAATTGGGGTTGTTTTTATAGGGTTAGGATCATAGAGGACCTTCATTTTATAGGAAATTGAAGCAAAACAGACTAGAAAATCAGACTAGAAAAACTGCACTCAGGGATACTGGAGGCTGTGACTCTGTTCACTCATGTGTTCAGGCTAATGAGGAAAGGGCTTTACATGACAGTAGATAAAGCTGAAGTCTTTCTGTAAAGCTGAAATCCCCCAGCATTCCCTGCCACTTCAGTGTCTGTGCGGAGCTTACTCTGATCATTTGCATTAATGAGATGTCATCAGCCTCTGTACATTCATCTGATATAGGAATAACAAAATACCTTTCTGCGTTGCAAGAGCTCTTCTGATTGGGAGCCATCAATCCATCCAGCTTTCTGATTGTTTCCAAAACTTACCAGCAGAATTCTAAATGCAGTTATTCATGTTTGAATCATCATCATAATAATAATAGAATGTGCTACAGTGGTTTCTACCTCTATTTCCTTGGTCCATTTTGTCGACCGAAGGACTTGCCAGTTTTTTACAATAGTATCAGCAGGAAATTATCATTAGATGACTAGTAAACCTGTTGCCAGGTAATCCAACATAGCCCCCACCACTGATTGGCAGCTTTCTGCCTATGCACAGTGTAGACAGGAAGCTGCCAATCAGTGGTGTGGGTGGTGATATACAGAGCTCAGCATTCAGAGAACCGCTAGATCTGCCGCAGATAAAACAGTGATGTTATTAAGTAGTAGCAATAAAATACAGCACTCCTGGTAATTGTAGGTCCCCGGATAGGATCCCAATCTGTATCAATCAAATAGTAGAAAGAATCCGTCACTCTGAGGTGAGTAGAGTGAAAAACGTGAATCTTTTATTGCAGTGGTCCATATGGACAGTGTGTATTACATGTAACGTTTCCATCATCAAAGACCTTTGTCAAACATATACTGTAGAGGTAACTGAATCGCCCTCCCTGGGCTATGGGGGATACTCGGAGCCGGGCCTTGCAGATGTCGCGGGGATGCAGTCGTGGCCTTGGCCCGTTCCGTGCCCAGGGCTGTCACATGAAAAATATGGGCAATTGGATGAGTGGTTGTTTGACTTCGCCACCTGTGGTTTCTGGTGAAGGCCACGAGCGCTGCAACAGTCCTCTGAGGCTGATGTTATGGCAGCTCGGTTTGGTACTACTCCCCACAGGCGGAGTAGGCCTCAGGGCAGTGATCAATGAACGATCTGTGTGGAGGTATGGTGGGTGCAGTGCCGCGCAGGAATAAACAAGCGGAGGCGGTGGATGAAGTCATCCTGGTCTTTACTCACTTTAGATGTACTTTCAGCCGCAAAGCTTCTCTCTGCTACACACGGCGTACTGCGGCCACCGGGTAGGGGGTTCAGCACTTCCCAGGTAGATCAAGGGCACCTGTCAAGACCCCGCTGGTGTGTTCCTCTCCTTTTTCTCTCCTCCCGCTTGTGTTCCTCCTTGGGATCCACTAAGCCGCCGGGCTTTTCCAACAGTGACGTGAAGTACACAGTCAGATATCGGGAGCCGGTCACCCCTCTTGCAGAAGGAATCCCTCTGGCTAAGCCAGAGTGAAGAATACAGGTGGCGACTCCGCTCCGTCCGTATTCCCCTGGGATCCTTTTGCCTGTGGAGCCTATCTCCTCTGCTCCCCTCCAAGGCCTTCTTAGAACAGGACCCTGACCGGGCAGAGAAACTGGTTAACCCTGACCCGCTCCTCGTCTCAAGGCCAGAGAACGAGGACCGTGAATCTTCAGCCAGCTGCAGACTCTTGCTGGACCCTGACAGAAGACCACAATCAAAAGACCTTGAACTAAAGATGGCCATTTATTATATATGGTTCTATAAGTGCTTCCTGTAAGTGTTTCCTCCACCCTCACCCACTACTTGGTTCCCCCTATCTTTGGTTACCCCCCATCTCCTCTATCCCGGGCCATGGCAGCACCCTGGTGCATTTAGGCCCCCTACAGGACAGGAGTGGTGTAGTGTTGAGTGCGAAGTGGGGTTCTGAGTGATGCTCCATCCTTACTTGGGAGAGGAGATACCACATCTCTATCTGACGTGCAGTACCCCTGTGGCGACTGAACCCTCAGGGGCGCCACACAACAAATAAAAAAACAAAAGACTTAACATCAGAAATATAATACAGAACATGAAACTATAAAGATAGATATGACGTAATGCTTAAGTGAGGACCACAAGATCTGGCAGATACAGACACCAAGTCTATGAGCAATGGTGAAAAATATATATGTATTGCAGTTTGTAAGAGCCACCAAACAATATACATGAAGACCAGGGTTGGAGGTAGGCAGGTCCCTAACTCCAAAATATATATAGTGTCGAAGATACTATGTCTCTATGGGGAAATAAATATGCAGGGTACAACGCAAAATAGAAATAAGCAATACTTAACATGGGACTATAAAAAATGAAACAGATGGTACATAGAAGGTGGGGGGATTGAATGGTGGTCACAAAGAAGCCCCAAGTCCAAAGTCCACTGGAGAGTCCTGATCTAGAACTAATTTATCCCAAACTGTAAAATAAGATACAAAGCGGAACCTTATCATATACAGTACAGACCAAAAGTTTGGACACACCTTCTCATTGAAAGATTTTTCTGTATTTTACATTCACACTGAAGGCATCAAAACTATGAATTAACACATGTGGAATTATATACTTAACAAAACAGTGTGAAACCACTGAAAATATGTCTTATATTCTAGGTTCTTCAAAGTAGCCACCTTTTGCTTTGATGACTGCTTTGCACATTCTTGGCATTCTCTTGATGAGCTTCAAGAGGTAGTCACCGGAAATGGTCTTAGAATAATCTTGAAGGAGTTCCCAGAGATGCTTAGCACTTGTTGGCCCTTTTGCCTTCACTCTGCGGTCCAGCTCACCCCAAACCATCTTGATTGGGTTCAGGTCTGGTGACTGTGGAGGCCAGGTCATCTGGCGTAGCACCCCTTCACTCTCCTTCTTGGTCAAATAGCCCTTACACAGCCTGGAGGTGTGTTTGGGGTCATTGTCCTGTTGAAAAATAAATGATTGTCCAACTAAGCGCAAACCGGATAGAATAGCATGCCATTGCAAGATGCTGTGGTAGCCATGCTGGTTCAGTATGCCTTCAATTTTGAATAAATCCCCAACAGTGTCACCAGCAAAGCACCCCCACACCATCACACCTCCTCCTTCATGCTTCACGGTGGGAACCAGGCATGTAGAGTCCATCCGTTCACCTTTTCTGCGTCGCACAAAGACACGGTGGTTGGAACCAAAGATCTCAAATTTGGACTCATCAGACCAAAGCACAGATTTCCACTGGTCTAATGTCCATTCCTTGTGTTCTTTAGCCCAAACAAGTCTCTTCTGCTTGTTGCCTGTCCTTAGCAGTGGTTTCCTAGCAGCTATTTTACCATGAAGGCCTGCTGCACAAAGTCTCCTCTTAACAGTTGTTGAAGAGATGTGTCTGCTGCTAGAACTCTGTGTGGCATTGACCTGGTCTCTAATCTGAGCTGCTGTTAACCTGCGATTTCTGAGGCTGGTGACTCGGATAAACTTATCCTCAGAAGCAGAGGTGACTCTTGGTCTTCCTTTCCTGGGGCGGTCCTCATGTGAGCCAGTTTCTTTGTAGCGTTTGATGGTTTTTGCAACTGCACTTGGGGACACTTTCAAAGTTTTCCTAATTTTTCGCACTGACTGACCTTCATTTCTTAAAGCAATGATGGCCACTCGTTTTTCTTTGCTTAGCTGCTTTTTTCTTGCCATAATACAAATTCTAACAGTCTATTCAGTAGGACTATCAGCTGTGTATCCACCAGACTTCTGCACAACACAACTGATGGTCCCAACGCCATTTAAAAGGCAAGAAATCCCACTTATTAAACCTGACAGGGCACACCTGTGAAGTGAAAACCATTTCCGGTGACTACCTCTTGAAGCTCATCAAGAGAATGCCAAGAGTGTGCAAAGCAGTCATCAAAGCAAAAGGTGGCTACTTTGAAGAACCTAGAATATAAGACATATTTTCAGTTGTTTCACACTTTTTTGTTAAGTATATAATTCCACATGTGTTAATTCAAAGTTTTGATGCCTTCAGTGTGAATGTACAATTTTCATAGTCATGAAAATACAGAAAAATCTTTAAATGAGAAGGTGTGTCCAAACTTTTGGTCTGTACTGTATGTCAGGCCACTAACGGATGGAGCAGAACATGAGGAATGGGTGGGAAAGCAGGAGGGGTAGTTTTATTGTCATAAAAAAACAGAAGAGAGAAAGAGGTGGAAAATGAAACCATGCTAGGAGCAGATAAAAAGTGTAGAGGAAGGGAAAAAAACATAGGAAAAGACTGAATAAGAGGAAAGAAAAATACAATAAAAATGAAAATGAAAAAAAATAAAGGAAAAAATAAAATTAATAAAAAATAAAATAAAATAAAAAAATAAAGATGAAAAAAGGGAAAAATAAAGATAAAAGATGAAAAATAAAGAAAAATAATGAAAAATGAACCATAAGGAATAAAAAATAATAGGTTATTCAGAAAGAATAAATAATAATAATCAAAGAAATTAAAAAATATGTAGCAGCCCGATGTGCTCCAGGTTCCTAAATACATGGGATGATGAGATTCCTGATATAAAATGGATCAAGAAGACTGTCCTCCTGTCTTGAATAATAAATACTTTGATCTCTGTAATATTCACATAATTCCGATACTTCAATGTCCTATATATTAATACTAGATGGTGGCCCGATTCTAACGCATCGGGTATTCTACAATATGTACGCGGCCGACCGGGTGCATCCAGCAGAGCGTTGTTTAAATTTGGCGCCAAAATCGCTGATTGGTCGCGGCCGGCAACCGCGACCAATCAGCAAAACGGTGTTTAAATTTGGCAGCAATATCGGTGATTGGTTGCGGGTGGCGGCCGCGACCATTCAGCGAACTGTGTTAGTGAGGACCGGAGAGCTTGTTTAAATTTGGCGCTAAAATCGCTGATTAGTCGCGACCGAGACCAATCAGCAAAACGGTGTTTAAATTTGGCGCCAATATCGCTGACTGGTCGCGGCCAGCGGTCGCGACCAATCAGCAGAGCGGGGTTTAGATTTGGCGCCAATAATGCTGATTGGTGGCGACTGCGACCAATCAGCAGAGCGGTGTTTAAATTTGGCGCCAATCTCCCTGATTGTTCGCTGCTGGCGGCCGCGACCAATCAGCAGAGCGTTGTTTAAATTTGGCGCCAATCTCGCTGATTGGTAGCGGCCGCGACCAATCAGCAGAGCGGTGTTTAAATCAGCGAACCGTATTACTGAGGACCGGGCAACGTCGCCGTCCCTCCCTTCACACTTGCCGTCGGGAGATCAGCGGCCCAAGCAGCTGATCTCCCGACAGTAGCCGCATGGAGGTCAGCGGCGCCGCCCGTCGGGGTACTTGTGCTGCCAGCAGCGGGGAGATGAGCAGCTAGCGCCGCTCATCTCCCGGCTGCATCGCCGCTGACTTCCGTCCGGCAGATGAGCCGCTAACGGCCGCCATCTTTTTCTGAAATCCCGCGTCGCTGATTGGCCCAATCAGCGACGTGGGATTTCCTGGACAGACAGACAGGATAAGACGATTATATATATTAAATATTTTACTGTATTGCAGTTATCTATTGTTAAACGTGTGATACAATACCTGCAACATTGTTTTAAAATGGATATTTACTGATGTTTATAACAGGATTCGGATTTCTATCTTATTGCTGTATATTTGTAACATTTATTATAAAGAATTCTTCAAGAAACGAGTTTAAAAAAAACAATAATAATTCTGCACACATAGATATTCTCATAAGAAAGACAAAACCTCACTTTTATTTTCCTAAATATTCAGGGTTCAGGTTTATTAACGTTTTAAATTGACCGACTGCACTGGAGTTGTTCAATATTAAAATGAATAATCAAAAATGCAAATTGAGCACACAGTGCATATATATATATATTTATTTATTTATAAGCAAAAGTTTGGTTCAGCATCCTCCAAATTTGATATCTATCTATCTATCTAATCCAAAAATATGGAGGCAGCACACAGTTGAAGAAATTTTTTTTTTTATTATTTAATAGCCCATGTGGCGACGTTTCGGTCCAGTATTGTGCACCTTTCTGAAGCTACATGGGCTATTACATAATATAAATTTTTCTACTTCATCTGTGTGCTGCCTCCATATTTTTGGATTATATAAGAGGACTGGTATATAACAGGGGGCTTTTCACCTAAACTTTTTGCTTGTGCTGTTTTTTATCTTTTTTCTTATCTATCTATCTATCTATCTATCTATCTATCTATCTATCTATCTATCTATCTATCTATCTATCCATCTATCTCATTGTGAGGTGAGATCAGAATAAAAATGATGTCACAAGTGATGTGATGACATCACCGCATTCTATATCCCTGTGTTCCGGCCTAAGGGAAATCACTGCCTTACAGACTCCCAAGGGTGAGGCAGCCCCTTTTGTTTTTCGTCACGAACGAAGCAAAAATTGATTATAAAATGGATAAAGAGAGAAGAAGAGCCCATAGAGATCGGGTTCTCAGTGAGAGGAGAGGATTAAATGAAGAGCAGGTACCATTGTTCGCTATTGGGCGAAAAGGCTTTATACTACCGGACGTGGACACTGACGCCTCAGAAATGGCGTCCAAACGTCAAACTCTGGACAAAATGAGAAAGACCAAAAGACATGAGATCCTTACAGAGAGAAGGAAAATGGAGACCCTCATGGAGTCTCACTCTGCAACGTCCGCTGAGCTTCAGAGGGCCATACTTATCGCCTTGAAAAAACTCGGAGATCTGGTCCCTGAAATACGGAGGAGAAACAAAGAAGCCATCCTCAATAAGAGGAGAAACATCAGCGCAGAGTTAGAGCTGGAAGAGGTTCTCCAAGAGACACCGAGACAAGTGACATCCTCCAGATCTGAAAGTCTGGAGGCACCGAAACTACAAAGAGCGGCAGCCCAGAAGAGGATCAGGAACAGCAGAGACTGGGTTGTCCAATGTAGAAGACGTCTCATCTACGCTAAATCCATTATAAATGGGAATGGTGCATTACGGAGGTCGAGGTCATCAGCTGAAAACATCTCCATCCCAGAGAACAAACAGCTGAGTGTTTCTCCACCAAACACATCACTGGATACAGATGGACCAGGTAAGATGGATCTGCTCAGTGTAATAAGACTGGGGGTGAGGAGGATTATACTCCTAATATTATGTACTGGCATCAATTATCAAAAGTGCAGAAAAACTGTCCTTGTTGCCCATAGCAACCAATCACAATGCAGCTTTCATTGTTCCATAGAATGTTAAGAGATGGAATCTATGTTGTGATTCGTTGCTATGGACAACAGGGACAGTTTTGCTATTGGACAGTTTTGATAAATGAGAGCCCAAATATTAGACATTTCCTGCTCATTTACATAATGCCATTTAAAATTATAATATTTTCTCTGGAGCTACATTTGTTAACCCCTTATTGACCAGGCAACCTTTTTTTTTCTCCCCCTCCTTTGAAAACCCATAACTATTTATTTATTAATTTTTCTGGCAATGTAGCTGTATGTGGACTTGTTTTTTCAGTGGCCGAGCTGTAGTTTTGAACATTATTTATTTTACCATTCAATGTTCTGGAACACGGGGAAAAAGATTTAATCTGTGGTAAAATTGTGGAAAAAAAGTGATTCCAACATTGTTTTTTTCTAGATGTTCATTGAGTGGTAAAAATGACCTGACAAAATGATTCTCCATGTCAGTTACAGCTATGATACTGCTGAACTTGCATAGGGGTTTCTAAAAAATACTTAAGAATTTTATTTAAACAAATGCTTTGTGTGGCCATGTTCTGAGACATTGGAACTGTGTGATTGTGATCGCTGGATGGAGATGTGTGAGGGCTTGATGATTTTTTGCGTGGTGAACTGTAGCTTTTAATGATACCTTTCCTGGGTAGACAGGACATTGTGATATCTTTTTATTGCAATTTTTTAGGTGGATACAGCGCCCCCCAAAAATGCAATTCTAATGTTTAATTTTTTTATCATGTTAGTGTTCACTGTTTGCAATATTTAATTTTATATTTTTGTAAATCGGACTTATGCGGATGTCGTGATACAAGATGTGCTTATAAATATGATTATAATTATGTCAATTTGGTGATTCAAATATTTTTTACATTTTCCCTCTTTTTTAAACTATTTTTTTTTATTTACTTCACTTTTTAGTTTCCTTGGGGGACTTAAACCTGTGATTTTCTGATCGCTTGTACTGTATACTGTGGTAGAACTGTATATAGATAAATTGACATTCTCGTATGAAATTAAGCCAGGCTGGTCTTAACACTAGGCCAAAAGTGACAGACTGGGGCTTTCAGCAGTAGGCCCAGGTAGTCATTTTAAACAATTGACCCCCTGCAATAGTGTCCTGGGGGGTTAATAGGTGCTGGTGCACTCAAATCGGCAATAGCTTCATTTAAATATCACTGTCAGCATTGAAATGGTTAAACTACAGTAATTGGAGTGTGCTCCAGTCGCTGCAGTTAAAGGCAAGTGTCAGCTATGTAATACAGCCAGCATCTGCCTGATATGGTGCATGCTCAGCTAATGAGCCCGCTTCATACATTTTATGCACAACATGACAAACATTTCCATTATGTGTTCGCAAAGGGTTTAATATATCTTGTATTTTCTCAGCAGATGGAGGCCTTATGATACCCCCTGACATAGCAGACATGCCAGCAGAAGACCACGGTGATGCTAGAATCTGTATTTCACCCCTGAGAGAAGTGGTCAACACTAATAATACTATTGACTTTGACAGCCTTGACTTCCAGAAAGTTCTTGGAAAGGGAGGCTTCGGAAATGTAAGTGTGAATTTATCCTCCACCATGTTCATCAATGTATCCTGCACCAGATGCACAGGAGGGTTGTACATATTCATTACAGGATTCTCATATGTAATGATATATGAGATAAACTAGTGAACTACTACACACTAATAGATGGGAGTTTGGTCTGATCTGTTGTGATTTTTCTCCAGGTCATCTTGGCATTAGATCTGGTTAATGAAGGACTTCAGGCCATTAAAATCATGGACAGAAGTTATTGTAGAGAGGACATATTCTCTACAGAGCTAGAAGTCCTGAGAATGGCAGCAGGATGCCCCTACCTAATAACTATGCGGGCGTTTATGGAATCACCATTGGAGTATGTGATAGCCATGGACTATATGGCCGGAGGAGACCTGTTTGACCACATGGCAGATTCAATGCTGTTTAACACAAGGACAACAAGGTAAATGTCTTATACTGAATATTAATAATCCGTTGCCCTCGCACTGTAGTCCTAGAGCAATGGACAACGACAACAGGAGAAAATAATGACATGAAAAGGACACGTGTGTGATCTCCTCATGTTCTCTGTATGATTGTGCATGTAACCACTGATCCATCCTTTCTACTCCACAGACTCTTTGCGGCAGAGATGGTGTGCGGACTCCAGTTCCTGCATGAACGCGGCATCATACATCGGTAATCATTTCACCTTCATAAATCTGTCACCTGTGACTCTCTGTTGTCTCCTTACATATCTATTGTAGAAAGTTCTTTCCATGAATTGTCCTCACAATCAGTGTCTGCTCCTTCTCCCTGCAGTGACCTGAAGCCAGATAATATCCTCCTCCAAGACACCGGACACATCAAAATCTCCGACTTTGGCTTAGCAGCCATGAATGTATTTGAGGATGGCATAGTGAAGAACAAGGTTGGCACTAAGGGTTACATAGCGCCCGAGGTAAGGAACATCTCTGTGTGATTGATGCCAATAGTAGGATTGAGGGATAATCTGATCCCAATGTATCCTGCTGATATCTAATCACAGACCGGTCCTCATAGTCTCTGTGTGTAAATACCCTTCCCGGTATATTAAGCTCCTCTCCAATCTCATGTTTCCACAGATAATGGACAGTAAAGGCTACAACCATCTGGCAGACTCCTTTTCCTTCGGCGTCATCTTATATATAATGAGTGTAGGTGACCAGCCATTCTATTGCAAAGGCACAATGGATGAATACCACCAGTCTCTGCGTGATGACATCCCTTATTTTCCACCTGGGATCTGCTGTCATACCATGGACATCATAAAAGGGGTGAGTAAGATCAGATGGATAAGTATGATGGGGGGATTACTAAAAGAGATAGAAGATAAGATGGGAATAGTCCATAGACATTGTGTAAAAACTTGTCAGTAATAATACATAATATAATGACTAATGGTCTCTATCATTTTCTAGCTTCTCTGCAAATCTCCATCTGCCCGATCTGCCATTACATCATCCATCAGATCGCATCCGTTTTTCTATTCTATAGACTGGAGCGATGTGGAGTCCGGCAGAGCCGACCCACCATTCCCATATTGCTATGTAAGTACAACACATACAGACATCCATAGTGTTATCACTACCCAGTAACACACTTACCCACTATACACCTTATTGCTATATCCCCCTAGTACTGTATATACTGTATGTGAGGGGCTGATTCTCAGACGTGTATATTTCTCTTCTTACAGCAGGAGTATTAGGCTGATAAAAATCAGCCCCATTCCAGCAACATCCAGGAATGAAGATTTACATTAATCGGATGAGACAATTACACTGGACTTTCTTATTTACCGGACTGTGACAAACCTACCAAGCTTCCACCACATAACATCCAAGTAGATTTGAGCACCAAACATCCAGGGATTTATTCCGATCGCCATATTTGGGGTCAGGAAGGAATTTTTTTCCCTTGATATGAGGATGATCCAGCAACGAGTCCTCAGGGTTATTTTTCGCCTTCCTCTGGATTAACATAGCAAGTAATTAAAGGCTGAAATTGAAGGACTTCTTTCAGCCATACTTGCTATGTTACCATCTGGACGACTCATCTACAATGTGGTGGTAAGGAGACGACTACAAGATATGGACATAAAGAAGGAAGCGGCTGCTCCTTCTCCTACTTGGCCATGTACAGACACAAGGAAGCGGCTGCTCCTTCTCCTACTTGGCCATGTACAGACAGAAGGAAGCGGCTGCTCCTTCCTCTACCAGGCCATGGTCAGACAGAAGGAAGCGGCTGCTCCTTCACCTTCCTGACCATGGTCAGACAGAAGGCCATATGGCTAATCGCGATGCTGAAGGAATCCAGGAAAACTCCAACTATACAGATCACAAGTCACACATTCCTGCTCTTCTCCTCTCTCATGTGTGATCCAGACCTGGATGTCCAAAAGCGGCAAAAGTGTAAGCCGAGGCCTGAGGAGCAGAATCATCTGCTCCTTTCTATAGAAAGTCACTGTATCTACACACTTTCTTTTATCATCATTGCAAATTTGTAACAACTTTATTGCACAAATATATATATATGTATATATAAAACATCTAAGTGTCTTTTGTGCGTTTGGTTAAATTCTTCTCATATACAGACCTGCTTTTTGTTATTTTTATTAATATCATGATAAGGACAAGGTATTTTGGTGCCTTAGGCAAATGAAGCCTATGGTGACCCCCACCAAAGGAATAGGCAAGAAACTGAGGTAACAGGACCCCTAATACTGCACCTCCTCCCTCCGATCAGTCCGATAATAATCTCTGACGACCACTTCCACTCAAATTATTACTTTTCTCACCAAAAAAATACCAGCACAAGTAAAAAAAATGTGGCGTACTTTAGGGATGAGGCTTAAAAGGGAGCGCAATGTCAAAGTTCTATATAGAATCGTTCATTGTTTGTGGACCAATTACACATTACAAGGGACAAATAGCGATATTCATCCCTGATATTCTATATTTTAAATGTCCTACCCAAGGATAGTGATGGAAACTAATATAGCTGTTAGTATAATGGAGGCCGTGGGTTTCAATTAAGGTCATGTGACAGATGACCTTAATTGAAAGAATGAAGTGATTAACCAGAGTCAGCATGGGTTTGTAACTAACAAGTCATGTCAGACTAACTTAATTTCCTTCTATGACAGAATCACTGACTGGGTGGATCAGGGAAATGCTGTAGATATAGTATATCTTGACTTCAGCAAAGCATTTGACAAAGTATCTCACACCATCCTTATTGAAAAAATGACCAAGTATGCAATGGACCAGGCAACTGTTAGGTGGATTCATAACTGGCTTAGTGATCGGACTCAAAGGGTGGTTGTAAATGGCTTCACATCCAACTGGATGAATGTCTCAAGTGGGGTACCACAGGGCTCCGTCCTGGGACCTGTATTGTTCAACATCTTTATCAATGATTTAGATGAAGGAATTGAGGGTAAACTGATTAAATTTGCTGATGACACAAAGCTAGGAGGGATAGCTAATACTAGAGAAGAGAGAGAGAGGATTCAAAAAGACCTAAATAAACTGGAGCAGTGGGCAGCAACCAACAGAATGGTTTTTAACAGGGAAAAATGCAAAGTACTACATCTGGGCAATAAAAATGAAAAAAGCATATACAGAATGGGAGGAATAGAGCTAAGCAACAGTACATGTGAAAAAGACTTAGGTATACTAATAGATCATAGACTGAACATGAGTCAACAGTGTGATGCAGCAGCAAAAAAGGCAAATACAATTCTGGGATGTATTAACAGAAGCATACAGTCTAGATCACGTGAAGTCATTATCGGTCTTTACTCCTCTTTGGTCAGACCTCATCTGGAATACTGTGTACAGTTTTGGGCACCACATTTTAAAAAAGACATAGACAAACTGGAGCAAGTTCAGAGAAGAGCGACCAGAATGGTGACTGGTCTGCAAACCATGTCCTATGAGGAACGGTTGCAGGATTTGGGAATGTTTAGCTTGCAAAAAAGAAGACTGAGAGGAGACTTAATAGCTGTCTACAAATATGTCAAGGGCTGTCACATTGTTGAAGGATCATCTTTATTCTCATTTGCACAAGGAAAGACTAGAAGCAATGGGATGAAACTAAATGGGAGGAGACACAGATTAGATATTAGAAAAAACTTTTTGACAGTTAGGGTGATTAATGAGTGGAACAGGCTGCCACGAGAGGTGGTGAGTTCCCCTTCAATGGACGTCTTCAAACAGAGGCTGGACAGACATCTGTCTGAGATGATCTAGTGAATCCTGCTTTGAGCAGGGGGTTGGACCAGATGACCCAGGAGGTCCCTTCCAACTCTACCATTCTATGATTCTATGATTCTAGATGCAACTTGTAACAAAACTGATGGCGTTTCTAGTGCCGTATTCCTGTGTGGCGCCATCCTGTAACAGAGAACACACCGGAAGTAGCCTGCGTCTTGTTGGAGTTACCGGCAGGGGAGGGAGCTGATTACAGCTCTTTTGCTCTTGTCCTGGGCAGCGCTCAGATTGTCTTAAAGAGGCAAATACAATTCAGTGCAGAGAGGGAGCGACAGGCGGTGAGCGGTGTTAGTGACTCACTGAATGCCTGTGACTGGAGGAAGGGGCCGAAACAATGTCATTTTTTTTTTTAAACTGAGCCCCCTCGGGGAGACAAGGGGTAGCGCCCTAGGCTAGTGCCTACCCTGCCTACCTGTCGAACCAGCCCTTATTATGAATCATGTTTGATAATTTTTTTGTGATCTTTATTAATTCATTCTTCGTTCACTTTTTTCCTAATAAATACTATAATCAATGTAGTCTTGACCTATATTTATATCTGTATATGGGCACTTTGTGGTAGTAACAAATCCACATTGTATCAATTTTTCAAAGACCCCGGTGCTGTCATCTTTTTCATATGTTTTTATTATTTTCGAGGAGCTTTTCCAGCCTAATGGCAATGTGCCCAGGGCATTCTGGTTAATACCAGATGAAGGGGAACGCAGTCTCCATTATTTGATTGGACTAAACATGATAGGATGAGATACACAGCTCAGCAGACTGTATTATTTGATTGAACTGCACATGATAGGATTAGATACACAGCTTAAAGGGAAACCGTCACCAGAAATAACGCTATTAGCCTGCACATATGGGGTTAATCTGCAGGATAACAGCGTTATTATGCTGCCCGGCGCCTGCACTCAGCCAAATACGTGCAGAATCAAAGCTTTCCTGTATTATAAAAACACATTTAAAATACAGCTTCAACATCTACACCAAAAACACATCAAATAAGGGAGAAAATTCATAAAAAAGGCAGCGAAAATGCAATAATGAGTATTTACTCTCTGTGTGAACTCGGCCTTAAAGACACCAAAAAAGCCAGATGTCATATAGTGATGCTTATGTAAAAATGAAAGAGTTCTGACTAATGTGGCGTCCCTGCAGGTCCAGTTGCCACAGAGGTACTGCATCTCACCCAGAGGTGTGGTACCCCACTCTTAGGTAAGGATGGAGTACTACCCAGGACCCACACATCTACATCCAACACTACACCACGCCAGACCAGCAGGCGGTGCAATATGCACTTGTTCACTGCGGAGCCCTGTCCCTGGCTGGAAGGGGGGGAACCAAGAGAGGGGGAACCATGTAGTTTGTGTGGATGGAGGAAGAAGTTCAGTAGAGCACAGACTTGGAGTCAGGAGAAAGAGTTGAGTGGAGAGGAGTCTGTGAGAGCTCAGGAGGAGCTCTGCTCAGGAGAGCAAGGAGGAGAGAGAGAGAGAGGAAAGAAGAGAGGAGCAGTGAGGAGGGTTCCAGGAAGACAGAAGGGATCCCAGAGGCACGGCGAGTGCAGAGGCAACCCGTGACCCCGAATTCACGCTGACGTGGAGGGATCAGGCTGCAGAAGGGGACCGGCCCCAAACTAGTTGAGAACAACCACTCTCAGCTAGCCAACCGGAGGCAGCAGCATTTTCAAGGTGTTGCAGCCAAAATCCACAATTACATCGCCGAAAAGGTGGCCGCATAGGGTCCAGGGGACTGAGAGCACGTCGCCCGACAAGACCCGAGGCCACTAGCTTGGGACACTGATTGTGAGGTGCAGGGCAGGAGGGTGAGAGCCAGCGCAGTGAGACGACCGAAAAAGGTACATAGAACGGGGTCCCGTGTAAGTGCTCCTGAGATACCTGAGGGTTTGCTGGACCCCTACCCCGGAGGACACAGGACGATGTTACACACCGGTAACTGTAACCTGGAGTCTTGAACAACTGTGAGTAAAACCTGAAGACCCACTGTGTCCTTGAATAATTGATGCGCCATCAACTGCCCTGCACTACACTGCACCGACAACATCTACCTCATAAAATCACCATCTACACTGCCCTGGAGCTAAGCTCTGCCTGTGGAGAACTGAACCAACTTTGCTGCGTCACCATCGGCTCCAGTGGATCTGCACCGCAGCGGTAGCCCTATATAGCCGCATACCACAGGTGGCGTCACAAAATATTATTCTCCAAAAACTTTATTCCCGTTTTACTTTTCCTTTAATTGACCGCTCTGGGTCGCGGACCGGGTCACCGCCACCATGACATCCCCAGCATCGACCGACCCGGCTACCGAGTACCCCACGGCCCAGGGGGCGCTTCAGATACAACTAAAAATGACAAAAATAAATCCAAGTCCCAATTTGAGATGAGCGGATCGATTTGCAAGACTCCAGTTCATGTTCCAGGGCAGTGGCACCTGGCAGGTAGACGGGAGGCCTGCGGATCTCTTACATTCGGAGTCTCTAGGACAGCCTTTGATTTGTCATGACTGTTATGACATCATCAGTCTGTAAAAAGTTGACTGTAAAAGTTTGAAGTTGTGAAATAGGACCTGCTGTACTATGAATGTTATGTGTTGTATTTAAGTTGATTTTCTCCCCTAGAATTAATGCAATCTTTTCCACTCTGATTCCTGCAGAATTTTAGAGAAAAACCTCCTTATAAATTGGAGTTGTATATACAGTTGACACCAGAAGTTTACATACACTATATAAAAAGACACATATGCATGTTTTTCTCAATATATAACTTGAAATCAGAATAAACCTTTCCCATTTTAGGTCAATTAGGATTACCATAATTTTTAATATTTGCCAAAATGCCAGAATAATGAGAGAGAGAGAATGTTTTAAGGCATTTTTATTACTTACTACAAAGTCAAAAGTTTACATACATTTCATTAGTATTTGGTGCCATTGCCCTTAAACTGAATGACTTGGATCTGACTTCCACAAGCTTCTCACAATAGTTGGTCGGAATTCGGGCCCATTCCTCCTGACAAAACTGGTGTAACTGATCCAGGTTTGTAGGTCGCCTTGCTCACACCTGCGTTTTCAGCTTTGCCCATAAATTTTCAATAGGATTGAGATGAGGGTTCTGTAATGGCCACTTCAAAACATTGACTTTGTTATCCTTAAGCCACTTTGTTAGCATTTTGGCAGTATGTTTCTGTAACATACCTGGCGGCGTCCTTGCATAGTGGTCCATCTCCCACTGTGCAAGAGCGCGCACTTGATCTCCAGTCCAGTCTGCTAGCCTGGCTTCCCTCCATGCTGTTTGCTTGCCTCTGTGTCTGCTGCTTAAGGGCGGCGCCCGATCACTTCCTGTTTCTTGTACCTGCTGCAGGCACACCCCTTGTGTGTTCTCAGCCTATTGCTGTCTGTCATCTGCTATTTAACCCAGCTACTCCAATGAATCCCTGCCTGAGCATTGTGTTTCATTCAGTGTGGTCTTTCACTCTGATTGTGCCAGGTCCCCTTCTGTGTTCTCTTGTCTGCCTATCCTGGAGGCTGTATTTCCAGGCCTGTCTGAACACGCTCCTTGCCTGTTCGTCTCGCCTTCTAGGGGCCGCATACCTAGACCCGCTCCTGTATCTTGTCTGTCCTGTCTGAACACGCTCCTGGCCTGTTCCTCCCACCTTCTAGGGGCTGCATTCCTAGACCCGCTCCTGTATCTTGCTACTGTGTCTGTTCTTGTCTGTATACTCTTCTAGCCTGTTTTCCCGTGTTTCTCTACGTCCGTACCTTTCCTTTTTCTGCACAGTCTGAACTCGTACCTAACTCCTGCTCGTTGTCACTGTACTCCCGGTTGTGAGTTTGTGGTCCACTCGCTACTTCACTGCAAGTACCCTGTGGGTATCTGGTTCTGCCTTTCCCTTCCTGTCTGTTCCGTGTGAACAGAGCCCTGTTCTAGCCTGCTCTGCCTTTGCTCACTGCTCCGGCGGTTCTAGCCTGCTCTGCCTTTGCTCACCGCTCCGGCGGTTCTAGCCTGCTCTGCCTTTGCTCACCGCTCCGGCGGTTCTAGCCTGCTCTGCCTTTGCTCACTGCTCTGGCGGTTCTAGCCTGCTCTGCCTTTGCTCACCGCTCCGGCGGTTCTAGCCTGCTCTGCCTTTGCTCACCGCTCCGGCGGTTCTAGCCTGCTCTGCCTTTGCTCACCGCTCCAGCGGTTCTAGCCTGCTCTGCCTTTGCTCACCGCTCCGGCGGTTCTAGCCTGCTCTGCCTTTGCTCACCGCTCCGGCGGTTCTAGTCTGCTCTGCCTTTGCTCACCGCTCTGGTAGTTCTAGCCTGCTCTGCCTTTGCTCACCGCTCTGGCGGTTCTAGCCTGCTCTGCCTTTGCTCACCGCTCCGGCGGATCTAGCCTGCTCTGCCTTTGCTCACCGCTCCGGCGGTTCTAGCCTGCTCTGCCTTTGCTCACCGCTCCGGCGGTTCTAGCCTGCTCTGCCTTTGCTCACCGCTCCAGCGGTTCTAGCCTGCTCTGCCTTTGCTCACCGCTCTGGCGGTTCTAGCCTGCTCTGCCTTTGCTCACCGCTCCGGCGGTTCTAGTCTGCTCTGCCTTTGCTCACCGCTCTGGTAGTTCTAGCCTGCTCTGCCTTTGCTCACCGCTCTGGCGGTTCTAGCCTGCTCTGCCTTTGCTCACCGCTCCGGCGGATCTAGCCTGCTCTGCCTTTGCTCACCGCTCCGGCGGTTCTAGCCTGCTCTGCCTTTGCTCACCGCTCCGGCGGTTCTAGCCTGCTCTGCCTTTGCTCACCGCTCTGGCGGTTCTAGCCTGCTCTGCTCTTGCTCACCGCTCCGGCGGTTCTAGCCTGCTCTGCTCTTGCTCGCCGCTCCTGGCGGTTCTAGCCTGCTCTGCTCTTGCTCGCCGCTCCAGGCGGCCTTGTCCTGCTCTGCTCTTGCTCCGAGCGGCCTTGTCTTGCTCTGCTCTTGCTCGCCGCTCCGGGCGGCCTTGTCTTGCTCTGTTCTTGCTCGCCGCTCCAGGCGGCCTCGTCCTGCTCTGCTCTTGCTCACCGCTCCGGGCGGCCTCGTCCTGCTCTGCTCTTGCTCCGGGCGGCCTTGTCCTGCTCTGCTCTTGCTCGCTGCTCCGGGCGGCCTTGTCCTGCTCTGCTCTTGCTCGCCGCTCCAGGCGGCCTCGTCCTGCTCTGCTCTTGCTCGCCGCTCCGGGCGGCCTCGTCCTGCTCTGCTCTCGCTCGCCGCTTTAGGCGGTCTCGTCCTGCCCTGCTCTCGCTCGCCTCTCTGGGCGGCCTCACTCTGCTGTGTTTGTCCGCCACATCTGTGGTTCTGTTCCTGAGTCCCACTGTGTACTGGGTCCTATCCCGCCTGTGTTCCTACCTGCTAGCGCCTCCCTGTCTGCACTCTAGCCGTGCTTGCCTGTACCCCCCTGCCTGCATACCCGCCTGCCTGCATACCAGTCGTGCCTGCCTATACCCACCAGTCTGTGTGCCAGCCTAACCTGTCTGTTCCTGTATTCCCCTGTGTGGGTCAACAGCTGTGTCCGGGGTCTGTCCTGGAGTAGCACCTGGTCCCTCTGCTCGGTTCCTCCTTGGTGCACTGGCATCGTATGCCGTCGTGCGACCCTGGTCGGATCGGGTGAATACCTAGTTACGCCCCTCCAGGCATTCACTCTCCGGCATGGTCCAGTGGAATCGCACGCACACGCCGCTCAGCCCGGGCGTGTGCATTACAGTTTCAGGTCATTGTCCATTTGGAAGACGCATTTCTTACCAAGCTTTAACTTCCTTGCTGATGTCTTGAGATGTTGCTTCAGTATTGTCACATGATCTTCTTTTCTCATGATGCCATCTATTTTGTGAAGGGCACCAGACCCTCCTGCAGCAAAACAACCCCACAACATGATGATGCCACCCCCGTATTTCACAGTTGGGATGGTATTCTTAGGCTTCCAAGCTTCTCCCTTTTTCCTCCAAACTTAACGATGGTCATTATGCCTAAAAAGTTCAATTTTAGTTTCTTCAGACCACAGGACAAGTTTCCAAAAATTAAGGTCTTTGTTCCTGTGTACATTTACAAATATTAATCTGGTTTCTTTATGTTTCTTTTGGAGTAATGACTTCTTCCTGGCAGCATGGACTTTCAGCCTATGTTGATACAGTACTCGTTTCACTGTGGATATTGACACAATCTTATCAGCTTCTGCCATCATCTTCACAAGGTCTTTTGCTTTTGTCCTTGGATTTATATTCACATGTTGGACCAAAGCACGTTCATCTCTGGGACACAGAACCCATTACCTTCCTGAGCAGTATGAATGCTGGACATTCCCATCTTGTTTGTACTTATGTATAATTGTTTGTACAGATGAGCGAGGCACCTTCAGGTATCTTGAAATTGTACCCAAGGATGAGCCAGACTTGTGAAAGTCCACATTTCTCTTCCTGATATCTTGGCTGATTTCTTTACACTTTCCCATGATGCTACACAAAAAAGAAGTGTGTTTCAGGTGTGCATTAAAATACATTCACATCCAAATTGTTTTTGCTCTTAATCCTGATTATTTATATCTATAACGCCACTGCTTAAAACCGTGGTCAGACGTGATATGATATTACTTCTGTAATAATCGTGACATTTTTTGGAGCATGCCAAATTTTACCCTCCATTTAAAGTCTGCAAGTTATGTGTTGTTCAACATATTCACACTTGGTCGCTGACCAATGCCACATCTATAAGGCCACTGCCTAAAACCATGGTCATCAGACATTATCCGATATTACTGCTGTAATAATCATGACATTTTTTGGAGCATGCCAAATTTTACCCTCCATTTAAAGTCTGCCAGCTGTGTGTTATTCATGCTATTCACACTTGGTCTATGACCAATACCACATCTATAAGGCCACTGCCTAAAACCGTGGTCATCAGACGTCATCTGATATTACTGCAGTAATCATGACATTTTTTGGAGCGTGCCAAATATTACCCTCCATTTAAAGTCTGCCAGTTGTGTGTTGTTCATCCTATTCACACTTGATCGCTGACCAATACCACATCTATAAGGCCACTGCCTAAAACCGTGGTCATCAGACGTCATCTGATATTACTGCAGTAATCATGACATTTTTTGGAGCGTGCCAAATATTACCCTCCATTTAAAGTCTGCCAGTTGTGTGTTGTTCATCCTATTCACACTTGGTCGCTGACCAATACCACATTTATAAGGCCACTGCCTAAAACCGTAGTCATCAGACGTTATCCGATATTACTGAGGAGATAATCGTGACATTTTTTGGAGCAAGCTACATATTACCCTCCATTTAAAGTCTGCCAGTTGTGTGTTGTTCATCCTATTCACACTTGATCGCTGACCAATACCACATCTATAAGGCCATTGCCTAAAACCCTGGTCATCAGACGTGATCCGATATTACTGCAGTTATAATCGTGACATTTTTTTGGAGCGGGCCAAAAATTACACTCCATTTAAAATGGGCAAAACGCTTGGCAAGGGACAGTGAAGTGGACGTAATGGTGATGGTGCACGCAAAGGCCTATGCCGTGGGCAAGCTGAAATTATGTCTGCTGAGTGAGCACAACAAGCACCCACATCATGGTCACCCTATCTTCCTGTCCCACTTTGTAGGGGGCAGCGGAACCCCACTCTTAAAGCCAGAGCAGTGTGAAAAGGTTGTTGGTTGGATAGCATATAATGCTTCCAGTCACTTTGCCACCACCACCACCGTCTTTCACACTGTCCAGTCTCAGTAGCCATGAGTATGGACTACATATTCCTCACCCTGATCCTCCTTACTCCCACTATGCCGAGTGCCCAGAGACAACTGATCCCACACTTGAACGCTCAGAAGAGCTGTTTACTTTCCCATTTATAGATTTGGGCCTCTCTCCTGGCCCGTTTCAAGTGGGGCAAGAAGAGATCACATGTAGCTATGCCCAAATATTTGAGCAGCCATGGTTACATAAAGGCGACGGTCGAAAAGTGCAATTACTGTCGCAAGAGGTGGATGATGATGATGAGACACAATTGCCAGCGAGTCAGAAGGAGGCCCAGGGTGCATACGGGGAAGACGAGGTGGGACATTAACATGAGGAAAGTTGCCAGTCCAACTGTTAGGTCTTCCAGAGTCTGGCTCTTTTTTAAAAACTGTCCAGTTAACCCAAAAAAAGGCTATTTGCAAAATCTGCCATGCCAGCATCATCAGGGGCAGCAAAACTACCAGCCTGACCACCACCAGCAAGCTCAGGCACATGACAGCAAAGCACCCGACTAGTAATGCCAGAGTCCAGAAACAGTGTCTAAGGGTGACAAAACTGCCTGTACCGCTGTTGTGCGTGCACACCAATCCTCTGTCCATGGTGCAGGCAAAGATGCCTCCCGCCCTGCACCTGTAGTTTGACACTCACAACCACCACCATCAGCAACCACGTGCACATCCTTGTCCCAGGGCTGCATTCATTTGTTCCTGCCCCAGTCCTTTGAACGCAAGCGCAAATATGCAGCCAACCACTCACAGGCCATAGCACTAAACTGCCACATTTCTAAAATGCTTGCACTTTAAATATTGTCTTTTAGGCTCGTGGAGACACAATCTTTCTTCAACCTCATGGTGGCGGCCATCCCTCAGTACTCGGTTTCCAGCTGCCACTATTTCTCCCTGTGTGGTGTCCCTGCCTTACACAAGCACGTGTCCCAGATCATTAGCCGTGCCCTCAACAATGCAGTTACAGGGAAGGTCCACCTAACCACGGACACATGGACAAGTGCTTGTGGCCAGGGACGATACATCTCGCTGATGGCACACTGGGTTAATAGGGGAAGCCGGGACCCAGTCGGACGGAACACATCCTCCTGACGCCAAGGATTGTGGGCCCTGGGTCAATCAGGGTTGCCCCTACATTATAAAGCTCCTGCACCTCCTTCTCCTCTTCAGCCTCCATCTCCGAAATTAGCAGCACTGCATCGGCCAAGTGGCAACAGGCTGTGCTGAAGCTGATATGCTTATGGGACAAACCGCACACCTCTATGGTGTTGTTGACAGCTTTAACAGAGCAGGCAGAACTCTGGCTGTCACCGCTGCACCTACAGCCAGGCATGGTGGTGTGTGACAATGGCCAGAACCTGGTGGTGGCTCTGAAGCTTGGCAACCTCGCACAAGTACCATGCCTGTTCCATGTGCTCAACCTAGTGATTCAGCGGTTTTTCAAAACTTACCCGGATCTGCCGGAGCTGGTTGTCAAAGCAACCCCACAACATGATGATGCCACCCCCGTATTTCACAGTTGGGATGGTATTCTTAGGCTTCCAATCTTCTCTCTTTTTCCTCCAAACTTAACGATGGTCATTATGCCCAAAAAGTTCAATTTTAGTTTCTTTAGACCACAGGACAAGTTTCCAAAAATTAAGGTCTTTGTTCCTGTGTACATTTACAAACATTAATCTGGTTTCTTTATGTTTCTTTTGGAGTAATGACTTCTTCCTGGCAGCATGGACTTTCAGCCTATGTTGATACAGTATTCGTTTCACTGTGGATATTGACACAATCTTATCAGCTTCTGCCATCATCTTCACAAGGTCTTTTGCTTTTGTCCTTGGATTTATATGCACATGTTGGACCAAAGCACGTTCATGTCTGGGACACAGAACCCATTACCTTCCTGAGCAGTATGAATGCTGGACATTCCCATCTTGTTTGTACTTATGTATAATTGTTTGTACAGATGAGCGAGGCACCTTCAGGTATCTTGAAATTGTACCCAAGGATGAGCCAGACTTGTGAAAGTCCACATTTCTCTTCCTGATATCTTGGCTGATTTCTTTACACTTTCCCATGATGCTACACAAAAAAGAAGTGTGTTTCAGATGTGCATTAAAATACATTCACATCCAAATTTTTTTTTGCTCTTAATCCTGATTATTTATATCTATAATGCCACTGCTTAAAACCGTGGTCAGACGTGATATGATATTACTTCTATAATAATCGTAACATGTTTTGGAGCATGCCAAATATTACCCTCCATTTAAAGTCTGCAAGTTATGTGTTGTTCAACATATTCACACTTGGTCGCTGACCAATGCCACATCTATAAGGCCACTGCCTAAAACCATGGTCATCAGACATTATCCGATATTACTGCTGTAATAATCATGACATTTTTTGGAGCATGCCAAATTTTACCCTCCATTTAAAGTCTGCCAGCTGTGTGTTATTCATGCTATTCACACTTGGTTTATGACCAATACCACATCTATAAGGCCTAAAACCGTGGTCATCAGACGTTATCTGATATTACTGCGGTAATCATGACATTTTTTGGAGCGTGCCAAATATTACCCTCCATTTAAAGTCTGCCAGTTGTGTGTTGTTCATCCTATTCACACTTGGTCGCTGACCAATACCACATTTATAAGGCCACTGCCTAAAACCGTAGTCATCAGACGTTATCCGATATTACTGAGGAGATAATCGTGACATTTTTTGGAGCAAGCTACATATTACCCTCCATTTAAAGTCTGCCAGTTGTGTGTTGTTCATCCTATTCACACTTGATCGCTGACCAATACCACATCTATAAGGCCATTGCCTAAAACCCTGGTCATCAGACGTGATCCGATATTACTGCAGTTATAATCGTGACATTTTTTGGAGCGGGCCAAAAATTACACTCCATTTAAAATGGGCAAAATGCTTGGCAAGGGACAGTGAAGTGGACGTAATGGTGATGGTGCATGCAAAGGCCTATGCCGTGGGCAAGCTGAAATTATGTCTGCTGAGTGAGCACAACAAGCACTCACATCATGGTCACCCTATCTTCCTGTCCCACTTTGTAGGGGGCAGCGGAACCCCACTCTTAAAGCCAGAGCAGTGTGAAAAGGTTGTTGGTTGGATAGCATATAATGCTTCCAGTCACTTTGCCACCACCACCACCGTCTTTCACACTGTCCAGTCTCAGTAGCCATGAGTATGGACTACATATTCCTCACCCTGATCCTCCTTACTCCCACTATGCCGAGTGCCCAGAGACAGCTGATCCCACACTTGAACGCTCAGAAGAGCTGTTTACTTTCCCATTTATAGATTTGGGCCTCTCTCCTGGCCCGTTTCAAGTGGGGCAAGAAGAGATCACATGTAGCTATGCCCAAATATTTGAGCAGCCATGGTTACATAAAGGCGACGGTCGAAAAGTGCAATTACTGTCGCAAGAGGTGGATGATGATGATGAGACACAATTGCCAGCGAGTCAGAAGGAGGCCCAGGGTGCATACGGGGAAGACGAGGTGGGACATTAACACGAGGAAAGTTGCCAGTCCAACTGTTAGGTCTTCCAGAGTCTGGCTCTTTTTTAAAAACTGTCCAGTTAACCCAAAAAAAGGCTATTTGCAAAATCTGCCATGCCAGCATCATCAGGGGCAGCAAAACTACCAGCCTGACCACCACCAGCAAGCTCAGGCACATGACAGCAAAGCACCCGACTAGTAATGTCAGAGTCCAGAAACAGTGTCTAAGGGTGACAATACTGCCTGTACCGCTGTTGTGCGTGCACACCAATCCTCTGTCCATGGTGCAGGCAAAGATGCCTCCCGCCCTGCACCTGTAGTTTGACACTCACAACCACCACCATCAGCAACCACGTGCACATCCTTGTCCCAGGGCTGCATTCATTTGTCCCTGCCCCAGTCCTTTGAACGCAAGCGCAAATATGCAGCCAACCACTCACAGGCCATAGCACTAAACTGCCACATTTCTAAAATGCTTGCACTTTAAATATTGTCTTTTAGGCTCGTGGAGACACAATCTTTCTTCAACCTCATGGTGGCGGCCATCCCTCAGTACTCGGTTTCCAGCTGCCACTATTTCTCCCTGTGTGGTGTCCCTGCCTTACACAAGCACGTGTCCCAGATCATTAGCCGTGCCCTCAACAATGCAGTTACAGGGAAGGTCCACCTAACCACGGACACATGGACAAGTGCTTGTGGCCAGGGACGATACATCTCGCTGATGGCACACTGGGTTAATAGGGGAAGCCGGGACCCAGTCGGACGGAACACATCCTCCTGACGCTAAGGATTGTGGGCCCTGGGTCAATCAGGGTTGCCCCTACATTATAAAGCTCCTGCACCTCCTCCTCCTCTTCAGCCTCCATCTCCGAAATTACCACATCAGTAGGAAGCTGGAAGCACTGCAGTACTGCCTCGGCCAAGTGGCAACAGGTTGTGCTGAAGCTGATATGCTTATGGGACAAACCGCACAACTCTATGGTGTTGTTGACAGCTTTAACAGAGCAGGCAGAACTCTGTCTGTCACCGCTGCACCTACAGCCAGGCATGGTGGTGTGTGACAATGGCCAGAACCTGGTGGTGGCTCTGAAGCTTGGCAACCTCGCACAAGTACCATGCCTGGTCCATGTGCTCAACCTAGTGATTCAGCGGTTTTTCAAAACTTACCCGGATCTGCCGGAGCTGGTTGTCAAAGTACGCCGTCAGTCTGCCCATTTCGGAAAGTCAGCTACAGCTTCCACCACCCTCGCTGTGCTTCAGCAGCGCTTGCAGCTTCCAGCTCATCAACTGGTGTGTGATGTCACCATACAGTAGAACTCAACCTTGCATATGTTGGGGAGGATTTGTGAGCAGCAGAGGGCAGTCGTTGAGTACCAGCTTCAATACGCCTGTCGGTATTCAAGTCAGCCTCCACACATAAGAGCTGATGAGTGGGCATAAATGTCTGACATCTGTGCCATCCTCCAAAACTTTGAGGACTCCATCAAGATGGTGAGCGGCGATGACGTCACCATCCTTCTTCTCTGTCTAATGAAACGCTTGTTGCTCACAATTAAAGAGGAGGCATTGCAGGCGGAGCATGATATGGAGCAAGGAACTATACAGGTTGATGCTACACAGCCTAGCCTCATCTCATCTCAATGCAGGTTGGGTGATAATGAGGAGAAGGAGGAACAGGAGGAGGAACAGGAGCTGGTTTCATGCGCTACAGATGTTACTACCCACACAACATTCATACCGCCTGGTCAGCGTGGATGGCGTGAGGAGAGGGAGAATGAAGAGGTGGAAAGGTGGAGGATGAGGAGGAGGAAAGCATGGACAGTCGTCCTCTTTGTCAGGAAAGGGAAGTCTTGGCTGTTGGCAGTCTGGCTGTTAGAATCTATGTTGTTTTACTATCGGCCATCTTGTTGTGGTTTGCTGGCTTCTAGTCTTTTCCTCTGGTGCTGGGTGTCTTGGTCACGTGATCTCTTCACTCTTTATTACTTAGCACCTGTCTCCCATTCCATGCTGCACATCAGTGTTGTTACGCTTGTGCTCTGGCTAAGTAGCCTTGTTAAGTTCTTTGTGCTTTGGACAATTGATTGCTTGGGACTTCTTGTTCCACCAGTTTTGTTCCCTTTTATCTTCGTTTCTGCAACTAACTTTTCTGTTAGGAGGTCTCCAGTTTTGCTCCCAGTCCTTAGATCTTTTAGGGACCCCTTTTCCCCTTCCTTCATGTCTTCGTTTGAGTTCAGTGCAGGAGTTTAGGTGCGGCTATTCATAATAGGGCACCCACTCCAGCGTAGGGTTAAGCTGAGTCTCCGTGAAGGGACAGCTTTTCCCTCCTATTCCTTAGTTCTAAGTTGCAGTACATAACAGTATGTCCCGCCCTGTTTAAAAAAAAAAAAGTTTTTTTTTTTTTTCTCCTCTCCTCTTCCTGGGTTATCTTCAGTATGTGTACCATCCAGGAGCTTGCTCAATGCTTGAAAGGATTGACTCTGGAGGTTGCCGATCTTCAGCAGTACATGAGTAAATACCCTGCAGAATGCTATGAAGAACTTAAGGTAGGATTACCTGAGTGTTTCTCGGGTAAACAACAGAATTTTTTTTCATTTAAAAACGCTTGTTTGTTGTATTTTCGGCTCAGACCTAAATCTTCTGGGAGTGAACTACAGTGTGTAGGCATTATTATTAGTGATGAGCGAGCACTAAAATGCTTGGGTACTCGTTGCTCGGGTCGAGCACATTGTAATACTCGGGTGCTCGACCCGAGCAACGAGCCCAATGTAAGTCTATGGGAAACTCGAGCATTTTTCAGGCGGCTCCACCCGGCGGTCTGCAGAGGGCCTAAAAATTTCCCAAATCGATGGGAACAGTGCCCAAATGACATGGGAACAGCATGGGGAAGACCCCTGGAAGCATTTCTGACTCCCAAGTCACTGCTGTCAACAACGTTGTCAGAGTATTACGCCACTTTTACGGACTCACAATAAAACATACAAAAACAAAACCAAAATGGATTTTCCTGGGAAATATATTAAGGAACATCCTTTCCAGGGTAATGACTTGTATATATGGCAAAATAAATAACCAAAACCAAAAATACTCCTCCACACATTGGGCTATGTTCACACGTAGTTTTTGATGCGATTTTGCACTTCTGCATTGCTTTCAGCAAAGACAAATGCATACACTGGGAAATGTCATTTTAACATTTTACAACCTTATCTGGCCATGTGGTGTGTGACACATCATCAGACACATGCATACAGTGCTGAAAAGACATGGGACCAGCATGGGGAAGACCTCTGGAACCATTTCTGACTCCCAGGTCACTGCCTAAAAGTGTGCCCATCATAAGTGATTCTTGGCGCATGCGAAGATGCCTCCCGCCATGCACCTGTCGTTGCAGACATCACCGTCCACGTCCTTGTCCCAGTGCAGCATTCAGTTTTCCCTACCCCATTCCTTGGAATGCAAGCGCAAGTATGCAGGCAGCCACCCACCCACAGGCTGCAATACTATACTGCCAAATTTTTGACAGCTGCTTGCACTTGAAATGTGGCCTTTTAGGCTCGTGGAGGCGGAAGCTTTTCATAACCTCATGCCTGCGGCGGCCGGGTGTCCATACTCGGTCCCCAGCCGCCACTGTTTCTCCCGGTGTCGTCTCCGCCTTCCACAAGCATGGGTCCCACAACATTACCAGTGCCCTCCCCAGTGCACTTACTGGGAAGGACCGCCTAACCACAAACACGTGGACAGGTGAATGTGGCCAGGGACGGTATGGAGCCACTCCACAGCTTTTTTTGCTGAGAGTTGTATTTAGCTCGGCGAAAGGTCTGGCATAGAGGGAAACCATATCTATTCTGGGTGTCATTTCTCCGTCACCAGGTTCCGGACATTGACACACACGACCATGCCTGGCTGTATGTTCAGCGGTGAGAGCCACAGATCAGACTGCTGTGTTACAGCTTTCAACAACTCTGCAGCGCTGGGCGGTTTGTCAATTAAGTATTAAGCATGTTATCTTCAGCACAGCCTGTTGCTGCTTGGCCAAGACAGTGCTGCAGTGCTGTCAGCTTGTGACTGATGTGGTCATTTCGGAGATGGAGGAGGAGGTGCATGAGCTGAACAATGTGATTACATTGTTGCTAAATTGGTGACGCTGTTTTTTATACTAAAGAAAGATCCTATTGTTTTGGTTTTTTTTATGTATTTTTTTAAGACAAATGCATTCACCGGGAAATGTCATTTTAACATTTTACAACCTTAGCTGGTAATGTGGTGTGTGACACATCATCAGACACTTCCTGTTTTATTTATGATGGAGGGACTCTGAAAGTCATAAAGCCTATTTTTATAGGGACATCAGACGGCCCTTACTATTCTTAAAAGGCCAGCAGTCGGCCCTAGCTATTGTTAGAGAGCCATCAGCCGGCTATGCTTTGTTGTTCCCATTATTAACAAGTGGGTCTCCTATACTGTTATAGCTTATCCAGTGACTGCAAGGGCTGCCAGAAATTTGGATGCAACCCAATACCCCTTTGAAGAGACATAGAGGAGGGTCTCAGTAAAAAAATGTTCCCATTATAAAGGATCGGGTCTCCTATAAGTGGTAATGCCCATGCTGTGACTGCAAGGGCTGCCAAAATTTGGGAAAAACCCCATTAAGAATTTAAAGACACATAGAGCAGGGCCACAGTAACAAGGTACGACATGTTCCCATTAGAAAGGAGAGGGTCTGCTATACAGTTATAGGGTATGCAATGAGTCCAATGGCTGACAATTTTAGGAAAAAACCCACTAAGAATTTAAAGACACACAGAGCAGGGCCACAGTAACAAGGTACGACTTGTTCCCATTAGAAAGGAGAGAGTCTGCTATACAGTTATAGGGTATGCAGTGAGTCCAGCAGCTGACAATTTTAGGAAAAACCCCACTAAGAATTTAAAGACACATGGAGCAGGGCCACAGTAACAAGTACGACATGTTCCCATTAGAAAAGAGAGAGTCTGCTATACAGTTATAGGGTATGCAGTGAGTCCAACGGCTGACAATTTTAGGAAAAACCCCACTAAGAATTTATAGACACATGGCCCCGGAGCTGGGCTCACTGAGTGACAGGACACCGCTCCTGAGCTCAGCTCCGGGGCCCGCTCGCTGGTGCGGCTCATTATCCCTGGCTCCTCAGCATCAGCGGTCAGAGAATTAAAGCTAGGGACACATAGGACATGTGAGTATAAGGATTTTATTATTTTATTCTTATTTTTACAGGTGGACACTGCGGGAGCAGACACTACTACCCTCATCATTGTCTCCTGCTGGTGCTGATCGCAGCACCGGTAGGAACCATGATGAGGGCAGTGTTCAGCACCCCGCGCATGGGAACAGTGCTAACTGTACAGTGATTCCCAGGCACCGTTCCGTGTGATCTTGATGCTGCTCAGGGGTGGCACATGGTTGCCACATGTGACACACAGGGAAACATGAGACACGGATATCTCTGGTACCGGTTTATACCGAAATATACGGACATGTGAAACCGGCCTAAATCGGCTGCGAAAAATCCTCCGAATAAACAAACTGCTCAATCGTCAGGTGAAATGATCTTTTGGCATGCACACAACATTATCATTCTTGGCACAAGACTTGTGCTGCCGAGAACAATGACAGCCAATGAACAATTGTCTAATACAGATCATTCAGAGTGTATCTGAAGCGCAGTATTCCTGTGTAAATTGTCTATTAACCCCTTAGTGACTGAGACAATTTGGACATTAATGACCAGGCCAAATTTTTGAATTCTGACCAGTGTCACTTCATGTGGTAATAACTCTGGAACGCTTCAATGGATCCCGCTGATTCTGAGACTGTTTTTAGTGACATATTGTATTTCATGATAGTGGTAAAAAATTTTGATACGACAATTTGGTGAAAATGTTGAAAATTTTGCAATTTTCAAACTTCTAATTCCTATGCCTTTAAACCAGAGAGTTATGTCACACAAAATAGTTAATAAATAACATTTCCCATATGTTTACTTTACATCAGCACAATTTTTAAAACATATTTTTTTTTTGTTAGGAAGTTAGAAGGTTTAAATGTTGACCAGTGATTTCTAATTTTTCCAACAAAATTTACAAAACTATTTTTATAGGGACCATATCACATTTGAAGTGACTTTGGGAGGCCGATATGACAGAAAATACCCAAAAGTGACACCATTCTAAAACCTGCACCCCTCCAAGTCCTCAAAACCGCATTCAAGAAGTTTATTAACCCTTCAGGTGCTTCACAGGAACTAAAGCAATGTGGAAGCAAAAATGAAAATTTTTTCATAAAAATTTTACTATAGCCCCAAACTTTTTATTTTCACAAGGGTAACAGGATAAAATGGACCACAAAATTTGTTGTGCAATTTCTACTGAGCATGTTGATTCCCCATATGTGGGGGAAAACTATTGTTTGGGCACACAACAAGGCTTGGAAGGGAAGGAGCACCGTTTTGACTTTTTGAACGCAAAAAAGACTGAATCAAGAGTGGATGCCATGTCACATTTGGAGAGCCCCTGACATGAAAAACAGCAGAAACCCCCACAAGTGACAGCATTTTGGAAACTAGCCCCCTCAAGGAATAACACATTTAGATGTGAGAACAAATTTTTTTTTTTTTTTACAAAAACACTGTTTTAGCACCAAATTTGGACCCAACAATTTGTTCTGCAATTTCTCCCGCATGTGGCAGCATTCTATATGTGGATATACACTACTGTTTGAGCACCCGGCAGGGATCAGATGGGAAGGAGCGCTACTTGGCTTTTAGAACGCAGATTTCTTTTGAATAGATTATGGGCTCCATTAGTTTAGCCCCTGAGGTGCCAAAACAGCAGAACCCCCACCCCCAGGTCACCCCATATTGGAAACTCCACTACCTAAGGAATTCATCTAGGGGTGTAGTGAGATTTTGAACTCATGGATGCCTCACAGAATTTTATAACATTGAGACATGGAAATTTGTTCTCAGTAGCGATCTGGGAGTCAGAGATGCTTCCAGGGGTCTTCTCCATGCTGTTCTCCTTCCATTCAGCACTTTTACCATCCATTTCATCATTTTCAGTGCCCCCCAGACCTCCTTGTAGGGTCTTCTGGAAAAATGCTTTGATTTCTCATTGACGCTCATTATACTCGTTACTTGAAATGAGCATCCAAGCATTAGAAATTGTTTAGGTCGAGTAACGAGCATCTGAGCATTTTAGTGCTCACTCATCTCTAATTTTTACCTGTGGATTTTCAGCATTTTATGCAATGCAATGCAATTCTGACTTTAAACTCTGAATGTCCACAAGAAAATTGACATGTTGAGGATTTCAAACACACACGGCTGGTCAGTTTACGCTATGTAAAAAAAAATTAAACAGTGGACCCCAGGATGGGGGACATTATACAAGGAAGGGGCCTAGGATGGGGGTTATTATACCAGCAAGGAGCCCAGGATGGGGGACATTACACCAGGAAGGGGTTAAGGATCAGGATTATTATACCAAGATGGAGGTCATTATACCAGGAAGGGGCACAGTATACCAGGAAGGGGTCCAGGATGGGAGAAATTATACTAGGAAGGGGCTGGGAATTCTGGGACATGGTTATACAATGGAGGACATTATAACAGGAAAGGGTCCATGATGGTGTCAGGATGGTGTACAATATTACAGTAAGGGGCCCAGTACAGGAGACATTACACCAGGAAGCCCCCATGATGGGGGACATTATACCAGGATGGGTGACATTGTTACACGAAGGTACCAGAATGTGGAACATTATTACAATAAGGGGTCAAGGACAGGGGACATTATACCAGGAAGAGGCTCAGGATGGGGGACATTATTACTGGAAAGGGCTCAGGATGGAGGACATTTTACCAGAAAGAGTACAGGACAGGGGACATTATACAACCCCTGGCAAAAATTATGCTTGGTCTGAAAAAAATTACCCTTACTGAGTACCACATTTTTAATCTTGATTTCTTTTAGTGTTTCTTAAAGCCCTAAAGTTGCCATTTGAAATGACTTTAGTTTTGTGCCATGTCTGTGATCTGCTTTTTTTCAACAACATTAAACAACTGAATGAACATCCTCCGAGCCCGGTGATTCCATAATTTTTTCGAGGGGTTGTAATAGGAAGAGGCAAAGGATGGAGGAAATTATACCAGGAAGAGGTGTAGGTGGAGGTGACGCGCCCCCTGGGCCGTGGGGTACCAGGTGCTGGGCCTATGGATGCCGGTATGGGGGATATCACGGTGGCTGGCCCGGTCCGTGACCCAGTGTGGTCAGTAAAAGGGGGAATATGTATAGGGGATTTGGAAAGTTCTGGAGCCGTCCTCTGGAGCTGGTGTTACGGCAGCAGGGATGGTGTGGCTCTCCACAGGTAGAGCTAGCTCCAGGGCAGCGTGAGGTGTAATGGATGGTGGTGCAGGGAGAGACGGCAGGATGGTCCCGGAGGAAAGAAGGACACTCACACGGGGGTAAGCTTCTGTACCTTTACTGGTGATGTTGCAGGCACGGTCCAGGGTACTCCGGACAAGGGCGCACTTTTGGACTCTCCCTAGTGAGCGGGTATAGGACCTCCTGATCCGTGGCTTTACTCGCTAAGCTTCTGACCTGCCTGGAGCTAGGCCTAGCTTGGTTGCTGTCTCTCTTTTGCACCTGCTGACCTGGTGGTAGGGTCTACTCTTGCAGATCACTCTCCCTGGATGCTGGGGCCTCCGTGACTCCTAGCCCTGGTACTGCAATCAGTATTTGGTGAACCTGGGACCTGTAGTCCTCCAGGGGTTCCGGTGGTTCCTACTGGGTATTGAGGGTCCCTGTAGGCGCGGACCCGGTGTCCGGTATATATCTCGGGGTGAGCCTGGTAAGCTCCTCTGCCCCCTTGGCTACTTCTTCCTTCTCCTCTATCCTTCGGCCACACTCAGGGCCCTCACTAGGCCTTCACACGTGCTGTAGGCCTTGGCTCGCTAAGCACAGCAGCCAGCTTGCTGCCTCTTCGCTGCTCTCTGAGCGTCAGCACGCTCTCTGCTCAACTCTGAGCTCTGTCCCTCTCTGTGTCTGAGAGACTCACTAACTAGACTGAGCTGCCTGGCTCCACCCTCCCTTTATATATCCCTGAAGGACTCCCTCTGGTGGTCTGAGGTGGTAGGGTGGAGGTGTGTGAATGTGTGAGGGCCTCTTGTGGAGAAGTCCATCCATGCACCCTTCTGGGTTCTGTGGCACCAGTGCACAGCAGGGCGCCACAGAGGGACATTATTACAGGATGGTGGTCAAGATGGGGGACAATATTAAAGAAAGCGGCCAGGATGGGGAATATTGCAAAATCATTGCAAAATGAGCAGAAATGCAGACATGTATTGCACACTTAGGTATAGTTGTGAGAAGAACCAAATTTGTTTATATTATGTGATGTATTGGAATTTATGAATGTGTCTATCATAATGCAATGGCAATCTGAACTGTGGGTACAGTATAGAAAGTATAGAGTAGTAAAGGCACAGACAAGTGATGCGAACAAAGGATGATTATTTCCTCCATCAACAGATGACTTATGAAATAATAATAATAATAATGAAACAATTTATATAACATAACCATTATATCCCTAAATGTATTACACTGTAGTAAAACAAATAACCTTTCCTAAGGCTAGGGTCAAACAAGCATATATGTCTCATCCAAGGGAATTGGGTCGATTAGACAAATCACACTCTGATAAAACTCTAATTAGAGTTTTATCAGAGCATGATCATAGTGTGTTCCGATTCTGTTGGATGAGAAGATGGAGAACAAAATTTCTCCATCTTCTCCATTATGTCAGTCCATGAAAATCGGACTGCACTCAAATGTAATCTGAGTGCAGTCCAATATTTTCCTTCGACTCATAGACTTGCATTGCCAAGTGCGCTCCGAATTTTGGATCAAACTAGTACATGCTGCAATTGTTTTCCTCGGACCAGCTCTGTCTGAGAAAAAAATCTGACATTTGCACAGCCCTATACAATAATAATGATCTAAGTGCGATCCTATGTTTTGTTGGATCACACTAGGACTGATAATACGGTTGTCTGCTCAAGCCCTTAGAATAGGTCATCAATGTAAGAGTGATTGGGGTCTGACACACAGAAGCCCCACACAGGGCCAATTGTAGCTTTTCTGCAATCTAAAGGTCCGTTTACATGAACTGGCCAGTGGCACTATATGACCGCTGATCAATAAACTAAGTATCAATGGTTGTTTCAGTGGCAGTTTATGCAGGCAGACCAAAGCAAACGATGAAAACTGAGTGATCGATCATAGTTCTCGGCAGTGTGAGACCTGTTTATCCAGGACGATGCCAAGCTGAGAATGATGATCTTTTGTTTTGCACAAAATATAATTTCCCCCGATGAATGAGTGTTTTACTGATTTATGGAATGATTGGCAGCCTGATTACACGTCAAGATAACAGTGAAACCAGCGTTTTGAACAATGCTTGCTCCTTACTAAGTGGTTTGTCCCTCACTTAGGGGCATCTCCATTTAGAGTGTGATTGATTCTTATAATTGTTATTATTGTTTTTGCCGTTTTCATTTAAGGTATTTATTTCTATCATAATTCTGGATGATTACATCGATATGAAATGTTTTGCTGTAGTTTAATCATGGTTCTTTGAATTTCCCCATCATGTCTGGTGTAAGTAGTGACATTTGTTGTCCTATATTGCAGCCCTGTCTGCCTGTGAGATGGAAGCTGAGAGGAAGCTGCAGACGTGTCAGTTCTAAGCGCACACAGCTCTGCAGTGAGATCAGGAGAGCAGAGAGCGGCCATCACACATCACACTGGGAACTCCCCTTCATGTGAGATAAGGAGGCAGAGTTATCTTCCAGGCAGCGTCGTCCCCAGAGCCAGGAAGAGGTCATTTACATAAAGTGATAAAAGATGATTTATCAGCAACAAGGCATCAGATATGAGGCATACAGGCATCACTCTCCTCTGCAGTCCATAACCTATATGCCCATATTAATAGTTTACAGCAGGCCAGAATTGCTAATCTGGCGCACCGGGCATTTTCCCAGTGGTCCACGGATGTGTGCATTGTAGTAGGCCACGGGGCCCGCTGATCCGGCCACCGGCCTGCTGATCCGGCCACCGACCCGCTTTTCTGGCCGCTGGCCCCTTAAATCTGGAGGCACAGCCGGGATTGGGGCGCTCTGCGCCTGCACGCAGGGTTCACTATTTGAACCGCTGCATGCGTCACATATAAGAACACATCAGCGTTCTCTGTGGGAGGAGAGCGCGATCCTCTCTCCCGCCTTTACAACACCGGCTGCAGCTGTTGGTGCAGCGCAGCCCGGTGCCGTACCGAATCAGGAAGCGGATCTCTGCAGCTCTGCTCCTACCTGGGTGAGTACAGTGGCATGATGATGTATGCTGTTGTTTAGCCAGTAAAAAACATGTTTCTGGTACCCAGGGGTGGGGGGTGGGGGATGACCTCTGGGGCTGGGGGCTTACATATGGGGCTAGGGGCTGACCTCTGGGGCTGGGGGATTACTTATGGGTTTGGGAGCTGACCTCTGAGGCTGGGGGCTTACTTATGGGGCTAGGGGCTGACCTCTGGGGCTGGGGGATTACTTATGGGGCTGGAGGCTTACTTATGGGGCTGGGGGCTGACTACTAACTTCCGGGGCTGACTGATGTGTTTATGGATCTGTGATACATATTCAGCAGTTGCTGTGTGTCCTATGTGATGTATATGTGTCTCCTGTGATGTGTGTTTCATAATATAGTATAATGTGGTCTTAATTATAATGTAAAGTTGGGTATATACATTACAGACCAAAAGTTTGGACACACCTTCTCATTTAAAGATCTTTCTGTATTTTCATGACTATGAAAATTGTACATTCACACTGAAGACATCAAAACTATGAATTAACACATGTGGAATTATATACTTAACAAAAAAGTGTGAAACAACTGAAAATATGTCTTATATTCTAGGTCCTTCAAAGTAGCCACCTTTTGCTTTGATGACTGCTTTGCACACTCTTGTCATTCTCTTGATGAGCTTCAAGAGGTAGTCACCGGAAATGGTTTTCACTTCACAGGTGTGCCCTGTCAGGTTTAATAAGTGGGATTCTTGCCTTATAAATGGGATTGGGACCATCAGTTGTGTTGTGCAGAAGTCTGGTGGATATGTGTCACCCTGGCCTGGATGCCACAAGTGTAATTAAAGCTGTGTCTGAGAGCAAGGGGGAGGTTCTTTAGTCAGGGGAACATTAGCATGCAGTACCTCCTGTCTCAGGCCAGTAGGGGGAGCAGGCTGCCCCTATAAAAGCTGTTACTGGGGGCAGGGTTAGAGAGAACTGGATGGCCTGTCTCAGCACTGAGACTTGTCCCAGAGCAGAGCAGGGACAGAAAGTTGTATTGCACCTAAGAGGAAGTGTGGCAGGAGGAGAGCCACAAGCCAGAGACAAGAGGCGAAGAGAGCCTGTCTTGGCAGATAAAAGACTTACTTTACCAGACTTTGGTGTCTGAGGCTGGGAGGATTCTACATCCTCCAGCAGATAACCAGTCCGCAAGGGACTGTATATTCCTTGGCCTAAGAAGCCTGGAGGCCCTGCCACAACCGAAGGGACCAGTAAAGCCGTACAAGGCTGGGAGCAGAAAGGAACCCACGTCGCAGGCCAAACAGGTGATAATACACGGAAAGCTCGGAAACGTGGGCTGTTACCCTATAACGAGGAGATAGCCAGAAGGAGCGCAGAAAGCACGGTAGGCCTACACCCTCACCCTGACCAGGGCCAATTTCCCCGTTGCTCTCAGACATCCAGGTCCCCTCCTAGCTGGGACTGTTTATGAGTCAGTTTACCTGTTTCAGTAAAGACCCTGGACTGCAACCAATTGTCTGTGTGCTCCTTCGCGCCTCCAGCACTACCAGTACTGGGACTCTCACCACCATCACTCCCACCATCCACTACACTGCCCTGGGCCGCACTCTTCCCGTGGGGAGTCACACCATCCCAGCTGCACACATCATCAGCCCCAGCGGTCTGCCTTGCAGCGGCGGTTCCTAATGACCGCAAATCCACGGGTGGCGTAGTCGGACATAATCAACAACACATAACGGACTACCACTGGCCTGACCACCCTGAGCCACGGAACCGGGTTGCCACTACTACTCCCATCGTTCCCCCTATTGCCCGGATCCGAGTGCCCCACGGCCCAGGGGGCAAGTCAGATACACAGCTGATAGTCCTACTGAATAGACTGTTAGAATTTGTATTATGGCAAGAAAAAAGCAGCTAAGTAAAGAAAAACGAGTGGCCATCATTACTTTAAGAAATGAAGGTCAGTCAGTCCGAAAAATTGGGAAAACTTTGAAAGTGTCCCCAAGTGCAGTTGCAAAAAACATCAAGCGCTACAAAGAAACTGGTTCATATGAGGACCACCCCAGGAAAGGAAGACCAAGAGTCACCTCTGCTTCTGAGGATAAGTTTATCCGAGTCACCAGCCTCAGAAATCGCAGGTTAACAGCAGCTCAGATTAGAGACCAGTTCAATGCCACACAGAGTTCTAGCAGCAGACACATCTCTTCAACAACTGTTAAGAGGAGACTTTGTGCAGCAGGCCTTCATGGTAAAATAGCTGCTAGGAAACCACTGCTAATGACAGGCAACAAGCAGAATAGACTTGTTTGGGCTAAAGAACACAAGGAATGGACATTAGACCAGTGGAAATATGTGCTTTGGTCTGATGAGTCCAAATTTGAGATCTTTGGTTCCAACCACCGTGTCTTTGTGCGACGCAGAAAAGGTGAACGGATGGACTCTACATGCCTGGTTCCCATCGTGAAGCATGGAGGAGGAGGTGTGATGGTGTGGGGGTGCTTTGCTGGTGACACTGTTGGGGATTTATTCAAAATTGAAGGCATACTGAACCAGCATGGCTACCACAGCATCTTGCAGCGGCATGCTATTCCATCCGGTTTGCGTTTAGTTGGACCATCATTTATTTTTCAACAGGGCAATGACCCCAACACACCTCCAGGCTGTGTAAGGGCTATTTGACCAAGAAAGAGAGTGATGGGGGGCTACGCCAGATGACCTGGCCTCCACAGTCACCAGACCTGAACCCAATCGAGATGGTTTGGGGTGAGCTGGACCGCAGAGTGAAGGCAAAAGGGCCAACAAGTGCTAAGCATCTCTGGGAACTCCTTCAAGATTGTTGGAAGACCATTTCCGGTGACTTCCTCTTGAAGCTCATCAAGAGAATGCCAAGAGTGTGCAAAGCAGACATCAAAGCAAAAGATGGCTACTTTGAAGAACCTAGAATATAAAACATATTTTCAGTTGTTTCACACTTTTTTGTTAAGTATATAATTCCACATGTGTTAATTCATAGTTTTGATGCCTTCAGTGTGAATGTACAATTTTCATAGTCATGAAAATACAGAAAAATCTTTAAATGAGGTGTGTCCAAACTTTTGGTCTGTACTGTATAGTGTAGAGATGTTTATATAGTATGGTGCTGTGTACATAGTGTAGTATATAGTTTGGAATCCACACTATATACACTGGCACATCCCTACACTATATAATATATATAGTATATAAACAGCTCGACTCTATATTCTTTTGCACAGTATATAGTGTGGAGCTGGGTATATAATTGATTGTAGAATATATTGTGGAGCTGTGTATGATTTGTATACTTCCCCTGCCCTGTATACATGGTGTCATTCTCAGTATCTGCTCTTATTATGTTTGCGTGTGTGTGTACATACATACACGCATAATATAATAATATATATATCTCAACAATCTGATTAATTGTCAAAAAAATGGAGGACTCTTCTTTATTAGCCCATGTGGTTATGTTTCGGATTCATGTTCTGTTATGGAACTGAATTGTCGTCATAGAGGCTGGCATCTGCAGGGTACAAATGTATATATACAATGCACAGTACCACTCATCCTGTCCTGTATATATACAATGCACAGTACCACTCCTCCTGTCCTGTATATATACACTGCACAGTACCACTCCTCCTGTCCTGTATATATACACTGCACAGCACCACTCCTCCTGTCCTGTATATATACACTGCACAGTACCACTCCTCCTGTCCTGTATATATACACTGCACAGCACCACTCCTCCTGTCCTGTATATATACACTGCACAGTACCACTCCTCCTGTCCTGTATATATACACTGCACAGTACCACTCCTCCTGTCCTGTACATATACACTGCACAGTACCACTTCTCCTGTCCTGTATATATACACTGCACAGTACTACTTCTCCTGTCCTGTATATATACACTGCACAGTACCACTCCTCCTGTCCTGTACATATACACTGCACAGTACCACTCCTCCTGTCCTGTATATATACACTGCACAGTACCACTCCTCCTGTCCTGTATATATACAGTGCACAGTACCACTCCTCCTGTCCTGTATATATACACTGCACAGCACCACTCCTCCTGTCCTGTATATATACACTGCACAGTACCACTCCTCCTGTCCTGTACATATACACTGCACAGTACCACTCCTCCTGTCCTGTATATATACACAGCACAGCACCACTCCTCCTGTCCTGTATATATACACTGCACAGTACCACTCCTCCTGTCCTGTATATATACACTGCACAGTACTACTCCTCCTGTCCTCTATATATACACTGCACAGTACCGCTCCTCCTGTCCTGTATATATACACTGCACAGCACCACTCCTCCTGTCCTGTATATATACACTGCACAGTACCACTCCTCCTGTCCTGTATATATACACTGCACAGTACTACTCCTCCTGTCCTCTATATATACACTGCACAGTACCGCTCCTCCTGTCCTGTATATATACACTGCACAGCACCACTCCTCCTGTCATGTATATATACACTGCACAGTACCACTTCTCCTGTCCTGTATATATACAATGCACAGTACCACTTCTCATGTCCTGTATATATACAATGCACAGTACCACTCCTCCTGTCCTGTATATATACACTGCACAGCACCACTCCTCCTGTCCTGTATATATACACTGCACAGCACCACTCCTCCTGTCCTGTATATATATGACGCGCCCCTGGGCCTGTGTCGCGCTGCGTTGCGCACGCGGGAGCTTACCCGGAGCCGGATCTCTTGAGGGTTGTAGTCTCGTGGCGGTGACCCGGTCCGTGCCCAGGGAGTCAAACTGAGCGGCGATGTAACAGCGGTAGATGCAGGACGACTACGCCACCCGTTGAATGCAGCTATGGAGCTGCCGCTGCAGGACAGTCCGCTGAGGCCGGTGGATGGATGGTGCAGCGTAGATGGTATAACCCCCAACGGGAGGGGTATGGCCTCAGGGCAGCAGATGTGGATGATGGGGGTAGCAGGAACCACTCAGAGACGGTGCGGTGTAATTCAGGGTCTTTACTGGTAACAACGATAGACCCTCCCGGAGTACTTGCTAGTGAACGGGGCCTGGTCAGTCCTTGAGCAGATGGGATCTCCCCTGGCCAGGCGGAGTTGTAGGCCTCCCAAACTGACTGTACTCTTCTGGCTACCTTGCTAGAAGCGGATATAAGTAGCCCACGTCCCTGAGTGTACCGTGTGGTGCTCACCCGTATGGCCGGTGACTCGGGGCCTTCTAATGGCTTCCGCTCCACGATGGCGGTGCTGGTCCCAGGCGTGTGACCGTGCCTTCGGGTTTCTGGGCCTGAGGACCTGAAATCCCCTGCCGGTCGGCTTCTGCTGCTGGGTAAGAGTTAGTCCCCACAGCCTCGGACGCCGGGTCCGGTAAGAAAGCTTCTCAGTCAGGGCGAGCTCTGCAGCTGCCAGCCCCTGACTCATAGTAATATTGCTCCCAATGAGCTTCTGCTGTTTCTTCCTATGCTGCTTCTCTGTCTCTACTCTCCTTGACTGACTAACCCTGCCTCAGCCCAGGGTTTATACAGGGGAAGTTCTTCCCCTCCCAAGACTGGGCAGGAGGTGTGGCATGCACAGGATCCCTGACCAAAGGACCTCCCACCTGCTCTCAGACATAACATTACATTACTGTGGAAAACCAGACCCCTGGGGTGCCACATTCCCCCCTAGTGAAATTTAGTACTCCGGGACTAAACATATTTTAGAAAAACATAACAAGATATAACAACAATAACAGTACAATAAGAAGAAACACATAAAGGTGGTCACGGCATGTCCGTAACCGGGTGCAGTCTTTGAAGAAAAGCAAGGTGTCCGTTTCACCAAAACAGGGAGACGTAACCAGGTAGGGGTCTGTCCTACCCCGAGTCCTTAACAGTCTCTAGTCCATCCTGGGTTACGCTCCAACTATGTACAAGGATTCCCGGTAAATCCACCAAGGATTCCTAAAAATAACTGGAAACACAAAATTATACACAAGCACCAATACACAGATAAACATAAATAAAACAATTTATACACTTCAAATCCTCCAGCGTGCGGGTAACTGGCCTCTAGTGGCCCTAGTGGACCTACGGAGCTGACTGTCTGGCCCTGAACTACAGGGTGTAGGAGCTGTCAAGGGTAAACTGGGCAGCTGTCTACCGGCTCTTTGTCTCACTAGGGGTACGGCAGGCTCACTATAAGCAGAGGGTTGATCCTCCTGTTCTGCTTGTGTGGAGTCTTCTGCCTCCTGGACCGGCTGTTCTTCCAGCTCTACCTGTTGCTCCGTAGGTGCTTGGGATGCTGGTTGGAGGAAGGTGAGTACGGGTACCACAACTGCACCATTGACTTGAGTCCAAGACCGAGGGAAGTCTCCGAGCACAGTACTAACCATATCTTCCCTTTCCTCTACGGGTCGAGGGTCTTCTTGTTCCTCTTCAGGGTTCCTCAGTTGTTCGGGACACTTCTTCAGGTGGTCCCGGGATACAATGGCTGTGGTTTCCCCTCCGTCTTTACTGATGGTACAAACCTTCGGGTTCTCGTGGCTTGAGGGCAGTACGGTGTACGGGTCCTTCTCCCACTGGTCATCCAACTTGTGGAGCCGTCTCTTCCTCTTCAAGACCTGCTCTCCGGGTACCAGGGGAACAGCGGGAGCATACTGGTTGTAAGTTTTCTCTCGTCTTTCCCTAGCCTGACAGAGACTTCGCTCCACGCTCTCCTGTACTCTCCGGTACTGCTGCTGCCTCTCTGTGTCCCAGTCTGTTTCTGGTGAAGTGTCCTCGGGTGTCAGGACTCCCATTTCCAGGTCAACAGGTAACTTACCAGGTTTTGCCCTCATTAGGTAAGCCGGGGTACAGTTGGTGGAACCTACCGGGATGTGGTTGTATAGGTCCACCAGATCGGGCAACTTCTCAGGCCACAGACTGCGTTCTTCCAGGGGCAACGTTTTTAGAAGATCCATTACCACCTGGTTCATTTTCTCACAAAGTCCATTAGTTTGCGGATGGTAGGGTGTCGTCCTTATCTTCCGGCAGCCATACAGATTGCAGAATTCCTGGAAGACCTCCGCTTCAAAGGCAGGTCCCTGGTCCGTCAGCACTTGGTCCGGGTACCCGTGTGGACGGCAAAAGTGCTGCTGGAAGGCTCTAGCTGCTGTTTGAGCCATTAAGTCCTTGACGGGGACGACAACCAGAAACCGGGAGTAATGATCCACGATGGTTAACGCGTAGACGTAGCCACTTCTGCTTGGGGTCAGTTTTACATGATCCAAGGCTACCAGTTCCAACGGTTGCCGGGTGACGATGGACTGCAGGGGAGTCTTCTGGCTGGCACGGTCCTTCCTTCTCAGGTTGCACGGGCCACAGTCTCTGCACCACTTCTCGATGGTTCCCCTCATGCCTACCCAGTGGAACCGCTCGCGCAGCAGGAACTCCAGCTTCTTCCACCCGAAGTGTCCAGCTCCGTCGTGGTATGCCTCCATCACCATGGCTGCGTCTCTTCGTGGCACCACTACTTGCCAGAGTAATTCATGCGTCCGGGAGTTAACCATTCTGCGGCACAACTTCCCTTTGTAAAGGAACAGTCGACTCTTCTCTGCCCATAGTTGTTTGGCTTCCTCCGGAGCGTCTGGTTCAAGGCGAGCCTCCGGCCGAGTCAGCATCTCCTTCACCAGTCGGACGGCAGGGTCGCTGTCTTGCGTTTCCGCCCAGTTGTAGTGGGGTAAGGGGTTCAACGTAGCAGCCTGCTTACTCCTTACCCGGTGGGAATACTGGATAGTCCCATGACGGTGGAATGCAGGGAGTTCAACTTCTTCCAGTCCCTCCGGATCTTCTCCTCCGTCCGGCAGGTTGGGCATCCTGGACAGGGCGTCCGCGTTGGTATTGGAGCGTCCTGCCCGGTATTTGATTGTGAACTCGTAGTTGGACAGACGGGCCATCCACCTCTGCTCCAGGGCACCGAGTCTTGCCGTGTCCAGGTGTGTCAACGGGTTGTTATCCGTGTACACGGTGAACCGAGAAGAAGCGAGGTAATGCTTAAAGCGCTCGGTGACTGCCCATACTACGGCCAGGAACTCTAACTTAAATGAGCTGTAATTCTCGGGGTTCCTTTCGGTGGGTCGCAGTTTTCGGCTGGCGTAGGCGATTACTCGTTCCTTCCCCTGCTGGATCTGAATAGAATCATAGAATCATAGAATGGTAGAGTTGGAAGGGACCTCCTGGGTCATCTGGTCCAACCCCCTGCTCAAAGCAGGATTCACTAAATCATCTCAGACAGATGTCTGTCCAGCCTCTGTTTGAAGACGTCCATTGAAGGGGAACTCACCACCTCTCGTGGCAGCCTGTTCCACTCATTAATCACCCTAACTGTCAAAAAGTTTTTTCTAATATCTAATCTGTGTCTCCTCCCATTTAGTTTCATCCCATTGCTTCTAGTCTTTCCTTGTGCAAATGAGAATAAAGATGATCCTTCTACAATGTGACAGCCCTTGACATATTTGTAGACAGCTATTAAGTCTCCTCTCAGTCTTCTTTTTTGCAAGCTAAACATTCCCAAATCCTGCAACCGTTCCTCATAGGACATGGTTTGCAGACCAGTCACCATTCTGGTCGCTCTTCTCTGAATAGAACAGAATCTTAATAGAATAATCTGAATAGAATAGAATCTTCTCTGGGACAGTACGGCTCCTAGCCCGATGTTACTGGCGTCGGTGTAGAGGATAAAGGGCTGGCTATAATCCGGGTACGCCAGGATTTCGTCCCCCGTGAGGGCCATCTTCAGCTGGCGGAAGGACTCTTCTTCCAGCTCCTCCCATTTGAAGGGCGGCTTCTGGTTCTTGGCCTTCCGGGACTGGCCTATCAGGAGGTCCTGCATAGGTGCTGCCTTTTTGGTGAAACCGGGAATAAACCTTCGGTAGTAGCCTACCAACCCGAGGAACTGCCGCACTTCTTTTACGCTGGAGGGGCTTGGCCATTCCTTAATTGCGGTGATCTTATCAGGGTCGGGAGCCACTCCGTCAGCGCTCACCACGTGTCCCAGGTACTGCACCTTTGGTTTCAGGAGGTGACACTTGGAGGGTTTCACCTTTAGGCCGTAACTTGCCAGAGCTTCGAACACTTCCGCCAGGTGTTTCAGGTGGTCCTCATACGTCTTGGAATATACGATGACATCGTCCAGGTACAACAGGACCGTCTCGAAGTTTCTGTGGCCCAGACAACACTCCATTAGTCGTTGGAAGGTTCCCGGTGCGTTGCAGAGTCCGAACGGCATGCAGGTGAACTCGCTAAGTCCCATCGGGGTGGTGAAGGCGGTCTTCTCCCGGTCCGCCTCTGCTACAGGAACCTGCCAGTACCCGCTAGTGAGATCCAAGGTAGAGAAGAAGTTAGCAGATCTTAAAGCAGCCAATGACTCCTCTATCCTTGGTAAGGGGTACGCATCCTTGTGTGTGATACGATTGATTTTCCGGTAATCTACACACATCCTCATGGTGTTGTCTTTCTTTCGGACTAAGACTAGTGGAGCTGCCCAGGGGCTACAGCTATCCCTGATCACCCCAGCCTCCTTCATGTCTCTAAGCATCCCCTTGGCGTGTTGGTAGTGGGCAGGGGGTACGGGTCGATACCTCTCTTTTATAGGAGGATGGTCTCCCGTGGGGATGTGGTGTTCTACCCCCTTGACTCGCCCGAAGTCTAACGGGTGTTTACTGAACACTCTCTCGTACTCCTGAACCACCCGATAGACTCCTTGTTTCTGGTGTGCGGGAGTGGAGTCAGTACCCAGATGTAGTTGCTGACACCAGTCCTCCATGTTTTTCTTAGAGCCGTTACCTTCCTCCGGGTGAGATGGAGGCAAGGGTTCCACAGATTGTATAGAATTTTGGTTAATGGTATATAATTTGGCTAGCGTGGCATACCGGGGCAGGTACACTTCCCTCTCCCCGATATTTATTATGCGAACGGGCACCCTCCCATGGCGTACATCAACCACCCCCCGTGCTGTCAAAATGGTGGGCCTACTGTCCGAGTAAACTGGTTCTACCATTGCCTGGTAATCTCTACCTCTCAGACCAATAGCTGCCCGGCACCAAATCATCATTTCACTTTTTGGGGGCATGGCAATAGGAAAAGGGTCACACATTCTTACGCTACCAATCTCACCGCCGGAGAGTTCCACCTGTTGCCGTCGCATCAGTGCCCGGATCTCTTTCTGGAGCACCCGCTGCTCGCCGGAGCTGGCGTTCTTGGCAACCTGCTGTAAAAGGAAAATCACCTCTGCAAGACAATTTTCAATTACATTAGTTCCTAGAGTTATTTTTGGGTGACTCTCATGTTTGTCAATATCTACAATGATCAGTCCCTGTGCTGCCAGTTCGACTCTACCGATTTTGATGGTCACCTCTTTAAATCTGATCTGTGGCACGGGCTGGCCATTGCTGGCGATGATACTCAAGTCGTCGTCAGGGTAGCGGGTAATATCCGAGTCATTCCAGTACTGCTTAAAGAGCACGTACGGGATGGTGGTGACCTGTGACCCGGTGTCCAGTAGGGCACTCATGGGAATGCCATCCAGTACCACAGGCAAGACTGGACGTCCTCCCACATATCTGTCGCGCCAGTTCGATGGGCCTGGTGATCTTTTTCCTGGGGGTTGGCCCTCTACCCCAGGTTGTGCCCGTTTAAAGAACAGTACCTTGCCATATGTCCAGGTTGATTGCAGCGGCGGCAGATGGGTCGTCCGTCCTCGCTGTATCGGTCACTGGGTCTTCCTCTGGCCGGTGGGGTCCTCCTTGGTCGACGCCACGGGATGTCCTCCGGTCCGGATGCCAGCTGGATCTTCCCTGGGGTGGAAGCCTGTAAAGACTGCACAGTTCGGGTTAGCGCAGCAACGCTCTTAGCTAGCTCTTGGACCTGATGGTGTAGGTCTGGAGCCGGGTCATTGTCCAAAGCCTGCGCATCAGCTCCCACAGGCCCTGCCGACAAGGGCGCCGCCTCCTGGTGGTAAGTGATAGCAGGGCGCTTGTGGGTCACAACGCCACCCGGTGCCGGTTCTCGGAGCACCCGGATGGCTCTGTCCTTGAACTGTGCAAAGCCCAGATGGGGATCCTGTAAGGCCATTGCCCGCAACTGGGTTCGGTGGGTATTACAATACAGTCCCTCTATAAACTGTTCGGTCAACAGCCTGTCCTCGTTTCCCACTCCATCAGGGTCGGTCTGCTTAAAGGCCCTCAGGGCCTCTTGTAGGTTTAGTGCATAGTCCCTTATACTCTCATGCGCTCGCTGCTTGCACCCGTAGAATCTAAGCTTAATCTCGGCTGAGGTGCGGGTATCAAAGGTGTCCTTCAGCCGGGTTAGTATCCCTGCGACAGTCTTCCTCCCAGGTGGCCAGGATTTTACTTCCCTTTTGGCTGCCCCGGTTAGTTGGGCCACCAGGATGCTCACTTTTTGCTCTTCTGTGAGGGGGTACACCTGGAAGAGGCTATCCAGCTTTTCTCTAAAGTCATGCAGGGTATGTGACTCCCCTGAGTACTGGGGTAGCCAAGCTGCTCCCGGGATATAGGGCATGGTGAAGGGCATAACTGCAGCAGCGGTAGCGCTGGCGGGGGTTGAGGCAGTGAAGCTCTCCTCCGTATCCGACATCTTCCTCCCCCCTAGTGGACCGTGGCCTACCTTGCGATGATCCTGTTCCGTAGGCCGCGGCTCCGCAGTGGATCGTCAGGGTTGAGGACCTTCCGTCGCGCTCCTGTGACGTCGGCGTCTGCTGGGCTCCTTCCAGGACCTTACGCAACGTCCGGACGTGGGGCGGGGCTTCAGTTCTCGCGCACTTTCGGAGTCCACGCCCATCTTCTTCCCGCGCGGCGTCCTCAAGATGGCGTCCAATGGCGGGAAAACTCCACGGATGGCGGGAAGAAGGCAGAAGATGGCGCCGGATGGCGGGAAACTTCACCGATGGCGGGAAGAAGGCTGAAGATGGCGCCGGATGGCGGGAATCTTCACCACAGGTAAGTTTGAAAAGTCTCTTTTTCAGGCACGCAGTACCCGGTGGTTGCGGGCACGAAATCCTGCCGACTACGCCAAAGTTGACGCGCCCCTGGGCCTGTGTCGCGCTGCGTTGCGCACGTGGGAGCTTACCCGGAGCCGGATCTCTTGAGGGTTGTAGTCTCGTGGCGGTGACCCGGTCCGTGCCCAGGGAGTCAAACTGAGCGGCGATGTAACAGCGGTAGATGCAGGACGACTACGCCACCCGTTGAATGCAGCTATGGAGCTGCCGCTGCAGGACAGTCCGCTGAGGCCGGTGGATGGATGGTGCAGCGTAGATGGTATAACCCCCAACGGGAGGGGTATGGCCTCAGGGCAGCAGATGTGGATGATGGGGGTAGCAGGAACCACTCAGAGACGGTGCGGTGTAATTCAGGGTCTTTACTGGTAACAACGATAGACCCTCCCGGAGTACTTGCTAGTGAACGGGGCCTGGTCAGTCCTTGAGCAGATGGGATCTCCCCTGGCCAGGCGGAGTTGTAGGCCTCCCAAACTGACTGTACTCTTCTGGCTACCTTGCTAGAAGCGGATATAAGTAGCCCACGTCCCTGAGTGTACCGTGTGGTGCTCACCCGTATGGCCGGTGACTCGAGGCCTTCTAATGGCTTCCGCTCCACGATGGCGGTGCTGGTCCCAGGCGTGTGACCGTGCCTTCGGGTTTCTGGGCCTGAGGACCTGAAATCCCCTGCCGGTCGGCTTCTGCTGCTGGGTAAGAGTTAGTCCCCACAGCCTCGGACGCCGGGTCCGGTAAGAAAGCTTCTCAGTCAGGGCGAGCTCTGCAGCTGCCAGCCCCTGACTCGTAGTAATATTGCTCCCAATGAGCTTCTGCTGTTTCTTCCTATGCTGCTTCTCTGTCTCTACTCTCCTTGACTGACTAACCCTGCCTCAGCCCAGGGTTTATACAGGGGAAGTTCTTCCCCTCCCAAGACTGGGCAGGAGGTGTGGCATGCACAGGATCCCTGACCAAAGGACCTCCCACCTTCTCTCAGACATAACATTACATTACTGTGGAAAACCAGACCCCTGGGGTGCCACATATACACTGCACAGTACCAGTCCTCCTGTCCTGTACATATACACTGCACAGTACCGCTCCTCCTGTCCTGTATATATACACTGCACAGCACCACTCCTCCTGTCATGTATATATACACTGCACAGTACCACTTCTCCTGTCCTGTATATATACACTGCACAGCACCACTCCTCCTGTCCTGTATATATACACTGCACAGCACCATTTCTCCTGTCCTGTATATATACACTGCACAGTACCACTTCTCCTGTCCTGTATATATACACTGCACAGTACCACTCCTCCTGTCCTGTACATATACACTGCACAGTACCACTCCTCCTGTCCTGTATATATACAGTGCACAGTACCACTCCTCCTGTCCTGTATATATACACTGCACAGCACCACTCCTCCTGTCCTGTATATACACTGCACAGTACCACTCCTCCTGTCCTGTATATATACACTGCACAGCACCACTCCTCCTGTCCTGTATATATACACTGCACAGCACCACTCCTCCTGTCCTGTATATATACACTGCACAGCACCACTCCTCCTGTCCTGTATATATACACTGCACAGTACCACTCCTCCTGTCCTGTATATATACACTGCACAGCACCACTCCTCCTGTCCTGTATATATACACTGCACAGCACCACTCCTCCTGTCCTGTATATATACACTGCACAGCACCACTCCTCCTGTCCTGTATATATACACTGCACAGCACCACTCCTCCTGTCCTGTATATATACACTGCACAGCACCACTCCTCCTGTCCTGTATATATACACAGCACAGCACCACTCCTCCTGTCCTGTGCATATACACTGCACAGCACCACTTCTCCTGTCCTGTATATATACACTGCAGGTCTTTTTTTTATTGATAGAATAAGTACAGTACATGTCAGAACAATAATACATTACAGGACACCAAACATATGAACAAAACAAGACGACAAATCACAGAAAATAGAAACAAAATAAATCCCCCCAGGAATATATACATATACAAGAAATAAATATTATAAAACCTATAAAACCTCCGGCCCAGCTTCATTCATACTACTATATACAATCCCACACAACGCTCACACTGTCCTATATACATATAAAACACCGTCCTATATACAAGATTATATACAATAAAACGCTAGAAACACAAAACACTAAACCTAATATAACGTATATACAACCGGAAACTAACACTAACCTACTGGTCCCACTGCCTGACCTTACAGTCACACCCTTACCGCACCTCATTCACACCACAGAAAACCAAAAATAACAATATATACAATAGTGACATGAACAATTTTAAACCTTTTTTTGTTTTGTATATTTTTTTTTTTTGTATTTTTTTTTTTATATTTTTTTTGTAATTTTTTAATATATATATAAAACACACACCTACACTAACTATCCCGCCACCCCTGATCCAGCTCTGGCCACAAAGTTCAGGATTACTCCGAGCTAGGATCAGACCCCAAAGTTTTTCCCCAGGCGGGGCCTGGACCAGGCCAGATCAGTCCTCTTATCACCGCTGATGAAGAACTTCCCCAAATCCCCCACCCAACCTAACTAAAACCCCCTATTATACATTATATACAATATATACAGAACACAACCTACACACTCACCATCCAAGGCTCAAGTTCGATGCCGGCAAACCTTCTATTCAGGAGACAGAAATACAAAACAAAAATCTAGGGTGGAAAGACATCAGCCCACCACCAGGATATAGGAGTACTACCGGACTAAGGCACCCTGAAGGAAAAGCCCCTCCAGAGACGGGCCGCCCTCCGGGCACCCAGTCTTTCATACTCCAGAGAATGTACCTTCACCAGGTCACCTAGGATGTTCCTACAGACTTCATCTACATGGAGGATTTTACTCTGCGTCGAAACTAAAACTCGTGCGTTCCACGTGAAATACCTGACCACTGCGCTGACTATGAATAAAGTGTCTCGGTCCCTTCTCCCAAGGTCTCCGAACGCTCCATAGGCCCACCCGGGGTAGGACAGAGTAGCCAGCCGCAGCCAACCAATGGAAGTCCCCACCCTGTTGTACACCTCTGTATTAAAGGGACAATGAAGCAGGAAGTGCTCCATGCTTTCCAGCACGTTAGCACAAGCCTCACGGGGGCAATTCCTGTCCTCGGAGCTCCTGTACTTCAAATTGTCCCTCACATACAGCTTACCATGGAAGCAGCGCCAAGTCAAGTCCCAGTACTTCTCGGGGATCCTGCTAGAATTTAACAAACTCAACCCAACCTCCAGATCCCGACTTGGGCAGTCTTTGAGGGCCAATGGACTCTGAAAATGAGAAACCAAGACCCTCATATCGAGGAGTTTCCTCGGGAGGGACCTCACCTCCCACATTCCCAGACCCCACCGGCGGATTATTTTCAGAACCGGGGTAACATAAGCCGGGAGATGCCCGTGTGGTGTGCGAAGATCCTTCAATCTTCCCCCTGTCTCCCATTCCTGGAAGAAAGGCTGAAACCATCCCTTGCAGGAGAATACCCACGGAGGAGCCCTCTCTTTCCAGAGGTTTGACACGTTCACTTTCAAGAAGGTGTTCACTAGGAACACCACGGGGTTCACCATATTCAAACCCCCTAGTCTCCTCGTGTGGTAAGTGACCTCCCGCTTGACTAGGTTCAGTCTGTTACCCCATAACATCTGGAAGAACAGACTGTAGACCCGTGTCCAGAGAGGCTCTGGCAAGACACAGACGCTGCCCAGGTAGATTAGCAAGGGGAGCAGGAAAGCTTTGCACAGGCCAACCCTTTCCCTCAGGGTCAAAGAACATCCCCTCCATTGGTCCACTCTTTGGGCGACACCTTTGATTCTGCCTTCCCAGTTTTTCGTGGAGTAATCACCCTGGCCGAATTCGATGCCCAGGACTTTGGCATGTTCTTGGGGTTCGGGGAGGGTGTCCGGAAGATCAAACCCGGGATCTCCGCCTCCCAGCCAGAGACTCACACACTTATCCTGGTTGACCTTGGACCCGGATGCTCCGAGTAGCGCTCCACTCACTGCCTCCCCTTGCGAAGAAACAAATACGGTGACATCGTCCGCGTAGGCCACCACCCTCAGGATAGCCTCCGGTGCCGCCCCGCCCATCCGCACCCCCGCCAACGGTCCACAATCGATCCTTCTGAGGAAGGGATCGATTGCAAACGCGTAAAGCAAAGGGCTAAGAGGACAGCCCTGACGGACACCAGATCCTACCCCGAAAGGTCGTCCAATCCACCCATTCACCAGAGGGAAAGTCTCAGCCCCTGCATATAAGGTCTTAAGCCTGTCCACAAACCCTCCAGGCAGACCATACCTCAAAAGAGTGGACCAGAGGTACTCGTGGTTAACCCGATCAAAGGCTTTTGCCTGATCCAAGGTCAGCAAGAACCCCTTCCAGAGGCCCGCCCTGCCTTGCTCCACGGCCTCTCGGACACCTAGAACAGCACTAAAAGTGCTACGGCCAGGAACGCAACAGTGCTGAACCTCCGAAAGGAGCCGGGGTGCAAACTTCACCAGCCTGTTGAAAAGTATCTTAGCCAAAATCTTCCTGTCCACATTGAGAAGTGCTATGGGACGCCAGTTCTCAATGCGTGACGGATCCTTACCCTTTGACAAAATGATCAAAGCTGACCTCCTTAACGATCTCGGCAGAGTGCCCGAGGAGAGACACTCGTTAAGCACCTGAGTCAAGAGGGGGACCAAAGAGTCCCTAAAGGTCCTAAAGAACTCGGATGTTAAGCCATCCGGACCTGGCGACTTTTTGGGCCTAAGCCCATCGATCGCCAGTCTCACTTCCTCTTCTTTGATCGCTTCTGCCAAATCGCCCAGCGAGAGGTCAGCCCCTGGCTCAGGAACAGATTCAGTCAGGAAAGCCGACATCCCGTCACGATCAAGCTCCCTCTTTCCCAAGAGGTACGAGTAGTAGGAACTGACGACCTCCAAGATCACTGACCTGGACCTTCTCAGGGACTCCGTACTGTCCACCAGCCCCGTCACTATCTTACTATTCACTGACATCTTACAGTTTCTGTAAGGGTCGGGCGAGCAGTACTTCCCGTAGTCCCTCTCGAAAACCATAGATGCGTGCCTATCGTACTGACACCTCTTCAGCAAGGACTTCACTCTGGAGATCTCCTCGCGGCTACCTCCAGTCAAGATAAGATGCTCGAGTTTCCTCCTCAGGCTCTGATACAGGCGATCCCTGTTCAGGCTTCTGAAGTTCGAGAGCTGCCGAAGAATCTCACCACCCGATTTTTGAACATCTCCCACCACTCTGACTTAGTGTTACTTAGGCCCAGCAATGGTACCTGGCTCTGAAATAATTCCTCAAAAGAACGTCTTACAGCTTCTTCCTCAAGGAGTGACGAATTCAGCTTCCAATAACCTCTTCCCATCCGAGGAGTCTCTGTAACGTTCAGAGACAACATAATCAAACAGTGATCGGAGAACTCCACCTCCACAACCGACAACGGTGAAGAGACGGCCTCCTCCTTCAAATAAAACCTGTCTAGCCTAGACCTGCACTGACTACCTCTAGAAAAGGTGAATCCCGTGTTGCCCGGGTTGTGCCGGATGTGGACATCCACCAGGCGAGCCTCACTCACTATCCTGTTTAACGCGACCCAGTCATAAGACAGCCGGTCTCCGGAACCTCCTCTATCACAGGATCTCGTGACATTGTTGAAATCCCCTCCGAAGACCACCTGCCGACTCGAAAATAAAAAAGGTTTGATCTTCAGGAAGAGACATTTGCGGTCCCACTTGGACTGGGGACCATAGATGTTAATGAGCCGAAGCTCTTGTCCCCCCATGGAGACATCTAGGATCAAGCATCTCCCCATTTCTAATTCGATCACTCGTCTGCATTCAACCGCTGCGGTCTTAAAAAGGACCGCCACCCAGCTATACGGCTCGGCCGCAAGAGACCAGTAGGAGGGCCCATGCCTCCACTCCCGCCTTGCTTTATGCAAGGTTGATATATCAGTCAACCTGGTCTCCTGCAAAAATAAAATGTCGGCGTCAAGTTGGCCGAGAAAATGAAAGGCTGTGTACCTTGCCGCATCTGACTTTATGCTGCAAACATTAATAGTTGCCAACGTCAACGGGATGGGTGCCGCCATCACGAATGGTTGAATTAGATAGCCTTTTTCTTCCCACCACTGACAGTCCCACCCTCTTCCTCCGATAATGACGGGTTTTTAGTGCGCTTAAGACAAACAGACTCGTCCATTCTCTCCTTACATACATTCTTGCCCCCGTCTGGTGGTCCTGGGTTAGTCGTCCCCCCAGAGGGCTTTGTATTTGCCCCCGAGAGGAAGACCCAGCCATCTCCTGAGCTGCAACCACCTTGTCCGCAACCTCCGGCCCTGGGTCCCCATTTCCCCCCTGCAGAGGGAGGTCCTGGAGAGCCCCGAACCGGTTGGAGAGATCCACCAGAGGGGGGGCGGCTGAACCCTCCAATGGCGCTTGGATCACGGCCAGAGAGTCAGAGGGGTCGCACTCCAAAGAGGCAGCTCGAGACCTGGTCCCCCTCCTACCTCTGGCCGTTTTCCTGTTACCCTTTTTCTTTTTCTGTGACCACTCCCCCTCTCCCTCATCTAGACTGTCACCAGAAGAGGGTTCCTGGGAAGACGTGGCGTCCTCTCGCTCTTCCCTTTCAAGTCTCTTGACCTCCTCGCTCAATTCACTGTCTTTAGGATCCTCAGCTGCAAGTGAAGTACCTGGGTCAGAGTTTAGGGACATTACTCCCTGCCCCCTGTCCACACGGCGCTGCTCCTGCCGCCTGATGGTGGATGGCGGCAGCTTGCTCCTCACCGGTTCCCTGCCTCCCCGCCTCTACTGGTCCCTTCACCGGCAAGATTAGTCCTGGCTTTCGCTTGTCCCGCACTCGCCGCTTTCAGGACAGCATTGGCGAAGGAACGTGGAGAGCGACTGAACGGGTGACCGAGGTCACCACACAAGTTACACCTAATCCTGCGACAGGCAGCAGCAAGATGACCAAGGTCCCCACACAGTGCGCATTTCTGGGTGGTACACTGCGCACTGAAGTGTGTGGGGCTACCGCACCTGTGACAGACCTTAGGCTGCCCCCGGTAGAAAATCAAGATCCTATCCCTCCCCAAAAAGGTTGAGGAGGGGATATGGGTAATAGTGTTTCCCGAAACCTTCAATCTCACCATGAAGGTCCAGGCTCCTGACCAGATACTATGGCCATTCAGATTCTTTTCGGGAATATTGGTGACCTCTCCGTATCGACTCACCCAGGTCGTAATGTCCATACAGGAAAGCGACTCGTTACTAGTCAAAACGGTCACTTTCCTGACTGAATCTTGGCGGGTTATTGCCAGGGGAAAGAGACCATGCCATTGGGGGCGACTCCGAGCCAGCTCATGGCAAGACCAGAAAAGCTCAAGGCCCTCCGGTCTCACGAAGCTGACATCTAAGTAGGAGGTCCCGTAGGGATGGATCAAGGCAAAGATGTCATATGCCGCAAAGCCCATCCCCAGCAGGAGCTCAACCACCTTCCACCTATCAGGACAGGCATCCTTGCTTACCCACTGGAGACGGACCACGTTCCTATGGTTACTCCTCTGCCCCGTTGTCGACAGAGACCAGACAGTCTCTGCCCCTCTATCTCGGAAGACTGAAAGACCATGTCTCTCTATCCAGAAAGACAGATCAACCTCCCTCCCCTCTATAGTGATGGAGCTCTCCCCTCTCCTCAGGGCGTCCAGGAGCTGCTGTTGCAAGTCACCATCCCCAGGGCCACCAGACGAGGGCGCACTACTACCCCCAGCACTGACAGCTCCTGAATAGCTTTGGGCTGAAGCCCCCGCCAATGCTGGGGGGGGCAGCGGGACCAGCACCTACTTTCCCCCCACCAACACCAGTGCTGCTCCCACCATTCACTTCACTACTACTCCCACCATTCGCAGGACCATTACTCCCATCATTCACTCCACTACTTCTCCCACCATTTGCTGCATCACTACTCCCACCATTCATTCCACCACTACCCCCACCATTTGCTACACCACTACTCCCACCATTCCCACTACTCCCAGCATTCATTCCACCACTACCCCCACCATTTGCTACACCACTACTCCCACCATTCCCACTACTCCCACCATTCACTCCACCACTACTCCCACCATCTGCTCCACCATTACTCCCACCATCTGCTCCACCACTACTCCCATCATTCACTACACCACTACTTCCATTCCCTTTACTTGTCACCCCAATACCTCTGCTGTTCTCTGCACCTTCCACAGTCACCTCCATTCCTTCCTCCCTTGTGTCTGGTGTCTCTGCACTCACACCTGCTGGGCCGGGGGAGGGGAGCACTTCCAGAGACTCCTTTCCCTGCAGCACCACACCCTTTTCCCTTTGGTTGCTGCTGGCTTTCTGCAGGTCGTCTCCTGGAGCGCCCTGCCCCCCTACTGCAGCATTTTGGTCCTTGTGCTGGGCAGACTGTTTGTTGGGCACCGCTGCCCGCCCTGCACCCACAGACTTTGGGGTCTTAGTGTCCTTTTTGGGCGCTGGGGCACACTGCCCCCCTGTCGCAGCAGTGTGCCCAGTGTTCCTCGCAGATGTGTTTTTCACATCCCTCCCGGCCCCCCCAGCCCCGGTGATAACTGGCTTAGCCGCAGAGGGCAGGGAGGGAAACTCCACAGAACTTCCTATGTCCGGCGCTGTGAGTACCTCCACAGCCTCGCCCTCTGCACTGTTCCCTGCACAGATGGCAGCATCGCCGGACATCCTTCTCCTCTCCCCACCTTGCCTCTGCCTCAAGCCCACTGCAGAGCCCGTGTCTTTAGGTTTGGTGGGGTTTAAACAGAAGGTGGCAGGCACAACATCAGACATTGGTACATACTTGTAACTCACCACCTCCTGTGCGGCTCCTCCGGTCTTCCTCTTCCTCCTCTTGGTCTCCTCCACTGGTTTGTTCTCACCGAAGGAAAACCGCGTCAGGTCCACTGGAAACTCCAGCAGTCGGATCTCCCTCAGCAATCCTCCTTCCTCCTCCTCCCCCAACACTCCAGCCTCTGCTGTCGGAGTCCTCTGCCCTGCAGGGAGACCACTTGGGCTCCGGCTCTGCCCCTCACTGGCTCCAGCAACTGAAACTCCAGTCACCTCTTCATCCTCCTCCTCCTCTTCACTAAGGACGCCGGTTGGCGGTTCTCCTGAGGTGTTTAACCCCTTCATTTCTGAGAACCACCGCTGGTTCTTAAACCTTTCCAGGAAGGGACCTGCGCTTTTCTCAATCCCCTCCCGGAGGAGCACTAACCTGACCACCTCGTCTCTGAGGGCTTTAAACCTCTGGGAGGTCGCGGGTCTTTCCTTGTTGGACGCCCGGGTGTTCAGGACCCAGGCCTCCCTCAGCTCCTCTTTCAGCTGGGTTAGTGCTTTGCCGGCGTCCTCGTACTCTCGCAACGTGGCGACCACTCGGGAGGAGAAGGAACTTGTGGACTCGCAAGAGCTCATCTCCCCCCAGGATCTTGCTGGGCTCTTGTTCCTGGGGCCTGGGGTGCCCCGGTCTCCCTCTCTGGGCGGGCGGTGAACAGTCTCGGGGTTGGAGTAGGTGGATGTACTCTTCCTCACCCTTCCCGATCTCCTCACTCCCTTCTGGGCCGGTTGTTGAGGCTCCTTCTCCCCCGCCAGCATAGACCGGGGGATAGGAGGCTGGGAAGCCATGCCGGCCTCCCAGTAGGCCTGCCTCTCCCTAGGGATAAGAGAGGCAGACGACGACCCTCCTCCTGGAAGTGCTTGAGCTCAGGAGGCAGGTGCTACTCTCAGCACCACTCCTCCTGTCCTGTGTACTGTATATATACACTGCAAAGTACCAATTCTCCTGTATACAGTATATACACTGCACAGTACCTGTATATATACATATATACAGTATATATACAGTCCTGTATATATACAGTCCTGTATATATACCTGTATATATACAGTATATATAGACTGTATATATACAGTCCTGAATACAGTCCTGTATATATACACTGTACATATACGCTATATATATACACAGTCCTGTATATATACACTGCACAGTCCCATTTCTCCTTTCCTGTATATACTGTATACTGCACAGTACCACTTCTCCTGTCCTGTGTATATATGACTCGCCCCCTGGGCCGTGGCCTTGGGGCACTCAGAACCGGGCAATAGGGAGACGATGAGGGTAGTAGTGGCGACCCGGTCCCGTGGCTCAGGGTGGTCAGACCAGTGGCAGTCTTTTAGATGTTTTAGATAATGTCCGACTACGCCACCCGTGGATTGCGGTTATTAGGAACCGCCGCTGCAGGGCAGACCGCTGGGGCCGATGATGTATGCAGCTGGGATGGTGTGACTCCCCACGGGAAGAGTGCGGCCCCAGGGCAGTGTAGTGGATGGTGGGAGTGATGGTGGTGAGAGTCCCAGTACCGGTAATGCCGGAGGAGTGAAAAAGCACACAGACAACGTACTGCAGTCCAGGGTCTTTACTCACGATTAATATCCAAGTCACTTCTGCGGGGAATGACTGCCCGAGCCGTGCTGCGTCCACCAGGTGAGGGGCTCGGTCAACCCCCAGACAGCTCAGGAGTATGGCTCAAGACCCCCTTTTGTCCTTTCTCTGGCCTGCCTCACCAGTGACCCACTTTTGTCCAGCTACCGCGGACTTGTGCGGTTAAACGTGGGCCCCGTCCTCCGCTGTCCTATATGGTGCCTTCCTAGCAGGTTTGATGAGGTGTCGCACCAATAAATGATCACGACCTCCGGTCTTTGGCTGAGGGTTGTTTCTCCTCCACCAACTTGGGATCTGGTACCCTTAATCTGCCTGACCCTGCACCCTGGATTCTCGTGGGTTCTTAGGGTCCCTTCCACCTTCTTGTTCCTGAGCCCTTCTGTTTCTCTCTCTCTTCTTCTCCTTTTCTGTTCCTTTCTCGTGGAGCTGGGATGAGACGTAATCTCAGCTCCACTTCACCTCCTCTCTCTCTCTCTCCACTCTCCTCCTCGGCCTCTCACTAGGCCCACTCTGGAGTAGAGCTCCTACAGAGCCTCTACTCCCTGTCTTCTCTTCTCTGGACAGAACCTAGATCTAAGATGGTGCCCACCTTTTATACCTCCCTCTAGCCATGAGCCCAGGGGACCAGCAACCAATGAGCTCCTATCTACGCTCAGGAACCAACCCCTATCTGCCCCTACAGCACTGGGTGTTCCACCCCCCTCCCCACTCCAGACAGGGACATAGTTGGTCGTGCCTGCACTTCTGTCTAGTGGGAGCACCGCTGAGCTGTCCCTCGGAAATGGGGTGTGTGTGCTGTATGCAGCTAACTGAGCCCTGGTCCATACTCCATCCTTACCCGGGAGTGGAATATCACACCTCTGGTCTGAGGTGCAATACCCCTGTAGCGGCCGAACCCTCGGGGCGCTACATATACACTGCACAGTACCAATTCTCCTGTATATATACACTGCACAGTACCACTTCTCCTGTATATATACACTGCACAGTCCCACTTCTCCTGTCCTGTATATATATACTGCACAGTACCACTTCTCCTGTCGTGTAAATATACACTGCACAGTACCACTTCTTGTTTCCTGTATATATACACTGCACAGCACCACTCCATTTCAAGGAATAGAGGAATCCAAGTTATCAGTAAACAGAAAGATTGTGAGGGAATATTTAGCTAACATAAATGAGTTCAAGTCTCCAGGTCCAGATGAATTACACCCCAGAGTACTGAAGGAGATTGTAGAAGAAATTTTAGAACCACTCTCCATAATCTTTGAAAATTCTTGGAGAACAGGAGAAGTCCCAGAAGACTGGAGAAGAGCAAATGTTGTTCCTATCTTCAAAAAGGGGAAGAAGGTGGACCCAGGGAACTATAGGCCGGTGAGTCTGACTTCTATACCAGGAAAGATCTTTGAACAAATTATTAAACAACATGTATGTAAGTACATGGATAAGAATGAAGTGATTAACCAGAGTCAGCATGGGTTTGTAACTAACAAGTCATGTCAGACTAACTTAATTTCCTTCTATGACAGAATCACTGACTGGGTGGATCAGGGAAATGCTGTAGATATAGTATATCTTGACTTCAGCAAAGCATTTGACAAAGTATCTCACATCATCCTTATTGAAAAAATGACCAAGTATGCAATGGACCAGGCAACTGTTAGGTGGATTCATAACTGGCTTAGTGATCGGACTCAAAGGGTGGTTGTAAATGGCTTCACATCCAGCTGGATGAATGTCTCAAGTGGGGTACCACAGGGCTCCGTCCTGGGACCTGTATTGTTCAACATCTTTATCAATGATTTAGATGAAGGAATTGAGGGTAAACTGAGTAAATTTGCTGATGACACAAAGCTAGGAGGGATAGCTAATACTAGAGAAGAGAGAGAGAGGATTCAAAAAGACCTAAATAAACTGGAGCAGTGGGCAGCAACCAACAGAATGGTTTTTAACAGGGAAAAATGCAAAGTACTACATCTGGGCAATAAAAATGAAAAAAGCATATACAGAATGGGAGGAATAGAGCTAAGCAACAGTACATGTGAAAAAGACTTAGGTATACTAATAGATCATAGACTGAACATGAGTCAACAGTGTGATGCAGCAGCAAAAAAGGCAAATACAATTCTGGGATGTATTAACAGAAGCATACAGTCTAGATCACGTGAAGTCATTATTGGTCTTTACTCCTCTTTGGTCAGACCTCATCTGGAATACTGTGTACAGTTTTGGGCACCACATTTTAAAAAAGACATAGACAAACTGGAGCAAGTTCAGAGAAGAGCGACCAGAATGGTGACTGGTCTGCAAACCATGTCCTATGAGGAACGGTTGCAGGATTTGGGAATGTTTAGCTTGCAAAAAAGAAGACTGAGAGGAGACTTAATAGCTGTCTACAAATATGTCAAGGGCTGTCACATTGTAGAAGGATCATCTTTATTCTCATTTGCACAAGGAAAGACTAGAAGCAATGGGATGAAACTAAATGGGAGGAGACACAGATTAGATATTAGAAAAAACTTTTTGACAGTTAGGGTGATTAATGAGTGGAACAGGCTGCCACGAGAGGTGGTGAGTTCCCCTTCAATGGACGTCTTCAAACAGAGGCTGGACAGACATCTGTCTGAGATGATCTAGTGAATCCTGCTTTGAGCAAGGGGTTGGACCAGATGACCCAGGAGGTCCCTTCCAACTCTACCATTCTATGATTCTATGATTCTATGACTCCTCCTGTCCTGTATATATACACTGCACAGTACCACTTCTCCTTTCCTGTATATATATACTGCATAGTACCACTTCTCCTGTCCTGTGTATATACACTGCACAGTACCACTTCTCCTGTATATATACACTGCACAGTCCCACTTCTCCTTTCCTATATATATATACTGCACAGTACCACTTCTCCTGTCGTGTAAATATACACTGCACAGTACCACTTCTTGTTTCCTGTATATATACACTGCACAGCACCACTCCTCCTGTCCTGTATATATACACTGCACAGTATCACTTCTCCTTTCCTGCACAGTACCACTTCTCCTGTCCTGTGTATATACACTGCACAGTACCACTTCTCCTGTTTATATACACTGCACAGTCCCACTTCTCCTTTCCTGTATATATATATATATACTGCACAGTACCACTTCTCCTGTCGTGTATATATACACTGCACAGTACCACTTCTTGTTTCCTGTATATACATATACACTGCACAGTACCACTTTTTGTGTCCTGTTGTCGTGAGGCAACATTAGACTTTGGTTGGGTTAATATTGGTTTATTATTTTCAATATTCCTATGATAAAATAAGAATAAATATTGGAAAACTAATTTAAACATCCCAAGTATCCCCTATCCTGAGAACTTTCCAATCACTGGGGGTCCGTCCACTGAGACCCCCATAATCCCGAGATCCAGAGCTCTGAAGAGCACCATGTTAGTGGGGCTATGGTGGATCATACACACTGCTGCACTATTCACATGTGGCTCATCAAATAACTCCTTAAAGGGAGTGATGAGGGGCACGACTAAGTATAGCCAAATTTACTGATCTGGGGTAATGAGTGTTACAGTATGTGGGCTGGTGGGGTTTGTCTTGCAGGGCTGCTTTTTTGTCCCAGTCCGGCCCTGGTTTACAGAGATCAAATGGAGTTTTTTAAATTAATTTTCTCATTGTAATATTAATAGAATTCATATGAAATGAAGTGAAATATGTTGCAAAAGTTATTTTTATTATTGAAAAAAATATAAGATACTGATATTCAACTGTGAACTGGATACAAGGCACAAGATAAATGCATGAATACAGTGCAGGTTGGATTACTTTGCCTTATTTCGGCTTTGTGGAATTAAGTTCATAAAATAAGCACCTAAAAGAAGAAATCACACTAACAAACATGTGATGGGGCATCTCCTTAATGTCCAAAAGTGATCTGGTTTCCCAATAGTATATATTTTCAACCAGTTTATTTTTTAGAGAAATAACTAGTGCCTGATCCTTCTTCTGGAGGGATTGAAATGCCAGATCCTTCATTTTGATCAATTATTGTGTGCCAGATCCTTCTTCTGGAGGGATTGAAATGCCAGATTCTTCATTTTGATCAATTATTTTGTGCCAGATCCTTCTTCTGGAGGGATGACAATACCAGATCTTTCATCTTGACCGATTATAGTGCCAGATCCTTCTTCTGGAGTGATGATTATGCCAGATCCTTCATCTTGACCAATTGTTGCACCAGATCCTTCTTCTGGAGTGATGACAATGCCAGATCCTTCATCTTGACCAACTATTGCGCCAGATCCTTCTTCTGGAGTGATGACAATGCCAGATCCTTCATCTTGACTGATTATTGTGCCAGATCCTTCTTCTGGAGTGATGATAATGCCAGATCCTTCATCTTGACCGATTTTGTCGCCAGATCCTTCTTCTGGAGTGATCACAATGCCAGATCCCTCATCTTGACCGATTATAGCGCCAGATCCTTCTTCTGGAGTGATGATAATGCCAGATCCTTCATCTTGACCGATTACAGAGCCAGATCCTTATTCTGGAGTGATGACAATGCCAGATCCCTGATCTTGACCGATTACAGAGCCAGATCCTTCTGGAGTGATGACAATGCCAGATCCTTCATCTTGACCGATTACAGAGCCAGATCCTTATTCTGGAGTGATGACAATGCCAGATCCCTGATCTTGACCGATTACAGAGCCAGATCCTTCTGGAGTGATGACAATGCCAGATCCTTCATCTTGACCGATTATTGTGACAAATTCCTCGCCAGATCCTAATCCAGATCCTTCAAAAACTAAAAAATTCAATAGTTAGCAGCCATCAATTTCATAATTAGTTACTAAACAGCAAAAAAATATTAAAACTACAAAAGAACAAGCAGATTAGTATCCAAGAGCAACTTTGTGTGTTAAGGAACACAACGCGCTGGGGTTTATTCACGTGGGAAGAATTAGATTATAAAACAGCTCAATTGGGGATATTTATTAAAATTATCAGAGAGAGGGCATGAATTTACTAGTCTTTAAAAATGTCACTAATTGCAGCAAATGTATCACATTGGTGTATGTGCAACCATGGTAGAAATGCAAAAATTCAGCCATTTTGTTCCTTATGCCACTTCATAGATAGTGTGCACATGAACATCAAGTTAATATATATCACATTATAAATTTGTAATTACTTGTTAAATTATTACATTTGTTCTTAGCAGTAAACTATAATATATACAGTAATTATGTTTAGAATACTCTAAATATTATAATATATACTATTACGATTACAATACAGTTATATGAAAAAGTTTGGGCACCCCTATTAATCTTAAGCTTAATGTTTTATAAAAATTTGTGTTTTTGCAACTGCTATTTCAGTTTGATATATGTAATAACTGTTGGACACAGTAATGTTTCTGCCTTGAAATGAGGTTTATTGTACTAACAGAAAATGTGCAATCTGCATTCAAACAAAATTTAACAGGTGCATAAGTATGGGCACCCTTATCATTTTCTTGTTTTAAATACTCCTACCTACATTTTACTGACTTACTAAAGCACTTTTTTTGGTTTTGTAACCTCATTGAGCTTTGAACTTCAAAGCCAGGTGTATGCAATCATGAGAAAAGCTACTTAAAGTGGCCACTTGCAAGTTGTTCTCCTGTTTGAATCTCCTCTGAAGAGTGGCATCATAGGCTCCTCAAAACAACTGTCAAATGATCTGAAAACAAAGATTATTCAACATAGTTGTTCAGGGGAAGGATACAAAAAGCAGTCTCTGAGATTTAACCTGTCAGTTTCCACTGTGAGGAACATAGTAAGGAAATGGAAGAACACAGGGACAGTTCTTGTTAAGGCCAGAAGTGGAAGGCCAAGAAAAACATCAGAAAGGCAGAGAAGAAGAATGGTGAGGTCAGTCAAGGACAATCCTCAGACCACCTCCAGAGAGCTGCAGCATCAACTTGCTGCAGATGGTGTCACTGTGCATCGGTCAACTATACAACACACTTTGCACAAGGAGAAGCTGTATGGGAGAGTGATGCGAAAGAAGCCGTTTCTGCAAGCACGCCACAAACAGAGTCGGCTGAGGTATGCAAAAGCACATTTGGAGAAGCCAATTTCTTTTTGGAAGAAGGTCCTGTGGACCGATGAAACCAAGATTGAGTTGTTTGGTCATACAAAAAGGCGTTATGCATGGCGGCAAAAAAACACAGCATTCCAAGAAAAACACTTGCTACCCACAGTAAAATTTGGTGGAGGTTCCATCATGTTCATTGAACATCTGTGGGATCATTTGAAGGGGGCTCTCCATGCTCGGCGACCATCAAACTTAACTGAACTGGAAATGTTTTGTAAAGAGGAATGGTCAAAAATACCTTCATCCAGGATCCAGGAACTCATTAAAAGCTACAGGAAGCGACTAGAAGCTGTTATTTTTGCAAAAGGAGGATCTACTAAATATTAATGTCACTTTTCTGGTGAGGTGCCCATACTTATGCACATGTCAAATTTTGTTTGAATGCAGATTGCACATTTTCTGTTAGTACAATAAACCTCATTTCAAGGCAGAAACATTACTGTGTCCAACAGTTATTCCATATATCAAACTGAAATAGCTGTTGCAAAAACATCAATTTTTATAAAACAATAAGCTTAAGATTAATAGGGGTGCCCAAACTTTTTCATATAACTGTATATACTATTACTATTACCTATGGTAATGACCAATAGAATTATTGGAAAATAAGTTACACAATGTAAACTATCTACATTATGTGGAGGGCGACAATCGCAGAAGCCGTTCTTGTAGCAAGATTCATCAACAGATAGAAATATCTAACTGCTTGGTGTGTCCAAGAATGCTATCACACATAAAGACACATAATGCCGCCTAAGCTGTGCCCAAAGTAAGGTCTACCCAGGGATTCCCCATAGAAGAGTCTGTAATTAATAGTGGAATTAAATGAACACATTGATGTTGGATTTATATTCTTACAGGATTACAACAATAGAGCATAAGATATTACCATACAAATATTACATATAATAAGAAGCAGTAAGAAGTCAGACAATAGATACATATAATGGAACATTGTGCATTTGAGTGTTTAATTAATTGAAGACATTGATGTTGGATTTAGATTCTTACAGGATTAAACCACTAGAGCATAAGATATTATGATATAACTATTACATATACTAAGAAGCTGTAAGAAATCAGACAATAGATAAAGGAACTGGACTTACGAGGTGCAGAAAATATGGGGGTCACGCAGCAGAGGAGGAGAAGGTAAGTGGCCTGCATGGTGGTCCTCGCTTCTGTATGACTACAGGTAAGAAGTGAGGAGCAGATGGAAGAGGCCTCTTTATATAGGACTGGGACACTACATTTGGGGGAGGGGTCAGTGGTAATAGCTCCGCCCCCTTGTATCTAATGTAAATGACACTAATGGTTACATAGTAACATCAGATCTGGTGGTTACACTTCACATTACACATCGTCATAGATTATTTTATTTAAATAGTAATTTATATTATTTATATTGTTGGTGACTTTTGTAAGTTTCTTCTGTTTTCTTCTGAATATACGGAGATGTATTGTGTAGCTCCAGCAATGTAATGATCTGTATAATTTGATTACTTTAACAAATATATATATTAGACTAAAAAGCATCAGGGCCCCTGCACACTATAGTATTACAGATCTGTACAATACAGCGACGTCCATAGAAAGTAATAACCAATCCTGAATCTGAAGCCTCATTCCTATATTACTATACACTGCAAAATACAATCCTATAACACTACAATCCTATACACTCCATAATGGATAATGTCTACTGTATATATCCCCTAAGACAGACAGATTTCCCCACTATGTATAACAATGCGGATAAGGTGAACGATACAAAATCCATGTAAAATAACAATCTTTATTAGAGCATAAAAATATATAGATATACAATTAGAAGTGATACTACACAAAGATTAGGAGGAGGAGGAGGATTGCAGCCCAGTTATAGTATAACAGAAGTAATGTGCATTTTATCCATAGTGGGCATAAACCAAAGTGGGACTAAGTAACCAAAATCATAAGTGCCCACTAGGTACACAATGAGAAAGATCAATCAAATGTGATCAAGTGGAAATGATGGAGATCGGGCAGCCACCCACAGCTTGATGCGTGTTTCACCTATCGCTTCCTCAGGGGGGCGTTGTCATATACTGCAAAACAAAAGCCCAATAATTGCAAAATATCCTACTAATACTTCCATTCTATTAGTCCAAAAAGTAAAAAGCCTATTTGGTACAATACTTCTATTCAATAAACACTCAATCAGGTCAAAGAAGTATAGATACACAAGTTTGATAAAAAGATTTGGAACTTTTATTGAATTATTTAAAAGAAATGTATAAAACACACATAAAGGGGAAGTGAACCAATGAAGGTGCCTGCAGTGCTAGTAACAAGGGTAGTCAATCATTTATTCTGTTCTGATAAACAGAATGTAAATAAAGACAATACAACCTTTCAACTGCAGGTAAGGACAGCTGTATTGTCTTTATTTACATTCTGTTTATCTCTATGCTTGGTGATACCATCTGTATTTTGTGGGCCATGATTGACTTTGCCCTATATTGACACTTGTCTACCACTTGTGGGCTTTATGGCTTCTCTCTATATGACCTATTGACATATTTATAGATATATACTTTCATGGCATTTTGACTACATTTATCTATGCTGGATACTTTAAGGTATGTACTTGTTATCCACTAATGCTTACTAGATGAATGAATTTTGGATACTGATCCTTTTACTTATTTATTTATTTAATTCTTCATGTATTTATCACTGGGTTCATTGATATGATCTCCTTTTGTAAGTCTTGTTAAACAGAATAAATGATTGACTACCCTTGTTACTAGCACTGCAGGCACCTTCATTGGTTCACTTCCCCTTTATGTGTGTTTTATACATTTCTTTTAAATAATTCAATAAAAGTTCCAAATCTTTTTATCAAACTTGTGCATCTATACTTCTTTGACCTGATTGAGTGTTACTCCCATTCTAGTAGCCACAATAACAACGTACAACTGAAGCAATAAAAAAATGCCTTTATTAAAAATAAATATAAAAACATAACAAAAGTAATTTCTAAAAATACCCATTAAATACCATGGGAAACAATTGAACTCCACAACAATAAATAAAGCTCATAGGATATGATGAAGGAGTCTATATATCATCTGATGTCTATACACATAGTATAGCACCTGCAGTATACAGGATAATATATGACTGGTATATGGTATACAGTGATTACAGAAGTCAGATATCATATACAGGATAATATGTGACTGTTATCTATTGTATAATTCCCAAATTTAACAGAAAGGAAAAAGGGACAAATTATTTGGCTTGCATAGTAGCAGAGTGCTTTGTGGAAAATTAATGACCATGCCTCGAACCATTTATTTCTATACAGATAAATGTACAAGGATGACCTGCATCTTCTAAAGCAGCAGAAGCCAAGGCATCCCGAAATAACTGCTGGGGTATCGGCCTGGGGGACATCCGTATACATAGCTAGTGTGACTGTGGATTAATTGATCTGTGATATACTGCAGTAACTGCACCTTAATCACAACATTTATTTAATCATCACACACTGGAATTACAAACCATGAGGGCTATGTCCTCATTAAAGAATACTGACACCTCGGATTGTTGTTGTTTTTTTTTTTTGTTTAATACAAATCACAAATCTACAGAATCCAGAAATGTAAAATCAACTATCTACCTAAGACTAGCATCCTCTGTAATCAAAACCTTCTGCCCCCATCTTCAGGACTTCTCTTGTGCTGCAGCAGTTCTCTGGAATGCACTATCCCACAGAATATGGTTAATCTAACTATGCCCTGTTCTCCCTTCCTTAATTTTCTCCAGAATCTGGTCCCTTCACTCATCTGTATCCACAGCCTCCATGCACTCTACAGCTCCTTGTATCTGTACTTATACAGATTCTGGCTGATGACTGGTTCATGTAATGGTATTTGAATTCCCCTGTTTATAATAATCATGGCCGGACCATACATGACAAGCACCTTTTTATCTTTTGTGTCACTCCTATATCTTCATAGACTGTAAGCTTGTTAGCAGGGCCTTCACTCCTGTTAGTATGTCATGAATTATGTGATAATCTGTATTGTCTTATTCAGTTTGTACATGTCTCTACTAAATATAGAAATTCAATAAAAAATATTATTATATATAACTCTCTTTGGCCCCCTGTAGTACAATGTCTCTCTTTTTGGTCCTCATTTAGAATAAAGTCCCCTTCTTTGGCCACCATTTATCATAATGTTCCCCTTTTGCTCCCATGGTATGATGCCCCCCTTTTTAGACAAAATTTACAATAATGTCCCCTCTTGGGGCCCCCATTTAAAATAATGTCCCCCTCCTTGGACCCCAATTAAAATAATGTCTCCCTCTGTGGCCCCTACTTAGGACAATGCCCCCTTCTTTGGCCTTTGGCTCCCATTAGGTGTCAAGTATTATACATATATATATATATATGTATATATATATATATATATATATATATATATATATATATATATATATATATATATATACGGTATATATAAAAGTATGTAGACCACTCTTCTTTTGCAAACTGTCCCAGGTCTCCCATATGTGAAGTGTGTCTCCTCCCAAGAGCAATTTTAAGAGCAATTTAGATCCGGACTAAGCAATGAGTCCGGATCTAAATCCACAGGTGTTCAAAAGGATTTAGATCCGGACTCATTGCTGCCACCTCAGAACTCTCCAGCACTTTGTTCCCATCCATTTCTTAGTGCTTCTTGAAATATGTTTGGGGTAATTGTCCTGCTCGAAGTCCCATGACCTAGGACGCAAACCCAGCTTTCTGACAATAGACACTACATTGTGATCCAAAATCCTTTGGTAATCTTCAGATTTCATGATGCTTTGCACGCAGTCAAAGCAATGAGTGCCAGAGGCAACAAAACAACCCCAAAACATCTTTGAACCTCCACCATATATGACTGTAGGTACTGTGTTCTTTTCTTTGCAGTCCTCATTCCATTTTTGGTAAACAGTAGAATGATGTGCTTCACCAAAAAGCTCTATCTTGGTTTCATCTGTCCACAAGATGATTTCCCAAAAGGATTTAGGCTTACTCACGCACATATTGGTAAATTGTAGTCTAGCTTTTTTATGTATCTATGTCAGCAGTGGGGTCCTCCTGGGTCTCCTGCCATGGTGATTCATTTCATTCAAAAGACTACATATAGTTCACGCTGACACTGATGCACCCTGAGCATGCAGGACAGCTTGAATATCTTTGGAACTTGATTGGGGTTGCTTATCCACCATTTGGACTATCCTGCGTTGCAACCTTTCATCAATTTTTCTCGGCTGTCCACATCCAGAGAGATTAGCTACAGTGCCATGGGTTGTAAACTTCTTGATAATGTTGCGCACCATGGACAAAGGAACATCAAGATCTCTGGAGATTAATTTGTAACCTTGAGATTGTTGATATTTTTCAACAATTTTGGTTCTCAACTCCTCAGACAGTTCTCTTCTCCTCTTTGTGTTCTCCATGCTTAGTTTGGCACACACAGTCATACAATGCAAAGAATATGTAAATTTCTCACCTTTTTATCTGGTTTCAGGTATGATTTCATATTGCTCAAACCTGTTACTTGCCACAGGTGAGTTTGAATGAGCATCATATGCTTGAAACAAAGTTGTTTACCTACAACTTTGGAAAAGTGCCAACATTTTGGTTTGGCCCATTTTGGGAGTTTTGTGTGAAATTATGTCCAATTTGCCTTTTTTGTTTGTTTTTTTGTGTTGTTCCATTACATACAAATGAAATGAACATATCTATACCAACACATGTGTAATTACATTAATTTTCCAGGAGCAATACTTCATTTTCTGGAACAAATTCAAGGGTGAAAAACACTATGAAAAAAGCTTGAAATCTATGACGCTTTTTAACAATGGATAAAAGATGTTAAGTGTGTAAAGTGAGGGATCCTTTAAGCTTGGCCATGGACCCCCCGGGGCTCCCCGGAGCCCCGGGGCCCCGGGCGGTAGCCCAGATTGCCCTCATTATAATCTGCCTATGGTCCTAAGTGTTCCCCGGATAGTGGCCCCGGAGCTGCGCTCACTGAGTGACAGGACACCGCTCCTGAGCTCAGCTTCGGGGACCGCTCGCCGGAGCGGCTCATTCTCCTCGGCTCCTCAGCGTCAGCGGTCAGAGAATTACAACTAGGGACACATAGGACATGTGAGTATAAGGATTTTATTATTTTCTTCTTATTTTACAATGGATCCCACTGATTCTGAGATTGTGTTTAGTGACATATTGTACTTCATGATAGTGGTAACCAATTTTGATACGACAATTTGGTGAAAATTTTGATAATTTTGCAATTTTCAAACTTTTAATTCCAGAGAGTTATGTCACACAAAATAGTTAATAAATAACATTTCTCATATGTTTACTTTACATCAGCACAATTTTTAAAACATTTTTTTTGTTAGGAAGTTAGAAGGTTTAAAAGTTGACCAGCGATTTCTAATTTTTCCAACAAAATTTACAAAACCATTTTTTTAGGGACCACATCACATTTGAAGTGACTTTGAGGGGCCTTTATGACAGAAAATACCCAAAAGGAACTAAAGCAATGTGGAAAGAAAAATGAACATTTTACTTTTTTTCACAAAAATTTTACTATAGCCCCAATTTTTTTATTTTCACAAGGGTAACAAGATAAAATGAACCACAAAATTTGTTGTGTAATTTCTACTGAGCATGTTGATACCCCATATGTGGGGGAAAACTATTGTTTGGGCACATGACAGGGCTCGGAAGGGAAGGAGCACCGTTTCGACTTTTTGAACGCAAAAAAGACTGAATGCCATATCACCATATTAAAATGAATGCCGTAATGCCATTATGAAAACAAAATGCCATATGAAAAAAGTGGATGCCATATCACATTTGGAGAGCCCCTGACATGCGAAAACAGCAGAAACCCCCCACAAGTGATAGCGTGACGTCTCTTACTCGAAAAAGCCCTTTTCTTTACCCTGGGAGATGGTGGACTCGGAGTCGGGTCCTGTGATGGAGAGATGGGGTGCAGCCGTGGCCCGGACCCGACTCGTGCTCAGGGCCGTCACATTAAAAGAGATGGTGTGGGCTTATCCGGGTTGAGTGGCTGATTTACGACTACGCCACCTGTGGCACCTGGTGAAGGCCACCAGCGCCGCTGCAGTCCGCTGAGGCATAGTGTTACGGCGGCCAGAGTTATTACTACTCCCCACAGGCGGAGCAAGGCCTCAGGGCAGAGGGACAGGAAGGATGGAGGGGGTAGTAGTGGAGGAAGAACGGATGCCACGTCGCGCGGTGTAGCGCAGAATAAACAGTCCGGAGGCCATAGGGGTGAACTTCCAAGGCTTTACTCACATTAGAGATGGCAGAAGGAAGGCGACTCCCTGATCCCCACGGAGTCCTGCAGTCACCAGGGATGGGGGTCCGACAACCTCCGAGCAAGTCCAGCATTCAATCGGGACCCCGCACCAGAGTGTTCCTGAACTACAGACCGTATCCTCTCCTGTCTGTGTGTGTAGATAGGCCGGGTCTCCCTCTGAACTCCTCTCAGAACAAGGGCACGGGTGGCAGCTCCGCTCCTTCCGATACCCGATGGGATCCTCTGGGCCTACCAGGCTTTACCAACCAGGACATGGAGAAGCAAGGTCGGGTGTCGGGGCCGGTACCCCTCTTGCAGCCGGACTCCCTCTGAATATATCAGATGGTGAGGACAGGTGGCGTACACTGCTCCGTCTGCATCCTCCCCGGGATCCATTAGCTGTGGAGCTACACTCTTAAGCTCCGGGCCTTCTTGGTCGTGGTCCTTGACCGGGTTGAGACATTCCTCGTCTGCAACCTGCCCCCCGTCCCAAGGCTGGGGTATGAGGGCTGTGTCTCCATCCACTGCAGGTCCACACAGGATCCACGTTCAGGGTGGGAGATCACAATACCTCACAGTAATTAACAGCACAAAGACCAAAACCAAAGATGGCTTTTTATTAAATATGAAATTTAAAGTGTCACTAAATTGTAAGTCCTCAACCCTCACCCACTAACTGGTTCCCCTCACTCTTGGTTCCCCAGTCTCCCTGTAACCAGGAGGGCAGCACCTGGTGCATACTAGCCCCCCTGGTGGAGAAATGTGGTGTTGGATGCAAAGGTTGGGTCCCGACCATCACGCTGTTCTTACCTCGGAGGAGGAACACTACACTCCATTACAGAAGTGCAGCATCCCTGTGGCGGTCGAACCTTCAGGGGCGCCACAGTTCTACAGTGGGATGTGCTACATAATGAAGTTTCTCTTAAGGGGCACTTGGAAGATGTCCTTATCACCCCGGTCAGTAAAATCTTTATAGTGGTGGCAGGATGAGCCTAACCTATCTCGAGGGGTTCCCTGGGTACTTAGGGTCACTAGAACAATTACCACAGATGCGAGTCCGAGAGGGTGGGGAGCCCATCTGGGAGATATGGTAGCCCAGGGGACCTGGTCAGATATTGAAAAGGGTCTCTACTCCAATTCAAAAGAACTTCTGGCGGTAGACAAGGCGGTGAATAATTTCTTACCTTTCCTTCTGGGCCAGAATATAAAGATCCTCTTGGATAATCTAGTTGCGGTAGCATATGTGAACCACCAGGGGGATACATGGTCAAGATCGCTGATGAGAGTGACAGATCATCTCTTCCAGATTACAGAAAGTCACCTCCTTTCCCTGATGGCCCTCCATATAATGGAAGAAGAAAACATGAGAGCAGATTTCCTAAGCTGCTATCCTCTGATGCAAGGGGAATGGGAACTAAATCAAGGAATTTTTACCCAAATAGCCGAAGATGGGGGGGCCTCCGGTCAGGTAGATCCGTTTGCCACAAAACTAAATCGGAAGACAAAGATCTTGTGTTCCCTAAATCCTCTAGCTGTGGACGCTTTCCTGATACCTTGGTATTTCAGCCTGGCATATGACTCCTCCCCCCCTGGTTGGCTGTTCTTCTCATGGTAATAAGAAAGATCAGGGAGGAGAAGGCCAGGGTTCTGCTGATCGCACCCTTTTGGCCCAGGAGGCCCTGGTTCTCATGCCTGAGGAACATGTCCATCTCTGATCCTTGGGTTCTTCCAGAGATTCCATATCTCCTTCTCCGGGGTCCGATATTCCATCCTCAAGCAACTGGCCTCCACTTGACGGTGTGGAACTTGAAAGGACACTGCCAAATCAGAAAGGTTTTTCCAAAGGTCTAGTAACCATCCTGCACAGCAGAAAACCTGTTACAACCCAGATTTATGCCACAAGTTGGAGAAAGTTTTTGTCTTTCTCTGGTTCTGGGGTTGATGGGGAAGGGGTGCCAATAGGACAAATCTTTGGAGTTTTTACAAAAAGGTCTTGAACTAGGGTTATCCACCAGCACCCTTAAAGTACAGATTTCTGCCTTGGGTGCCCTATATAGCTGTGATGTAGCTTGTAGCTACTGGGTTTCTCGGTTCATTAAGGCAGCTTTTAGATCTAGACTCATTATTAAAAGCAGCTTGGTTCCCTGGGATTTAAATTTGGTTCTAAAGGCCTTGACTAGCTCGCCGTTTGAGCTAATAGTCAGCAACCCTTAAATCCCTCTCTCTTAAGACCGCTTTAATATCTTTAACCTCGGCCAGGAGCATTAGTGACATCCAGACCCTGTCTATGGCCTCGCCGTTTACTCAAATTCTGGATGATAGGCAGGATCTGGTCTAAAAATCACTCTCTCTCCCTAAGGTAGCTACTCGTTTCCACAGACTTCAGGAAGTCCTCCTACCCTCCTTTTGTCCACATCCTAGTAACCAGAAAGAGGTGGAGTTACATACGTTAGAAGTGAGGAGATGTGTGGTTAGGTACCATTCAGTTACCAAAAGCTTTAGGAAAGATAACTCGTTGTTTATATCCTACCAAGGGGCTAGGAACGGTCTAAGGTCACGAAGTCCACCATAGCTAGATGGAATTAGGAGGCCATTTCTCTATCATATACAGTATAGACCAAAAGTTTGGACACACCTTCGCATTTAAAGATTTTTCTGTATTTTCTTGACTATGGAAATTGTACATTCACACTGAAGGCATCAAAACTATGAATTAACACATGTGGAATTATATATTTAGCAAAAAAGTGTGAAACAACTGGGTTCAGGTCTGGTGACTGTGAAGGCCAGGTTATCTGGCGTAGCACCCCATCACTCTCCTTCTTGGTCAAATAGCCCTTACACAGCCTGGAGGTGTGTTTGGGGTCATTGTCCTGTTGAAAAATAAATGATGGTCCAACTAAACGCAAACCAAATGGAATAACATGCCGCTGCAAGATGCTGTGGTAGCCATGCTGGTTCAGTATGCCTTCAATTTTGAATAAATCCCCAACCGTGTCACCAGCAAAGCACCCCCACACCATCACACCTCCTCCTCCATGCTTCACGGTGGGAACCAGGCATGTAGAGTCCATCCGTTCACCTTTTCTGCGTCGCACAAAGACAAGGTGGTTGGAACCAAAGATCTCAAATTTGGACTCATCAGACCAAAGCACAGATTTCCACTGGTCTAATGTCCATTCCTTGTGTTCTTTAGCCCAAACAAGTCTCTTCTGCTTGTTGCCCGTCCTTAGCAGTGGTTTCCTAGCAGCTATTTTACCATGAAGGCCTGCTGCACAAAGTCTCCTCTTAACAGTTGTTGAAGAGATGTGTCTGCTGCTAGAACTCTGTGTGGCATTGAACTGGTCTCTAATCTGAGCTGCTGTTAAACTGCGATTTCTGAAGCTCGTGACTCGGATAAACTTATCCTCAGAAGCAGAGGTGACTCTTGGTCTTCCTTTCCTGGGGCGGTCCTCATGTGAGCCAGTTTCTTTGTAGCGCTTGATGGTTTTTGCAACTGCACTTGGGGACACTTTCAAAGTTTTCCCAATTTTTCGGACTGACTGACCTTCATTTCTTAAAGTAATGATGGCCACTCGTTTTTCTTTACTTAGCTGCTTTTTTCTTGCCATAATACAAATTCTAACAGTCTGTTCAGTAGGACTATCAGCTGTGTATCCACCAGACTTCTGCACAACACAACTGATGGTCCCAACCCCATTTATAAGGCAAGAAATCCCACTTATTAAACCTGACAAGGCATACCTGTGAAGTGAAAACAATTTCCGGTGACTACCTCTTGAAGCTCATCAAGAGAATGCTAAGAGTGTGCAAAGCAGTCATCAAAGCAAAAGGTGGCTACTTTGAAGAACCTAGAATATAAGACATATTTTCAGTTGTTTCACACTTTTTTGTTAAGTATATAATTCCACATGTGTTAATTCATAGTTTTGATGCCTTCAGTGTGAATGTACAATTTTCATAGTCATGAAAATACAGAAGAATCTTTAAATGAGAAGATGTGTCCAAACTTTTGGTCTGTACATCTAGCGGCGAGGAAGTGCCAGAAGGGCTGAAGGCTCATCCCACCCCACCCCTCCTGGGCTGAGAAGACAGGTGTCTCGATAGAAGACATATGTAAGGCTGCTACCTGGTCCTGTCCCTCTACATTCCATAGACACGATAGGTTAGATATGGGTGTATCGGCTGACCTCACCTTTGGGAGAAGAGTGTTCCAGGCTGTGGTCCTTCAATAGATTACTTCATCTCTGTAATTCTCTCGTGGTGCTGTCATGGTCGACCGATAAAATCTTAAATTACATACCGGTAATGGAATTTTTCGGAGACCATGACAGCACCCTTATATTTCCTCCTTTCACGTTTGTGGGAACACTCCCCTTTTATTAATTATAATATCACACTCAATAGGTGTCGTCTGGTATGGCAATTTTGTGATTGTTTGCTGTGTTTATTAACCTGGCAGTCCTCTCAATGCTCTGTAATCCCAACTGAGGCGGGAGAGAGGTGGCGCCCTTTTAAGCCTGTAGGTTTCCTCTCCTTGGTGGGCGGATCCCCTCTCTCGTGGTGCTGTCTCTGAAAAATCCCGTTACCGGTAAGTAACTTACGACTATACATTTGATGGAGCAATCAAAAAGTTGTACCCCAAAATGGTATTAAAAACGGTCTTAGAAAATTGAAACACAAGCCAAACAATTTGTTTGCAAAGTTTAGAATTTTTTAAAAGCAGTAAAATGTTTTCGTTTTCTTCTGCACCATTTCACTTTATTTGGAATTCATTGCCCTTTTTTTTCTATATGTTGCACAGTAAAGTGAATAGGGTCTTTCAAAAATGCTGTAATTTTGTCCCACAAAGTACACCTCAACCCTGCTGTATTGAATAGTGTCTGTGTTATTCACTATGTGATATGTGTTTTTTTATTGTATACTAATGTATAGTGACTAGTGATGATTGAGCGTGTTCTATGAACCCATTCAGCGAGCACACTGTCTAACAGCCGTGACACTTGCAGGCACGGCGACCTTAAAAGAAATGCCGAGCATGCCAAAATACTCGGCGAGCACCTGAGCGTGCTCGCCGAAGGGGTTGATAGAACACGCTCGATCATCACTAATAGTGACCAGATGCCTCTAAGGAATCTTTTTTGGCCTCTGTTTTACTGGTGCTGGAAGTGCAAATTTTTGTAGCTCTAATGATTAAGTAATATGCAACTATGTGAACTGCAATTGCCAATTAACAATTTAAGGGTATCCATCAGATATACCCCTCCCTCCAATTCCCATTCATGACCATGCAGGATTTGGAAAGCTAAATCCATAGACACCTCTATATCTTTTATCTGTTGCTGCATTTCTGAGTGCTCTGGGTGTAACGGAGCACTAACCAAGCCTCAGCCTTCCAAGGTTGCTTCCCTGCCCAGCACCAGCCTCTTTATCTTGATTGATAGCTCACTGTCAGTTTTTTGGGACGTCAGGCACCAAGCAAGGAAAATCAGTGAGCTAGACACTAGCACTGGGAACTTTCCCTCCGTACATAAACAAAACATAAACCAAAAAAAAAGCAATTTGGCACGTTACTTAATTTATGTAGATTTATAGAATGAAATGTTGGATTTCGTACGAGCTCGATCCATGTTTTTCACAGAGCTCATATCTATTATAGTCTAGGGCTGTTCACATATTTCTGCGGACCGCGTATTTTTCACCGAAACACGTTGACCTGTCGGACTTTGATCCAAATCAAAGTTTAGAGCTTCTCGGATGCAAAACAAAGCTGATGAAAGTCTGAATGAGGCCTTACTCTATTATTTATTTTTTAAGCAGCGTTCATTCCAGGCTGCTGTACACATGAAGAGGGTTTACACACCTAAAATACATATATAAAACACAGAAACAAGCTACCATTGACAGACTAGCATGGAGGGAGACACTGCCACTACGATCTAACAGTGTGGATTCTGGTGTCTCGCTCCTTCCCTCAGGTTGTATTCCAAAAGCCTCCTCCAATAAGCAAGTTCTGGACAAGCTGCAGGTGGAGAGGGAGTGCGGGATTACGGTGAAGGCCCTGACTGCGTCTCTGTTTTACACTTACGAGGGAAAGAAGTATCTCCTGAACCTGATCAACACTCCGGTGAGTGTGACGTTTCTTCTTGATTTGTTTCTCTGTGGTCTTGTTGCGGATGTTCAACTGGTCACGGCGGTCGCGTGACCTGTCACATAACTAAATGATGTCATGGAAGGTCCTTTCACACCACCGCGAGCCGTACAAGAGACCGGACGCAGTGGAGAAAAGACCGGGGGCCATCAGAAGGTAAGTATAATGTTATTTTCTCCAATCCCCTCCATGATAGCACACCTGGAGGTAGCCTCCCCATCCTAATTAGGGACAGGAAAACAAGAGGTTAAATAGCCCCTTCCCGCTACAATCCCCAGTGATTTCCTGTCCCTATGGGATGAAGAGGTTACCTGGGGTGCCTGCAGCCGGCAAGCAGGGCCCTATTAAATTTACCTGCTGGGCTGCAGGGAGCGATCGCCTCCGACCTTCCTTCCTTTGCAGCTCCCGTGTCTCCTTGAGAGCGGGACCCCCCACACACACACTCGCCTGCGTGTAAAGCCGAGTAGGGTTTTGGGGGCTGGGGGCCTCCTGTAGCTCCCCGGCCGGAGTCTCCTCTGTCCTCCATGGCGGCGTGCCGGAAGTCAGGCTTTTGGCCAGCGGGACTTCACTTCTGGTGCGTTCCACCGTGGAACGCATGGGGCCGCGGCGGGAAATTCAAAAGGAGAAGCCGCGGTTTGCCCTGAAAATGAGGATCCTTCACCAGATAGGTGAAAATTTGGCACTGGATCTCGGTCTCCCCTATAAAAGACCCAGATGAGAAGACTCCATTAAGGTAGGACAGAATATTCTGCTACTATGGAGGGTGCTGTTCCAAAGCCTGCGTCTGCAGAGCCCAGCGCTAACCCGGCCCCAGTAAGTACTAGGTCCTAGGTTATTCCCCACTCTCTTTTGAGCAGGATCCTAAATATATTTTAATCTCCCCTTTTTTTATTTTTAATTTAGGGAGACAAGGATCCGGCACCGACAGTGGGAGAAAGCACTACAGTTCGCAAATGTGCCATCTGTATAAAAAAGCTGGCTTCAGGGAATAAGAAACCCCTATGCTGGAAATGCACTGACAACATTGTGAAGGAAGAACAGCCTTCCCTTATGGAAGAAGTCAGGGGAATGGTTCGGCAGGAAATACAATCTTCCCTAGCCTCCTTCTCACAAGCCAGAGCTGAAGGTCCATCTCCCCCCAAAAGGAGAAAATATACGGTTAGGGAGACCTCTGATTCAGAATTAGGGTCTATGGAGGAACCGGAAGAAGGGGTCCTAAGTGAAGATCATGAGGAAGATAGGAAATATTACTTTTCGTCTGAGAATATGGAGGAATTGTTGTCGCAGGTGAGAGACACGATGCAGGTGGAAGAGGAGAAGGAAACCCGTACAGTTCAGGATGAAATGTTTGGCGGTCTGAAATCCAAGAAGAAGGTAGTGTTCCCTGTGCATGACAACATTTGGAGTCTTATTTTGGATGAATGGGAGTCACCTGAGAAAAGGCTTAGTATGGCAGGAGAAATGAAGGATAGATTCCCTCTAGATGAAAAGGCGGCTAAGCTATGGATGGAAGTCCCGAAGGTTGATGTACAGGTGGCAAGGGTTGCGAAGAAAACAACTCTTCCCTTTGAAGACTCGTCACAGCTCAAAAATCCTATGGATAGGAAGATGGACAGCCTTCTAAGGAAGGCATGGGAAACATCGGCGGCTTCACTGAAGACTAATATCGCTTCAACTTGTGTAGCTCGTTCCATGTTCCTCTGGCTCCAACAACTAGAGGAACATCTCTGGAAAGGTACCACTCAAGAGGACCTCCTAGCATCTCTTCCTTTTCTGCAGAAGGCCACTGGATTCCTAGAGGATGCCTTGGCGGAGTCGGTCAAGATTGCGGCAAGATCGGCAGCATTATCAAATTCTATGAGAAGAGCTCTGTGGTTGAAGATGTGGAGTGGGGACAACGCATCAAAATCTAAGCTTTGTTCCATTCCATTTAAAGGAGAGTATATGTTTGGGGCGGTGCTAGACGAGTTGTTGGAGAAAGCATCCGACAAGAAGAAGTCTCTGCCAGAGCCAAAGAATCCAAAAAGTTTCAGAAAGAGACCATTTCTTCTCCCTCAACAACAACAGCAGCAAGCATTTCAGTACAGAGGCAAGGGTAAAACTGGTCGCTGGAGTTACACAAAAGGGGGAAGAGGTAGGAATATCTTTCAAGGTTCTAGGCAGGACAGACAATGACGCCAAGAAGGTAGGAGGCAGAATTGCGAGCTTCCTTCCTCAATGGCAGCTTATTGATTGGAAAAGGATTTGTCGTGGCAACAGTAGACCAGCCAGAGGCTTACTACCACGTGCCAATTCATCCGGATTACAGAAAATTTCTCAGATTTGCTGTAACTCAGAACCGAGAGGTACTTCATTTTCAATTCAATGTACTCCCCTTCGGCATTTCGTTAGCACCCCGCCTGTTTACAAAGATCATGGCAGAGGTAGTAGGTTTATCTAAGGAAACTGAATATCTGCATCGTCCCATATTTAGACAATTTTTTGGTGATGGTTCCCTCGGTTTCAAGTTTGGAAAGAGACCTCCAGATGACCCTCCAGATCCTGGAATCCTTGGGATGGTTGATAAACTACCAAAAGTCAGATCTGATTCCCTCCACCAGGAAGACCTCCTTGGGAATTCTCCTGGATTCTCAGCAACAAGCCTCTTTTCTGCCAAAAGAGAAGCAGATTCAGTTGAGGTCGAAAGTTTATGCACTAAAGAACCAGAGAGGAGTGTCATTAAGATTCGCCATGTCCGTCCTCGGGTCCATGACCTCATTTATTTAGGCGGTACCTTGGGCTCAAGCGCATTCAAGGGTCCTTCAAAACTACATCCTTTCCTGTTGGGACAGATCTCCAAGTTCCCTCTCCAACAGAATTCATCTGCCAGAGAAGGTGAAAGCATCTTTAAATTGGTGGCTCTGTCCAGGAAATCTGGAGAAAAGTTCAGCATGGATTCAACTTCCCTTGTTATCCGTCAAAACAGACGCAAGCAAAAGAGGATGGGGAGCAGTAGTCTCCCACGTGGCCTTCCAAGGGGTCTGGTCGCAAGAAATAGCAGAGCAGTACTCAAACTTAAGAGAAATGAAAGTGGTGGAAGAAACCCTATGGGCAGCCACTACTGTGCTTCAGGGGTCGAATGTCAGAGTCTACTCGGACAATATGACAACTATAGCCCACTTGAGACATCAGAGAAGTACAAGAAACAGGAGGTTACAGATAATCTCCGAAAGGATCTTCCACTGGGCGGAGCATAATCTACTATCCTTATCGGCTCTGCATCTGAGGGGCTCCGACAACTATCATGCAGATCTTCTGAGCAGAAAATACATTCATCCAGGGGAGTGGAGCATGAACTCGAAGATATTTCAGATGATTGTTCAAAAGTGGGAATACCCAGATGTGGACCTGTTTGCGAACCAGGAAAACGCAAAAGTAAGAGCCTTTTTCTCTTTGAAACCCGAGGATTCAGCAACAGGGATAGATGCATTCGCTCACCCTTGGAAAGTTGGGCTCGCTAATGCTTTTCCCCTGATTCTGTTAATACCAAGGACTTTACAAAAAATCAGGTCGGAAGGGCTCAAGACTATCCTAATAGCTCCAATGTGGCCAAAAAGAGCATGGTTCGGAACATTGAGCAGTCTAAGAATGGATGATCCATTGATGCTTCCTCGAATCCACGATCTGCTGCATTAGGGCCAGATTTTCCATCCGGCCCCTCAGAATTTGGCTCTAGCAGCTTGGCTTCTGAGACCGCCCTCTGAAAAGCCAGAGGCTTCTCAGTACAGGTGATCCAAATGTGGCGCCCTGCTGTGCATTGGTGCCACAGAACCCAGAAGGGTGCATGGATGGATTTCTCCACAAGAGGCCCTCACTAGATACAAACACCTCTACCTTCCAACTCATACCAGCAGAGGGAGCCCAGATAGGGATATATATAGGGAAGGTGGAGCCAGGCAGCTCAGTTGATTAGTGAGTGCTCAGAGTCAGAGCAGAGCAGGCAGGCTGAGAGAGAGCCTGAGAGCGTGCCGACACTCAGCGGTGAAGACGCAGCACGTCAGCTGCCTAGTAGTGAGGGCCCCGAGTGTGGCCGACGGCAAGGAGAAAAAGGGGAGTGAAACCAAGGGGGCAGAGGAGCACAATAAGCTCACCCCATTATATCTACCGGACACCGGATCCGCGCCTACAGGGACCCTTTACACCCAGTGGGGATAACCGGAATCCCAGGAGGACTACAAGTCCCTGACAAACCTGAAGGCTAGACACACACAGGATCAGGAACCACGAAGGCCCCGACGTCCAGGGAAAGTGGTTACCAACCAGAGGTCCTATTTCTGAGCATCTGGTGAAGTAAAAGCAGGACACATAAGCTAGGCCCAGTTGCAGGCTGGCCAGGAGCATACATAGGGACAGACACGGATCAGGAGGCCCTATACCTGCTCCCTGGGGAGAAGTCCAAAAGTGCGCCCTTCATCTGGAGTACCCTGGACCGTACCTAACAGCTGTACCAGTAAAGGAAATGAAGCAAATCCCCTGTCTCTGTCCGTTACTCCTGCTGTGCCATCGCTTTCCCTGCACCACAATGCTCAGCGCAACCTGCATCATTTATACTGCCCTGAGGCCTGCTCCATCTGTGGGGAGCCGTTCCATCTCAAGCTGTCCTGACATCTGCCTCAGAGGACTGTTGCAGCGCTGGTGATCCTCACCAGACACCACAGGTGGCGTCACAACAAATTCCCTACAAATAATTCCTTTTGGCACTGACCGCCCTGGGCCAGCCACCGCGATAATCCCCGCAGGCAGTCTTAGGCCCGGCTGCCGGGTGCCCCGCGACACCCCTGGGGGCGAGTCACATACACTGCAGAAAAGCAGAAAACCAGTCACAATTTCCATCTATGGAAAAATCTAGAAAGCTTTCAAGCTATGGTATGAGCCTCGTCCATTAGATCCCTTTCGGCCTGACGTGGCCAGAATCTTGGATTTCCTACAGAACGGTCTGTCTAAAGGATTAAGACCAAGCACGCTGAAGGTCCAAGTCTCGCCTTTAAGTTCCTATTTTGATGCTGATTTGGCCCAAAACAGATGGATTAAGAGGTTCATGATAGCTGCTTCTTGGATTAATCCAACAAGAGCTAAAATAGTTCCACCTTGGGATCTCAACGTAGTTCTTAGAGGCCTAACTATGCATCCTTTCGAGCCAATAGCCGAGGCACACATAGACAAATTGTCTTGGAAAGCGGCATTGCTTATAGCTCTGACTACAGCCAGAAGAGTGAGTGAAATCCAAGCCCTGTCTATCAGAGAGACTTATTGTCGTATTTTGGAGGACAGGATCATCCTCCAGTTGGATCCTTCTTTTCTACCTAAAGTGTCGTCTAATTTTCATATGTCTCAGCCAATAATTCTTCCGTCATTCTGTCAAAATCCATCAAATAGCAAGGAAGAAGAATTCCACGCGTTGGATGTAAGAAGGACTATAATCCGCTATTTGAGGCAGACTGAAACCTGGAGGAAGGATCAGAACCTATTTGTCCAATATGGAAGCCCCAATAAAGGAAAGAAAATTGCAAAAATATGCTAGCAAATTGGATTAAGAAAGCAATTTGTGAAACATACATAGTTCAAGATTTGCCTCCTCTGAAATCCTTGAAAGCTCTTTCTACTAGAGCTATGTGGGTCTCCTGGGCGGAAAAAGCTAGTGCATCCATTGAGCAGATTTGCAGGGCAGCTACATGGTCGTCTGTCCATACCTTTGCTAAACATTATAGACTAGATGTAATATCTAATAGAGACTTAGCATTTGGAAGGAAAGTCCTTCAGGCTGTTGTCGCTCCCTAAAATTCATTCTTTGGTATTACTCCAGGTGTGCTGTCATGGAGGGGATTGGAGAAAATAGAATTAGACTTACCAGTAATTCGGTTTCTAAGACCCTCCACAACAGCATGGGTAGTTCCCTCCATTTCTTTGATTGGAAAAATCCTTAGTGTTAATAAATATTTAGAGCATTCATACTGTGTGGTCCTTTGAAAACACTGGGGATTGTAGCAGGGAGGGGCTATTTAACATCTTGTTTTCCGGTCCCTAATTAGGATGGGGAGGCTACCTCCAGGTGTGCTGTCGTGGAGGGTCTTAGAAACAGAATTACCGGTAAGTCTAATTCTATTTTTTTTTTTTTACCATTTTTATTCTTTTTTTCAACTATTAACTTGTTCACACTATATAAATACATGCTGGTTGCAAGGATTTATATAGTGTGACCAAGTTGTCAAGCACTTTCCAAGTGATGCTAAAATCGCTTGGAAAGCGGTTGACAACCCGCATGCGGACATGCATGTGAAAAATGCTTCACTTACGTTTGTCACTGGCAGGAAAAACGCATGTAAAATCTGCATGCGTTTTTTCTGCCAGGGAGATGCAGAAACACTCAGGAAAAATCCGGAGCATTTCTGCATCGTGGGAATGTGGCGCCCCTGAGGGTTCAGTCGCCACAGAAGTACTGCACCTCACCCAGAGGTGTGGTGTCTCCCTTCACTCAGGTAAGATGGGAGTGCTGCAGAGAACCCCCCAAAACACCTGCATCCAACATTACACTGCTTCAGACCGGCTGGAAGGGCAACATGCAGAGCGCAGCTGCTGAGCCCTGTCCCTGGCTGGAGTGGGGGAAACCCAAAGGTAGGGGGAACCAGTAGTGGGTGTGGGTGGAGGAAGCAGTTAGAAGGAGCACACAGTAGGTATATAATGGGAAGCAATCTTAGGGTGGCAGTTCAGAACAGAATGGTCAGTCAGTACAGTACAGACGGTCAGTGAGGACTGTCTGGGAGCAGAGGCTCAGCAGGAGCTCTGCTCCACAAGAAGGGCCCGGGATAGAGGCCCCGGAGGGGAGAAGGGAGTAGGCTCCATTCTAAGAAGGGATCCCAGGGGTACGGCGCGTGCAGGACAGCACCCATACGCCCCGCATCTGTCAGAAGACAGAGGGATCGGTTGCCCCATTCTAATCTCCAGGGGGTCAGGTTGGCCCCGGATCCGACGTACAGGAAGGACTTCAGCATACCCGAGCGGGATTGAGAGTGGGCAGCGCAGGGCAGCAGGGAGAAGGACCTAGTGTGAAGACGGTCAAAGTAGGAACACGAGAAAGTGGGGTTCTGCCAAGCATTCCTAAACTTCCTGAGGAAGGATTGAACCCCTGCCAGGGTGAACACGGCGCAACGTGGGAGGCCTTCACCTGTAACTTGCACTTTTGTGTTTCCTGAAGAACTGTGAATTAAAATCTTGGACGACTGCACTGAGTTGCCTCCGTCTATTCCTTCACTGGTGCCATTTCCCTCCCTGCACTACAACGCCCAGCGCACCCTCCATCTATTTACACTGCCCTGAGGTCCGCTCCACCTGTGGGGAGCCGTTCCATCTCTAGCTGCCCTAATATCTGCCTCAGAGGACTGTTGCAGCGCTGGTGATCCTCACCAGACACCACAGGTGGCTTCACAACAAATCCTATAAATAATCCCTTTTGCACTGACCGCCCCGGGCCAGCCACCGTGATATTCCCCAAAGCAGCCATACGGCCCGGCTGCCGTGTGCCCCGCAGCCCAGGGGGCAGCGAGTCACCACTTGGCGTCACGAACAGGATACGTGACCAGCCTGCCATCTGCGGGTAATGTGCGCCTAAAGAAGTGTTTTCTGCCTTGAATGTGGCGCCCGCCCCAGAAGAACGGGCGCCATTATGTGCGTGCTAAAGAACAACAGAATGGAACCTCCCGTCGTGGGCCGGGTCCCAGAATGGCTCCAAAAGCAGGCCCTGCCCCTTGCAACAGTGACTGTCCGCATAGATGTGTCCGTCAAAGCGGGGAGGCCGACACAGGGAGTGACCGACAGCAAAGTGCCATGGGACCGCCCCCGAAAGAGGAGAGGTGGTGGAGAGAAGCTGCGTAAAGACCGGGAGGTGTCAGGCCGAGCTGACGCAGTCGCGGGAGCAGGTCGGAGTGATGTCCCTGTCCCAAATGCGGCTGGCGCTGCTCCGTCCCTGGTCCCCCTGCAGCCTGAGGCTGATGACCAGGCTGGGTCAGCCTGCAGAAACCAGGGGTTCCCCCTGAGGGGGCCCCACTGTTAAACTGTTTTAGTTAACTGGACTGTACATAAGTTGCCCGGAAGGGTGCAGTTGACTTCATGTTTGCTACCCAGTTACCCGTCAGGGTACAGAGACTGACAGGCTGAGGACTGTGAGAAGCCGGACGTTGACATTGTACATAGTTTAGCACTTCTTAAAGTGCATCCTATTGGTTTTATAATTACAAATATACCTCAGAACAAAAACCCGTTTGGCGTGGTGGAAGACGAGGTCCAGGATTGGATCGTCTATGCCCTGCAGCCATGCCCAGGGCCTACGTTGAGGGTTTGTGGACGGGTCCCTCATGCTGCTACTGTTGCACCCTGGTGCTGGAACTGTCTTGAAAATTGTTTTATATGACAATACTCTTATGATGTTTTATAATGTAACCAGTAACGTTAAAAGAAATGTGCCTCCCATAAAGGGAAGAAATGTTGTTTTATGGTCAAATATGCTGATGAATCTTAAAAATTTTGCATGTCAGTTATGCCTGGTTTTGCTCTGTTCCAGCCCGCGGACATGCTGTGTTTTACCGGGGGGGGGGAATGTGGCGCCCCTGAGTGTTCAGTCGCCACAGTGGTACTGCACCTCACCCAGAGGTGTGGTGTCTCCCTTCACTCAGGTAAGATGGGAGTGCTGCACAGAACCCCCCAAAACACCTGCATCCAACATGCAGAGTGCAGCTGCTGAGCCCTGTCCCTGGCTGGAGTGGGGGGAACCCAAAGGTAGGGGGAACCAGTAGTGGGTGTGGGTGGAGGAAGCCGTTAGAGGGAGCACTTATACAATAGGTATATAATGGGAAGCCATCTTAGGGTGGCAGTTCAGAACAGAATGGTCAGTCAGTCTACCATTGGGCCCTATAAGACGTTCTTCATCTCCCGTTGCAGTGGGGTTTTTATTCGTCAAAAAAAAAGACTGGGGGTTGCGCCCCCGCCTTGATTTTCGCGAGTTTAATCGGATCACGGTCTGGGATGCATATCCTCTCCCTCTCATCCCCGACCTCTTTAGAAAAAAATTTGGCTCCTACGATTTGATTAAACTAGACCTCAGGGGGGCTTATAATCTCATTCACATTGAGGAGATGAGTGGAAGATGGCCTTCAATACTCCTGAGGGGCACTATGAAAAGCTTGTGATGGCATTTGGGTTGACTAATGCTCCCGCTTTCTTTCAACACTGTTAGTGACATTTTTAGTCATCTGGCAGGTAGATCACAACAAACCAATCTTGATAACATATTAATTTACTTACCTCCAGTCACATCAGGTACATATCAGGCAGGTCTTACAGATACTCAAAGATAATAAATTATTTGTCAAACCAGAGAAATGTATGTTCTCCATTCAGGGTTAGTTCTTATCATTCACCGTTTTTGCATGGATCTGGCCAAAGTCCGGACGGTACTGGATTGGTATTATATTCAAGACTTAAAGGCATTACAAAGTTTTTTGGGTTTCGCCAGCTACTACTGTAAGTTCATCAAAAACTTTTCGGTAGTGGCCAAACCTCTGATGGACGATTTTGCCAAATAGAAAAAAAAAATTAAGATTTTATTATTTTACTTTCCATTCTTGTAGCTAAACACAATCCAGCTAAGTTTAAAATTGAAATGAAGCCCCTGTACCCCCCTCTCTAGGTGCTTCTGTACCAAGTCTTCCCTGGTCCAGGATGGTCTCTATATCACAGGCTCCAGCAATAACCTATTGACACATGATTGTGGCAGCCCTCACGTGCTGATATATCACAGTGCCAATAGAAGTGGGAAGCGGCACAGAAATCACAAAATAAAGGCAGTGTTTGTGGTAATGCAAGAATCCAGCAAGCAGAGTAATCCACACGTCATACAACAGCCCAACATGGATGATGAAAAGCTGCGTCTTCAGGCGTCTGTGTAAGAACATCACATTTTTGTTTTCCTTCCAGAATAAGCACCAAATGGAATAGCTGAATGCCAGGATACAGAGACCGGCGGGGGGCAGGGAAGCGCTGTCCGCTGGATTTTGTGCTGGTTTCACAAGCGGTCACCCTGCAGTTTTCTCCGGATAATGCTGTGGAGACTTTTCACAACACATCTAATAATTGTGAACCTTCCACTCACATGTTTATTATCTTGTCCGCTGGTCAGACTGGGGGGGATGAAAGCTGGACAAGGGATGAAGAATGATCCTTATTACATATAATGGGTGCACTGAGCGATTGTGAAAAGTCGCAGAGGACTGAGAGCAGAAGGGCAGAGGGTTTCCTCTTCCTCACAGGGACCAGCACAGAAGCCGGAGCAGAAGGGGAGACAAGGGCTGAGCCACTTACACAGACAGAAAGCTGAAGAGAGGAGGACATGTTATTACTCCAGGATCCGCTCCATTCATTCCCTATGTGGCATTCAAGCGCTGAGCTCGGCTTTTCCGGAGCCCCATAGAGAATGAATGGAGCAGCAGTTGATCCCTGACTTTCCACTCCTTCCCGATCAGACGATGGCTCGCAGCGGTCAGACCCCACGATCAGTAAGTGATCACCGAGCCTGTGGATAAGTGATAACTTGTTTTCTACAGACATCCCCTTTAAGTAATGGAGCATGCCAGCAGAGAAGGTGGGAGGAGGCGCTGGTTACAGGGGAAACTTTACCTTTGGAGGCCGCATTTAGGGCATGTGAGGGGCGGACACTTCCCATATTCATCATTACTGAACCCCCGCTCTGTGCGGCTCTTATCTGAGCTGCAGGAGACGCAGCAGTTACTAATCAGCCGCTCTCTGTTCACTTGCAGCCGTCCGAGCTCTGCTGTGCCTGTTAGGGGTGAAGTTCGGGTCCTTCAAGGCATCTACTATGCAGCCTGCGCAGCAGATCACAGCCCGAGCACAGCGTCTCCGGGTAAATCTCCACCTTGTGAGTTGCTTCTTGTGCAGCAGCCCCATGCAAGTTGCTCTGCTCTCCTCGGCCAGCTCCTGCTGAATACTGAGCTCCTCTGCCCAATCTAGGAGCTCAATAGCCCTGATCACGTAAGTGGTAGCCCAGCGCTGCTGGATCAGATTTACAAATGGCAAACTAATCAGCCCTAGGTATTTCTAATATGTGCAGAGCAGGCGACATAAGTCTGACCGGTGTCCTCATAGACCTTTCCTCAGCCGGGGTCTAATAGGAGCAGTAAAATGGCCGTCATGGGGTCCATTGTTAGATCTCAGCTGCCATAGAAACTCATTGGCACCATGATCATGCCTCCCTCTCCTGTCTAAAGTGCCTAAATGCTGTGGAAGCCCCCTACTGTGTCATACAATGGATTAAGCTGCCAGGATCAAGGTTGGCTCCACTGTGGGCAGCTGAGGCAGGAGCAGGACTGTGTTACACAGCCACACTTCTGCCGCAGATCTTGTAAGGACCTGCCTGATGATAATGTGTCCTATAGAGCAGGTCTTGGTACCGGACTGCCCTGTACATATTTACCACTAGCTGGGAACCAGTTACTTACAAGGTCTAGTTTCGAATGTGTTTCCAGGATCTGTAGTTATCAGCATTTTATCCTTAAGGCCGAGTTATAATATCACTGTAACACTCTCGCCCTGTACTTGTATACCTGCCCTGTGTGCTGCACAAAAGTATATAACAAAATGTGTGTACACAGATATCTCCTGAATGGTATTACTGCTAGATCTCCTGTACATAGAAATATGAGGTTCTTAGCGCACATTTTGAGCAAATTGTGCGAGCCCATCTGCCAACGTCAAGGCGACCTCTTCAGATGGGTCCCTACACTAACATTACACTAACTTACTAACTGGGACTAGTTTTTTGTATTACTATTATTACCACCATTTTTACTATTTATTATTATTGCATTAATGCAATTAATTGTAACTGTTATAAAACGAATTAAAAAAATGTAATTCTAATTTTTTTTTATTAATCTTGTGATTCTAATAATGGGATTACTAAAATCCCTATGCCTAAAGCTGTTGATCCAGAAGAAGGCAAAAACCCCAGGACACCTTCAGCCAATTTGTGTCACAGGGGAAAAATTCCTTCTTGACCCCGGGAAAAGGCGATCAGTCCTAGGACCCTGGATCAAACCTAATAATGTTATTACAAGTTATATAATATTACACTAATTATTGTACTACTGGAGTTATTTTAATTTGTTTTCATAAATCTATTTGATATGGTTATTATTACATTGTGCTATCTTATTACAGTATTATTCTTCTTTCCTTTCACTACTAATACTGCCCTATACCTACAGTGTTGATCCAGAAGAAGGCAAAAACCCCAGGACACCTTCAGCCAATTTGTGTCACAGGGGAAAAATTCCTTCTTGACCCCGGGAAAAGGCGATCAGTCCTAGGACCCTGGATCAAACCTATTAATGTTATTACAAGTTATATAATATTACACTAATTATTGTACTACTGGAGTTATTTTAATTTGTTTTTATAAATCTATTTGATATGGTTATTATTACATTGTGCTATCTTATTACAGTATTATTCTTCTTTCCTATCACTACTAATACTGCCCTATACCTACAGTGTTGATCCAGAAGAAGGCAAAAACCCCAGGACACCTTCAGCCAATTTGTGTCACAGGGGAAAAATTCCTTCTTGACCCCGAGAAAAGGCGATCAGTCCTAGGACCCTGGATCACACTGCTATTCTACCTACTACTATTACTACTGTTATTTTATTACTTTCTTACTATTATCACTAGTATTATTACTCATATTACACTAATACGGATATACTACCACTATATTACTACCATCCATTTCCCCCTAGGGATCTTAAGGTGCAGTTCTGTCCTCCTCCTCCTATTCTGTCCTCCTCCTCTTCCATCCTCCTCCACTTTCGTCCTCCTCCTCTTCCGTCCTCTTCCTCTTCCGTCCTCCTCCTCTTCTGTCCTCCTCCTCTTCCGTCCTCCTCCTCTTCCGTCCTCCTTCTCTTCCGTCCTCCTCCTCTTCTGTCCTCCGCCTCTTCCGTCCTCCGCCTCTTCTGTCCTCCGCCTCTTCCGTCCTCCGTCTTTTCTGTCCTCCGCCTCTTTCGTCCTCTTCCTCTTCCGTCCTCTTCCTCTTACGTCCTCCTCCTCTTCGGTCCTCCTCATCTTCCGTCCTCCTCCTCTTCCGTCCTCCTTCTCTTCCGTCCTCCGCCTCTTCGGTCCTCCGCCTCTTCTGTCCTCTGCCTCTTCCATCCTCCGCCTCTTCCGTCCTCCGCCTCTTCCGTCCTCCTTCTCTTCCATCCTCCTCCTCTTCCGTCCTCCTCCTTTTCCGTCCTCCTCCTCTTCTGTCCTCCTCCTCTTCCGTCCTCCGCCTCTTCCGTCCTCCATCTCTTCCGTCCTCCGCCTCTTCCGTTCTCTTCCTCTTCCGTCCTCCTCCTGAGACGTAATAAATAGCATTAAAGCTGCAGTAATTATTTATATTATATATACACACTGCTCAAAAAAATAAAGGGAACACTCAAATAACACATCCTAGATCTGAATGAATGAAATATTCTCATTGAATACTTTGTTCTGTACAAAGTTGAATGTGTTGACAACAAAATCACACAAAAATCATCAATGGAAATCAAATTTATTAACCAATGGAGGCCTTGATTCGGAGTCACCCCCAAAATTAAAGTGGAAAAACACACTACAGGCTGATCCAACTTTGATGTAATGTCCTTAAAACAAGTCAAAATGAGGCTCAGTATTGTGTGTGGCCTCCACGTGCCTGTATAACCTCCCTACAACGCCTGGACATGCTCCTGATGAGGTTGCGGATGGTCTCCTGTGGGATCTCCTCCCAGACCTGGACTAAAGCATCCACCAACTCCTGGACAGTCTGTGGTGCTACGTGATGTTGGTGGATGGAGTGAGACATGATGTCCCAGATGTGCTCAATGGGATTCAGGTCTGGGGAACGGGCGGGCTAGTCCATAGCTTCAATGCCTTCATCTTGCAGGAACTGCTGACATACTCCAGCCACATGAGGTCTGGCATTGGGCACAACCCCCATCTGTGGACGTCTGGCCCTCATCCCACTCTCATGGAGTCGGTTTCTAACCGTTTATGCAGACACATGCACATTTGTGGCCTGCTGGAGGTCATTTTGCATGGCTCTGGAAGTGCTCCTCCTGTTCCTCCTTGCACAAAGGCAGAGGTAGGGGTCCTGCTGCTGGGTTGTTGCCCTGCTATGGCCCCCTCCACGTCTCCTGGTGTACTGGCCTGTCTCCTGGTAGCGCCTCCAGCCTCTGGACACTACGCTGACAGACGCAGCAAACCTTCTTGCCACAGCTCGCAATGATGTGCCATCCTGGATGAGCTGCACTACCTGAGCAACTTCTGTGGGTTGTAGAGTCCGTCTCATGCTACCACGAGTGTGAAAGCACAACCAACATTCAAAAGTGACCAAAACATCAGCCAGAAAGAATTGGTACTGAGATGTGGTCTGTGGTCTCCACCTGCAGAACCACTCCTTTATTGAGTGTGTCTTGATAATTGCCAATAATTTCCATCTATTGTCTTCCATTTGCACAACAGCATGTGAAATTGATTGTCAATCAGTGTTGCTTCCTAAGTGGACAGTTTGATTTCACAGCAGTTTGATTTACTTGGAGTTATATTCTGTTGTTTAAGTGATCCCTTTATTTTTTTGAGCAGTGTATATTTTCTCATGTCATGTATTTACTACTAAAAGTAATTTCTTTCATTTAGGTTTCATTAAGTGTTTTACACCGACTATTACAGACTTATTGTTTCCCTGCACATTCAAGTTTTGTGTTTTCTTTGGGCATAGATCAGCTAATAGGCACTCAGGAAAAAAAAACAGATTAAAGATCTACAAACTCTCCCTTAAGACTAAGGAGCTCACTGATAGATTCTCAGTTAGCTAATTTTGCAGCCAGCAATAGACAGTGCAGCACAGATGCTACAGAAGGCAACATTTTTAATGAAACTCAATTACAGAAATCGATTTTAGCCCCAAATACTTGCATTAAAGTAAAAAAAATGGCCCCAAAGCTGGACAACCGCTTTAACTCCTTACCAACATCTGCCGTACATGTATGGTATAAGTCAGTAGCGGGTGTATGGAGCAGGGTCAGCTCGCCCCGTACATGGCAGATAATGGCTGTGACAAACAACCAGGACCTGCCTCTAACAGCTGCGAGTGGAGCGAAGATCTGCCCACCACTGTTAACCTGTTCAGTGCTGCTGTCAATCTCTAACAGCAGCATTAACAGTGCGCCAGCATTGGGACGCGTCGTTCCATACGCCCACCGGCGCTCCTGTGACGCGATCATAGGGCGCCGATGGACTGCTATGACATCCGGGGGTCTGCTGAAGCCTCCGTGCCTGTCATCATAAAGCTTCATTTGGGCTGTAAAGAAGACCGTGGTTTTGCTATATGGAGCATTACTGTGGTATTGCTGTATATAGCACAAGCAATCAGATGATGTATACAAATACAGTGAAAAAAAGTATATATATATTTATTAAAACCCCACACGTTCAACTCACCTCCCACTAAAAATAAAGATAATAAAAATATACACATTTTGTGGTATGGTCTCTTTCAGAGAAATACAATCTATCAAAATATAAAAAAAAAAAACGATCAGTGAACACAGAAAAAAATTCAAAAAGACAAAATTGCATTTTTTCGTTCGCCTCAATACTGCAGAAAATCCTGTAAGAAGCGATGACCATGACATATGTGTCCCAAAATGTTATCAATAAAGTCCTCTTGCCCTTCAAAAAATAAGCCCCCACACAGCTCCATCAACCCGGAAACTGAAAATGTTTCGGGTCTCAGAAAAAATGGTGACAGCATCAAAAAAAAGTTTTTTTCTTTTGCCAAAACTATTGGAGAAGTTTGGTCTTGCTGTAATCACACTGAGGAGTAGGATCCTATTACCAGGTCATTTTTACCACACAATGTGCGCCGTTAAAACCGTTCCCAGAAAAACAATGTCAGACTTTTTTTTTCGCACTTTTACTGCACTTGAAATGTTTTTCCCGTTTTCTAGTACTATGTGGTAAATGAATGGTGTCATTTATAAGGACAGCTCATCCTACAAAATAACAAGACCTCACACTATGTGGACAGATATCAAAAAGTTATAGTCCTTGGAAAAAGCGGAGGAAAAAACAGAAAAAAAACATAAATTGGTTATGTCGGGAAGGGGTAAAGCTGAAGAAACGCATGTAAGAGCAGAATATGGAGGAAGGTCAGATATCACAGACTGGTGGATACTACCTGCTCCATCGCTGGCAGAATACTCCACCCCCATGGTGTCCGCTGATATCTTCTCTTGTAGCAACGTCTCCAAACTCTATAAAATATCGGGAACAGTCAGCAGAGGGTTTGATGATTGGCTCATATTGGCGATATACTCAGGGGCATTACTGGGGCCAGGGAAGATTGGGAATGAATAGCGTATTGACTGTTAGAGATGTGATCTCTTCCATTAAAGGGGATGTCTAGTTGGAACAAGTTATCACTGATCTCTGGATAGGTGATGACCTGTCCCAGTGGGAGCACCCCTTTATTATGTGGTATATATGGAGGATGTGATATCATGCAGAGTTCTAGCAGTATTACACTTCGGTCTGTTCTGCGTGCATCTGGGCCATTCCCTATGGAGGAGCGGAGCTGGGGGTAAATATCAGGATTTCGTCGCTGGAGCCATCCAGATGGGAGATGTAACGAGTGCAGCGCCCCCCACTGGTGTCTCAGCGTATTATGTGTTGGGGAATAATAACTTATTGTCTGGTAAATGTGCTGATTCCTGTCAGTTGTGGTCGCTGAGTGCGTGTGATGGGATGTGGCTCCGTCCGTTATATTATATCACGTCTTATACCTATAATCTCTCGCTGATCGCAGGTGTCTGTCTTCACACTCAGATGAGAAGGAACAAACTGACGATATAGGACTTTTTTTTTTTTTTCCAAATTCAAACCGAGCAATCCTATTGGCCGAGTATGAATGCAGTTACCATGGTGACAGAAGTAGCAGCAGATTTAAAGGGACAAAACACTAATATTGTACTAAAGTGTATTTTATTATATATTTCACATAACTGACTGGGTACACCTTGGTGCGGGTGGGATGGCTTTTTTTAAATCAAAAACCATGTTTACTAAGTACCCTATATTATATATATTCACTATTGCTTTTTACTTACTTATAGCAGGGTATATGCTCATATTGTTTCTATCCTAAGTTTATCTATTTTCTAATAGAGACATGACCAGTCCTCTTTAGAATTTTATAGTGACCCCATTGAGGTCATGGACTGATATTGGGGATTGCAGAGTTGGGGCAAGGTGACAGGTGACAGTAAGTGACATCAAATGAAGGTTATGGTGCATACACAGTAAATCAGTTGTGTTATTCCACAGAAATGCTGTTCTATAAGGCTGTGTGCCCACGTAGCATTTTTCAAGCGTTTATGCTGCGGAATTTCCGCAGCGGAAACGCTTGTAAAACGCTAGGTAATCCGCACCCCATGGTCCCCAAGGGGATTCCGCATGTTCTATGCACATGCTGCGGATTTTTCCGCAGCGTTTATGCTGCGTACAAAAGTCCGCAGCATGTCATTTAATTTTGCGGAAGTGCAGCGGAATTCCCGCCATTGACTTGCATTGAGACGCACAGAAACCGCGACTGTACATTTTTACAAGTGGCTTCTATGCGTCTCTATGTGCGGATGGTACCCAGTTCTGGAGGAGAGGAGACTCTGATCCAGACCTGGGTACCATTGTACCTGTAAAAAAAAGAATAAAATAACAAATAAAGTTTATATTCACCTGTCCGGCGTCTTCTCTCTGAATGCCAGCAGCGCTGAAGGACCTTCGGTGACGTCACAGTCATGTGACCGCAGGCCCTTCACCGCTCTGTCTCGCGATATGCCGGCAGCCGGGAACCAGCCAGGAAGCAGCGCTGCAGCCACGCCGGGGCCTCGGGGGTAAGTATAGCTTTATTTGTTTTAATTTTTGCGGTTCACACTGTATAAATCCATGCTGTTTCCATGGATTTATACAGTGTGACCTAGTTGTCAAGCACTTTCCAAGTGATGCTAATCGCCTGGAAAGTGCTTGTCAATCTGCATGCGGAAATGCATGTGAATCCGCATGTGGATCCGCATGTATTCTGCAGGAAAAACGCATGCACAATCTGCATGCGTTTTTTTCTGCCAGGGAGATGCAGAAATGCTGCAGAAATTTTCTGCTTCATTTCTGCATCGTGGGCACATAGCCTAAAACACAAAATATCTTCATATGGTGAGGAGTTGTGTTGTGTTTTCATCATTTACATTCTAGCGTGGTGATCACATAAAATGTAAAATTCCTATTAAATAATTACTGAATGACAGTAGCCTGTATCCCTGGAGGACAAGTCATTTACCGCTTCACCAGGTTTGATGTTCTAATGCATTTAGATGTTTCAGTATTTGTATATATGTATATATATATTTTTTTCCCCTCTTAAGGGTATTCAAGCGCAGACAGTGACCAACTTCTTCCTCGCCTTTGAAGCACAGCTTTCAATTATTCCTGTCGTAAACAAGGTGAAAAGCTTAGAGCCGAACACTATCAGACTCCTTCAGTCCCGCAGCAGGTAAATCTGTGAACATCGCCGGCTCTCCTGCTGTTCCTAGCACCGATCCCTCTATGAGCGGCTGTGCAGTAATGAAGGCAGGATTCACCCCAAACTTGCTCGTCTTTTTTTTCGATTTCCAGTTCTGGTAATTAGTTATACACATGTGTATATCCAGTGGTCAACTCACAACCTGTGTATGGAAAATGAATTGTTTGCTGTATGCATCGCATTTGTAGGATGCACACTGTTCATTTCATTATGGAGCGGAGTAGGAGGAGACTTTCATTACTGTTCCCTTTACTTCCTCCCTGCTGATAGGAAATGCCATGCTGTTTGCTTGTGTCCTGTGATTACAGCAGCCTGCAACAGTTTTCAAGCGTGCACTTCCCGGCTCAGGCATCAAGCAGTAAATGATAAAATTAAAACGCTGCTATCCCTTTGTTAGTCACTTTTTTATCTTCTTCCCCTTCTACGAATGCTGTAGTCCATTATTCTAGAACTGCTCTGAAAATGGTTCTCTCTGGAGTGTTGGGATTTGGGTTTAGGGTGGGTTAGGGAATTGAAGTTCAGATACTTTGTTCATGTTTTATACTATGGAATTACTATGTCATGTATGTTATTTGAAAGATGGAAAATTTGTATTTGGAGTTTTTCAATAAAAATTATTTGATTAAAAAAAAATCATGAAATTAAAATTCCTCCCGTTCTTGAGAAAGAATAGGATTTTTACTAAGAGGTAAATTGCACATTCCTTGTTTTACAGGCACTTTACATTTTTGCTAGTTTTGTGCGATTACACAATCCCTTTTAAAGGCCAGTGCCAGTTGTACATCTCTCCCTAAACTCTTGTTCAGCACTATATTTTATGCCAGTTTTATTATATGGTTTCTAGATTTTGTCCAGCTTTGATAAATAATTAGTATTTATACTTTTGCTTTTAGGCTGCGTGCCCACGTTGCGGATTACAAGCGTTTTTGATGCGGAATTTCCGCAGCGGAAATGCTTGTAAAACGCATGGTAATCCGCACCCCATGGTCCCCAAGGGGATTCCGCAAGTTCTATGCACATGCTGTGGATTTTTCCGCAGCTTTTATGCTGCGTTCAAAAATCCGCAGCATGTCAATTAATTTTGCGTTTCCGCAAGCGGAATTGCCTTGTGCAATGCATTAAGAACGCAAGGCAATTCCGCATGTGGAATACGCGAGATAAACGCACGAAAAACGCGCGATAAATGCGTGCGGAATTTCGCATGCGTTTTTCCGGGAGAGGACTTGCAGAAATGAAGCAGAAATTTTCTGCTTCATTTCTGCAACGTGGGCACATAGCCTGAGGCTGAGTTCACACGATGCGTTTTTCATGCGTTTCCGCGGCATTTTTGCAGTTGCGTAAACGCCGCGGAAACGCATGAAAAACGCATGGTAGAAGGGCAACAATGTTCCCCAATTGAAATCCGCATGTGCAGGTTTGCCTTGGTTAAAACTGCACAATCCTTTACTGGACTGGTCTACTAATGAGATTAAGTCTTGGAGTCCTAAGTGCTATGATAAATGTTGTAATGGTCGCATTGCGGCTGTGGAAAAAGGGGAATTATCTGTACCTATTCAGGATTTTTGGAAGGTTTTTTCAGAGGAGGAGTCGCAAGTTTTACCTCCTCATAGGGACTATGATTGCACCATTGAGTTTGTTTCTGGAGCTACTCTTCCCAAGAGTCGCTTATTAAATCTGACTATCCCTGAAAGAAAGGCCTTGGAGGAATACATACAGACGAGCTTGGCTGCTGGTCACATTAGACCTTCTAAGTCGCCTGTGGCCGTTGGATTTTTCTTTGTTAAAAAAAAAGACGGTGGTTTACGTCCATGTCTGGACTTTCGTGAAATTAATAAGATTACCGTACGCAATTCCTACCCATTGCCGTTAATTCCAGACTTGTTTAACCAGTTAGTGGGGACCAAGTGGTTCTATAAAATTGATCTCCGGGGGGCATACAATTTGTTACGAATGAAGGAGGGTGATGAATGGAAAACTGCTTTTAACACTCCGGTAGGTCATTTTGTGAATCTGGTGATGCCCTTCGGTCTTACCAATGCACCCGCGTTTTTTCAGAACCGTATTAATGACATCCTGAGACCTTTGATTGGCAAGAATGTGATTGTGTATTTGGATGACATTCTGATTTATTCACCAGATCTGGATTCCCATTGGCAGAGCGTACGTGAGGTGTTGCAGTTATTGAGTGATAATTCACTTTTTGCTAAGCTGGAGAAATGTGAGTTCGCTGTGCAGAGAATTAGTTTTTTGGGCTATCTCCAGCGAGGGCTTTGAGATGGACCCGGTGAAAGTTCAGGCTGTGCAGGAATGGCCTAGGCCTATTGGTTTGAAATCGATACAGAGATTTTTGGGTTTCGCCAATTATTACAGGAAATTCATTAAGAATTTTTCTATAATTGTTAAGCCACTGACTGATCTCACCAGGAAAGGTGCGAATACGGTCCAGTGGACTACTGAGGCCATTGAAGCTTTTGTGTATCTCAAGGAGAGGTTCAGTTCTGCCCCCATCCTTATGCAGCCTGATGAGACCAAGCCTTTTTTGGTCGAGGTTGATGCTTCTTCGGTGGGGGTCGGTGCAGTTTTGTCTCAGGAGAACAAGGATGGAGTACATCCCTGTGATTTTTTTTCAAAAAAATTTTCAGAAACCAAACTTAATTACGATGTTGGTAATCGGGAATTGTTGGCTATTAAACTTGCGTTTGAACATTGGCATAATTTCTTGGAAAGTGCTAAATTTCCTGTTCAGGTTTTCACAGATCATAAGAATTTGATCTATCTGGATGCTGCCAAACGCTTGAATGCCCGTCAAGCTAGGTGGGCACTTTTTTTTTCTCGGTTTAATTTTTCTGTTACCTATATCCCTGGTACTAGGAATGTTAAAGCCGATGCTTTATCTCGCAGCTTTTCCCCCATGGTTGGTACCGAGGAGGAGGAGAGCATTTTACAGGAAGGAGTTGTGGTAGCAGCATTAGACTCTGTTTTGGAAGAAGGGATTCTGAAAGCCCAAGAGGATGCCCCATCTAACACTCCTCATGGGAGATTGTTTGTGCCTAGAACCTCTAGGAGAGATTTGTTTGTGGGGTATCATGAGTCTCGGTTGGCAGGTCATCCAGGAATTTCTGGGACTAAGAGACTTATCAGTCGCAGTTTTTGGTGGCCCGGGTGGCAGAAGGAAGTCATCAAGTGGGTGCGTCAGTGTACGGTGTGTGCTAGGTCAAAGGCTTCCCATACCCCTGCTGCGGGGTTGCTTTGACCTCTGGAGGTTCCTAGTGCGCCTTGGACGCATTTGGCAATGGATTTTATTACTGACCTTCCTGTGTCCGAGGGTTTCACTGACATCTGGGTGGTCATGGACCGTTTTAGCAAGATGTGTCATTTGGTTCCATTCATTAAGCTACCATGCGCTAAGACACTCGCTAAGGCGTTTGTTAAGGAAATTGTCAGGCACCATGGCGTTCCCACCGACATTGTTTCTGATAGGAGACCTCAGTTTGTGGCTCGCTTTTGGCGTGCTTTTTATGACAGGTTGGGAGTCCATTTGTCATTTTCGCCTGGTTATCATCCTGAGTCTAATGGACAGACTGAAAGAAAGAACCAGGATGTGGAACAGTTTTTGCGTTGATTTGTGGCAGACAATCAAGAGAGGTGGTCTGAGTTTCTGCCACTCGCAGAATTTGCTCTTAACAACCATACATCCTCCTCTGCTGGGTGTTCTTTTTTTGTTGTACTGGGAGACATCCGTCTTTTGGTTCGTTCTCCAAATTGCGGTCGGCGGTGCCGGAGGAGGAGAATTTTTCCGGTGATTTGGAGAGAGTTTGGACTAATGTACGTTGTAACCTTCAAGAGGCTAACAAAAAGTCCAAGAAGTATTTTAACAGGAAATGTAAAGAGGTTTTGTTTACTGTGGGTGACATGGTTTGGTTGTCCTCAAAGAATCTGCGATTGAGGATTTCCTCTAAAAAATTGGGTCCGAAGTTTGTGGGGCCTTTTAAGGTGCTTCAGGTGGTTAACCAGTCTGCTGTTAGGTTGTAGGTTCCCTCCTCCTGGAAGATTAATCCTGTGTTTCATGTTTCCTTGTTCAAAAAGGCTGATGTATCGGATAGGGAGGCCACTGTCACAGTTCCTCCGGTGGTGGAAGACGGCGAATATGAAATTTCTCGTATCCTGAATTCCAGAGAGCATAGAGGGAGATTGCAGTATCTCGTCGCTTGGAAAGGTTTCGGTCCCGAGGAATAACTCCTGGGTTAAGGCGGATGATGTCTCTGCCCCTAGACTTGTCAGAGCTTTCCACAGGAGATTTCCAGATAGGCCTGGGCCTGGAGGATCCGGAGGATCCTCATAAAAGAGGGGGTACTGTTAGAACCCTCCTGTTTGTTTTTGTTTCTATCTTGTGTTTTGCGGTCACGTGACCATCTTCCTATTTATTCCAGCTCCGCCCTTCTGGCCTTGCTAGACTTCAGTGTTGTTTAGACTGTCTTTCTAGCCAGGTGCTTTTGTGCCTATCTATCTCTAGTTTGCTTGGTCCTCTGGACCTCTAGTACTTTTGTCAGTTTTTCTTTTGCTCTGCAACAACTTCTGTTAGGAGGTGTCCCATTTTTGTCCCAGTCCTTAGTTCTTTTAGGGACCCCTTCCTTTCTCTATAGGTCTCCGTTCAGACTAGCCGAGGACGAAGGCGGGTCTGTTCACAAGGAACAGGTTGCCTGCTACAACGTAGGGACTCAGCTTAGTCTTACTGTGGGGATAGCTCTCCCCTTCTTTCCCTAGTTTATGTTGCAGATCATAATAATCTTGGATCTACTCATACTTAACAGACAGAACCTTCAGTGTTTCTCACTCACACACCACCTCCTCATCTCGCATCCTATCTGTCAGTGTTCCCCAAGGTTCAGTCATAGGACCCCTGCTCTTCTCCATCTACACCTTCGGCCTGGGACAGCTCATAGAGTCCCACGGCTTTCAGTATCATCTCTATGCTAACGACACACAGATTTACCTCTCTGGACCTGATATCACCTCCTTACTAACCAGAACCCCAAAATGTCTGTTCGCTATCTCATCCTTCTTCTCTGCTAGATTTCTAAAACTTAACATGGATAAAACAGAATTCATCATCTTTCCCCCATTTCACTCAGCCTCCCCATCTGACCTATCCATCAAAATCAATGGCTGTCCACTTTCCCCAGTCCCACAAGCTCGCTGCATCAGAGTAACCCTGGACTCTAACCTCTCCTTCAAGCCACATATCAAAGCCCTTTCCTCCTCCTGCCGACTCCAACTCAAAAACATGGATTCGCATATTCCTCAACCATGAATCTGCAAAAACACTAGTGCACGCCCTCATCATCTCCTGCCTCGACTACTACAACCTCCTGCTCTGTGGCCTCCCCGCTAACACTCCCGTACCCCTCCAATCTATCCTAAACTCTGCTGCCCGACTAATCCACCTGCCTTCCGCCTACTCCCCGGCCTCTCCTCTCTGTCAAATGCTTCACTGACTCCCCATTGCCCAGAGACTCCAGTTCAAAACCCTAACCGTGGCATACCAAGCCATCCACTACCTGTCTCCTCCATACATCTGTGACCTAGTCTCCCGGTACACACCTACACGCAACCTACGATCCTCACAAGATCTCCTTCTCTACTCCCCTCTTATCGTTTCTTCTCACAATTGCATACAAGATTTCTCCCGTGCATCCCCCCTACTCTAGAACTCTCTACCCCAAAACATCAGACTCTCGCCTACCGTGGAAACCTTCTAAAGGAACCTGAAAACCCACCTCTTCCGAAAAGCCTACAACCTGCAGTAATCATTGCTCCACCACACCGCTGCATGACCAGCTCTACCCTCACCTACTGTATCCTCACCCATCCCTTGAAGATTGTGAGACATCGCAGGTAGGGTTCTCTCTCCTCCAGTACCAGTTTGCCATTGCGTTTTTGTTCAAGATTTTTGCAATTGTGTTTGCTATGTATACCCCCTTTTTCACATGTAAAGCACCATGGAATAAATGGAGCTAGAATAATAAATAATAATAATAATAAAGTGCCACACACAGTGTCCTGGTATCTCATCCATGCTCTTTCTATTTTATCTTTCATTTGCAGAGATATTAGCAATGAAAGTATTTGGCGCCTAATGAGTTAAAAAAAATTAAGTCCAAGTAGATGTTATCAGAGTTTTCACTGGGGGTGCGAAATTCTTCTCCCTGCATGATGCTGACCAATTATAAGCAGACGACAACACTGAAAAGAAAGATGATCACATCCCCACCATAGCTTAGAGCAGATTTCTCAGTGTCTAAGATGTAAGGATACAGACCTGGTCTCCTGGGCTAACCTCCTGCATGATTAGAGCACACAACTGACTAATACCTTTCAGTTAAGGTCTCTGTGGGTGAAGGGGCAGCACAAGAGAGTTTAGTTGTGCAACATTACAAACCTTTCTAACAGCTTTCCTCCTCTTATGGCACTCTCACCTCTGCTGTTCTGCGCCTATCCCAAACTGCCTGTCCAGAAATGAGAGCACAGTGTCAGTATCACACTTAGATCCGTTGTGCTCAACTTGTACTCATTCTGCAGTGAGATTAGAGCAGACTGTCATTGCATTTCACCATAGAAGTAACCCAGAACACACTGCTCCTGTGTGAGGTGTAATAACAGCCTAATATCACTGCAGAAAGAATACAAGTTGCTTGAGCACAGAAGACATAAGTGTGATACTGGCACACTCCATAATCAGGAGAGTCAATAAAAGGGTTTGTAATGTGACACAGAGAAACTCAGCTGTGCGGCTCCTTCCTTGTCTTAGAGCTGTTATCTCTGCTTTCTAATCATGCAGAAGGTTAGACCAGGAGATCAGGACTCTCCATCATTACACATCTTAGGCTAGGTTCCCACGATGAGCTTTTGGTGAGTTTTTGATGTTGCAGAATTTCTGCACCCATTAAGATAGGTTACTTGCATTATTTCTAAAATATGCAGCGTAAAAACTTACTAAAAACTCATAGTGAGAACGTAGCTTTATACCCTAAGAAACCCGCTTTGAGCTATGGTGGGGGCGTGTTCTTCTTTTCTTTGAGTGTTGCTGCTTGCTTATGATTGGTCAGCATCATACAGGAGAAATCTGCAGCATATTTAAGGATTTCTCACAAGCCTCATTCGGGTAAGGCTGAGTGCCCACGTAGCGTTTTTCAAGCGTTTATGCTGCGGAATTTCCGCAGCATAAACGCTTGTGAAACGCTAGGTAATCCGCACCCCATGGTCCCCAAGGGGATTCCGCATGTTCTATGCACATGCTGCTGATTTTTCCACAGCGTTTATGCTGCGTACAAAAATCTGCAGCATGTCATTTAATTTTGCAGAAGCGCAGCGGAAGCCCCGCCATTGACTTGCATTGAGACGCATAGAAACCGCGACTGTACATTTTTACAAGCGGCTTCTATGCGTCTCTATGTGCGGATGGTACCCAGTTCTGGAGGAGAGAAGACAATCCTCCAGACCTGGGTACCATTGTACCATTGTACCTGTAAAAAAAGAATAAAAAAACAAATAAAGTTTATATTCACCTGTCCGGCGGCTTCTCTCTGAATGCCGGCATCGCTTGAGGACCTGCGGTGACGTCACAGTCATGTGACCGCAGGCCCTTCACCGCTCTGTCTCGCGATATGCCGGCATCCAGGAACCAGACAGGAACGAGCGCTGCAGCCACGTCGGGCATCAGGGGTGAGTATAGCTTTATTTGTTTTCATTTTTACGGTTCACACTATTTAAATCCATGCTGTTTCCATGAATTTATACAGTGTGACCTAGTTGTCAAGCACTTTCCAAGTGATGCTAAAATCGCCTGGAAAGCGCTTGTACAATCTGCATGCGTTTTTTCTGCCAGGGAGATGCAGAAATGCTGCAGAAATTTTCTGCTTCATTTCTGCATCGTGGGCACATAGCCTAAATGCAAAAAGGTAAATAAAATTACCAAAATTTCCACAACAAAAGTGTAGCTCTACCTACAGCGTATTCACACCCAGACTATAAGATTATGGCCGGTCTCTGGGTGGGTGTTTTTTTACACAGTAGTCAGAACCTACAACATTGTGGTGCCGTGCATTACATGGGCTATACTAAGGGAGTGCCTGTCAGCATAGAGCGAATACGTCCATATACCGACCAGCAGAAAGTGTAAGAGAAGAACTATAGAAGGATGGACCATAGTGGAGCATTCCGGACTGGAGCAACATAAGGAGCCAAAAGGCTTCCCCCCGGTATTCCATGCTATGTGCTTCTTATAAAGAGACATCTCTCCATAGACCGCCTCTGTGAAGACCACCCCCTTATCCAGATGATACATTCTCACTTCCACCATATATAATGCAGACTGGCCATTTTTTTTTTTTTCAGAAAATCCCCAATTTTGGGTCGTCAGCTGTAAAAGAAGAAATGCTTTACACCAGTGCTGGGAACCTATGGCAGCGTGCAGAGGGGGCAGCAGAGCCCTCCTGGGGGGCACCATGGCCGCAGCACTAGCGCTACTGGATCGGGCCGGCGGGGAGAACTCTGAGCCGCCGAGTGCCGGCACCAGCTCCGCCACTGCAGCTAGATGTGCGATCTCTCTCGGACGGAAACACATCGAGCTGAAGTGTATTGCAGCGCACGAACTAGCCAGGCCCGTACGCTGCAATACACGCTGCCGGCCAATCAGAGGCCAGCGGCTGCCGGCCAATCAGAGGCCAGCATGACGTCGGCCGGTCAATCAGAGGCCAGCGGCTTCCGGTCAATCAGAGGCCAGCATGAATTCGGCCGGACAATCAGAGGCCAGCGGCTTCCGGACAATCAGAAGCGGCTGCCGGCCAATCAGAGGCCAGGGCTGCCGGCCAATGAGAAGCCAGCATGACGTCGGCCGGTCAATCAGAGGCCAGCATGAATTCGGCCGGACAATCAGAGGCCAGCATGACGTCGACCGGTCAATCAGAGGCCAGCGTTTGCCGGCCAATCAGAGGCCAGCATGACGTCGACCGGCCAATCAGAGGCCAGCGGCTTCCTTCCAATTAGAGGCCAGCATGAATTCGGCCGGCCAATCAGAGGCCAGCGGCTTCCGGTCAATCAGAGGCCAGCATGACGTCGACCGGTCAATCAGAGGCCAGCGTTTGCCGGCCAATCAAAGGCCAGCATGACGTCGACCGGCCAATCAGAGGCCAGCGGCTTCCTTCCAATTAGAGGCCAGCATGAATTCGGCCGGCCAATCAGAGGCTAGTGGCTTCCGGACAATCAGAAGCGGCTGCTGGCAAATCAGAAGCCAGCATGACGTCGGCTGGCCAATCAGAGGCCAGTGTCCGCTGGCCTCTGATTGGCCGGCAGCGTGTACTGCAGCGCGCACGGACCTGGCTAGTACGTGCGCGGCAATACACTTCAGCTAGATGTGCCGACTACAGGAGAGGACGCTGCGCGGGAGAAGAAGGAAGGTGAGGAGGAGGGTTTATTATGTGTTTTTTTTTTTTTTTTTTTTAATATGCGATGCACAATGGCTGGGGGGGAGAGGGAGCATGTATACCAGGACTGAGGGGAGGGCCAGCATATATACCAGGATTGAGGGGAGGGCCAGCATATATACCAGGATTAAGGGGAGGGCCAGCATATATACCAGGATTAAGGGGAGGGCCAGCATATATACCAGGATTGAGGAGAGGGCCAGCATATATACCAGGATTGAGGAGGGCCAGCATATATGCCAGGATTGAAGGGAGGGCCAGCATATATACCAGGATTGAAGGGAGGGCCAGCATATATACCAGGATTGAAGGGAGGGCCAGCATATATACCAGGATTGAAGGGAGGGCCAGCATATATGCCAGGATTGAGGGGGGGCAGCATATATACCAGGATTGAGGGGAGGGCCAGTATATATACCAGGATTGAGGGGAGGGCCAGGATATATACCAGGATTGAGGGGAGGGCCAGGATATATACCAGGATTGAAGGGAGGGCCAGCATATATACCAGGATTGAAGGGAGGGCCAGCATATATACCAGGATTGAGGGGAGGGCCAGCATATATACCAGGATTGAGGGGAGGGCCAGCATATATACCAGGATTGAGGGGAGGGCCAGCATATATACCAGGATTGAGGGGAGGGCCAGCATATATACCAGGATTGAGGGGGGGAGCATATATACCAGGATTGAGGAGAGGGCCAGCATATATACCAGGATTGAGGGGAGGGCCAGCATATATACCAGGATTGAGGGGAGGGCCAGCATATATACCAGGATTGAGGGTAGGGCCAGCATATATACCAGGATTGAGGGTAGGGCCAGCATATATACCAGGATGTGGGTGAGCACATTCTTTATTTCTGCAGTCTCTTACCCCTGCTCCTGTCTGTGGCTGCTCTATGCTGCCCTCGTCTGCTCTTTGTATCAGTTGTTTGTATCAGTAAAACCTCAATATTTAGGATAAATTGCCGTGTTGGCACTTGGCGATAAATAAGTGGGTTTTGGATTGCAGTTTGGGCACTCGGTCTCTAAAAGATTCGCCATCACTGCTTTAAACCAATCAATGTGCAAATATCAACATTTTTGAGAAAATACAATACATTTGATCAGATGTCAAAAAATATTCCAGAAAAAAAAAATTGTGATCAGAAATCATAAAGAAAAATTAACTCTTTAATACCATTTTTACCAAAAATACATTGTAAAAAAAAAGAAGTGTAATTTTCTACAGTACAATATTTATTTCTATTTTTCTCAAAAGAATTTTCATTTTAGGCCCCCCAAAAATTGAAAATCAATGTAAAAAGTGTATTTTAATACAATAAAAAAAATCAGGGTAATTGTTCAGTTGTATTGCCAGTTTTACAGCACGACCCGTAGCGATTTACGATCCCACAGGCCGATGAGCTACAATCTTCCTGAGAAAGGATTCATCAATGTATCAGATGCTTTCTTGCATGTTTCTACATGGAGCAATACACATATGTTCCATGTCCCTTCCTCTAAGAAACCTTCAATGAACCCTGATAGGATCTACAGAGAATAGACAAGACGTCCTTTACAGTGTTACACACTTACTCGATACTCAGTCTAATTTCATCATTCATTTTACTTTCTGCTTATAAATGCATTCATTAAAATAATGAATATCTGCATTGAGGACAGTAGAAGAACTAGTTTGTGTTTGTTCATCAAGATGCATTATCTTGGTTTCGTCTTGGCACTGTTAACTGTTGGTAGGTAGGCAGAGTACTGGAGAGGCTGCTCCCGTCGTTCAGAGAGTTGCTCCGGTGCGGTGTACTGTTGGTAGACTGACCGCTTTGTTGGTTTGCTATCAGGTGGTGAATCATATCGGTTATGAGATTGAGTTTATGATCCATTTGAGTTACCTACAAATGTATAAAAAAAAATTCAAACAAAGAGAATAGCATAGATACAGACCACACTCCATACACATTTCACACTACCCATGAGCGCTGCCTGATATTGTAGCTTATCCCTAACCAAATCAATGGGGCGCTGAGTTGCAATACCAGACACACCCCATGGACAAGAGAGGCACAGTTTTGGGGAGAAATAAAGTAGATAGATCCCTTAATGCAATATTGGTTAGCCATTTAGACATTGTTGTTTTAATTGAAAACTAGAGTTGGTGCGATTCGTTTCGCAGCACTGGGTCCATCGGCCACGTCAGTAATCTTTGGATGCTGGACAGGAGCCTCAAGACCTGCCTTCTACCTTCCAAGATTCCCTGCTTCTCTTCTGATTAGCGGCATCTTTATGGTTACAGCATGATGCATATGTGACATTGCATCAGGCCGGCTAATCAGTAGAACAGCTGTGGATGCCGGGATGTAGGAGGTGGTTCTCAGGGCTCCGATGCAGCGGTCACAGATTATGGATGTGGCTGATGCACTGGGTCCTGCGAATTGACTCGCACCAACTCTATTGGAAACCTTTGTCAGATTGAACTACTTAATGAACTCAGAAAGAGCTTTCTGTCCACATCCATGAAAGTAGTAGCCAACACTTAAAGGGGTTTTCTACTACTCGGACATCTCCTTCTCCATATATATATTTTTGCCCTCAGTAAAATAATAACACCTATACTCCCCTCCAGTGTTCCAGCCATGTCGGCATTGGCTCTCCTTGGAATCACGTGACATTGTTATGTCAAGTGATCCCTGCTGCCAATCAGCGCTGGCTTCACTCTTCCTGCCTCCAGTTATATCACATGCCTGTACATCCGGAGGAAGTAAGACCAGCAACATCTCTCACTTCCTCTGGATGTATGCAAGTTGGCCAAAGGCGGGGAGAGTAAAGTCAGCACTGATTGCCCCTAGGAATCATGAGACATAATGTCATGCTGTCACGCAAGGTGTGGGAAAGACTAAGTGCAACACAAAGGGAAAAGGGAAAGGGAACCCAGACTAGGGAAAGTGGTGAGTGGAGAACTCCTAGGCTGATCTAGTGTCACCCTGTCTCCACTAATGTCCCTTTATTGGTTCTTCACCAATCGCCGCACGCGTACCTCAGCCTGTCTATCCCTGGCATTAGGCTCAGGCTAGGGAACAGAAAGGATGAGCACTAGTTGATCCCCACTGAACACTAAAGACAACAATGGGGGACAAACAAGGGAAAATCGCTTAGCTTTACTCGACTCCAGACAAATGCGCACACGTTATCTAGCACCAGAGAGGAAGAAGTACTGCTCTTGCTCAAGCCTTCACAAGGGGCAATGAATATCGCTGGCACCTCCCTCTGGCTCACAACAGGTATTTATACATCCAGGCCAGGGTGTTAATTAGCCGGAAGGAAGCTAGCCGCTGGGTCCTAGAGATACATATTCTAAGAAGTTGTCTGTAAGGCCAAATGAAGAGATCTCCTGCAACCAACTGCAGGATGACTGTCTGTCACTTCTGACACACCCATGACACACGCAATCCCCAGGAGAGCCAGTGCAGACACCGCTGGAATAGTGCTGGCACTGGAGGTGAGTATAGGTGTTATTATTTTACTGGGGGACACACATATGGATTGAGAAGGTGTTGTCTGAGTAATGGAAAACCCCTTTAAGCCTCCATACACAATAGACTAAGCTAATAGTCTAAGGGGACATCCAGACTCTTCCCTGACAGATGAGGTCAGAGGAGGTAAAATTCAAACTGCCTGACCCTTAATGCCTGACCCTTTTGTTATTCAGGTGATAAGCTGCTGCCAGAGCCGTTTGGCAGTGATTTTTACAGTTCTCCACTTTGAAAACACATTAACATTTAACCAAGCCAAACCTTCTCGTGTATGAGAGTTGGGAGAGGTAGTGGACGGCCGAACCAGCAATCAACGTTCAGTTATTGTGTGTGGCCACCTTAACTTGTGTGTGCAAGTCACAGATGACCACAGGTATTTAGACTCTTTGCAGTGTATGAGCAGCGCTGTAGAATTGGTGTCTGGATGCACCATTATGTATTTTACACTTTTTCAGAGAGTGAGGAATATTCTGTATGTAGTATGTGGTAATTGTCTGTATATCCTGTACTCCATGTGTGTATGTGTAAGTAGTAGCTGTGCATAATATAAATATATATGGTTTTATCTTATTTTCTTACCTTGTCCTCGACACGGTTCAATCTTGACCCAATTGTATTAGAGCCTCGATCTTTCACTTTATCTGGAAATAAATAAAAGTAAAAAAAAGTCATTTTTAAATTTACTATTAGAAATTAGCATTTTTTGGGTCCACTGGCATTCAACCAAATTTGTGAAACCGTTTACGATTTACAGTTCAGAGAATATAACATGAGAAACGATTTACCTATTCTTCCACAAAGCGATGAAATATGGCATCCTTATTCTGGACAACCTCTTAAAAAAAAGGCTTTCCCATTGTTACAAATGACGGCATGTTGCTTGGATTTGCCATCATATGGTGTCAGATTATTACCATTACTATTGTTAATTTCTCTAAAACATAGCATTTATTCCATTTCATAGTGGTAGGAAGTGGAATCTATCCAGAAAGAAACAGCGGGGGCTTCCCCAATGACTGGTCCAGTCTGTAAGAAAGGAAAAAAATCACTGGTGTAATCAAAAAGTATTTTTATTGAAGAGAAATTCCACCTAAAACTTGCAAACTGTCTCTTCCAGTGCAACCTATTAGAAGTAGCAATCCTAAAAGTCAATATCAACCTTTTAACAAGCCTTGCCACATGATTTAGGATAAATGGCAAACTAGAATCTCAATTTGCAGCCATGGTGTTTCGGGGTGTTGCCCCTCAGCAGTGCAAAGCATGAGATCTGATTTAGCTGTGTGAGAGACTTCAGAAGGAAAAACTTTACCCCTTAGATCCCAGTGAGGAGAGTGAAATGCCAGAGTAAGGAGGCTTATAAACCATGCAATGGCTCCCCGGGGAGCTTACGAGCCTCCTTACACTGGCATTTTTTAGACAAATTATCTTACTTTTCCTGTAAGGATTCAATTTTCTACCTTTTTTCTATTACTTTATCACTGTTGATGACTCCCACTGATTTGCTATAGCAATGAGATGTGCACATATATACATATATACAGTTGAAACCAGAAGTTTACATACACTATATAAAAAGACACATATGCATGTTTTTCTCAATATCTGACATGAAATAAGTATAAACCTTTCCTGTTTTAGGTCAATTAGGATTACCATCATTTTTAATATTTGCCAAATGCCAGAATAATGAGAGAGATAATGTTTTAAGGCATTTTTATTACTTACTGCAAAGTCAAAAGTTTACATACACTAAGATTACTATGTATTTAAACAATTCTGGACTGCCCATATGATGATGCCATGTGTTTGGAAGCTTCTAATAGTTTTTTGGGCAACATCTGAGTCAATTAGAGACACACCTGTGGATGTATTTTAATGCACACCTGAAACACACTGCTTCTATGTGTAGCATCATGGGAAAGTGTAAAGAAATCAGCCAAGATATCAGGAAGAGAATTGTAGACTTGCACAAGTCTGGCTTATCCTTAGGTACAATTTCAAGATATCTGAAGGTGCCTCGTTCATCTGTACAAACAATTATATGCAAGTACAAACAAGATTGGAATGTCCAGCCATCATACCACTCAGGAAAGAGACGGGTTCTGTGTCCCAGAGATGAACGTGCTTTGGTCCGACATGTGCATATCAACCCCAGGACAAAAGCAAAAGACCTTGTGAAGAGGATGGCAGAAGCTAGTAAGATTGTCAGAGTGACAATTCACAGTGAAACGAGTACTGTATCAACATGGGCTGAAAGACCACTCTGCCAGGAAGAAGCCATTACTCCAAAAGAAACATAAAAAATCCAGATTAATGTTTGCAAATGCACACAGGAACTAAGACCTTAATTTTTGGAGACATGTCCTGTGGTCTGATGAAACTAGAATTTAACTTTTTGTGCATAATGACCATCGTTAAGTTTAGAGGAAAAAGGGAGAAGCTTAGAAGCCTAAGAACACCATCCCAACTGTGAAACACGGGGGCGGCAGCATCATGTTGTGGGGTTGCTTTGCTGCAAGAGGGACTTGGTGCACATCACAAAATAGATGGATTCATGAGAAAAGAAGATTATGTGGCAATACTGAAGCAACATCTCAAGATATCAGCCAGGAAGTTAAAGCTTGAGCAGAAATAGGTCCTCCAAATGGACAATGACCCGAAGCATACTGCCAAAATGGTAACAAAGTGGCTTAACCCCTTCATGACAAAACCAATTTTTTTTAAATCTGACCAGTGTCACTTTATATAGTAATAACTCTGGAATGCTTCAACATATCCCATAGCTTTCGAGACTGTTTTTTGTGATGCATGATACTTTATAATAATGGTAAATTTAGGCTGATATGGTTTGCGTTTATTTATAAAAATATCAGAAACTTGGCAAAAATGTTTTAAAAATTGCACTTTTCAAACTTTGATTGATTATGCCTTTAATCCCAATAGTCATACCACACAAAATCAGTAATAAATAACATTTCCCTCATGTCTGCTTTACATCAGCACCATTTGTAAAATGTTGTTTTATTTTGTTAGCATTTTAGAAGATTTAAAAATGTAGCAGTTATTTTTCATTTTTTTCAAGGAAATTTACAAAACTTATTTTTATAGGGACCTGTTCAGTTTTGAAGTGACTTTGAGGCTGCGTGCCCACTGTGCGTTTTTCAAGCGCTTTTGCTGCGGAATTTTCGAAGCGAAAACGCTTAAACGCTTGGTAATGCGTGCCCCATGGTCCTCAATGATAACCCGCATGTGCTGTGTGTTGGTATATGCAACAGTTGTGGACTTCTTTGTTTGTGTGAAGGAGGACTTTATGCTGATCTGACAGTAGATGGCGATGTTGTGTAAAGTTTCCTTGTTTACTGTATTGTGAAAGAAAAAAAGTCTCTCTTGTATTTTCTATTTTGTTCTTACTTCCTGATGCAGTACTGTGTGACTGTGCGTTTTTTCCTTTACCTCATGTTCTGAGAAGTAAAAGCTTGTTATCCCATGTAATCTGCTTTGTGAAGTTTTATACTGCAACTGTGGGTCTCCAGAAGCTGTGCAACACTGTGCACATGCTGCAGAAATTTACGCTGTGGATTATCATTGCGGAAAAATCTGAAGCATACCCATTAATTTTGGATAAATTTTGGACTGAAGGCATCAAAACTATGAATTAACACATGTAGGATTATATACTTAACAAAAAAGTGTGAAACAACTGAAAATATGTCTTATATTCTAGGTTCTTCAAAGTAGCCACCTTTTGTTTTGATGACTGCTTTGCACACTCTTGGCATTCTCTTGATGAGCTTTAAGAAGTAGTCACCGGAAATGGTTTTCACTTCACAGGTGTGCCCTGTCAGGTTTAATAAGTGGAATTTCTTGCCTTATAAATTAGGTTGGGAGCATCAGTTGTGCAGAAGTCAGGTGGATACACAGCTGAGAGTCCTACTGAATAGACTGTTAGAATTTGTATTATGGCAAGAAAAAAGCAGCTAATTAAAGAAAAACGAGTGGCCATCATTACTTTAAGAAATAAATGTCAGTCAGTCCGAAAAATTGGGCAAACTTTGAAAGTGTCCCCAAGTGAAGTTGCAAAAACCATCAAGCGCTACAAAGAAACTGGCTCACATGAGGACCGCCCCAAGAAAGGAAGACCAAGAGTCACCTCTGCTTCTGAGGATAAGTTTATCCGAGTCACCAGCCTCAGAAATCGCAGGTTAATAGCAGCTCAGATTAGAGACTAGGTCAATGCCACACAGAGTTCTAGCAGAAAGAGAGAAGGACATTGAGTTTAGCGATAAAAAACATAATTTTTATTAATTCAATTTCTTAAAAACTTGCATACATAATTTAACATACAGTTTAAGATGTAAAGATGGGTACCCAGTGAGGGCTGAAGTGCCCAGGCGCACAGCACATACACAGGTCGCAGAGATCAGCTGCATTTATTGGACAAAAATGGGGCAGTACTTATAGCAGGCACTTTGCAGAGAGAAAAAAAAGGGGAAGGGGGGGGGGTTAAACAAATATTGGTAGTCCATACAATATTACGTGCAGAAGTCCATGTAATAATCTCCCCAATGAATCATAAAGTGCAGGTGTCTTGCGCAAAGAAAAATAAATAATAATAGTAGTAATCCATTCAATGTTCCATGCAAAAGCTCTATGCAATAGATTACCCAGTAGATTGTATAATCACAGTCCCTGCAATAATGTGCCACTAATGACAGGTGAGATACCTATACATGGGAGCCCTCAGTAAAGAATGTATTAGGCATGCAATAAAAGCATGAATATAAGAGGAGCTTCCCCAAAAAGTAGAGAGTCAGAGAAACAGTCAGAAACAATGCATACCCATGTGTGTGCAGCCTGCACCAGGTCGTCAGCCTATCCCCGAACCCACGCTCTCGCCGTATGGCTTCCTCAGAGTTCTAGCAGCAGAAACATATCTACAACAACTGTTAAGAGGAGACTTTGTGCAGCAGGCCTTCATGGTAAAATAGCTGCTAGGAAACCACTGCTAAGGACAGGCAACAAGCAGAAGAGACTTGTTTGGGCTAAAGAACACAAGGAATGGACATTAGACCAGGGGAAATCTGTGCTTTGGTCTGATGAGTCCAAATTTGAGATCTTTGGTTCCAACCACCGTGTCTTTGTGCGACGCAGAAAAGGTGAACGGATGGACTCTACATGCCTGGTTCCCACCGTGAAGCATGGAGGAGGAGGTGTGATGGTGTGGGGGTGCTTTGCTGGTGACACTGTTGGGGATTTATTCAAAATTGAAGGCATACTGAACCAGCATGGCTACCACAGCATCTTGCAGCGGCATGCTATTCCATCCGGTTTGCGTTCAGTTGGACCATCATTTATTTTTGAACAAGACAATGACCCCAAACACACCTCCAGGCTGTGTAAGGGCTATTTGACCAAACTGAGAGTGATGGGGTGCTACGCCAGATGACCTGGCCTCCACAGTCACCAGACCTGAACCCAATCGAGATGGTTTGGGGTGAGCTGGACTGCAGAGTGAAGGCAAAAGGGCCAACAAGTGCTAAGCATCTCTTGGAACTCCTTCAAGATTGTTGGAAGACCATTTCCAGTGACTACCTCTTGAAGCTCATCAAGAGAATGCCAAAAGTGTGCAAATCAGTTATCAAAGCTAAAGGTGGCTACTTTGAAGAACCTAGAATATAAGACATATTTTCAGTTGTTTCCCAAATTTTTTGTGTTAAGTATATAATTCCACCTGTGTTAATTCATAGTTTTGATGCCTTCAGTGTGAATGTACAATTTTCATAGTCATGAAAATACAGAACAATCTTTAAATGAGAAGGTGTGTCCAAACTTTTGGTCTGTACTGTATATATATATATATATATATATATATATATATATATATATATATTAGAATCATTTATTTTTATTTCAGACATGTAGTTCATACACATTCTAAAATATGTACCGTAGATCTATATTCTTTCTATTTGAACAAAGGAAATGTTTGATGCCTAAAAGGAGTTTTCATAAGTGATCTCTTGAGCAGCTCAGAGCTGTGCAGTCTCCTTACTTCCTGATTTCTGGCAGGACGGGCTCTTCTCCCAGAGTGATAGCTCTGATGAGCAAGCACACAGCCACAGACAGTGAGAGCCTAGATACTGGGTGCAGGAATTGTGATTCTACAGGATGGATAAGAGCATCTCGTCAAAAGCCTAAAGGGAGAAGGCAGGGAGCAGCTAACTGGTGTATAGAAATGAATGGGCTGGACAGAGATAACGGTATGTTAGGAATTAACTTTTCTCCTGGAATGTGACTACTGCACACTCTCTACCAAGGTCTACTAGTGGCTGAACTCCAAGGAAATGAGCTTTACACTATGTAAGATAAAAGCTCTCATTGCAGGAGAATGACAGCAGATAGAAAAAGCAAGTCAGTGGCAAACTTGTGTATTTTCATGCTGTTTAACTAATTAAAGCAACTTAGTAACTTGAGAATACCTGTTTATTGACAAAGGTGTTATGAGACTTAATGAGGTTGTCTGGTTTAGAAACCACTTGCACATACTTGGGGCACTATACAGGTTAATAGTGGGGATTCTCCGTTGTAAACCTGAACCCATTTTATGCAGACTAGAGAGCAGTTACATGGAGTCATTCCCACTTTGAAGGTCCCAGTACTTCATTCATTACATAGTCAGCTTATTGATTTCACTGGATACTGTGCAGTACCTCCTGTTTCCTTTGGTGGCAGTGCAGGAGAATTAAATGCTTGTTGACAGATTTTTCAACAAATGGCTTATCGCCGAGATTGCCAGCAACAGATCATCCTTTAGTCAGCATATTGGGGCCCTTCTAACAAAAAGACATTAACTAATGCAGACATTCCTTTTAAGTACAAAGCATATGCCAGTATACTATCTGCAAAGTAAAAAATAAATACATTCTTAAGTGCTTAAAAGGAACGTGTCCTCTGTTGTTTAACCCCTATCTGCCCTACATGTATAGTGCATGTTGGGTGCGAGTGTGTGGAGTGGACTCTGCAACTCAACCCGCAATATACCTGCAGATTCCAGCTGTGTTATACTGCCGGTATTTGTCTGTAAAAGCCGCTATTAGAGCAGCTCTGGTTGCTGCTGTTAACCCCTTAGATGCTGCAGTAAATCCCTGACCGTGGTAGTTAAGGTGCGATGTCCCAGAGGTTCACCATTTTGGATGCCCATGGGATGTTGCCTTCCACCCCCCTTCACTAAGTGAAAGTGCTGCTTATGGATTCCAGTGGCAACCATGAGCCTGCTGACCGCCCCCATGGCTGCCATGTTGGTACATGAAAAAGTGGGATTGAAACATCGTATATAACCCAAAAAATGTTATTAATGAAAACCTCAGCAATTAACAAGCCCTCATAAAGCTCTATCGACCGAATCTCTGAAATATTTTCACCATCAAAATAAAACTATACAAGTTTGATATCTGGTTTTTCAAGTTTGCTCGACGTGAAGAATCATGTTCACAGGTCATTTTCACTGCACAATGAAACCTTAGAAACAAAACCCAAAAACAATGAAAAACGCAATCCCATTTAACTTCGCTTGGAATTTTTGTTCCAGTTTTCCAGTATATTGTAGGGTAAAAAAAAACAGCCCTCATACAGCTATGTCACACGAAAGGGGAGAAAGAAGGCGAGGAACAAAGAAAAAGCCCAAAAACTAAAACTGTCCATGGTGAGAAGGGATTACATTAAATTTACTTTAAATGTCATTTTTTTTAGATTTTCACTTTTTAACATCACAATCAAAAAAAACAATCCTGAAGTCTTACAATTTTCACACTGGCCACTATTCCTAAGAATAGACTCATTGTGAAGGAAGGGTGAGGAGGTGAGCTGTGACTATCATTTATAGTGAATGGTGGCTACTTTATCTGCTTTATATAGAGGTGTCATCTTTCATTGTCATTTTCAGTCATGATAATAAAACTGCTGAAAAATCTTCTGCATACAACAGGAAATATGAAACTAATTTTGGCCAGGGTGATAATTGCAGGATCTGTGGGTGTGTTTTTTTAGTTTAGATGGTTACTATAGTGAAAAAAAAGTTAAAAAAAATAATAAATTTCATGTAAAAAGGTAATTTAAACAATTGGTTATTGTTTGATAACACATTCTCTTTAACTGCTCTTCTCTAATAAGATGGCAATATTGCACCGCTGCAAAAATAGGAAGAAGTAGTTTGTCAATTTTAAAGCAGCTTCTTGGAAACTAATGACTTAGTCATTGATATAACATCCTGACAAAATGACTGTTCACTGTCTGTTTCTGAGAAATTAATTCAAAGGTCACAACCGATATGGCTGCACTTCCTATTATCACTTTTGCAAAGACAGACAGTGGATAATGATTATTTCTATTATATATGATCTACGGTATATTCTGATTTTCTAAAAGTGAGATAAGTGACAAGTCTATTGGAAGTAGCAATCCTAAAAGTCAATATCGACCCTTTAACGAGCCTTGTCACATGACTTGGGATAAAAGCCAAACCAGAATCTCAATTTGCAGCCACGGTGTTTCAGGGTATTGCTCCTCGTCAGTACAAAGCATGAGATCCGATTTGACTGTATGAGAGGCTTCTCACTGGGATCTAAAGGGTCATTTTTCTCCTTGTGGAGATTATATATACACTGGCATGCCAGGCATGTCAGATACTCGGCACTCAAATATTCAGAATGATAATGCAATTCTTTATTTCATAAAGAAATCCCAAAATTCAATGTAACGTTTCAGCCTTATGCAAAAGGCCTTTTTCAAACACTGAGACATAAATGAAACAGATAAAGAAATCAATATTACAAAATTAACACCACAATAGAATTTTTTATTTTAATTTTTTTATTATAAGAAAATAACATCCTGTTGTATTGTTGAAATCACTTGAGATTTATTTAAATATAAAGACATTATTATATAATGTCAAATTAATGTGGGAATTCATTTACTTCATGCAAAATAAATTACAATATGACCAATTACATTTCAATATCTCATATACAGTTGAAACCAGAAGTTTCCATACACTATATAAAAAGACATACAGTATATGCATGTTTCTCTCCATATCTGACATGAAATCAGAATAAACCTTTCCTGTTTTAGGTCAATTAGGATTACCATCATTTTTAATATTTGCCAAATCCCAGAATAATGAGAGAGCGAGAATGCAGTAAGTAATAAAAATGCTTAAAACAAAGTCAAAACTTTCCATCCATTTCATTAGTATTTGGTACCATTGTCCTTAACCCCTTAAGCCCCGCGGGTGGTTTGCACGTTAATGACCTGGCCAATTTTTACAATTCTGACCACTGTCACTTTATGAAGTAATTACTCTGGAACGCTTCAACGGATCCCCCTGATTCTGAGATTGTTTTTTCGTGACATATTGTACTTCATGATTGTGGAAAAATTTCTTCGATATCACTTGCGTTTATTTGTGAAAAAAACGAAAATTTTGAAAATTTTGCAATTTTCAAAATTTTAATTTTTATGCCCTTAAATCAGAGAGATATGTCACACAAAAGAATTAATAAATAACATTTCCCACATGTCTACTTTACATCAGCACAATTTTGGAACCAAAATTGTTTTTTGTTAGGGAGCTATAAGGGTTAAAAGTTGACCAGCGATTTCTCATTTTTCCAACAAAATTTACAAAACCATTTTTTTAGGGACCACATCACATTTGAAGTCACTTTGAGAGGTCTATATGACAGAAAATACCCAAAAGTGACACCATTCTAAAAACTGCACCCCTCAAGGTGCTCAAAACCACATTCAAGAACTTTATTAACCCTTCAGGTGCTTCACAGGAATTTTTGGAATGTGGAAGAAAAAAAGTGAAGATTTAACTTTTTTCACAAAAATGTTACTTTAGACCCAATTTTTTTTTATTTTCGCAGGGGTAACAGGAAAAAATGGACCCCAAAATTTGTTGTGCAATTTCCCCTGGGCACGCAGATACCCCATATGTGGGGAAAAACCACTGTTTGGGCGCACGGCAGGGCTCGGAAGGGAAGGAGCGCCATTTGACTTTTTGATTGTAAAATTTGCTTGAATAATTAGCGGACGCCATGTTGCGTTTGGAGAGTCCCTAATGTGCCTAAACAGTGGAGCTCCCCCACAAGTGACCCCATTTTGGAAAATAGACCCCCCAAGGCACCTATCTAGATGCATAGTGAGAACTTGGAACCCTCAGGTGCTTCACAAATTGATTCGTTAAAATGAAAAAGTGGAAAAAAAAAAACTTTATACGTTTATTTTTTACGCCGTTCCTCGTGCGGTATAAGTGATGAGATTACTTTATTCTTTGGGTCGGTGCGATTACAGCGATACCAGAATCATATTGGGTTTTTATGATTGACAGCTGTCACACACTAAAAGACACATATTTTGTAAAATCTAGTTTTTGCATTGCCATATTTTGGCCGACAGTCATGTGGCGGCTTGTTTTTTGCGGGATGAGTTGGCGTTTTTATTGGTGCCATTTTCAGGCATGTGACATTTTTTGATCGCTTTCTATTCCAGCTTTTGGGAGACAGAATAAACAAAAACCAACAATTCAGGAATTTTTTTTTTGTTTTTTTTATTCTGCTCCGGGTGTGGTAAAATTGATAAGGTAGCTTTATTCTTCGGGTCAGTACGTTTACAGCGGTACCACATTTATATTGTTTTTTATGTTTTGGCGCTTTTACACAATAAAAGCTATTTTATAAAAAAAAATATTTTTTTGCATTGCTTTATTCTGAGAGCTGTAACTTTTTGATTTTTCGGATGATGGATCTGTATGGCAGCTTGCTTTTTGCGGGACGAGATGACGTTTTCAGCGGTACCATTTTTATTTATATTCGTCTGTTTGATCGCGTGTTATTCCATTTTTTGCATGGCGGTATGATGATAAAGCATTGTTTTTTGCTTTGTTTTTTATTTTTATTTTTTACCGTGATCACTGAAGGGGTTAACTAGTGGAACAGTTTTATAGTCCAGGTCGTTACGGACGCGGCGATACCAAACATGTGTACTTTTATTGTTTGTTTGTTTTTTCATAATATTTATTGATGGGTACATTATATTTTTATTTTTAGTGGATTATTTTTTTTTTATATTTTTACAATTTTTTTTTTTTTTTTCACTTTCTGGGAGTTTTTACACTTTTTTTACTTTGTCCCACTGTGGGACTTTCACTTTTTTTATTCTGATCGCCTGCACAGCATAGGGATGGAGCACCATCCCTGTGCCATGCAGGCTGTCAGCGCTGGACAGGGAGAAGATAGTTTGGAGATGCACTGCGCATGTCCAAACAATCTTACTGCTGTCTGGTGACCCGGATGTTGTCATGACGACATCGGGTAGTCATGGCAACACCCGGGAAGCCGCGGCAGACAGCGCTGGAGGCCGGAAGAGGAGGTGAGTATACCGATCACCTCCCCTTGCCTCCGCAATGCTGCGATCGACTTCGATCGCAGCATTGCGGGGGTTAATGTGCTGGGAGCGGTGCGGAACCACTCCCTGCACATAGTACTGGGTGTCAGCTGTGACAATCAGCTGACACCCGGCGGCGATCGCCTGTGTGCGCGCGCGATCGCGGTGACGTACTAATACGGGTCAGGCTCTTAAAGCCCAGGGCACAGACGCGTATTAGTACGTCATGGGCTTTAAAGGGGTTAAAATGGTAACACTTTTGGGTGGTTTCCAACATATAAGACTCGCAGGCTAAGTGCCCACGAAGCAAAAATGCTCCAGATTTTTTCTGTATCTCCCTGGCAGGAAAAATGCATGCGGATTTTACATGCGTTTTTCCCGCCAGGTAGAAGCGTTTGTCAAGCGCTTTTCCAAGCGATTTTAGCATCAGTTGGAAAAGTGCTTGACAACTTGGTCACACTATATAAATCCATGCAACCGGCATGGATTTATATAGTGTGACCAAGTTAATAGTTAAAAAAAAGAATAAAAATGGTAAACAAAAAAAACATTCTACTCGCCTTCCGATAGCCCCCGGTCTCCTTCTCCGGTGCGTCCGGTGTCTTGGGCGGCTCGCGATGGTGTAAAAGGACTTTCCATGACGTCATTTAGTCATGTGACAGGTCAAGCGACCTCCGACATCAATGGTCACGTGACCTGTCACATGACTAAATGACATCATGGAAGGTCCTTTTACACCACCACGAGCCGCCGAAGACACCGGACGCACCATACAGGAGACCGGGGGCCATGAGAAGGTAAGTATAATGTTATTTTTTATTTTATTCTTTTTTATCTACAGGTACTATGGTACCCGGGTCTGGAGGAGAGTCTCCTCTTCTCCAGACCTGGGTACCAACCACACATTGAATCACTTAATATCCACATGTGTACATGTAGTCATTAAGAAATTATGCAATTCAATGGAAGTCAATGGCGGGAATTATGCCGCGTTTCCGCAAAATTAATGGATATGCTTCAGATTTTTCCGCAATGATAATCCGCAGCGTAAATTTCCGCAGCATGTGCACAGTGTTGCACAGCTTCTGGATACCCACAGTTGCAGTATAAAACTTCACAGAGCAGATTACAGGGGATAACAAGCTTTTACTTCTCAGAACATGGGGTAAAGGAAAAAACGCACAGTTACACAGTACTGCACCAGGAAGTAAGAACAAAATAGAAAATACAAGAGAGACTTTTTTCTTTTACAATACAGTAAACAAGGAAACTTTACACAACATCGCCATCTACTGTCAGATCAGCATAAAGTCCTCCTTCACACAAACAAAGAAGTCCACAACTGTTGCATATACCAACACACAGCACATGCGGGTTATCATTGAGGACCATGGGGCACGCATTACCAAGCATTTAAGCATTTTCGCTTCGAAAATTCCGCAGCAAAAACGCTTGAAAAACGCACAGTGGGCACGCAGCCTCAAAGTCACTTCAAAACTGAACAAGTCCCTATAAAAATAAGTTTTGTAAATTTCCTTGAAAAAAATGAAAAATAACTGCTACATTTTTAAATCTTCTAAAATGCTAATAAAATAAAACAACATTTTACAAATGGTGCTGATGTAAAGCAGACATGAGGGAAATGTTATTTAGTACTGTTTTTGTGTGGTATGACTATTGGGATTAAAGGCATAATCAATCATAGTTTGAAAAGTGCAATTTTTAAGACATTTTTGCCAAGTTTCTGATATTTTTATAAATAAACACAAACCATATGAGCCTAAATTTACCATTATTATAAAGTATCATGTGTCACAAAAAACAGTCTCAAAAGCTATGGGATATGTTATTCCAGAGTTATTACTACATAAAGTGACACTGGTCAGATTTAAAAAAATTGGTTTGGTCACGAAGGGGTTAAGCCACTTTGTTACCATTTTGGCAGTATGCTTCCGGTCATTGCTCATTTGGAGGACCCATTTCTGCTCAAGCTTTAACTTCCTGGCTGATGTCTTGAGATGTTGCTTCAGTATTGACAACATAATCTTCTTTTCTCATGAAGTCAACTACGTATTTTGTGATGTGGACCAAGTCCCTCTTGCAGCAAAGCAACCCCACAACATGATGCTGCCACCCCCGTGTTTCACAGTTGGGATGGTGTTCTTAGGCTTCTAAGCTTCTCCCTTTTTCCTCCAAACTTAACGATGGTCATTATGCACAAAAAGTTCAATTCTAGTTTCATCAGACCACAGGACATGTCTCCAAAAATTAAGGTCTTTGTTCCTGTGTGCATTTGCAAACATTAATCTGGATTTGTTATGTTTCTTTTGGAGTAATGGCTTCTTCCTGGCAGAGTGGTCTTTCAGCCCATGTTGATACAGTACTCGTTTCACTGTGAATTGTCACTCTGACAATCTTACTAGCTTCTGCCATCCTCTTCACAAGGTCTTTTGCTTTTGTCCTGGGGTTGATATGCACATGTCGGACCAAAGCACGTTCATCTCTGGGACACAGAACCCGTCTCCTTCCTGAGTGGTATGATGGCTGGACATTCCAATCTTGTTTGTACTTGCATATAATTGTTTGTACAGATGAACAAGGCACCTTCAGTTATCTTGAAATTGTACCCAAGGATGAGCCAAACTTGTGCAAGTCCACAATTCTCTTTCTGATATCTTGGCTGATTTATTTACACTTTCCCATGATGCTACACAAAGAAGCAGTGTGTTTCAGGTGTGCATTAAAATACATCCACAGGTGTGTCTCTAATTAACTCAGATGTTGCCCAAAAAACTATTAGAAGCTTCCAAACACATGGCATCATCATATGGGCAGTCGAGAATTGTTTAACCACTTTGCGCCAGAGCCTGTTTTTGCCTTAGCGACCGGGCCAATTTTTTCAATTCTGACCACTGTCAATTTATGAAGTAATTACTCTGGAACGCTTCAACGGATCCCGCTGATTCTGAGACTGTTTTTTCGTGACATATTGTACTTCATGATAGTGGTAAAATTTCTTCGATATCACTTGCGTTTATTTGTGAAAAAAATCGGAAATTTGGCGAAAATGTTGAAAATTTTGCAATTTTCAAACTTTGAATTTTCATGCCCTTAAATCAGAGAGATATGTCACACAAAATAGTTAATAAATAACATTTCCCACATGTCTACTTTACATCAGCACAATTTTGGAACCAAAATTTTTTTTTGTTAGGGAGCTATAAGGGTTAAAAGTTGACCAGCGATTTCTCATTTTTCCAACAAAATTTACAAAAACATTTTTTTAGGGACCACATCATATTTGAAGTCACTTTGAGGGGTCTTTATGACAGAAAATACTCAAAAGTGACACCATTCTAAAAACTGCACCCCTCAAGGTGCTCAAAACCACATTCAAGAACTTTATTAACCCTTCAGGTGCTTCACAGGAATTTTTGGAATGTGGAAGAAAAAAATGAACATTTTACTTTTTTCACAAAAATATTACTTTAGACCCAATTTTTTTTTATTTTTGCAGGGGTAACAGGAAAAATGAACCCCTAAATTTTTTGTGCAATTTCTCTTGAGCGCGCTGATACCCCATATGTGAGGGAAAACCACTGTTTGGGCGCACTGCAGGGTTCGGAAGGGAACGAGCGCCATTAGACTTTTTGAATGTAAAATTTGCTTGAATAATTAGCGGACGCCATGTTGCATTTGGGGAGCCCCTGATGTGCCTATACAATGGAAACCCCCCCACAAGTGCCACCATTTTGGAAACTAGACCCCTTAGGGAACTTATCTAGATGTGTGGTGAGCACCTTGCACCCCCAGGTGCTTCACAGAAGTTTATAATATTGAGCCGTAAAAATAAAATTTTCACATTTTTCCCACAAAAAATGTTTTTCATCCCCTAATTTTGCATTATCATAAGGATAACAGGAGAAATTGCACCATTAAATTTGCTGTGCAATTTCTCCTGAGTATGCCGATACCCCATATGTGGGGGAAAACCACTATTTGGGTACACTGCAGGGTTCGGAAGGGAAGGAGCGCCATTTGACTTTTTGAATGTAAAATTTGTTTGAATAATTAGCGGACGCCATGTCGCATTTGGGGAGTCCCTGATGTGCCTAAACAGTGGAAACCCCCCACAAGTGACACCATTTTGGGAACTTATCTAGATGTGTGGTGAGCACATTGGGAGACATAATAAACAAATCAGTAGCAGGTGAAGAATTGGTTTTATTTATTTTTTACGCCGTTCCTCGTGCGGTATAAGTGAAGAGATTACTTTATTCTTCGGGTCCGTGCGATTACAGAGATACCAGATTTATATCGGGTTTTTATGACTGACAGCTGTAACACACTAAAAGACGCTTTTTTTTGTAAAATCTAGTTTTTGCGTCGCCATATTTTGAGAGCTATAATTTTTCCATATTTGGGCCGACAGTCATGTGTCATGCTCCGTTTTTTATTTATTTTTATTACGTTGTGCACAGAAGGAGTTAATTAGTGTGACAGTTTTATAGCTCGGGTTGTTTCAGATGCAGCGATACCAAATGTGTACTTTTTTTGTTTTTGCATAAATATACGGATTTATCGGTTTAATATTTTATTTATTTATTTTGTGATTTTTTTTTTTTAGTAGTTTGAAAACATTTTTTGTTACTTTTTTTTTACATTTTTACTTAGTACCTGTATGGGACATTAATTTTTATTTTTCTGATCACTGATCTCATGTAATGTAATAGACATATATTACATTACATGAGATCTTTGCTGACTGTTTCACAGTCAGAGTCTCCTGCCAGGCTTCAGCTGCAGGCTGAGCCTGGCAGGACACCATATATGGCAGATCTGGAGGCGGTCATGTGACCTCCAGCTGCCATAGCAACGTCAGGTCCTGGAAGGTATCAGGGGTCGTCGGAGAGGTAAGTAGAAGACCCTTCTCCTCCTGCTGTCTTCTATATGCCGCGATCACTATAGATCGCGGCATATAGAAGACAGCAAAGGGTTAACATCACTGGGACCTGATCCAATCAGGTCCCGATCATGTTCCCTGTCAGAGCTATCGCTCTGCACCGCACCCGTAGCGCTTGCAGGACCCTCGGGGTGCTGAGCGCTGCGGGACCACCCACCGTTTTTAAGCGTCCGCGCTGCACAGAGCCCTGGCAGCGCCGACGTTTATCTACAGTGGGTGGTCGGGAAGTGGTTAAATTTAAAAAAAAAAGTTTTCACAAAGTAAAATAGAGAGTTACCTTTTTATTATCATCTAGGACTGTGTTCATACTTTCTATCCCTAGCGTATCAATAGGTCCATCAAAGATAACCCATTTTCTTTCCGGGGTCTCAGATAACGCAAACTCCCGGAAAGTATTAGCGACTATCCCATCGGTCCACTGCAAATGAAGAGAGGCATCAATAAAATTGCTCTTCCCATAAAATCCAATACAATCCCACAATTGAAAGGATTATTAAAGGGAACGCCTGGGATTATGATATTGATGATACACATGTATTGACTACACGTGGCCCCTATTGAAGTGAATGTGCCGGCACCGGGAGAGACCGCAAGTAAGTGATTTGCATATATGCAGTCACATGCCAACTAGAAGTGCGTGACCTCACTCAAAGCAAGTGTATTGAGTGAGGCCAGACACAGTCTAGTCAGAATGTGGCTGGAAGTATGCAAATTTATGCTAATTTCTGGCATAAATAATACAATTTGTTGCTTCCATGTCTGATGAGGAAAATAAAATTTTTGTGCAAACAGGGAGTAAGTCATAATAAAATGATTGCCCGGCAATGTATGGCTGGGGTCTATGTCTCTGAAGGAACCCCTTCTACCATGTCCATAAGCCATAAAAGGGGAGATTTTCCCATTTTCAGCAAAGATATTAGTATTATAAACAATAATTCCAATCATAGACGAACCTCATGTGACACTGGATCAAACTGCCCGAACAGCTGCCCCATGGTGATGGCTTTAGGGTTCACTGTCCGGTAAATCACTTTTTCTTCTTCGCACCCTCGCTCATTCATAAGAGACAGCGTATCAGCGAGGACGTGGAGGACCTTCGTTTTTCCAGAGAACGGCTCTCCAACCAACATAAAACTGTACGGGATAAACAAAATGCAGCATGGTCCATTGTATAAAATGGAAACAGCGAAGAATAAATCCCCCGTCCCATGGACTTCTGTAGTTGCAGCTCACCCGTGTCTGACAATCATCATCTCATACGTCTGGATCATGTTCTCCAGGAAGACCTTCTCGGGCTGGATGTTGTGTCCAGCACAGCTCTCCTGTGCGCATTCCAGTAAATCCTGAGCAAAAGGAAGGTAAAATATTTCATCAGTCTGTTTACAGTGGATCCAATTAGAGGTGGGAGAATACATTTTCAGGACCCAGATCAGTATTCTGTGGCCGCTGGACGGGACGCCTGAGAGACGCCTCTTAGCTGCCGGCATCCCCGGCTCCTCTTCTGATTATATGGCCTGGTGTACATCATGCTGCAACCATAACGTCATGCCAGGCCGGCTAATGTGAAGAAGAGCCGGGGGGGCAGGAAGAAATAAGGTGGCTCTCAGGGGTCTCATTCAGTGCCCACCACTGACCTGATGTCACGCACAGTGTAGGAAAGACAAAGTGCGACACAAAGGGATGAGGGGAAGGGAGCCCAAACACTAGGGAAAGGGGGAAATGGAGACCTCCTAGGCTGATCTGCAATCACCCTGTCTCCCCTACCGACTCTATATTGGTTCCTCACCAATTGCCGCACAGGAACCTATCCCTGTATTTCCTTAGCGCTTGGCCCTGGATAGGGAAGGGGGGGTGAGCACTAGTCGATCCCCACTGACAACTAAAGACAGCAAGGGGAGACAGACACAGGGGAAGTAGCTTAGCTTGAGTCGACTTCAGAGAGATGGCACACACATCCTCTTAGCACCAGAGAGGAAGTAAGAACTGCACTTGCTCCAAGCCTTCACAAGGGGTCATGTGAATATCACTGGCACCTCTGTGTAGCAACCAGGAAGTATTTAAACACCCAGGCCTGATTGTCAGTTAGAACAGGAGGGAGGTAGCCGCTGGGTCCTACAGTGAGACCGCTAAGATGTCTGGAATGCCAAACGAAGGGATCTCCTGCAACCAACTGCAGGGCGACTGTCTGTCACATCTGACGCACCCATGACACCTGGCCATTGGATTAGTCTCCTGCGAATCAATTCATTCATCTAAAAAAAAATTCTCCATAACCTACAACTAAACTAGTGATAAATCACTCACAGATGTTTTAACCATTTTTTTTTCTACATCAGTTCATCCTGCATTGGAGGTATAAGTGAGCCCCTTTACCTCTGGTGCCCCTGTGCAGCTGCCCAGGTTGCACTAATGGGACCGGACGATGAGTGACAAGGTCATGTAACCCAATTCCAAAGCAGTGGATCAGGATCGGGTGAATTCAATGGGATTGGTCTACCATCTACTGTGTATGGGGGCCTCATGACAGATTATGTTGGGGGACATAAAAATCGGGCGGTTGGAATTTAATCACCCAATCCTTATTTTCTGACCCTGAAATTAGCAGCTGCCATAAGATTCTGGCAGCGACTCGGTCATAGAGAAAACAGGAGCGAGCATTCCTGAATATGGGGGAGCCGGGAAAGATAACGGTCATCCAAATGATAGCTGGCCAGCTATATAGGACCTATCACTTGCCATTAATATGCAATTTTATTACCTGGTGTAAATGCCGCTGTTCTCCTGAATCCGGTGTTGTTTTCTTTTGCTCCTGCGCCTCTCCATTCCTGAGATATAGCCTCTTTATAGAAATCTAGTTCATAATTTTAATAGCCAAGTGGGCGTGGTCATCAAGTCCTCTCTGTGGGAGTCTTCAGGAAGGCCTTGCCCAGTTGGCTTAAAGGGCTAGAGGAGAGTGACAGATGTCAGGAACGGAGAGGAGCAGGAAGAAAAGAAAAACAATGCCGGAGTCAGGAGAACAGCGGCATTTACATATTTATGGCGAGGGACAAGTCCTCTTTAAGTCTTGGAAAACCCCTTTAAGACACTATTATATTTTAATACCTTATAGTCGGCTTTCGGAAGTTGAATGCCAGGGAACAGGTCGCTGGTAATCCCATTGAACAGAGGAATATCATGAGACAAAAATTTGGGTTCGTTTACATCCTTAATTGACCGCAAGAGCTAAATAGAATGAAAAAGGATTAAATGATAAAATAATTCATATACAATATGACATGAAACAATATTAAAAGTGAAGAACCCCATTACAAAGGAGCCGTCAGTTCTTGTGGTATGTCTGTATTAGTAAAGAATAGTATTCTCCAAAAAATAAGGATGAAACCTCTTTTCCTAAAACTCTACATTGTATCGTCCCTCTGTTATACCTCCTGGAAATGTATGTGTAAATGATATATAATGTATATATAATCTATATAGGGGACAACCCTATACAATCTGACTGTGCCCAAACAGTGGTGACATTGTCAGACTGTGTAGGGGACTCGTTATTGACAGATTTCAATTAATTCCTACATTTCCAGGAATGATAAAAGAGGAATGGAACGCTGCTGAGTTGCACTAAAATATGCTGCAGAATTGTTTTTCCATAGGGAATACATGTGGCCTCTGTGTTACTGTTAATTGCCGGCTGCAGAATGAGTTAAGTGAGATACTGTCAGTGAACTCGTTTTTGCTGGCTGACGGGGAGTTTGTAAATGTTTTATCTGTCTTTTTCTGAGCTCCTCTCAGTTTATTTATGACCACAGACCTTATCAAAATTGAATGTGCAGGGAATCAAAAAGCCGGTGAAAGCCAAGCGATGCAACATTTTTAATAAAACCCAATTGTTAAAATGATTTTTAGCCTAAAATACATGCGATTAAGTTAAAAATCAAAACTGTCCCATAAGATGAACAAGCTACGTGTTTAACAACTATAGTTTTGACACTTTTGCACAGATGAGATCTAACAAGCCAGGAACAGTAATGTACAGAAATTATTTGCAAGTCTCTGTCTGCTACTATAAAATCATACAGCTGTAATTTTTGTGATCCAAATGCTTCTCGGTAAGATGGTAATGCTGTCCTATACGAGATGTAAAGCGACCAACAGTTCAGAACTTACAAGAATCTCTTCATTTTCATGGGGGAATTTCAGCTTCAGATTGCCAGCAGCGGTCAGCACAGCCTTTACTGCACGCATCCCATAATCATAATGGAACTGGGACGAGAGCGGCTCCGAGCACAGCCGGTAAGTCATTACCATCTTCACCGAGAGAGGTTTAGCGTGCAGAAAACCGTAAGAATAAAGGCAGATCTCAGCAATCAGAGCATAGTTGGGGACCATCATTGCTACAGTCCGGAAAAGAACCTGAAATGCGCAAACCAGATGGGTCAGTCAACAAATGAAACTAAATTACTGTAAACTAGGCATAGAGCCGGGGAACCCATTATGTCCATTTACACTATCCTCCACCCCAGACCTAAAAGTGATGTGTCTATTCCACATCAGAGGAAAGTCAGTCAAAGTGTGGCTAAAGGGGTATTCCCATCTCCAAGATCCTGTCCCAATATGTAATAGGTATAATAATAATAATGTTTGCAAATTTCTCCAATTAGAAATGTAGTATAGTTCTTCTGATTAGCTATGTTTCTTACCCCCATGTGCAGGACATTGCAGTAGCTTAGGTATCCATGGTTACGACCACTCATAGTAACAGTTAGTTACTTGCTAGTGGTCGTAACCATGGATACCTAAGCTACTGCTATGCCCTGCACATGGGTTAAGCGACATAGCTAATCAGAAGAACTATACTACATTTCCAATTGGAGGTATTTGCTATTAATATTATTATTGCACCTATTACATACTGGGATAGAATCTTGGAGATGGGAATACTCCTTTAACACTTTCCAAATCTCTCTCCACACCTCTACTGTGTCAATTTTGGAAAATAGGAGAATGGGACATCAATATTAAGGAGCTTGCAGAAATGAGGGCATCAGGTGTTGTGATTATACACAGGAAATGTACAATCTCATATAGGTTTGGGGGAGAATAATCCCTTTGATGAAATCTTATGTTTCTTTTGTAAACCTAGTATTTACTTGAAAGTTTGTGAACCCCTCAAAAATTTCTGTATTACTGCATAAATTTGACTTAAAGCTGCATCAGTCTGTGAGGTCACAAAGGAACTCAAGGTAACCTCTAAGCAACTAAAGGCCTCTCCTCACATTAGCTAATGTAATTGTTCATGAGTCCACCATCAGAAGGACAATGAACAGCAATGGCGAGCATGGCAGGATTGCAAGGAGAAAGGCAATGCGATTTAAAATGTCACTGCTAAAACTCACCTGGGCACATCAATAGGTAACTGGAATAATGCTTTGTGGAAGGATGAGGCCAAGATAGAGATTTTAAGTGAGAAGCTATATGTTTGCAGAAAGAAAATACTGCATTACAGCATAAGAACCTCCTATCATCTATGAAACACAAAGGTGGTAATCGTAACATGCTTTCGGCCTGTTTTGCTGCACTTGGCCAAGGACGGCTGCCATCATTGATGGAACAATGAATTCTAAAATCTATCAGCAAATGCTAAAGGAAAATATCAGGATATCAGTTCATGTACTGAATCTCAAGAAAACGTGGGTCATGCAGCAAGACAATGGCCCAAAGACACAAGTCGTTCTACAAAAGAATGGTTGAATAAACATAAAGTTTTGGAATGGCCGAGTCATAGTCCTGAGCTGAATCCTATAGAAATGTTGTGGAAGGACCCGATGCAAGGCACTGGGACTCTTTACCTTGAGGTTATCCGGCAGCTCAGAACGTCCCGCGTAGCCAGGATTCATGGTAATGGCTACGAAGCAATTTGGGTTAAGCTTCAGTTCTGTTCCTTCGAAGTTGAACATGTCCATCTTCATCTGGATGGCTCTCTGGATGCGGAGAATCTGTTGGGCCACCACGGACAACACCTCCAGCTCAATACGGTTAAACTCATCAAAACACGCCCATGCTCCCGATGATGCCAGCCCTTTGAAAAACAAAAAAAAGTATATACAGTACAGACCAAAAGTTTGGACACACCTCATTTAAAGATTTTCTGTATTTTCATGACTATGAAAATTGTACATTCACACTGAAAGCATCAAACTATGAATTAACACATGTGGAATTATATACTTAACAAAAAAGTGTGAAACAACTGAAAATATGTCTTATATTCTAGGTTCTTCAAAGTAGCCACCTTTTGCTTTGATGACCGCTTTGCACACTCTTGGCATTCTCTTGATGAGCTTCAAGGGGTAGTCACCGGAAATGGTCTTCCAACAATCTTGAAGGAGTTCCCAGAGATGCTTAGCACTTGTTGGCCCTTTTGCCTTCACTCTGCGGTCCAGCTCACCCCAAACCATCTCGATTGGGTTCAGGTCTGGTGACTGTGGAGGCCAGGTCATCTGGCGTAGTACCCCATCACTCTCCTTCTTGGTCAAATAGCCCTTACACAGCCTGGAGGTGTGTTGGGGTCATTGTCCTTTTGAAAAATAAATGATGGTCCAACTAAACGCAAACCGGATGGAATAGCATGCCGCTGCAAGATGCTGTGGTAGCCATGCTGGTTCAGTATGCCTTCAATTGTGAATAAATTCCAAATAATGTCACCAGCAAAGCACCCCCACACCATCACACCTCCTCCTCCATGCTTCACGGTGGGAACCAGGCATGTAGAGTCCATCCGTTCACCTTTTCTGCGTCGCACAAAGACACGGTGGCTGGAACCAAAGATCTCAAATTTGGACTCATCAGACCAAAGCACAGTTTCCACTGGTCTAATGTCCATTCTTTGTGTTCTTTAGCCCAAACAAGTCTCTTCTGCTTGTTGTCTGTCCTTAGCAGTGGTTTCCTTGCAGCTATTTTACCATGAAGGCCTGCTGCACAAAGTCTCCTCTTAACAGTTGTTGTAGAGATGTGTCTGCTGCTAGAACTCTATGTGGCATTGACCTGGTCTCTAATCTGAGCTGCTGTTAACCTGCGACTTTTAAGAACCAAGAATATAAGACATATTTTCTGTTGTTTCACACTTTTTTGTTAAGTATATAATTCCACATGTGTTAATTCATAGTTTTGATGCCTTCAGTGCGAATGTACAATTTTCACAGTCATGAAAATACAGAAAAATCTTTAAATGAGAAGGTGTGTCCAAACTTTTGGTCTGTACTATATAATCAAAACATGTCAGCAGAACATCAGTTGGAGTCATTTTATTATCTGCAATGGAGCAGCTTAACATTGTAGGTACCTTTGACATTGCTATGTAGTCCAAACCATCAGAGCAGTTAAAGACCACACACTGCACGGCCAGCGCCTTGGCCAAATCTTTGGTGGTCTCAGTTTTTCCTGTGCCGGCCGGACCTTCTGGAGCTCCACCAAGATTTAGATAAAAAGCACCGATCTACCAATGAAACATGAAAGAACTGGTATGAAATATCAATAAACTTTCTAATAAGTTTCATGCATCATACAAAAGTCAAAAAGATTTCTGAGCATAACCCATCACATCATACCAGAGTCCGCTAGCATCTGTCAGTGAGCGGAGTGATGACCAGGCGTGGGGAGTTGCCCAGGTACTCATAGGCGGACTTCACATTGCAGTTGATGATTCGCGCTCTCGCATTCTCATTCTCCCAGTAATAGCGGAGTTGGGCAAGCCACTGGAAGTCTGTTTCATGAGAAACTCCTGAGCAATGTAGGAAAAGATAGTCAACCTCTAAGACACTGCAGAATCACAAGGGAGAGTTTCTAAAGGGAAGGTAAATGCCCATACATTATAGGACAAAACTCCTAGTCACCGAATTCTGCTTTTTTCATTTAGTCCCATTGCCCACGGTGTATAACATCCGGACTCTCAGCCCCCAGTTTATAAAATCCGGCCTCTCGCCTCCCCCGGTGTATAACATCCGCCCCTCGCCCCTAGTTTAGTATAACATCCGTCCCCTCGCCCCCCCGCCAGTGTATAAAATCCATCCCCTCAACCCCACTGTATAACATCCAACCCCAAGCCCTCCTTTGCATAACATCCGGCCCCCAGGGTATAATATCCGGCCCCCAGCCCCGGAGTAAAACATCTGTCCCCTCGCTCCCTCCCCCTGGTGTATAACATCCGGCCTCTTGCCCCCCTGTGTATAATATCCGTCCCCTCGCTCCCAGTGTATAACAACCATCCCCTCGCCCACTGTGTATAATATCCGTCCCCTCGCCCCTGGTGTATAATATCCGTCCCCTCGCCCCTGGTGTATAATATACGTCCCCTCGCCCCTGGTGTATAATATCCGTCCCCTCGCCCCTGGTGTATAATATCCATCCCCTCGCCCCTGGTGTATAATATCCGCCCCTTGCCCCTGGTGTATAATATCCGTTCCCTCGCCCCGGTGTATAATATCCGTCCCCTCGCCCACGGTGTATAATATCCATCCCCTCGCCCCTGGTGTATAATATCCGTCCCCTCGCCCCTCAGTGTATAATATCCATCCCCTCGCCCCGGTGTATAATATACGTCCCCTCGCCCCTCAGTGTATAACATCCAGCCCTCGAACTTGTATAACATCTAGCCCCTTGTACCCCCGGTGTATAACATCTGGCCCCTCGGCCTTGTTGTATAACATTTAGACTCTCGCCCCCCTCCAGTGTATAACATCAATCCCCTCGCCCGTGGTGTATAATATCCGTCCCCTCGCCCCTGGTGTATAATATCCGTCCCCTCGCCCCTGGTGTATAATATCCATCCCCTCGCCCCTGGTGTATAATATTCTTCCCCTCGCCCCTGGTGTATAATATCAATCCCCTCGCCCCTGGTGTATAATATCCTTCCCCTCGCCCCTGGTGTATAATATCGGTCCCCTCGCCCCTCAGTGTATAATATCCGTCCCCTCGCCCCTGGTGTATAATATCCGTCCCCTCGCCCCTCAGTGTATAACATCCAGCCCTCGGACTTGTATAACATCTAGCCCCTTGTACCCCCAGTGTATAACATCTGGCCCCTGGGCCTTGTTGTATAACATTAAGACTCTCGCCCCCCACCAGTGTATAACATCAATCCCCACGCCCCCCGGTGTATAACATCCATCCCCTCGCCCCTGGTGTATAATATCCGTCCCCTTGCCCCTCAGTGTATAACATCCAGCCCTCGGACATGTATAACATCTAGCCCCTTGTACCCCCAGTGTATAACATCTGGCCCCTCGGCCTTGTTGTATAACATTAAGACTCTCGCCCCCCACCAGTGTATAACATCAATCCCCTCGCCCCCCGGTGTATAACATCCGCCCTCCCATGCTGTGTGCTGTTACTAACATATGACAGAACGACTGGTGGTGCAAAGCTCTCTGATACCAGCGCGGTCCTGTAATAGGAGCCACCGGGGTAACAAGTCTGGATATTACCATATATTCCAGCGTATAAGACGACTTTTGAAGACTGAAAAATCTTCTGTCTAGTCTGGGGTCGTCTTATACGCCGGTAATGTTTTTGAACTTTCAGAAATTGACATGCGGGGATACTCTGGGGGTGTTAATAAGCTGCCGTGGCCGTATCCCTGCCATGTGGGAGTTAATATAAGGTGGAGGGAGTTAAAATACGGTGGCGGTAGGTCCAGACAGTCAGCGCTTCTGTGCTGAAACTGACACATCGCTGCGCTGTGTCTTCTCAGGCCTGGGACACAGCGCAGCGTATTCCCAGCAGCGGAGACAGACAGAACCTAGCGAACTTTTCTGACACATCGCAGTGTCTTCCCAGCTCCGGACACAGCGCAGGGCTTCTGTGCCGACAGCTTTCACTTGTCACAGAAGCGCTGCGCTGTGTCCGGAGCTGGGAAGTTCGCATCGCTTCTGTGACAAGTAGTGTTGAGCATTCCGATACTGTAATATCGGGTATCGGCCGATATTCGCGGTATCGGAATTCCGATACTTAATTCCGATACTTTTACAATATCGAATACCGGAATCGGAAGTTCCCATAATGCCTGCGCTCTGCAGTGTCTCTGAAGGATGACAAGCTGGATGGCAGAGCTCAGCTGAGATCCAGCCTGTCATCAGAATGCCATCCCAGCGTGGGAGAATTCTCCTGATTGTTTAAAAGCCGGCGGGCGGTAAAAAGCCGCCGGCTTTTAAACAATCACACAGCCCCATACTGCTTCCCCGCAGCCTCCCACCCCGATCCTCCGCTCCCCTCGCCACCTCCCATCCCGATCGTAAGTTAGGACCGGGCGGGGAGTGCAGCACAAAGGAGCGGGGAGCGAAGGACCCGGGCGGGGAAGCCGGCAGTGAAAAGACTTCACCGCCGGCTTTCCCGTTCTGTGCTGCGCTTTCCCGCCGGTTATTTCAAATGAACAGCTGAGGTATCAGGTGATGCCGATCAGCTGTTCATTTGAAGTCGCCGCGGTGCCCTCAGAGGGTTCATGTGAGTTCATGCTTGACTGCATTGCATGAACTCACATGAATTTTCCCACGGTCTCACAGGTCAGCCTCACCTCCCAGACCCGTCATGATTGGTGTGTGCGGGTGTCTGTGCGTGTGTCTGCGAGTGTGTGTGGGGTGTCTGTGCGATGTCTGCGGGTGTGTGCGGTGTCTGTGAGATCATAGAATCATAGAATGGTAGAGTTGGAAGGGACCTCCTGGGTCATCTGGTCCAACCCCCTGCTCAAAGCAGGATTCACTAAATCATCTCAGACAGATGTCTGTCCAGCCTCTGTTTGAAGACGTCCATTGAAGGGGAACTCACCACCTCTCGTGGCAGCCTGTTCCACTCATTAATCACCCTAACTGTCGAAAAGTTTTTTCTAATATCTAATCTGTGTCTCCTCCCATTTAGTTTCATCCCATTGCTTCTAGTCTTTCCTTGTGCAAATGAGAATAAAGATGATCCTTCTACAATGTGACAGCCCTTGACATATTTGTAGACAGCTATTAAGTCTCCTCTCAGTCTTCTTTTTTGCAAGCTAAACATTCCCAAATCCTGCAACCGTTCCTCATAGGACATGGTTTGCAGACCAGTCACCATTCTGGTTGCTCTTCTCTGAACTTGCTCCAGATGTCTGCGAGTGTGTGCGGGTGTGCGCAGTGTCTGTGCGATGTGTCTGTGCGATGTCTGCGAGTGTGTGCGGGTGTGCGCGGTGTCTGTGCGATGTCTGGGGGTGTGTGCGGTGTCTGTGCGATGTGTGCGGTGTCTGTGCGATGTCTGCGGGTGTGCGCGGTGTCTGTGCGATGTGTGCGGGTGTGTGCGTGCAGGCAGACATAGGCCGATGTGACACTACTACTCCCATCGGCCTATGTCTGTCCCCCGTCCACTCCTGCCAGCAGGATCAGCTCGATGGGAGCAGTAGTTCCCATCAGCCTGATCCTGCTATATAAATTGCCCTACTGTGTCCCCAATAAATGTTAAATACATGTCATTGGTGGCCAGTGGTTACCTACAATAAATTAGTTCATACATTACCTGTCCCCGCCGATCGCCACCTAAAATAAAGTAAAAAATAAAAAATTACACCTATACTCACCTAGACACCTAATTCCCCGAAGCCATCGATCTCCTGTAATAAAATATAAAATAATAAACCACAAACTTATCCTTACCCCTCCGTAGTAGTCCACGAGTGTCCCACGATGATCTCCAGTTTAGAGCAGCCACATAGAATGTGACCGCTCTGAACCGCTGCCGCCGCTAGAATGATGGGGCCGTAAAGCAGCCCCGTCATTGCATAAGCGGGTTCGCCGGAGTTCAGGCAGCGCTGCTCCGGTCAGCTCCTTTACGGCCCTGCTGTATCGTGAGAAATTCCCACGGTACAGCAGTGTGGTAAAGGAGGTCTCCGGAGCTGCGCTGCCTGAATGCACTCCGGTGACCTCAGTCAGTGGCTCCCGCTGCCGGGAGCGGACGTGTTCCCGGCAGTGTGAGCTTACAGCAGGAACGTGGACAGGTAACTATTTTTTTTTGTAAACTAAGAATTTAATAAAATTGTGTGTTTTATTTCAAATAAATTATTTTTTTCTGGGTGTAGTGTGCTTTTTCTTTTTAACACTTTGTAGGTTAGTAATGGGGGTGTCTTATAGACGCCCATCATTACTAACCTGGGCTTCATGGCAGCTGGCGCTGACATGAACCCCAACCCTATTACCCCCTGCCACCGCACCAGGGCAGCGTGGAAGAGCGAGGCTAAGTGCCAGAGTTGGCGCATCCTATGGATGCGCTATTTCTGGGGCGGCTGACGGCTGGTGTTTCTAGCCTGGGAGGGGGCCAATATTCATGGCTCCCTTCCTGGGCTATTAATATCAGCCCCCAGCTGTCTGCCTAGCCTTTGCTAGCTATTAAAATAGGGGGGACCCCACGTCATTTTTTTTGGGGGGTCCCCCATTTTAATAGCTAGTAAAGGCTAGGTATTCAGCTGGGGGCTGATATTAGTAGTCTGGGAAGCTCCGTGGGTATTACCCCCTTCCCAGGCTTCAAACATCTTCCCCAGCCGTCTGCTTAACCTCGGCTAGAGACTAAAATTATGGGGGATCCCACGCCAATTTTTTTTTTAAATAAATCCTTTATTTTAACACTAAATGACATTTGAGGAGTTAATAAAGATGCAGTCCCTAAATTATTATTTATTTTTTAATTAATTTTTCCCAAAAATTTTGACGTGGGCTTTGCTATATTTTTGTATGCCAGCCAGGTACAGCATCCAGCTTCTATGAACGCGCCATTTTCCGGGGTGGCTGCGGACTGCAATTTGCAGCGGGGGGGGGGCCCAGAAAGCTTGGGACTCCCTGCTCTGCAGATTCCAGCCCCCAGCTGCCTAGTTGTACCTGGCTGGACACAAAAATAGGGCGAAGCTCCACGTATTTTTTTTTTAAATTATTTCATGAAATTCATGAAATAATAAAGAAAAAAAGGGCTTCCCTATATTGTTGTGTCCGGCCAGGTACAAATAGGCAGCTGGTGGTTGGGGGCAGCCCGTTCCTGCATGCTGTACCTGGCTGGACACAAATATAGTGCAAAGCCCCACGTCAATTTTTTTTTAATTATTTCAGGAAATTCATGAAATAATTAAAAAAAAATTGATGTGGGGCTGCGTCCTATATTTGTGTCCAGCCAGGTACAACTAGGCAGCTGGGGGCTGGAATCTGCAGCGCAGGGAGGCCCAAGCTTTCTGGGCCCCACCCGCTGCAAATTGCAGTCCGCAGCCGCCCCGGAAAATGGCGCGTTCATAGAAGCGCCATCTTCTGGCGCTGTACCCAACTCATCCAGGGCCCTGGTGCGGTGGCTCACTGGGTAATAAAGGGGTTAAGGCCAGCTTGGCATTATCAGCTGGCCCTAAGCCCGAAATTCATGGGGTCACGCCAATATTAGACATGACCGCCATGAATTTCTAGTAAAGTATTTAAAAAAAACACAACACCCAGAATAAAGTCCTTTAATTGAAATAAACACACAATTCTTTATTGTTCTAAATTAAACCATACTTACCATCACGCCCATTCCAGCTGAAGCCAACGATCTCCTGCAAAAAAAGAAAAATAATAAAGCAACCTCATCCTTACCTTCCCATGGATCCCACGACAGCTTCAGCTCTGCTACATCGAGATGACAGGCTGGACCGCAGCAGAACGCTGCCATCCAGCCTGTCATCCCGCAGACACTGAGAAGCGCAGGCATGCTTGCGCTCCTCAGTGTCTCTCTGTGACGGCATAAAGATGAGCCGAGTTCATGTCCAATGAACTCAGCTCACCTCATGCACGTCACTGACAGCGTGGGAAAATTCTCCTGCACTCAGCACTTCAACGTGAGAATTCTCCCACGCTGTCAGTGACGTACATGAAGTGAGCTGAGTTCATTGGACATGAACTCGGCTCATCTTTATGCCGTCACAGAGAGACACTGAGGAGCGCAAGCATGCCTGCGCTTCTCAGTGTCTGCGGGATGACAGGCTGGATGACAGCGTTCTGCTGCGGTCCAGCCTGTCATCTCGATGTAGCAGAGCTGGAGCCGTCGTGGGAACCATGGAAAGGTAAGGATGAGGTTGCTTTATTATTTTTCTTTTATTGCAGGAGATCGTTGGCTTCAGCTGGAATGGGCGTGACGGTAAGTATGGTTTAATTTAGAACAATAAAGAATTGTGTGTTTATTTCAATTAAAGGACTTTATTCTGGGTGTTTGTGTTTTTTTTTTAACTTTCACTATGGGGTTAGTAATGGGGGTGTCTTATAGACGCCTCTCCATTACTAACCTGGGCTTGATGTCAGCTGGCATTATAAGCTGACATCAACCCCAGCCCTATTACCCCACTGCCACCGCTACAGGGCAGTGGGAAGAGCGAGGCTAAGTGCCAGAATTGGCGCATCCTATGGATGCGCCATTTCTGGGGTGGCTGACGGCTGGTGTTTCTAGCCTGGGAGGGGGCCAATATTCATGGCTCCCTTCCTGGGCTATTAATATCAGCCCCCAGCTGTCTGCCTAGCCTTTGCTAGCTATTAAAATAGGGGGGACCCCACGTCATTTTTTGGGGGGGTCTCCCATTTTAGTAGCTAGTAAAGGCTAGGTATTCAGCTGGGGGCTGATATTAGTAGCCTGGGAAGCTCCGTGGGTATTACCCCCTTCCCAGGCTTCAAACATCTGCCCCAGCTGTCTGCTTAACCTCCGCTAGAGACTAAAATTAAGGGGAACCCCACGCCAATTTTTTTTAAAATAAATCCTTTATTTTAACACTAAATGACAAGTATAGTAATCAACACTATCACTGTACTTCATATATATGTGACTGACATGTTTCTATCTATCTAATCTATGTGTGAAGCTCTATTCCTTCTATTCTAAATTGTCGGGTACCGATGCTGAATTGCCGGCCGGCTTTCTTAAAGAGACGGTGCATGAAAACACTATTATTTTTTTTTATATAAATCCTTTACACTAAATGACAAGTACAGTAAGCAACACTGTCACTGTACTTCATATATATGTGACTGACATGTTTCTATCTATCTAATCTATGTGTGAAGCTCTATTCTTTCTGTTGTAAATTGTCGGGTACCGGTGTATGCGCTGATGAATTGCCGGCTTTTCGCGTAATACATTCTACATTATTCTTAGTTGTTTTACTTCATGTAGAATTAACCTACAAGGAAAGAAAGGGTTTATTTTCATTCCGATATTAGTGTCCCATTGACTTGCATTGGTTTCCGGTATCGGAATCGGCGATATCCGATACTTTTTGAGTATCGGTCCGATCCAATCCGATACGATATTTCCTGATATCGGAAGGTATCGCTCAACACTACTGTTGATTTGTTCTTCTTCGTCACCTATGAAATAAACTTGTAAAAATTGTGGTTGCGAAATGGACGTAGGAATTAAAGAACCGATACGGTGGTATACTTGTCCTTGTATTGTAAAGGTCGGGCAAAACCCAGGCATTGAGACAATTTGATCTGCTCCAAAAGACGCCATATGAAAGCACATGTTGTATTTTCTTATATTATTTAGAAAAAGGTGAGATTCATCAGTTTCATTAGAGAAAAGCTCTTTTAAAGGTTGAACTGGCTCGTCTATATAATGAAGAGCTACTTTCCCGCCCAAACAACACATACCTGCTGCTTCCTCTTTCCACTTAAGAGCTCCGCAATATTTGCAATCTATGGTCATTGCTTCTATTTTTATAAGCTTGTGAGTTTCATAATCAAGAGTCTCGTCATACTCAAATGCAGCTTTATGAAACAATATCCATGTATTTCTTGTAAATGTTTGACGTCGCTGTGCTGCCCTTTCAGCAACAGTGCGTCTGCGAGATTCGGCCATTTCATAAGTTTCAGTGGCTCTTTGGGACGCCATGTAAGTCGCTTGCTGCTGACGTCGAGGTTGGGACTGTTCTGGAGTTTCAGCAGCCCGTTGAGACGCCAGATACTCCGCATGCTGTTCACGTCGGGCTTGGGACTGTTCTGGAGTTTCAGCAGCCGGTTGAGACGCCAGATACTCCGCATGCTGTTCACGTCGGGCTTGGGACTGTTCTGGAGTTTCAGCAGCCGGTTGAGACGCCAGATACTCCGCATGCTGTTCACGTCGGTGCTTGGGACTGTTCTGGAGTTTCAGCAGCCGGTTGAGACGCCAGATACTCCGCATGCTGTTCACGTCGGGCTTGGGACTGTTCTGGAGTTTCAGCAGCCCGTTGAGACGCCAGATACTCCGCATGCTGTTCACGTCGGGCTTGGGACTGTTCTGGAGTTTCAGCAGCCCGTTGAGACGCCAGATACTCCGCATTCCGTTCACGTCGGGCTTGGGATTGTTCTGGAGTCTCTGCAGCTCTATGTGCCGCACAACGCACCGCCGGCTCAAGCCTTCGTTGCTCGGCTTGTTGAGAATTCTCATCACGTCTAATTATTTTCATAGCTCGGGCTTTATTAGAGCTTTGCGAAATGTTAGACTTACGCTTTCGCGGCATTTTTATAAGTACTAATTACAAAATAGGTACTTAGTAAAGTTCAAACAAAATACTAAAACAATCTAATTAGTTATATTACGATCGCTGTACAGACGATATCAGTTGTATATGACTGGTCTATGAGGAGCGCGGTTACCCATAGCAACCATTCCCAGTGCTCTGTGGGAGCTGAGAGCAGCCTGCTGGTGCTGTGGGTGACATGCTGCGCTGCACACACACAGGGCTGTGCTGCACACAGGAGGGGAGGACGCCATTTGTGTAGCGCTGCAGCCGGTGCCGTCAGGCTGCAGTGTGTGCATCCTCCATGGAGCCGCGCTCAGGTTACTGCCCCTCCCCGTGTGTGAGTCACTTCCCCTCCGCCCAGGTGAGGCGCTCGGAACTTTCCCGGCTGCAGCAGCTGGCGCAGGTGAGCGCATGTTTTATTATACGGTGTTATGTGGAGGGACAATGGCGGCGGGGACCCCCTGTGTGAGGACAATGACAGCCCGGTGCCCCCGGGCAACCTGCAGGAGGAAGCCTCACACTCCCCCCGGGCTGTGGGCGCGGGCAGGCCGTGCTGGGACGTGTAGTTCCCTAGTAACCTGTTCCTGACATATGGGCTGTTTTCTGTGGGTTTTTTTTTTTTTTTTTAAGTCTGAGAAAATGTCATAAATTATCCTTCTCCCTTCAGCTGTTTCCAGAGTGTAATGTATCAGGGTGAGCTCATGACTGACAGCTGCCAAAGTTTCTAGGAAATGTCAGTCCCTGGGGGTCGTGTGTGAACCCCCTGTGCCACACTTGTACCTGGCCACGGTATATGATCACCCCTGTATTCTGACTGTGGACAGGCGGCAACTGTGACCTCACTATACAATGATCCACTATGGGCAAATTATTGTATTATCAATCTCTTCTGACTGCTGTAAATCAGCCATTTAAATATCACCTGTGTATGTGTGTATATAAGAGTTTGATAAATATACTAAAAAGTTTGATAAATATACTAAAATGTGCATTGTAAAATAGTATCTAATTTAATTAAATTTATGGTTCACAATTTTGGTCATAGTGGCTTCCACATAAAAGGGAGATATATGCTGTCGCGGACTTTTATTTAGAACTATTCAAGACAAACAATTCTACGGTACATCATCTTTGTGTAACTCCAACCGTTTAGGCAGCGTACGCCAAGATAGCTCTCAGAGGCCAGATTTTTTTCCGACTTAATTGACATGTATCGTTATATTACGACCAAAATTACATAAAATCATTACAAATTGTAGCCTATATGTTATTCCGATGTATAATCTATATTACTGTAAAGTTTCATGCAAATCCGTCCAGTAGTTTTTTCGTGAAAGAGTAACAAACAAACATACTCACAAACTTTCGCATTTATAATATTAGTAGGATGTAGTTCTTTAAACTGGGAAAATGATTATCTTTTCATTACACTGGACGTGAATGCTCTGTACTCCAATATAGAACATAATATGGGAGTTGAAGCAGTATCACACTATTTATCTGAGATTCCAAATATGCCGTCGGCCCAGAGAGATTTCCTTCTATCAGGCTTAAAGTTTATATTGGAGCATAATGTTTTTGAATTCCAGGGTGAATTGTTCCTGCAGCAGTTTGGTACCGCGATGGGGACTCGGGTCGCGTCAAGTTTCGCTAATCTTTTTATGGGGCGATTCGAGTCTACATCGCCCATCAACCAAACACCATATAAGGAACACATATTGCTATATAGGCGCTATATAGATGATTTAATCATCTTCTGGAAGGGCACAGAAAAACAAGCAATTTCTCTTATAGAGGAATTTAACAAAAATAGTTGGGGTATTTCATTCACATATAACATGGATAAAGAAAAAATCCATTATCTGGACCTGGAAATCAGTCACTCTAATAATAAAATTATAACTAAAACCTTTTTTAAAAAAACGGATTCTAATGGATTTTTGGACTTTCGGAGCGCACATTATCCAAAATGGAAGCAGAACATACCGTTCAGCCAATACCTGCGCATCCGAAAGAACAATACGAAAGATAAAGATTATGTGGAACAATCTAAAATTCTGACTAAAATATTCTTTGATAAAAAATACCCCCAAAAAATTGATAGCAGAAGCCTATGAAACCAACCTGAAAAAAACTCAAAATGAATGTCTGTATAAAAAACTCACAGAAAAAAAACAGTGCTCTGTTATAGACAATGAACAAACAAATACGTACAAAAAGAGAGATAAAGAAAATAATGCAAGATGGCAATATAATTTTATTACTGCTTTTAACCCTAGAACGCATCTGCAAGATTACTTTAGTTAGAATTTTGAAACTCTAGGTATTCTTCATGTATATAGTGGTTTGTCATTTTTGTTTGAGTTATTCCATGTTATTTGCACACGGGCCTAAAAGGCCCCAGGTATGTGAAAGTGTAGATTTTTATGGTCATGTGTTCTAGGGTTAATCAGGGAAGTGTGAAAGTAAGACAGATTTTAAAAAAGTATTGGTACATTCTAAGAAGGGATTCCTTTCTCAAAAAGTGCCTACCGGAGAATCCTGGTATCACATTCCGGAGGGGGGTTACTATTGGGAACATTATTGCGCCTAGTGTCTTAGGGAAACCCCTCTCTCCTTCAAGACCAAAAAAGACTCCTATACAAAATCCCCTTGGAGTTTTTAGATGTGGATCAAAAAAATGTCATTGCTGCAATATCATTAGTCACAAACAAAAATGTATCACATCAAGAAGCACAGGAGAGACAATAAATATAAACCAGCACCTTACTTGTGAGAGTGATCACGCTATCTACGTGATCAATTGTGCCTGTGGTCTTCAATACGTGGGCCGCACTACACAGACACTGCGGTCGCGTATGAATGGCCACAGACACAACACCAAAAAAGGTTTTTTAACTAAAAGGTGTCTGGACAAACTGTGTTTTAAACACCACAAAAAATTTGACATAAAGGTAACTCCTGTTGAACAAATACCACAGAATGACATAAATAGGATCCAGAAACTAAACAGAAAAGAGTCTAAGGCTGCGTGCACACGATGCGTTTTTCATGCGTTTATGCTGCGGAATTTCCGCAGCGGAAAAGCATAAAAAACGCATGGTAATCCGTACCCCATGGTCCCCAATGGCATTTCGCAATGTCAATGCACATGCTGCGGATTTTTCCGCAGCGTTTCTGCAGCGCTCATAAATCCGCAGCATGTTCATTCATTTTGGCTTCTCTCTGCATGCCGGCAGCGCTGAAGGACCTTCGGTGACGTCACAGTCATGTGACCGCAGGCCCTTCAGACAGGAACGAGCGCTGCAGCACACGCCGGGGCATCGGGGGTGAGTATAGCTTTATTTTAACATTGTTTTACGGTCACACTATATAAAATCCATGCCGGTTGCCGGTTGCATGGATTTATATAGTGTGACCAAGTTGTCAAGCACTTTCCAAGTGAAGCTAATCGCCTGGAAAGCGCTTGTCAATCCGCATGTGGATCCGCATGTATTCTGCAGAAAAAACGCATGCACAATCTGCATGCGTGTTTTCTGCCAGGGAGATGCAGAAATGCTGCAGAAATTTTCTGCTTCATTTCTGCATCGTGGGCACATAGCCTTATTGGATCTTTCGATTGAAAAGCCTATATCCAGATGGTCTTAATGATATAGTGCAAAATGTGTGAGGGGGGATAGAAAGGGAAAAAGAAGAGGAAAAATAAATACATATAAATAAATAAATAAAAAAGTGTATATTTAATAATGCACAGCCCTATTTACCAATACTGAAAAAAATATTTGTTTTATTGTAAGATCTCATTTCTGTAAAAATAACTGTTATATTTTATGAATTTTTTATATACTAGACTAACAATTATGTATTTTTATGATCAGTACCATGTAATTTATTTTTTTTTATATATATAACCACCACCAGGTATATATTTTAATCACAACTATGTATTCTAAAATTACTATTATATATCACTTGACAGTTTCACCAGTGGCTATCTTAAGGGTATAACAGTTTCACCAGTGGTTATCTCAACAGTGTGACAGTTTCTCCAGTGGCTATCTCAACAGTGTGACAGTTTCGCCAGTGGCTCTCTCAAGAGTGTCACAGTTTCTCCAGTGGCTATCTCAAGAGTGTGACAGTTTTGCCAGTGGCTATCTTAAGAGTTTGCCAGTGGCTATCTCAAGAGTGTGACAGTTTCACCAGTGGCTATCTTAAGGGTATAACAGTTTCACCAGTGGCTATCTCAAGGGTATAACAGTTTCACCAGTGGATTTTTTTGCCAGTGGCTATCTCAAGAGTGTGACAGTTTTGCCAGTGGCTATCTCAAGGGTATAACAGTTTCACCAGTGGCTATCTCAAGGGTATAACAGTTTCACCAGTGGATTTCTGAAGAGTATGACGGTTTCGCCAGTGGCTATCTCAAGAGTGTGATGGTTTCGACAGTGGCTATCTCAAGAGTGTGACAGTTTTGCCAGTGGCTATCTGAAGAGTGTGGCAGTTTCACCAGTGGCTATCTGAAGAGTGTGGCAGTTTCGCCAGTGGCTCTCTCAAGAGTGTCACAGTTTCTCCAGTGGCTATCTCAAGAGTGTGACAGTTTCACCAGTGGCTATCTTAAGGGTATAACAGTTTCACCAGTGGCTATCTTAAGGGTATATCAGTTTCACCAGTGGCTATCTCAAGGGTATAACAGTTTCACCAGTGGATTTTTTGCCAGTGGCTATCTCAAGAGGAGCCGGAGATGCCGGTTCATGGAGCTCCGGTCCTGCGGCCATGGAATACTGACCCGACTGTTGGACCAGAGTCCTGCAAATCCATTTGCTCATCTCTACTCTCGTCATATCTACCAATAAGGAAAGACATTGTATGGGATTTCCCATAATACCAGCATAAAATGAATCCATCTGCATTGAGTTTTCCATGCTGTTTGTGGCAGGGTTTTATAGAGGTACATCTGGGTATTTGGAGCTCTGTGTTCAATCCAGATCTCCAACTTCTGTAAAGATATGTTGTAAAATTGTTGTGTACATTATAAAGTGCCTGCATATTGTGGAGTTCTCCATCTAGTCTGCAGCTTATAATCTGTATAGATTTCAGCCCCCTTGCAATATGTATGTTCTATGAATGTTTCTGCAGATGATTTCACCGTTACATCCTTCTTGTAGGGCCTGAAAAACTCCTATGATAATCTGCAGCTCCAGCTAAATGATATTGTGGAGCTTGTGCGAGGAGGCAAATTGTCCCAGCAGACTCGCAGCACATTGGGGGCTCTCGTCACCATAGAGGGGCACGCTCGTGACGTGGGCATGGAAATGATCCAAACAAGTTTGTGCAAACATCATGGCTAGCACCAAACTTTCCAATACCATGTTCTATTTATTATACACTACATGGAGAAAGGTATTGTGCCCCCTCCACATTACACCTACAGGGGCTTTTATGGCCTCCTATTCTAAATCCATATACAGGATGTTAATATGGAGTCCGTCCCTCTACAGATATCACAGCTCAATATGCAGAGCACCTTCATACATTTCACCCCATTCCTATCTTCTTTCCATATCTATGTTATATTCCCCCCTCTTTTCTTTGAGTTTTCATAGGACACAATTGATCTTGTCACAGTAAAGCAATCTTGGGGTGTACTTACAATGACGTCTATGGGGCAGTAGTCATTTCTGCATATTGAGATGGTGGTCACTATATAGGAATGTTTTGGCATCTGTATGTGTCGGCATCCCCTGTATATGACTCATTGCCACAGTTGATATTCTTTATAGTCAGTGTTTTGGATGGCCTAGGTGCGGTTTGTAATATTTTCTATCAATGGTGTGTGTGCCCTCCTCTGTGCGGTGTCCTTCCATAACCATGGATGTACTAATAAAGGGTTTTTATGTCAATTCCTTTAATGACCTTTTGTTCGGTTTCTTTGTAGGTATTATGTAATTCTCTGAATGGTCAGCCATTCTAAGCCTGAGCAGACATATGGCAATGTAATTGATGTGTGACTGACATTGTTCTTCCCTATGTTGCGGTGACATATTTATGCTGCCATTGTGCAGTATTTGTTCTAATTAATCATCCTAAAGGTGTTTAGTGGGGTTGAGGTTGAGAACGTGTGTGAAACAGTTTTGCTCTTCTATTCCCTTAGGGTTGGAAGCTACAATTGTTTAAAATGTCTTGTGCTGAAGCATTAAGATATCTTTTCACTGGAACTAAGGGGCCTAGACCAACCCCTAAAAACAAGGCCATACCTCCACCAGCAAACTGTACAGCGGGCACAATGCAGTTAATAGGGTAACGTTCTCCTGGCATTCACCAAATCCAGACTCGTCCATCAGATGCCAGATAGAGAAGTGTGATCCGTCACTGCACAGAACAGGTCTCCTCCAGAGTCCTGTGGTGGCGGCTTCACACCACTCCATCTGACGCTCGGCATCGTGCTTGGTGATGTAAGGCTGCATGCAGCTGCTCGGCCATAAAGCTCCTGGCGAGGGCGCAGTGTTTGTGGTGATGTTGTTACCAAAGGAGATCTGGACTCTGCAGTTATGGAGTCAGGAGAGCGTTCTGCCCTCTGCTCCTCAGCAATCAGTGACCCTGCTCTGTAATGTTCCGTGGTCTCCTGAGTTGCTGCAGTTCCTTCTACTCCTTAATAATATCATTCACATGTGATGGGGGAAGATTTAGGAGGGAAGAAATTTAATATCCAGACTTGTTACCCCGGTGGCTCCTATTACAGGACCGCGCTGGTATCAGAGGGCTCTGCACCACCAGCCGTTCTGTCATATGTTAGTAACAGCACACAGCATGGGAGGGCGGATGTTATACACCGGGGGGCGTGGGGATTGATGTTATACACTGGTGGGGGGCGAGAGTCTTAATGTTATACAAGGCCGAGGGGCCAGATGTTATACCCTAGGGGTACGAGGGGCTAGATGTTATACATGTCCGAGGGCTGGATGTTATACGCTGAGGGGCAAGGGGACGGATATTATATACCAGGAGCGACTGGATGGATATTATACACCAGGGGCGAGGGGATTGATGTTATACACTGGTGGGGGGGCGAGAGTCTTAATGTTATACAACAAGGCCGAGGGGCCAGATGTTATTGACGCGCCCACCTGGGCCGTGTGTGGGGGTATACCTGGAGCCGGGTCTCTGTGTAATGCTAGGGGTTGTAGTCTCCGTGGCGGCGACCTGGTCCCGTGGCTCAGGGCGGTCAAACCAGTGGCGGATCTGTTTATTTGGTTTTTGATGTTTAAATGTCCGACTACGCCACCCGTAGATTGCGGTCACTGAGAACCACCGCTGCGGGGCAGACCGCTGAGGCTGATGTTGTGTGCGCAGCAGAGGGTAGTATAACTCCCCACGGGAGGAGTAGAGCCTCAGGGCAGCGTGTGTAGATGGTGAGGGTTGTGGTGCATGGACGCAGCAGAAATGACTCAGAGTCCGTGCAGTGCAGTTCAGGGTCTTTACTGTTGGTAATGAAGAAGGCCCTGCCGGGAGTACTGGCTAACATTAGAGGCCTGGTCAGTCTGTGAGCGAACAAGAGTCCCCCTGGCCAGGTGGAGGTGTAGGCCTTCCCGTCTGACTGCACTCTTCCTGTCTACCCTGTAGTCGTGTAGTAGCCCACGTCCCTGAGTGTACCGTGTGGTGCTCACCCGTATGGCTGGTGACTTGGGACCTTTGGTACCTTCCGCTCCTCGATGGCGGTGCCGATCATTTGCGTGTAACTAAGCCTCCGGGCTTTCTATGGCCAGAGGACCTGAAATCCCCTGCCAGGTGGTTTCTGCTGCTGGATGTGGAGATCCTCACAGCCTCGGACTCCAGTGTTCGGTTCTCTGTGTCTTCGGCCAGGACGAGCTCTTCACAGCTCCAGTCCCTGGCTTTCAGCTCCTGGCTCCTACAGAGCTCCTTGCTGCTCCTCTGCTCTACTCTCCTTTTCCTGACTAACCCCGTCCCCATCCCAGATCCAGTTTATAAAGGGCAGGTTCCTCCCCTCCCTGGACTGGGGCAGGAGGCGTTGCATGCAATTGTGCTCCTGACCAGGAAAACCCATGCTCGCTCTGACATGGTATTTCTACCACTGTGGCAACCAAAACCCCTGGGGTGCCACATTATACACTGGGGGTACGAGGGGCTAGTTGTTATACAAGTCTGAGGGCTGGATGTTATACACTGAGGGGCGAGTGGACGGATATTATACACCGGGGTGAGGGGACAGATATTATACACCAGGGGCGAGGGGACGGATATTATTCACCGGGGCGAGGGGACAGATATTATACACCAGGGGCGAGGGGATGGTTGTTATACACTGAGAACGAGGGGACGGATATTATACACCGGGGGGGCGAGAGGCCGGATGTTATACACCAGGGGGAGGGAGCGAGGGGACAGATGTTATACACCGGGGCTGGGGCCGGATGTTATACCCTGGGGGCCGGATATTATGCAAAGGAGGGCTTGGGGTTGGATGTTATACAGTGGGGTTGAGGGGATGGATTTAATACACTGGCGGGGGGGCGAGGGGTGGATGTTATACACCGGGGGAGGCGAGAGGCCGGATTTTATAAACTGGGGGCTGAGAGTCCGGATGTTATACACCGTGGGCAATGGGACTAAATGAAAAAAGCAGAATTCGGTGACTAGGAGTTTTGTCCTATAATGTATGTGCATTTGCCTTCCCTTTAGAAACTCTCCCTTGTGATTCTGCAGTGTCTTAGAGGTTGACTATCTTTTCCTACATTGCTCAGGAGTTTCTCATAAAACAGACTTCCAGTGGCTTGCCCAACTCCGCTATTACTGGGAGAATGAGAATGCGAGAGTGCGAATCATCAGCTGCAATGTGAAGTCCGCCTATGAGTACCTGGGCAACTCCCCACGCCTGGTCATCTCCCCACGCCTGGTCATCACTCCTCTCACTGACAGATGCTAGCGGACTCTGGTATGATGTGATGGGTTATGCTCAGAAATCTTTTTGACTTTTGTATGATGCATGAAACTTATTAGAAAGTTTATTGATATTTCATACCAGTTCTTTCATGTTTCATTGGTAGATCGGTGCTTTTTATCTAAATCTTGGTGGAGCTCCAGAAGGTCCGGCCGGCACGGGAAAAACTGAGACCACCAAAGATTTGGCCAAGGCGCTGGCCGTGCAGTGTGTGGTCTTTAACTGCTCTGATGGTTTGGACTACATAGCAATATCAAAGGTACCTACAATGTTAAGCTGCTCCATTGCAGATAATAAACTGACTCCAACCGATGTTCTGCTGACATCTTTTGATTAGATAGTACAGACCAAAAGTTTGGACACACCTTCTCATTTAAAGATTTTTCTGTATTTTCATGACTATGAAAATTGTACATTCACACTTAAGGCATCAAAACTATGAATTAACACATGTGGAATTATATACTTAACAAAAACGTGTGAAACAACAGAAAATATGTCTTATATTCTAGGTTCTTCAAAGTAGCCACCTTTGGCTTTGATGACTGCTTTGCACACTCTTGGCATTCTCTTGATGAGCTTCAAGAGGTAGTCACCGGAAATGGTTTTCACTTCACAGGTGTGCCCTGTCAGGTTTAATAAGTGGGATTTCTTGCCTTATAAATGGGGTTAGGACCATCAGTTGTGTTGTGCAGAAGTATGGTGGATACACAGCAGATAGTCCTACTGAATAGACTGTTAGAATTTGTATTATGGCAAGAAAAAAGCAGCTAAGCAAAGAAAAACGAGTGGCCATCATTACTTTAAGAAATGAAGGTCAGTCAGTGCGAAAAATTGGGAAAACTTTGAAAGTGTCCCCAAGTGCAGATGCAAAAACCATCAAGCGCTACAAAGAAACTGGCTCACATGAGGACCGCCCCAGGAAAGGAAGACCAAGAGTCACCTCTGCTTCTGAGGATAATTTTATCCGAGTCACCAGCATCAGAAATCGCAGGTTAACAGCAGCTCAGATTAGAGACCAGGTCAATGCCACACAGTTCTAGCAGCAGACACATCTCTTCAACAACTGTTAAGAGGAGACTTTGTGCAGCAGGCCTTCATGGTAAAATAGCTGCTAGGAAACCACTGCTAAGAACACGCAACAAGCAGAAGAGACTTGTTTGGGCTAAAGAACACAAGGAATGGACATTTGACCAGTGGAAATCTGTGCTTTGGTCTGATGAGTCCAAATTTGAGATCTTTGGTTCCAGCCACCGTGTCTTTGTGCGACGCAGAAAAGGTGTACAGATGGACTCTACATGCCTGGTTCCCACCGTGAAGCATGGAGCAGGAGGTGTGATGTTGTGGGGGTGCTTTGCTGGTGACACTGTTGGGGATTTATTCAAAATTTAAGGCATACTGAACCAGCATGGCTACCACAGCATCTTGCAGCGGCATGCTATTCCATCCGGTTTGCGTTTAGTTGGAACAGCATTTATTTTTCAAAAGGACAATGACCCCAACACACCTCCAGGCTGTGTAAGGGCTGTTTGACCAAGAAGGAGAGTGATTCCTCCACAGTAACCAGACCTGAACCCAATCGAGATGGTTTGGCGTGAGCTGGGCGGCAGAGTGAAGGCAAAAGGGCCAACAAGTGCTAACCATCTCTGGGAACTCCTTCAAGATTGTTGGAAGACCATTTCCGGTGACTAACTCTTGAAGCTCATCAAGAGAATGCCAAGAGTGTGCAAAGCAGTCATCAAAGCAAAAGGTGGCTACTTTGAAGAACCTAGAATATAAGACATATTTTCAGTTGTTTCACACTTTTTTGTTAAGTATATATTTTTCCACATGTGTTAATTAATAATTTGATGCCTTCAGTGTGAATGTACAATTTTCATAGTCATGAAAATACAGAAAATCTTTAAATGAGAAGGTGTGTCCAAACTTTTGGTCTGTACTGTATATACTTTTTTTTAGTTTTTCAAAGGGCAGGCATCATCGGGAGCATGGGCGTGTTTTGATGAGTTTAACCGTATTGAGCTGGAGGTGTTGTCCGTGGTGGCCCAACAGATTCTCCGCATCCAGAGAGCCATCCAGACGAAGATGGACATGTTCAACTTCGAAGGAACAGAACTGAAGCTTAACTCAAATTGCTTCGTAGCCATTACCATGAATCCTGGCTACGCGGGACGTTCTGAGCTGCCGGATAACCTCAAGGTAAAGAGTCCCAGTGCCTTGCATCGGGCCCTTCCACAACATTTCTATAGGATTAAGCTCAGGACTATGACTCGGCCATTCCAAAACTTTATGTTTATTCAACCATTCTTTTGTAGAACGACTTGTGTCTTTGGGCCATTGTCTTGCTGCATGACCCACGTTTTCTTGAGATTCAGTACATCAACTGATATCCTGATATTTTCCTTTAGCATTTGCTGATGGATTTTAGAATTCATTGTTCCATCAATGATGGCAGCCGTCCTTGGCCAAGTGCAGCAAAACAGGCCCAAAGCATGTTACGATTACCATCTTTGTGTTTCATAGATGATAGGAGGTTCTTATGCTGTAATGCAGTATTTTCTTTCTGCAAACATATAGCTTCTCACTTAAAATCTCTATCTTGGCCTCATCCTTCCACAAAGCATTATTCCAGTTACCTATTGATGTGCCCAGGTGAGTTTTAGCAGTGACATTTTAAATCGCATTGCCTTTCTCCTTGCAATCCTGCCATGCTCGCCATTGTTGTTCATTGTCCTTCTGATGGTGGACTCATGAACAATTACATTAGCTAATGTGAGGAGAGGCCTTTAGTTGCTTAGAGGTTACCTTGAGTTCCTTTGTGACCTCACAGACTGATGTAGCTTTAAGTCAAATTTATGCAGTAATACAGAAATTTTTGAGGGGTTCACAAACTTTCAAGTAAATACTAGGTTTACAAAAGAAACATAAGATTTCATCAAAGGGATTATTCTCCCCCAAACCTATATGAGATTGTACATTTCCTATGTATAATCACAACACCTGATGCCCTCATTTCTGCAAGCTCCTTAATATTGATGTCCCATTCTCCTATTTTCTAAAATGGACACAGTAGAAGTGTGGAGAGAGATTTGGAAAGTGTTAAAGGAGTATTCCCATCTCCAAGATTCTATCCCAATATGTAATAGGTGTAATAATAATATTAATAGCAAATACCTCCAATTGGAAATGTAGTATAGTTCTTCTGATTAGCTATGTCGCTTAACCCATGTGCAGGGCATAGCAGTAGCTTAGGTATCCATGGTTATGACCATTAGCAAGTAACTAACTGTTACTATGAGGGAATCTAATGCTAACTAATCAGATTTAGTTATAGGGTTGACTTTTAGAGGTATTCTCATCTTTTAAAGCATATCCACAAAAATGGCCATAATTGTCTGGTAGATGAGGGTCTCTCTTCTGGCACCCACCCTAACTTTTCTCGAATAGGAGGCCCCATCTTGTGCCGCTGTGAAAGGAGAGTTTGGCAGCACGTGCAACACTTCCATTCACTGATTTGGAAGTCCTGCATATACAGTCATCAGGGGTGTAATGATCGCGGTTGAGGTCGCGACTGGGCCCGTGCAGGTGAGGGGCCCGCCGACATCAGCGCAAACTTCAACTGGATGTGCGCCCTCGAATGCACATTCAGATGAAGTGTATTGAGGCGCAGAGACCCGTTGGGTCTGGGCACGACAATGCACGCTGACGGCCAATCAGAAGCCAGCAGCTGATGTCGGCGTGCACATGACGAGGGCGCATGACAGTGACATCATATGCTCCCGACGCTTGCACTCTGAAGTAAGATGCTGGCTTCAGAAGAGGATGGCGCGCAGCGGGGGAGCGGAGGAAAAGCGAGCAGAATCATTTATTTTTTTTCTATGCATTAAAATACAACGGCAGAATGGGGGACATATACTAGGATGGGGGATATATATACTGGATGGGGGATATATATACCAGAATGGGGCATAAATATACCAGGATGGGGCCCCTGGATAAGGGACATATATAACCAGGATGGGGGATATATATATCAAGGTGGGGCCCAGGATAAGGGACATATATAACCAGGATGGGGGATATATATATCAAGGTGGGGCCCAGGATAAGGGACATGTACACTAGGATGGGGGATATATATACCAGGATGGGGCCAGAACATGGGACATATATACCAGGAAGGAGCCCAATATGGGGGATATTACTACATAATGGGGTAGGAGGTGCAACACGCATGTCCTTATAGGATTTAGAACACTACAAGGGCCCATACATCTGACCAACATGCAGTGGGTCCAAATCTTGCAATGGGGGCCCATCGGACTCTAGTTACGCCACTGACAGTCATCTCTACATTCACTTTAGTCGCTATAATTAAAGGGATTGTCAGTCCCTTTCATTCTGGTGCTACTACAACAATCATCTAAATGGTGAGGATCCAGTTCCTGACACCAGCACTGAATGTAGGGAAAATGTAATGTTACATAGACATCCATTTATTTGAGTAGAAGCTATGTAATCTATGGATGATGGAAACGTCAGGACACTTGGAAACGACTTTGTAGACTGTTTTTTCATCCACACAGCGAGATAATTAGATAACTGGATGGGCTTGTGTCTTAGGGCAACCCTACTTAGTATATCTCTCTCTCCAGCCCGCCACTGTTAGCCGCTGCGGTATGATTTATCTGGAACCCCAACAACTGGGCTGGGCGCCCCTGGTGAGGTCCTGGCTCAGCACCCTTCCCGATGCACTGAAGACTAAGGACCACCTCGCTCTTCTAGAGGAACTCTTTAAGTGGCTCGTCCAACCTTCCCTTCGATTCCTCCGAAAGCAGTGCAAGGTGGGCGTAATGTGTCCTCTCAATTGTAGGAGCATTGCGCAAGTTTGTAGTCTAGATTTACCCTCAGTGTCCTAATGTCTTTCCTCATAGGATCTGGTGACAACCAGCAATGGCAATGTGGTAATATCACTCACACCATTATTGGAGATGCTGATTTTTGATGTGATGAGTAGAGATGAGCGTTGTTCTACTCGAACTGTTCGCCAATCTCAAATTCGAGCTGTTTTGGGCGGTGTTCGAGCCGGTCGGCGAACACGAACAATTTGAGAAAAATTCGGCTGTTCGAGGTTATGTTCGATAACTGTTCGTGCACCAAAATCATAACTGGATTTTTTCTCAGTAATGATGAAAATTAATGTTAATACGCAGTTTGAGTGTACAGCGGGGCGGGGGGAGGGGCAGGGGATGGATCTCTGCAGGAACAATGAAGATCTCCATTTTTTTTTCTCTTTCCCGCATTTGCAGTGGGGAGGTGCAATCTGTCAGCCTATCAGCAGCGCACACACGGAGCGAAGTGCTTTTTTTCACACAAGCAAGGGCATGTGTCATTGGCAGTGTATGTCACATGTCCTTGCCCTATAAGACCAAGCCATTTTCCCCGTCGCCACCATTTTCTCACTGCTGCAGCTGCGTGTTAGACGGCACCGCTGTTGCTGTGTGCGCTATACCTTGTTAATTTCAAGCCAATTTTCGCACAAATATACAGATAGCTTGGGAGTAGGGAATAGTTGTGATTGCAGTCCTTTTAAGGACTAGGTTACAGCATTTCCTACGACTTTTATCAGGCAGGTCTGTGCTCTTAAATAGATAGATTGTGGGAGTAAAGACTAATTGTAATTGGAGTCCTTTTCAGGACTAGGTTACATCAGTTCCTATCAGTTTTTGCCAGGCAGGTCTGTGCCAGTGCTGTGCAAGTTTTTTTCACAGCATTTGGCTGAATCTAGCAAAGCTAATCCTTTTTGGCCTATTGCAGAGTGTGTTAGTCAGTGGAGTAGCCTATCTGTGTTGCAAGATATACCACCTGTGTATAGAATACCAATTTTTTTACTGCACCTAGTGAAGTAAAATCTTTTGGGCATAGCATCATTCTATTAGTCCATCTATACTGACCTCCATCAGGTTGCAAACTGAATATAATTTTTTTCTGCATCTAGCTCTGAAAAAATATTTGGGCTTCTAGCGGTGTGTGGGACTTGGTCTATTAGTCCATCTATACTGACCTCCATCAGGTTGCAAATTAAAAATAATTTTTTTCTGCATCTAGCTCTGAAAAAATATTTGGGCTTCTAGCGGTGTGTGGGACTTGGTCTATTAGTCCATCTATACTGACCTCCATCAGGTTGCAAATTAAAAATAATTTTTTTCTTCATTTATCTCTGAAAAAATATTTGGGCTTCTAGCAGTGTGTGGGACTTGGTCTATTAGTCCATCTATACTGACCTCCATCAGGTTGCAAATTGAATAAAAAAATTTTCTGCATCTAGCTCTGAAAAAATATTTGGGCTTCTAGCGGTGTGTGGGACTTGGTCTATTAGTCCATCTATACTGACCTCCATCAGGTTGCAAATTAAAAATAATTTTTTTCTGCATCTAACCCAGCCAATAGTTTTGGCCTAATACCACAGTTTGGCCACTCAGCTCTGCTCGGTTACCATCCATTGTTTTTTTGTGCAAACAACTCCAGAGTTGTGAATTAGTTAACCACCAAAATGAGTGGAAAAAGGCCTGCTGCTGGTGGAAAGGGGAATAGGCGTGTTGGGAAGGGGAAAAAAGGTTGTGTCCGTGGGGTAGGTGCAGAAGAAAGACCATCTTCCAGCCAAACTAAAATGTCTACTTCTTTTAGCGGACAATGTGATAAGATCCCTTTCTTACGGCCACGCCAATCGCTACAAATTCCAGATGAGGCACAAAAACAGCAGGTGCTTCAATGGATATCAAGTGCTCCTTTAAGTGGGCTCTCCTCCACATCAACTTCAACATCACAAATACTCCAGTCCTCAAAGGTGTCACCCAAATCGCACTTGCTTCCTCACAGCTCCCAAATCTCCAGCTGCCCGTCTGAGTATGAGGTAGAACAGATGGTTGAGTCTGCAGAGCTGTTTACTCATACTATAGCCTGGGAATCAGAGGTCGACTCCAGCGCTTCTGTGAATCCAGACGAGGAAATGATCTGCACTGATGCCCAGAATCTTTATGAGTCGGATCCAGGACCAGACGCAGAAGGTTCTGACCATAATGTAGACCCTCATTCCCAAACTGTAACTCCTGTTGGTGGAGACAATGAGGAAGACGATGATAAGACTCAAATACCTGATTGGAGCGACAACTTTAGTTTTTTGTCAGGGCAGGAACAGGTTGGCTCTGAGGACGACGGGTGTGATAACGCACAGGGTGATGATGATGAGGTCGGAGATCCCACTTACTGTCAACCCACAGTCAGCCAAGAGATGAGGTCAGCAGAGGAGGTGGAGGAAGATGCTAGTGACGACGAGGTCAGGTTGCGCCTTCCTGGACAGAGACGTAGTACTGGAAGCACGTCAACAACTGCATCCTCAAACACAACTCTGCCTCTCACCACAAGTCGTGGTGGCTCTTCAGGTCGCATGGGTGCTAAGCCTTGCATAGCCTGGGCATTTTTTCAGATCGATAAAGATGACCCAACTCGTGTTATCTGTAACATTTGTCAGCAAAAGCTAAGTAGAGGCCAAAAAATACATAGTTTGAGTACTTCATGCATGAACCGGCACATGGACATGAAGCATAAGTTGCAGTGGGAAGCTCAGTGTGCTACAATGCGGCCTAGCCGGCCGGGCCAATCACCGTCTGCCATATCTTGTGCATCCGCGGCCTCTTCATCCTCTGTGACTGGGGGGACAGCAGTCACACCTGTTTTGGGGCGCAGACCTGCCACCTCTTTACCCGCAACAGCCAGCGTGATTGGCAGGTCATCATTTTCTTTGGAGGTGGTAACACCAGCTGGTGTTGAGCGCTGTCCGACATCGATAGCACCACCTTTGGATCAAGGCAACCTAACATGTCCGCCTGCATCTTCCTCACAGACCGGCAGTTTGCCGGGGACACCCTTATCAACCCCGTCTAAGCACAATAGCCAGCCCTCGGTCCCTCAGATGTGGACAAGTAAAAGACCATTTCCTCCTAGCCATGAGAAAGCTAAGAGGTTGAATTTCACCATCTGCAAGCTCTTGGCTACAGAAATGCTGCCTTTCCGCCTGGTGGACACAGAGGATTTTCGAGACCTTATGTCCGTCGCAGTGCCCCAGTACCAGATGCCCAGTCGGCACTACTTCTCAAAGAAAGGTGTGCCTGCGCTCCACCAGCATGTCGCACACAACATCACCGCTTCTTTGAGAAACTCTGTGTGTGACAGGGTGCATTTCACCACAGACACTTGGACGAGTAGGCATGGACAGGGGCGTTACATGTCGCTGACTGGGCACTGGGTAACTATGGTGACAGCAGGACAAGGGGCTGCTGTCCAAGTCTTGCCGTCCCCACGAGTTGTGCGTCAATCCTCTTTATGTCAAAGTTCCTCCACTGCTTCTGCCTCCTCAACCTCCTCTCGGTCTTCCACCTGCACCCAAAGCCTGTCTGGTCATGCCACAAGCTTTCTAACTGCGCAGAAGGGATCCTGCACACCTCCTTACTATGCTGGCAGTAGGGCTCAACGTCATCAGGTGGTTTTTACATTGAAATGTCTGGGAAATGTGAGTCACACAGCTGAGGAGTTGTGGTCAGCTCTGGAGAACCAATTTCATGAATGGTTGTCTCCACTGGACCTGAAACCAGGGAAGGCCGTGTGCGACAATGCTGCAAACCTGGGTGCGGCCCTTCGCCGGGGCAATGTCACACACGTGCCTTGTATGGCTCATGTGTTGAACCTGGTTGTCCAGCAATTTTTAGCCCACTATCCCAGACTAGATGGCCTTCTGCAGAGGGCACGGTCGCTGTGTGCTCACTTCCGCCGTTCGCATCCCGCAGCTCAGCGACTTACATCTCTACAGAAGTCGTTGGGCCTGCCACTTCACCAGCTAAAATGCGATGTGCCTACCCGGTGGAATTCAACTCTGCACATGTTGCAGCGACTGTGGCAGCACCGACAAGCCCTGGTGCAATACGTTCTGACGTATAGCCTGGGCCAACGAGATTCAGAGGTGGGGCAAATCACGCTGGAGGAGTGGTCTCAGATCAGGAACCTATGCACCCTTCTGCACAGTTTTGAAATGGCGACGAAGATGTTTAGTGCTGACGATGCCATTATCAGCATGACTATTCCGGTGATTTACATGCTGGAGCACATGTTAAACAGAATTCGGAGTCAGGTGGTGGCACAAGAGGAGGTGGAGGAAGTAGAGGAGGAGGAGTTGTATGCGGAAGGGCTAACATCTGCAAGGTCCAGACGGTCGGCAGCACCAAGGCGGCAGGCATGTGAGGGTGGGGGAGATGGTTTTACCAGGGCGCATGGTAGCAGCCAAACTAGTGAGGAAGGTGCAGGAGCCCAGGAAGAAGTGGAGGACGAACTGATGGAAGACTCATCAGATGAGGGAGACCTTGATCACATTTCTGTTGTGCGAGGTTGGGGGGAGAGGACAGAGGAAGGAAGCATGATTGTTACCTCGCCACCAACACAACAGGGACTTGGTGCTCCTGGATGCGCAACACACATGAGTGCCTTCTTGCTGCACTACCTGCAACATGACCCTCGAATTGTGAGAATTAGAAATAATCCTGACTACTGGGTTGCCACACTGTTAGATCCCCGGTACAAAAGTAAATTTGCAGAAATTATTCCTGCCATAGAAAGGGATGCACGCATGCAGGAGTATCAGCAGAGACTGTTGCAGAATCTTACATGTGCTTTTCCACAAAATACCAGTGGTGCACGTAGTGAATCTCACAGTTCCAACTTGCCAACCGTGGGACCGTCAAGTGTTCAGCACTCAAACCGTAACAGAACCACAGTATCTGCTGGTAACATCAATTTTGCGGAATCATTTCACCACTTTTTTAGCCCATCCTTTGCAAGGCCACAGGAGACAAGAAGTCTGACACATAGTCAACGCCTAGAGACGATGGTACAGGAGTATCTCCAAGTAAACATTGAAGCCACGACTGTGTCACTGGACCCTTGCTCTTTTTGGGCTTCCAATCTGGATAAATGGCCGGAGCTAGCCACTTACGCCTTGGAGATCTTGTTATGCCCCGCAGCCAGCGTTCTGTCTGAACGTGTGTTCAGCGCTGCTGGTGGTGTGCTGACAGATAAGCGCACGCGGCTCTCCACTGATAATGTAGACAGACTCACGTTCATAAAGATGAACAAATCATGGATCCGAAACGACTTTTCTACCCCTGTGTCATCCTGGGGAGAGTAAAAGCTTGATGATTGGTTAAAATCACCCTACCAACCGTTTTAAGCTTTCAAATTACTAATCATGTTTATCTGTATCTTGACTGGAAAATAATTTGGGCTTTGTAGCAGTGTGCAGCACTGATCCTATTAGGCCATCTATAATAAGCTTCACCAGATTTAAAATTAAAAATAATTTTTAGCTGCATCTAGCCCGGAAAATAATTTTGGGGCTCCGAGATGCGCAAGACACATAAGTGCCTTCTTGCTGCACTACCTGCAGCATGACCCTCATATTGTCAGAATTCGAAGTAATCATGACTACTGGGTTGCCACACTCTTAGATCCCCCAAACTTTTCGATCAACCTTTTCATTTTAATAAAGACCAAAAAAATGGTCATTTTTGAAATTATAAGCATTAGCAGGTTGTTAGAAACTGAAATCAAACAGTTTTCAACTCAAAACTTTATTCTAGGTGATGTTACATTTTCACATAGGACCCCTTGTTCGAAAGGAGCTTCTGAACTCTCTCGTCCATTGAATTTGTCAGGTTTTGGATGGTTTCTGCTTCAATTGTTTTGCATGAGGACAGAATACCCTCCCAGAGCTGTTGCTTAGATGTGAACTGCCTCCCGCCATCATAGACACTCCTTTTAATGATGCTCCAAAGGTTCTGAATGGGGTAGAGGTCAGGGGAGCATGGGGGTCACACCATAAGTTTGTCCCCTTTTATGCCCATATCAGCCAGAGATGCAGATGTTTTATGTGCAGCATGAGATGGTGCATTATCATGCAGAAAAATGATCTTGCTGTGAAATACACGGTTCTTCTTCTTGAACCATGGCAGGAAGTGCTGTTTGAGAAAATCCACATACATTATGGAGTTCATCTTTAGCGCCTTCAGGGATCCTAAAGGGGCCGACAATCTCTCTCCCCATGATTCCAGCCCAAAACATTACTCCACCTCCTCCTTGTTGGCGCTGTAGCCGTGTTTGCGTGGGGTGTCCATCAACCAGCCATCCTCCACTCCATTCATCTGGACCATCGAGCGCTGCACGGCACTCATCCGTGAACAAAACAGTTTTGAAATCAGTCTTCATGTAATGTTTGGCCCACTGGAGCCGTTTCTGCTTGTGTGAAGTGGATAGAGGAGGTCGACAGGATGGCATATGCACAGCTGCAAACCTCTGAAGGACCCTGCATCTTGTTGTTCGGGGGACGTTGGAGGCACAAGCAGCTTCAAAAACTTGTCTGCTGCTATGACAAGGCTTTTTTGCCGCTGCTGTTTCAACCTGACGTAATTGCCTGTAGGAAAGAGTCCTCAATTTGCCCTTATCAGCACGCACACGTGTGTACTGTGAATCAGCTACATACTTCTTGATTGCCAAGACACTTCATCCTGATCATCGCACAATGTTGATTGTAGTCATGCCTTGACCTAAACACTCCACAATTTGTTGCTTCTCAGCAGCCGACACATCCTTTTTCTTTCCCATTTTGGCAGAAAATGTAGGCTGCTTAATAATGTGAGAGAGCCTTCTTAAGTAGTCTTGCCTTTCATTGGACACACCTGCCAAACTAATTAGCACAGGTGTCTGCAATTGCTTACAGTGATATAAAGAGCCCTGACACACATCACCATCAATGAGTTTAACTGACAAACAAACAAATTCTTCCCTTATCACTCCTAAACACTTTTTGCATAATAATTTGGAACGCGGTGTACATGTGCTTTTCCACAAAACACCAGTGGTTCACGTAGTGAATCTTACAGTTCTAACTTGCCAACCGTGGTCTGTATGGAATTGTTCAATAAAGGGCCCAAAATTAAGATAACATAGATGGGAGAGGTCTCTATGAATAGGAATTCCTAAGTATTTGATACCCTGTGAGGGCCAGGCAAAGGGAAAGTTGGACTGGATGGAATCCTATATGGATTTAGGGAGGGAGACATCGAGGGCCTCAGACTTCGCTGCATTGATTTGAAAATTTTACCATGTAACAAAGTGATCTATTTCAGCCATAACAGCAGGGATGGATATATGTGATTGAGTGATATATACTAGGACATCATCAGCAAATAGAGAGCACTTGTACTCGGTGCCTCCCACCTCAATCCACCTAATATTGGGGTTATGGCGAATTGATGAGAGCAGGTGCTCCGTCACTAGGATGTATAAGAGAGGGGACAGAGGACATCCCTGCCTTGTCCCATTGGTGATTGTGAAAGGTGATGAAAATGTTCTGACGCACCCCCTGGGCCTTGGGACACCCGGAGCCGGACACTTTTTGGTGGATGCTGGTGGTTGTAGTCTTCGTGGCGGCGATCCGGTTCCGTGGCTCAGGGCGGTCAAACCAGTGGCGGAACTATTTATGTGGTTTTGATGTTTAAATGTCCGACTACGCCACCCGTGGATTGCGGTCAGAGTGAACCGCCGCTACAGGGCAGACCGCTGAGGCTGGTGTTGTGGGTGCAGCAGAGCGTAGCATAACTCCCCACGGGAGGAGTATAGCCTCAGGGCAGTGTATGCGGAGGATGGGGGTGATGGTGCAGGGCAGCAGCAGTAACGACACGGAGTCAGTGATGCAGTTCAGGGCCTTTACTCACAGTTCTTATTATCCAGACCACGTCTGCAGGTAACGGCTGCCCACGTCGTACTGTGCTCACCAGGTGAGGGGCTCAGACAACTCCCAGATAACTTTGGAGCGCTTCACAGGACCCCCTTTGTGTGTCCTTTGTCTGGCCTTTCTTACCAACACTTCTGTCCGGCTGCCTCGGGCCTCCTCTTGGTAAACTTGGCGCCAGTTTCCCTGACCCTATGTGGTGCCTTCCTAGCGGGTGGAGCAAGGGGCTGCGCCACATAAAATGTCAGAGCCTCCGGTTTCTAGCTGAGGGTCGTTTCCTGCCTCCACTAGTTCGGGGACCGGTCTCCCCCTTTGGCCTGACCCCTCCACGCAGGTGGATTCGGGCGTGCGGTGGCGACTCGCCCGTCCGCACCCCTGGGATCCCTTCATTCCTCGTTCCTGGAGCCTTCTCCGCTCCTCTTCCTTCCTTCTCCCTCTTGCAGGCCTGGGCCTCTGTTACTAGGCCCGCCTCCGGAGCAGAGCTCATGCAGAGCCCCTGCTCCCTGCCACTTCTGCTCAGACTTCTCTGCACTGAACTAAGATGGTGCCCACCTTTTATACTCCCTTCTCAATGCACCCAGGAACTGCTTCCTCCCTGCTCCTGCACTGCAGGGTTCCCCTTCCTCAGTGTTCCCTCCCCCCACTCCAGCCAGGGACAGGGACTGTCGTGCCCATCTCAGGGGCATATTGGTCGCCCTGCCCCACGGCAATGTGGTGTAATGCATGCAGGTGTCGGGTCCTGATCCACACTCCATCCTTATCTGAGAGTGAGATATCACACCTCTGGGTGAGGTGCAATACGTCTGTAGCAACCGAGCCCTCGGTGCTACAGTTCCATTTATCTTCAGCCTAGGTGACGTATTGTGATACAGGGCCGTGATTTTGGCTATAAAAGGGTCCCCTAGACCCCTACCCCAAGCTTTTTAAGAGAATCATATATGGTGTGCCAGGAGACTCTATGGAATGCTTTCTCAGCATCCAACGAGAGTATCTACTTACAAATTTTTAACTGCATCTAGCCCAGGAAATACTTTGTGCCTAGTAGCAGTGTCTGCTAGTCAGCGGATTATCCCGGCTGTTAAGCAAGCTACACCACCTGTAGTTTGGACACTTAATTTTTTCAAAGGAAATGCTTCGGGACCACGGGATACTTAGTGAAGAGCATCAGGAGGCACCCCAAGGCATAGGGGCTGGGACTGGCACTAGGATGCCTTGCGGTGGACAGCCGAGCTCGATCCTTATAAAAGCTTTTTAACTGCAGCAGCTTTAGTGGACGCTACTGGAGCTGGAATTACGCGGCTGCTGGCATGAGACTTGCCCTCCAATAGATCCTTGTAAATGGATTTAAAGTGTATTCATTCAAATTAGAGGGACAATTTAAATTAAAAAGCTTAGAGCTGCCTCCACCACAGGGGGGCTCTCTCGACCCACCAGCGGACAGGCACCAGTATTGGGAGAGGGGGGCTGGCCGTCAGGGTTCACCGCGGCTCTGGCACAAACCCGGCGACACGGAGGTGGCACGGGCAGGAGCGGACTGGCCGTCTCGGCTTCTCACTTTTTGGATTTTAGAAGGGCATGACATGCCTATATCTGTGTCTCCCCCTCCTTTTACTCCTCCACCTCTTTTCTTTTCGCATGACTATATGTACTTGTCACTTTTCCATGTGTTAGTTGTGTCTTCTGAGCAGTTTGTCAGCTTTTGGACACCTTTGAAGGTGTTTTCTATGTGTTTCTATGTGTTTTTGTTTGCCTGCCATTGGTTTTAACGTTGTTCGAAGGTGTTCGACGAACAGTTCGACGAACAGTTCGGCGAACACACGGGTGTTCGACGAACCGAACCGAACTCGAACACTACGGGGGTGGCTCAACACTAGTGATGAGAAAGGATCCGAATAATAAGAACATTTGTATCTGGATCATGGTAAGTGGAAGATCTGCCGATCCCATACACAATGTGGCTAATCCATCTGCAGGTATAGACAGTGCTTTCCTATGGTCCTGGAAAACGGGGGAAATAATTCCAAGTGGAGAGAAATTGTGAAAATATCACAATTCTGACATTATTTTTTGGGAATTGTTTTTACGGTGTACATTGTGTGGTAAAAATTACTTAGCAATATGATTCATTCATCAGTACGATTACACCGATACCAAACATGTCCAGTTTTTTTATTAGATTGGTAGTGAAAAAAAAAATTAGACGTTTGGGGAAAAAACATTTTTTGTAACTTTTCTCTGTATTTATTAGCCCCCTTAGGGAACTTAAAGCTGCGATCGTCTGATCGCTTGTGCTATATACAGCAATGTTACACCATAGCAAAAATCACGGTCTCCTTTGAAGCTCGGCCATGTCATCCGCGATTGTTAGAGGCAGGTTCCTGACGTCTACTGAGAATTGCATGTCAATAGCACCTTTAGAAATATATTTACTTAGAAAATTGGTGACGTGTTCAATACTTATTTCGCTCGCTGTATATTGTATCCCTTTTCTTCTCTTTTAGGCCAGTTTTGCTTTCTCCCTGGTTTGGTCCATTGGCGGCTGTTCTGACACCGACAGCCGAGTGAAGTTTGATGCTTTTTTCAAAGAAATTGTCACAGGAAAGAACGATCAGAGCCCTTTCCTGTCCTCCGTGGGGAAATGGGAATGTCCTTTGGACGATAAAGGCCAGGTCTATGACTACATGTACGAGGTAAAGGGATTTCTTGGAACCAGATTCATTGAAATCAAGCCTAATGCTCAGCAACTTATAACTGGCCTTTGGGTTATTATCTTAGGTCTCTTAGGACATGTTCACACTGTGTTTATGCCATACATCTATGACTTTGCCAGAGGTTCTGATTGAATCCCCGAAAAACTGAATTCAGAAGGAGACATAGAGTCCAATGACCAAAGTGGATTCCGTCAGATCCCCGGCAGAGTAATAGACATGCTGCATAAACGCAGTGTGAACAGGACCTAAATGTCAAACTTATGTAATGTGTCAGTGCTCTCTTATCCCTACATCAAATGTGTCCGAATATGGTTTATCAACGTTGTAACTACTTTTTTTTTAAAATTTGAAGTTAACCACTTCGCACCAGAGCCTGTTTTTGCCTTCGTGACCACGCCAATTTTTTCAACTCTGACCACTGTCACTTTATGAGGTAATTACTCTGGAACACTTCAACGGATCCCCCTGATTCGGAGAATGTTTTTTCGTGACATATTGTACTTCATGATTGTGGTAAAAATTTTCGATATCACTTGCGTTTATTTGTGAAAAAATCGGAAATTTGGCGAAAATTTTGCAATTTTCAAGCTTTGAATTTTCATGCCCTTAAATCAGAGAGATATGTCACACAAAATAGTTAATAAATAATATTTCCCACATGTCTACTTTACATCAGCACAATTTTGGAACCAAAATTTTTTTTTGTTAGGGAGCTATAAGGGTTAAAAGTTGACCAACGATTTCTCATTTTTCCAACAAAATTTACAAAAACATTTTCTTAGGGACCACATCACATTTGAAGTGACTTTGAGGGGCCTTTATGACAGAAAATACCCAAAAGTGACACCATTCTAAAAACTGCACCCCTCAAGGTGCTCAAAACCACATTCAAGAACTTTATTAAACCTTCAGGTGCTTCACAGGAATTTTTAGAATGTGGAAGAAAAAAATTAACATTTAACTTTTTTCACAAAAATGTTACTTTAGACCCAATTTTTTTTATTTTTGCAGGGGTAACAGGAAAAAATGAACCCCAAATTTTTTTGTGCAATTTCTCTTGAGCGCGCTGATACCCCATATGTGAGGAAAAACCACTGTTTGGGTGCACGGCGGGGTTCGGAAGGGAAGGAGCGACATTAGACTTTTTGAATGTAAAATTTGCTTGAATAATTAGCGGACGCCATGTTGCATTTTGGGAGCCCCTGATGTGCCTAAACAGTGGAAACCGCCCGCAAGTGACACCATTTTGTAAACTAGACCCCTTAGGGAACTTATCTAGATGTGTGGTGAGCACATTGGGAGACATAATAAACAAATCAGTAGCAGGTGAAGAATTGGTTTTATTTATTTTTTACGCCGTTCCTCATGCGGTATAAGTGATGAGATTACTTTATTCTTTGGGTCGGTGCGATTACAGAGATACCAGATTCATATCGGGTTTTTATGATTGACAGCTGTCACACACTAAGAGACGCTTTTTTTTGTAAAATCTAGTTTTTGCGTAGCCATATTTTGAGAGCTATAATTTTTCCATATTTCGGCCGACAGAGTCATGTGACGGCTTGTTTTTTGCGGGACGAGTTGACATTTTAATTGGTATCATTTTTGGGTACGTGACATTTTTTGATCGCTTTCTATTCCGTTTTTTTGTGAGGTAAAATTAACAAAAACCAACAATTCAGGAATTGTTTTTTGAGGTTTTTTTTATGCCGTTCTGCGTGTGGTAAAAGTGATGAGGCAGCGTTATTCTTCAGGTCAGTACGTTTACAGCGATACTACACTTACTGTATATTTTTTTTATATTTTGGCGCTTTTACACAATGAAACAGTTTTATAGAAAAAATATTTTTTTTGCATAGCTTTATTCTGAGAGCTATAACTTTTTTATTTTTCGGCTGATGGAGCTCTATGGCGGCTTGTTTTTCGCGGAACAAGATGTCGTTTTCAGTGGTACCATGTTTATTTCCATTTTGCTTTTTGATCGCATTTTTTTCCACTTTTTGTTTGGCGATATGAGGAAAAAGCATAGTTTTTTGCTCCGTTGTTTATTTATTTTTATTACGGTGTGCACAGAAGGAGTTAATTAGTGTGACAGTTTTATAGCTCGGGTTGTTTCGGATGCGGCGATACCAAATATGTGTACTTTTTTTGTTTTTGCATAAATATACGGATTTATTGGTTTAATATTTTATTTATTTATTTTTATTTATTTTGTGATTTTTTTTTTTAGTAGTTTGAAAACATTTTTTTTACTTTTTTTTTACATTTTTACTTAGTCCCTGTATGGGACATTAATTTTTATTTTTCTGATCACTGATCTCATGTAATGTAATAGACATATATTACATTACATGAGATCTTTGCTGACTGTTTCACAGTCAGTGTCTCCTGCCAGGCTTCAGCTGCAGGCTGAGCCAGGCAGGACACCATATACGGCAGAGCAGGAGGCGGTCATGTGACCTCCAGCTGCCATAGCAGCGCCAGGTCCTGGAAGGTATCAGGGGTCGTCGGAGAGGTAAGTAAGACGACCCCCTCTCCTCTGTCTATCTTCTATATGCCGCGATCACTATAGATATATATATATAGAACATAGCAAAGGGTTAACATCACTGGGACCTGATCCAACAGGTCCCGATGATGTTCCCTGTTCCCTGTCAGAGCTATCGCTCTGCACTGCACCCGCAGCGCTTGCAGGACCCTCGGTGTCCTGAGCGCTGCGGGACCACCCACCGTTTTTAAGCGTCCGCGCTGCACAGAGCCCAGGCAGCGCGGACGTTTATCTACAGTGAGCGGTCGGGAAGCGGTTAAATAAAAAAAAAAGTTTTCACAAAGTAAAATAGAGAGTTACCTTTTTATTATCATCTAGGACTGTGTTCATACTTTCTATCCCTAGCGTATCAATAGGTCCATCAAAGATAACCCATTTTCTTTCCGGAGTCTCAGATAACGCAAACTCCCGGGAAGTATTAGCGACTATCCCATTGGTCCACAGCAAATGAAGAGAGGCATCAATAAAATTGCTCTTCCCATAAAATCCAATACAATCCCACAATTGAACGGATTATTAAAGGGAATGCCTGGGATTATGATATTGATGATACACATGTATTGACTACACGTGGCCCCTATTGAATTGAACGTGCCGGCACCGGGAGAGACCGCAAGTAAGTGATTTGCATATATGCGGTCACATGCCAACTAGAAGTGCGTGACCTCACTCAAAGCTAGTGTATTGAGTGAGGCCAGACATAGTCTAGTCAGAATGTGGCTGGAAGTATGCAAATTTATGCTAATTTCTGGCATAAATAATACAATTTGTTGCTTCCATGTCTGATGGGGAAAATAAAACAGTTTCCAATTTTTGTGCAAACAGGGAGTAAGTCATAATAAAATGATTGCCCGGCAATGTATGGCTGGGGTCTATGTCTCTGAAGGAATCCCTTCTACCATGTCCATAAGCCATAAAAGGGGAGATTTTCCCATTTTCAGCAAAGATATTAGTATTATAAACAATAATTCCAATCATAGACGAACCTCATGTGACACTGGATCAAACTGCCCGAACAGCTGCCCCATGGTGATGGCTTTAGGGTTCACTGTCCGGTAAATCACTTTTTCTTCTTCCCACCCTCGCTCATTCATAAGAGACAGCGTATCAGCGAGGACGTGGAGGACCTTCGTTTTTCCAGAGAACGGCTCTCCAACCAACATAAAACTGTACGGGATAAACAAAATGCAGCATGGTCCATTGTATAAAATGGAAACAGCGAAGAATAAATCCCCCGTCCCATGGACTTCTGTAGTTCCAGCTTACCCGTGCCTGACAATCATCATCTCATACGTCTGGATCATGTTCTCCAGGAAGACCTTCTCGGGCTGGATGGTGTGTACAGCACAGCTCTCCTGTGCGCATTCAAGGAAATCCTGAGCAAAAGGAATGTAAAATATTTCATCAGTCTGTTTACAGTGGATCCAATTAGAGGTGGGAGAATACATTTTCAGGACCCAGATCAGTATTCTGTGGCCGCTGGAACGGGACCCCTGAGAGCCGCCTCTTAGCTGCCGGCATCCCCGGCTCCTCTTCTGATTATATGGCCTGGTGTACATCATGCTGCAACCATAACGTCATGCCAGGCCGGCTAATCTGAAGAAGAGCCGGGGGGCAGGAAGAAATAAGGTGGCTCTCAAGGGTCTCATTCAGTGCCCACCACTGACCTGATGTCACGCACAGTGTAGGAAAGACAAAGTGCGACACAAAGGGGTGAGGGGAAGGGAGCCCAGACACTAGGGAAAGGGGGAAATGGAGACCTCCTAGGCTGATCTGCAATCACCCTGTCTCCCCTACCGACTCTATATTGGTTCCTCACCAATTGCCGCACAGGAACCTATCTCTGTATTTCCTTAGCGCTAGGCCCTGGATAGGGAAGGGGGGGTGAGCACTAGTCGATCCCCACTGACAACCAAAGACAGCAAGGGTAGACAGACACAGGGGAAGTAGCTTAGCTTGAGTCGACTTCAGAGAGATGGCACACACATCCTCTTAGTACCAGAGAGGAAGTAAGAACTGCACTTGCTCCAAGCCTTCACAAGGGGTCATGTGAATATCACTGGAACCTCTGTGTAGCAACCAGGAAGTATTTAAACACCCAGGCCTGATTGTCAATTAGAGCAGGAGGGAGGTAGCCGCTGGGTCCTACAGTGAGACCGCTAAGAAGATGTCTGTAATGCCAAACGAAGGGATCTCCTGCAACCAACTGCAGGGCGACTGTCTGTCACATCTGACGCACCCATGACACCTGGCCATTGGATCAGTCTCCTGCGAATCGATTCATTCATCTAAAAAAAAAATTCTCCATAACCTACAACTAAACTAGTGATAAATCACTCACAGATGTTTTAACCATTTTTTTTTCTACATCAGATCATCCTGCATTGGAGGTATAAGTGAGCCCCCTTACCTCTGGTGCCCCTGTGCAGCTGCCCAGGTTGCACTAATGGGACCGGACGATGAGTGACAAGGTTATGTAACCCAATTAGAAAGCAGTGGATCAGGATCGGGTGATTTCAATGGGATTGGTCTACCATCTACTGTGTATGGGGGCCTCATGACAGATTATGTTGGGGGACATAAAAATCGGGTGGTTGGAATTTAATCACCCAATCCTTACTTTCTGACCCTGAAATTAGCAGCTGCCATAAGATTCTGGCAGCGACTCTGTCATAGAGAAAACAGGAGCGAGCATTCCTGAATATGGGGGAGCCGGGAAAGATAACTGTCATCCAAATGGCCCGCTATATAGGACCTATCACTTGCCATTAATATGCAATTTTATTACCTGGTGTAAATGCCGCTGTTCTCCTGAATCCGGTGTTGTTTTTCTTTTGCGCCTGCGCCTCTCCATTCCTGAGATATAGCCTCTTTATATAAATCTAGTTAATAATTTTTAATAGCCAAGTGGGCGTGGTCATCAAGTCCTCTCTGTGGGAGTCTTCAGGAAGGCCTTGCCCAGTTGGCTTAAAGGGCTAGAGGAGAGTGACAGATGTCAGGAACGGAGAGGAGCAGGAAGAAAAGAAAAATAATGCCGGAGTCAGGAGAACAGCGGCATTTACAGATTTATGGCGAGGGACAAGTCCTCTTTAAGTCTTGGAAAACCCCTTTAAGACACTATTATATTTTAATACCTTATAGTCGGCTTCCGGAAGTTGAATGCCAGGGAACAGGTCACTGGTAATCCCATTGAACAGAGGAATATCATGAGACAAAAATTTGGGTTCGTTTACATCCTTAATTGACCGCAAGAGCTAAATAGAATGAAAAAGGATTAAATGATAAAATAATTCATATACAATATGACATGAAACAATATTAAAAGTGAGGAACCCCATTACAAAGGAACCGTCAGTTCTTGTGGTATGTCTGTATTAGTAAAGAATAGTATTCTCCAAAAAATAAGGATGAAACCTCTTTTCCTAAAACTCTACATTGTATCGTCCCTCTGTTATACCTCCTGGAAATGTATGTGTAAATGATATAAAATCTATATAGGGGACAACCCTATACAATCTGACTGTGCCCAAACAGTGGTGACATTGTCAGACTGTGTAGGGTACTCGTTATTGACAGATTTCAATTAATTCCTACATTTCCAGGAATGATAAAAGAGGAATGGAACGCTGCTGAGTTGCACTAAAATATGCTGCAGAATTGTTTTTCCATAGGGAATACATGTGGCCTCTGTGTTGCACTGTTAATTGCCGGCTGCAGAATGAGTTAAGTGAGATACTGTCAGTGAACTCGTTTTTGCTGGCTGACGGGGAGTTTGTAAATGTTTTATCTGTCTTTTTCTGAGCTCCTCTCAGTTTATTTATGACCACAGACCTTATCAAAATTGAATGTGCAGGGAATCAAAAAGCCGGTGAAAGCCAAGCGATGCAAAATTTTTAATAAAACCCAATTGTTAAAATGATTTTTAGCCTAAAATATATGTGTTTAAGTTAAAAATCAAGACTGTCCCATAAGATGAACAAGCTACGTGTTTAACAACTATAATTTTGACACTTTTGCACAGATGAGATCTAACAAGCCAGGAACAGTAATGTGCAGAAATTATTTGCAAGTCTCTGTCTGCTACTATAAAATCATACAGCTCTATTTTTTGTGATCCAAATGCTTCTCGGTAAGATGGTAATGCTATCCTATACGAGATGTAAAGCGACCAACAGTTCAGAATTTACAAGAATCTCTTCATTTTCATGGGGGAATTTCAGCTTCAGATTGCCAGCAGCGATCAGCACAGCCTTTACTGCACGCATCCCATAATCATAATGGAACTGGGACAAGAGCGGCTCCGAGCACAGCCGGTAAATCATTACCATCTTCACCGAGAGAGGTTTAGCGTGCAGAAAACCGTAAGAATAAAGGCAGATCTCCGCAATCAGAGCATAGTTGGGGACCATCATTGCTACAGTCCGGAAAAGAACCTGAAATGCGCAAACCAGATGGGTCAGTCAACAAATGAAACTAAGTTACTGTTAACTAGGCATTGAGCCGGGGAACCCATTATGTCCATTTACACTATCCTCCACCCCAGACCTAAAAGTGATGTGTCTATTCCACATCAGAGGAAAGTCAGTCAAAGTGTGGTTAAAGGGGTATTCCCATCTCCAAGATCCTGTCCCAATATGTAATAGGTGTAATAATGTGTGCAAATATCTCCAATTAGAAATGTAGTATAGTTCTTCTGATTAGCTATGTTGCTTACCCCCATGTGCAGGACATTGCAGTAGCTTAGGTATCCATGGTTACGACCACTCAGTTACTTGCTAGTGGTCATAACCATGGATACCTAAGCTACTGCTATGCCCTGCACATGGGTTAAGCTACATAGCTAATCAGAAGAACTATACTACATTTCCAATTGGAGGTATTTGCTATTAATATTATTATTACACCTATTACATATTGGGATAGAGTCTTGGAGATGGGAATACTCCTTTAAAACTTTCCAAATCTCTCTCCGCACCTCTACTGTGTCCATTTTGGAAAATAGGAGAATGGGACATCAATATTAAGGAGCTTGCAGAAATGAGGGCATCAGGTACAATCTCATATAGGTTTGGGGGAGAATGATTCCTTTGATGAAATCTTATGTTTCTTTTGTAAACCTAGTATTTACTTGAAAGTTTGTGAACCCCTCAAAAATTTCTGTATTACTGCATAAATTTGACTTAAAGCTACATCAGTCTGTGAGGTCACAAAGGAACTGAAGGTAACCTCTAAGCAACTAAAGGCCTCTCCTCACATTAGCTAATGTAATTGTTCATGAGTCCACCATCAGAAGGACAATGAACAACAATGGCGAGCATGGCAGGATTGCAAGGAGAACGGCAATGCGATTTAAAATGTCACTGCTAAAACTCACCTGGGCACATCAATAGGTAACTGGAATAATGCTTTGTGGAAGGATGAGGCCAAGATAGAGATTTTAAGTGAGAAGCTATATGTTTGCAGAAAGAAAATACTGCATTACAGCATAAGAACCTCCTATCATCTATGAAACACAAAGATGGTAATCGTAACATGCTTTGGGCCTGTTTTGCTGCACTTGGCCAAGGATGGCTGCCATCATTGATGGAACAATGAATTCTAAAATCTATCAGCAAATGCTAAAGGAAAATATCAGGATATCAGTTCATGTACTGAATCTCAAGAAAACGTGGGTCATGCAGCAAGACAATGGCCCAAAGACACAAGTCGTTCTACAAAAGAATGGTTGAATAAACATAAAGTTTTGGAATGGCCGAGTCATAGTCCTGAGCTGAATCCTATAGAAATGTTGTGGAAGGGCCCGATGCAAGGCACTGGGACTCTTTACCTTGAGGTTATCCGGCAGCTCAGAACGTCCCGCGGAGCCAGGATTCATGGTAATGGCTACGAAGCAATTTGGGTTAAGCTTCAGTTCTGTTCCTTCGAAGTTGAACATGTCCATCTTCGTCTGGATGGCTCTCTGGATGCAGAGAATCTGTTGGGCCACCACGGACAACACCTCCAGCTCAATACGGTTAAACTCATCAAAACACGCCCATGCTCCCGATGATGCCAGCCGTTTGAAAACTAAAAAAAAGTATATACAGTACAGACCAAAAGTTTGGACACACCTTCTCATTTAAAGATTTTCTGTATTTTCATGACTATGAAAATTGTACATTCACACTGAAGGCATCAAACTATGAATTAACACATGTGGAAAAATATATACTTAACAAAAAAGTGTGAAACAACTGAAAATATGTCTTATATTCTAGGTTCTTCAAAGTAGCCACCTTTTGCTTTGATGACTGCTTTGCACACTCTTGGCATTCTCTTGATGAGCTTCAAGAGGTAGTCACCGGAAATGGTCTTCCAACAATCTTGAAGGAGTTCCCAGAGATGCTTAGCACTTGTTGGCCCTTTTGCCTTCACTCTGCGGTCCAGCTCACCCCAAACCATCTCGATTGGGTTCAGGTCTGGTGACTGTGGAGGCCAGGTCATCTGGCGTAGCACCCCATCACTCTCCTTCTTGGTCAAATAGCCCTTACACAGCCTGGAGGTGTGTTGGGGTCATTGTCCTTTTAAAAAATAAATGATGGTCCAACTAAATGCAAACCGGATGGAATAGCATGCCGCTGCAAGATGCTGTGGTAGCCATGCTGGATCAGTATGCCTTCAATTTTGAATAAATCACCAACAGTGTCACCAGCAAAGCACCCCCACACCATCACACCTCCTCCTCCATGCTTCACGGTGGGAACCAGGCATGTAGAGTTCATCCATTCACCTTTTCTGCGTCGCACAAAGACACGGTAGTTGGAACCAAAGATCTCAAATTTGGACTCATCAGACCAAAGCACAGATTTCCACTGGTCTAATGTCTATTCCTTGTGTTCTTTAGCCCAAACAAGTCTCTTCTGCTTGTTGCCTGTCCTTAGCAGTGGTTTCCTAGCAGCTATTTTACCATGAAGGCCTGCTGCACAAAGTCTCCTCTTAACAGTTGTTGTAGAGATGTGTCTGCTGCTAGAACTCTGTGTGGCATTGACCTGGTCTCTAATCTGAGCTGCTGTTAACCTGCGATCTTTAAGAACCAAGAATATAAGACATATTTTCTGTTGTTTCACACTTTTTTGTTAAGTATATAATTCCACATGTGTTAATTCATAGTTTTGATGCCTTCAGCGCGAATGTACAATTTTCATAGTCATGAAAATACAGAAAAATCTTTAAATGAGAAGGTGTGTCCAAACTTTTGGTCTGTACTATATAATCAAAAGATGTCAGCAGAACATCGGTTGGAGTCAGTTTATTATCTGCAATGGAGCAGCTTAACATTGTATGTACCTTTGACATTGCTATGTAGTCCAAACCATCAGAGCAGTTAAAGACCACACACTGCACGGCCAGCGCCTTGGCCAAATCTTTGGTGGTCTCAGTTTTTCCTGTGCCGGCCGGACCTTCTGGAGCTCCACCAAGATTTAGATAAAAAGCACCGATCTACCAATGAAACATGAAAGAACTGGTATGAAATATCAATAAACTTTCTAATAAGTTTCATGCATCATACAAAAGTCAAAAAGATTTCTGAGCATAACCCATCACATCATAGCAGAGTCCGCTAGCATCTGTCAGTGAGCGGAGTGATGACCAGGCGTGGGGAGTTGCCCAGGTACTCATAGGCGGACTTCACATTGCAGTTGATGATTCGCACTCTCGCATTCTCATTCTCCCAGTAATAGCGGAGTTGGGCAAGCCACTGGAAGTCTGTTTCATGAGAAACTCCTGAGCAATGTAGGAAAAGATAGTCAACCTCTAAGACACTGCAGAATCACAAGGGAGAGTTTCTAAAGGGAAGGCAAATGCACATACATTATAGGACAAAACTCCTAGTCACCGAATTCTGCTTTTTTCATTTAGTCCCATTGCCCACGGTGTATAACATCCGGACTCTCAGCCCCCAGTTTATAAAATCCGGCCTCTCGCCTCCCCCGATGTATAACATCCGCCCCTTGCCCCTAGTTTAGTATAACATCCGTCCCCTCGCCCCCCCGCCAGTGTATAAAATCCATCCCCTCAACCCCACTGTATAACATCCAACCCCAAGCCCTCCTTTGCATAACATCCGACCCCCAGGGTATAACATCCGGCCCCCAGCCCCGGTGTATAACATCTGTACCCTCGCTCCCTCCCCCTGGTGTATAATATCCGGCCTCTCGCCCCCCGGTGTATAATATCCGTCCCCTCGCTCCCAGTGTATAACAACCATCCCCTCGCTCCCAGTGTATAACAACCATCCCCTCGCCCATGGTGTATAATATCCGTCCCCTCGCCCCGGTGTATAATATCCGTTCCCTCGCCCCTGGTGTATAATATCCGTCCCCTCACCCCTGGTGTATAATATCCGTCCCCTCGCCCCGGTGTATAATATCCGTCCCCTCGCCCCTGGTGTATAATATCCGTCCCCTCGCCCCGGTGTATAATATCCGTCCCCTCGCCCCTCAGTGTATAACATCTAGCCCTCGGACTTGTATAACATCTAGCCCCTCGTACCCCCAGTGTATGACATCTGGCCCCTCGGCCTTGTTGTATAACATTAAGACTCTCGCCCCCCACCAGTGTATAACATCAATCCCCTCGCCCCTGGTGTATAATATCCATCCCCTCGCCCCTGGTGTATAATATCCGTCCCCTCGCCCCGGTGTATAATATCCGTCCCCTCGCCCCTGGTGTATAATATCCGTCCCCTCGCCCCGGTGTATAATATCCGTCCCCTCGCCCCTTGGTGTATAACATCTAGCCCTCGGACTTGTATAACATCTAGCCCCTCGGACATGTAGAATATCTAGCCCCTCGTACCCCCAGTGTATAACATCTGGCCCCTCGGCCTTGTTGTATAACATTAAGACTCTCGCCCCCCACCAGTGTATAACATCAATCCCCTCGCCCCTGGTGTATAATATCCATCCCCTCGCCCCTGGTGTATAATATCCATCCCCTCGCCCCTGGTGTATAATATCCGTCCCCTCACCCCTGGTGTATAATATCCGTCCCCTCGCCCCTGGTGTATAATATCCATCCCCTTGCCCCTCAGTGTATAACATCCAGCCCTCGGACATGTATAACATCTAGCCCCTCGTACCCCTAGGGTATAACATCTGGCCCCTCGGCCTTGTATAACATTAAGACTCTCGCCCCCCACCAGTGTATAACATCAATCCCCACGCCCCCCGGTGTATAACATCCGCCCTCCCATGCTGTGTGCTGTTACTAACATATGACAGAACGGCTGGTGGTGCAGAGCTCTCTGATACCAACGGGGTCCTGTAATAGGAGCCACCGAGGTAACAAGTCTGGATATTAAATTTCTTCCCTCCTAAATCTTCCCCCATCACATGTGAGTGATATTATTAAGGAGTAGAAGGAACTGCAGCAACTCAGGAGACCCCGGAACATTACAAAGCGGGGTCACTGAGTGCTGAGGAGCAGAGGGCAGAACGCTTTCCTGACTCCATTGGTAACAACATCACCACAAACACTGCGTCCCCGCCAGGAGCTTTATGGCCGAGCAGCTGCATGCAGCCTTACATCACCAAGCACGATGCCGAGCGTCAGATGGAGTGGTGTGAAGCCGCCATCACAGGACTCTGGAGGAGACCTGTTCTGTGCAGTGAGGGATCACACTTCTCTATCTGGCATCTGATGGACGAGTCTGGATTTGGTGAATGCCAGGAGAACGTTACCCTATTAACTGCATTGTGCCCGCTGTACAGTTTGCTGGTGGAGGTATGACCTTGTTTTTAGGGGTTGGTCTAGGCCCCTTAGTTCCAGTGAAAAGATATCTTAATGCTTCAGCACAAGACATTTTAAACAATTGTAGCTTCCAACCCTAAGGGAATAGAAGAGCAGAACTGTTTCACACACGTTCTCAACCTCAACCCCACTAAACACCTTTAGGATGATTCATTAGAACAAATACTGGACAATGGCAGCATAAATATGTCACCGCAACATAGGGAAGAACAATGTCAGTCACACATCAATTACATTGCCATATGTCTGCTCAGGCTTAGAATGGCTGACCATTCGGAGAATTACATAATACCTACAAAGAAGCCGAACAAAAGGTCATTAAAGGAATTGACATAAAAACCCTTTATTAGTACATCCATGGTTATGGAAGGACACCGCACAGAGGAGGGCACACACACCATTGATAGAAAATATTACACACCGCACCTAGGCCATCCAAAACACTGACTATAAAGAATATCAATTGTGGCAATGAGTCATATACAGGGGACGCCGACACATACAGATGCAAAAACATTCATATACAGTTATATGAAAAAGTTTGGGCACCCCTATTAATCTTAAGCTTATTGTTTTATAAAAATTGGTGTTTTTGCAACAGCTACTTCAGTTTGATATATGTAATAACTGTTGGACACAGTAATGTTTCTGCCTTGAAATTAGGTTTATTGTACTAACAGAAAATGTGCAATCTGCATTCAAACAAAATTTGACAGGTGCATAAGTATGGGCACCCTTATCATTTTCTTGTTTTAAATACTCCTACCTACTTTTTACTGACTTGCTAAAGCACTTTTTTTGGTTTTGTAACCTCATTGAGCTTTGAACTTCATAGCCAGGTGTATGCAATCATGAGAAAAGCTACTTAAAGTGGCTACTTGCAAGTTGTTCTCCTGTTTGAATCTCCTCTGAAGAGTGGCATCATGGGCTCCTCAAAACAACTGTCAAATGATCTGAAAACAAAGATTATTCAACATAGTTGTTCAGGGGAAGGATACAAAAAGCTGTCTCAGAGATTTAACCTGTCAGTTTCCACTGTGAGGAACATAGTAAGGAAATGGAAGAACACAGGGACAGTTCTTGTTAAGGCCAGAAGTGGCAGGCCAAGAAAAACATCAGAAAGGCTGAGAAGAAGAATGGTGAGATCAGTCAAGGACAATCCTCAGACCACCTCCAGAGAGCTGCAGCATCAACGTGCTGCAGATGGTGTCACTGTGCATCGGTCAACTATACAACGCACTTTGCACAAGGAGAAGCTGTATGGGAGAGTGATGCGAAAGAAGCCGTTTCTGCAAGCACGCCACAAACAGAGTCGGCTGAGGTATGCAAAAGCACATTTGGAGAAGCCAATTTCCTTTTGGAAGAAGGTCTTGTGGACTGATGAAACCAAGATTGAGTTGTTTGGTCATACAAAAAGGCGTTATGCATGGCGGCAAAAAAACACAGCATTCCAAGAAAAACACTTGCTACCCACAGTAAAATTTGGTGGAGGTTCCATCATGCTTTGGGGCTGTGTGGCCAATGCCGGCACCGGGAATCTTGTTAAGGTTGAGGGACGCATGGATTCCACTCAGTATCAGCAGATTCTTTACAATAATGTTCAAGAATCAGTGATAAAGTTGAAGTTACGCAGGGGATGGATCTTTCAGCAAGACAATGATCCAAAACACGGCTCCAAATCTACTCAGGCATTCATGCAGAGGAACAATTACAATGTTCTGGAATGGCCATCCCAGTCCCCAGACATGAATATCATTGAACATCTGTGGGATCATTTGAAGAGGGCTGTCCATGCTCGGCGACCATCAAACTTAACTGAACTGGAATTGTTTTGTAAAGAGGAATGGTCAAAAATACCTTCATCCAGGATCCAGGAAATCATTAAAAGCTACAGGAAGCGACGAGAGGCTGTTATTTTTGCAAAAGGAGGATCTACTAAATATTAAAGTCACTTTTCTGGTGAGGTGCCCATACTTATGCACCTGTCAAATTTTGTTTGAATGCAGATTGCACATTTTCTGTTAGTACAATAAACCTCATTTCAAGGCAGAAACATTACTGTGTCCAACAGTTATTACATATATCAAACTGAAATAGCTGTTGCAAAAACACCAATTTTTATAAAACATTAAGCTTAAGATTAATAGGGGTGCCCAAACTTTTTCATGTAACTGTATAGTGACCACCATTTCAATATGCATAAATGACTACTGCCCCATAGACGTCATTGTAAGTACACCCCAAGATTGCTTTACTGTGACAAGATCAATTGTGTCCTATGAAAACTCAAAGAAAAGAGGGGGGAATATAACATAGATATGGAAAGAACATAGGAATGGGGTGAAATGTATGAAGGTGCTCTGCATATTGAGCTGTGATATCTGTAGAGGGACGGACTCCATATTAACATCCTGTATATGGATTTAGAATAGGAGGCCATAAAAGCCCCTGTAGGTGTAATGTGGAGGGGGCACAATACCTTTCTCCATGTAGTGTATAATAAATAGAACATGGTATTGGAAAGTTTGGTGCCAGCCATGATGTTTGCACAAACCTGTTTGGATCATTCCCATGCCCACGTCACGAGCGTGCCCATCTATGGTGACGAGAGCCCCCAATGTGCTGCGAGTCTGCTGGGACAATTTGCCTCCTCGCACAAGCTCCACAATATCATTTAGCTGGAGCTGCAGATTATCATAGGAGTTTTTCAGGCCCTACAAGAAGGATGTGACGCGCCCCCTGGGCCATGTTGTTAGGGATACCCGGAGCCGGATCAGATGGGGGTTGTAGTCTCCGAGTGGCTGTGACCCGGTCCGTGCCCAGGGTGTCAAACTCAGTGTGCGGCAGTCCTTGCAGATGTTCTTAGTGTCGACTACGCCACCCGTTGATTTGCGGTCAAAAGGCCGCCGCTGCAGGATGGTCCGCTGAGGCTGGTGGTGTGTGTGCAGCTGTGGTAGTATAACCCCCAACGGGAGGGGTATAGCCTCAGGGGGTCAGACGTGGAGGATGGTGGTTGTGAAGGTGCAGCAAGGAGACTCAGAGGCATGAAATGCAGTTTCAGGGTTTTTACTCACTGGTGTTGCTCGGGTCACTCTGTACAGCAGTGACCACCCAAGCCGTGCTGCGTCCACCAGGTGCGAGACTCGGTCAACTCCCGGGCAATTCTGGAGCGTGGTCCTGAGCTCCCTTCTGACTCTCCCTCCTCTGGCCGTTCCCACCAGGGATCCACTTATGTCCGGCTCCCTCGGGTCTCTTGTTGGTCAAGCCTCCTCTGGGCTCCCTGACCCTATGCTCGGTGTGCCTTTCTAGTGGATTTGGTGAGGGTCGTGGCAGATCCTGCCCACAACCTCCGGTTCCTGGCTAAGGTGTGCTTTGGCCTCCGCCAGCTTGGGATCCGGTACCCTCTTGCCGACCCTTCACCCTTTGTCCTTATTCTGGGATCTTGGGGTCCCCTCTCGTACTGCGCCTCTGGGTCCCTCTTCCTTCTCCTCTCCTGGAGTTACTGCTGACTCACAGACTGACTGACTGACTGACTGACTCTGTCCTAAGATGGTGCCCACCTTATATACTCCCTCTATGTGTGAGCTCAGGTGACCAGCACCCAATGAGCTCCTACATTTACCCAGACTACTCCCCCTATCTGCCCCTACACTACTGGGATGTTCCACCCCCCTCCCACTCCAGCCAGGGACAGACGCTGTCGCACCTGCACATATACTGGTGGGAGTACTGTAGATCTGTCCCCCGGAAATGGGATGTATGTAGTGCATGCAGCTAACTGAGCTCAGTTCCACACTCCATCCTTACCCGGGAGTGGAATACCACACCTCTGGCTTGAGGTGCAATACCCCTGTAGCAGCCGAGTCCTCAGGGTGCTACATTCCCCCCTGGTAAATCACAGCACGTCCTCGGGCTGTAAAAGAATAAAAACATCCACAAACATACAATTTTTTTTCAAAACATCATAAACATATAAAACATTATATATACTATCAGCATAAAACTTTTTCATATAAAACATTCTTGTTTCTCCGGCCACGGTGCAACTTGTGACCGGGTAAAGTGCAACAGTCTCTTCAAGAAAAACAGTTTCCTATAAAACCGGTAGGGGGCGCTTTAAGAAGCGCAACTATTTACAAGGGAAGGTGGCCGCTCTCAGTCCTCGGCCAGTGGGGAAAAGGGATGGCTGTTCACAGTCCTCAGCCTGTTAAGGGATATGGGACACACTAGAACAGTTCACTGGTCCCAACGGGGACTACACTTTTGTAGCAACAGTCTATGTACCCACACGGGTAATTATTTACATGTTCTATTTACAGTTCATCAGTGGCGGTGTGCTATTGGCTGAGGGTAATCTTTAGACCCGTCCGGGTCCTCTTGATCCTCCTCACCCCGTAGCTCCTTCTCAGTAAGTCTATGCACGTGCAGGGCATACGGACCCTTGGCGCACTGATGCCGGGTGAAGGTGACCTCATCACCCAGGTATAGGTCACGACCTCTGTGTCCCTCCGGCAGATGACTTTCAACGTCTCTGCGGGTGACAAAGACGTCGCCGGGGGTCTTGTGGTCCCGGATGAAACCCCACCCGTGCTCCAACTGGAATTTTATTACAGTCCCGGTGGCACGGGGACCGTGGGCTGCACGGGGGTTCCTCCTGGTCCGGCTCTTCTGCTCTGCGCTCTGTATCTGCAGCCGCTGCTCACGGACCCGCCTCTCTCTCCGTTCCCGGTCGAAGACCTCTAACTGCTGCCGGCAGCACTCCGCACGCTCAGCTGCGGCCGCCCGAGTTTCTTGGGTGAACCCCATGAGATCTCCTCCAGTGGGGTCCCACTCAAACTGTGTCTCCTCCAACGAGAGCGGGGTCCTCTTGACGGGCTTCGGAGCCGGAATCAGGGGCTCGCACAGGGGCCTTTCCTTTTGGAGCTCAAGTTGGTAATACTCCGGTGGCCATATAAAGGGCTGCCCATCCGGGCATGTGTGCTGGGCAAATAGATCTTCACCCAGGTGTGGCGCTGTGGACGTTGAGGGCGCTGTTTTGGTGGCGGCGCCCGGGTTCACCAGGCCTTGCGACCAGGCTTGGGGCACCCTGAATGTAAAGGGCACCGTGAAGACGGCGGCGCCCGGGGTTACCTGGCCCAGTGACCAGGCCGGTGGCTCAGTGGAGGTAGAGGGCGCTGTTGGCACTGCGGCGCCCGGGAGCACTCGGCCTTGCGACCAGGCCGGTGGCGTCTCCTGCTTGGCCGTGCTCTGGATCGAGGCGCGTGACGTCACAGGGGGCGTGGCCGCGGCTCCGGCCGCTTGAGGCCTAGCTTGGAGCGATGACGCAGCGGCTACGGGAACGGTGAGTGGGGCTTCGGGCTCTGCGACGGGGAGCTGGGGCAGGTTCACGGCTTCTGGGCACGGGAAATTGTCGTCCCCATTACCTGCCTTCATCTCTTCGGCTCCCTCCGCGGCGTCGTCTCCGGCCGTCGTCCCTCCTTCGCCGTCCTCAGAGGTGGACTTGCTCCTCGCTGCGGGTGACATGCTTCGCTGGCAGGCTCCAGCCTGCAGGGCCATCTCTCGGGTCCACTCCGCCAGTGTTTCCTGCTGCACCCGGGCCATCCTTCGTGCGAGGCCCTCCAGCGCGGTCTGTGCACGCTCCCGGTCTCGGGGGAGCTGTGCCAGGATCTCCAGCAGGCCTTCTGGAGTGGCGGCCTGCAACAGGCTCCTGACCACAGGGTCGGTGCTGCCTGACTCTCCCTCCATCTCCGGGTGTGTTCTCTCTGGACTCCTCTCCAGACTCCTCATCTCCGGGTGCGCTCTCTCCAGACTCCTCCAGGCTGCACCCATCTTCGCTCTTTTGTTCTGTATCCGCCCACATTGAGGGTGGTCCTGGGGCAACTTTGTGATTGCCAGTTCCAGGGGCAGTTCCCTCACGCTGATGGACATATCAATCATCACAGTCTGTGCTGGTGGGGGCGGTTTCCACTTTTGGCGCCATTTCCGATCCTGGCCCACGATGGGAGGTGGCCTCTTGCCATCCTCTGGCACACCCATAATGGCGTCCGTTCTGCCAAGGCGGGAAATCTTCTCAGATGGCGGGAACCGCTTCCCAGTGGCGGGAAACACTGCAGATGGCGGGAAAAGACTGCAGATGACGGGCAAATGGCGGGAACTGATCCGAGATGGCGTCCGATGGCGGGGACCCTCTGGAATTGGCGGGAGACTTCGTTTTGAGGTAAATGCGAATTTTTCTTCAGGCACGCAGTACCCGGTTGTTGCGGGCACGTGATCCTGCCGACTACGCCAAATTTGACGCGCCCCCTGGGCCATGTTGTTAGGGATACCCGGAGCCGGATCAGATGGGGGTTGTAGTCTCCGAGTGGCTGTGACCCGGTCCGTGCCCAGGGTGTCAAACTCAGTGTGCGGCAGTCCTTGCAGATGTTCTTAGTGTCGACTACGCCACCCGTTGATTTGCGGTCAAAAGGCCGCCGCTGCAGGATGGTCCGCTGAGGCTGGTGGTGTGTGTGCAGCTGTGGTAGTATAACCCCCAACGGGAGGGGTATAGCCTCAGGGGGTCAGACGTGGAGGATGGTGGTTGTGAAGGTGCAGCAAGGAGACTCAGAGGCATGAAATGCAGTTTCAGGGTTTTTACTCACTGGTGTTGCTCGGGTCACTCTGTACAGCAGTGACCACCCAAGCCGTGCTGCGTCCACCAGGTGCAGGACTCGGTCAACTCCCGGGCAATTCTGGAGCGTGGTCCTGAGCTCCCTTCTGACTCTCCCCTCCTCTGGCCGTTCCCACCAGGGATCCACTTATGTCCGGCTCCCTCGGGTCTCTTGTTGGTCAAGCCTCCTCTGGGCTCCCTGACCCTATGCTCGGTGTGCCTTTCTAGTGGATTTGGTGAGGGTCGTGGCAGATCCTGCCCACAACCTCCGGTTCCTGGCTAAGGTGTGCTTTGGCCTCCGCCAGCTTGGGATCCGGTACCCTCTTGCCGACCCTTCACCCTTTGTCCTTATTCTGGGATCTTGGGGTCCCCTCTCGTACTGCGCCTCTGGGTCCCTCTTCCTTCTCCTCTCCTGGAGTTATTGCTGACTCACAGACTGACTGACTGACTGACTGACTCTGTCCTAAGATGGTGCCCACCTTATATACTCCCTCTATGTGTGAGCTCAGGTGACCAGCACCCAATGAGCTCCTACATTTACCCAGACTACTCCCCCTATCTGCCCCTACACTACTGGGATGTTCCACCCCCCTCCCACTCCAGCCAGGGACAGACGCTGTCGTACCTGCACATATACTGGTGGGAGTACCGTAGATCTGTCCCCCGGAAATGGGATGTATGTAATGCATGCAGCTAACTGAGCTCAGTTCCACACTCCATCCTTACCCGGGAGTGGAATACCACACCTCTGGCTTGAGGTGCAATACCCCTGTAGCAGCCGAGTCCTCAGGGTGCTACAGATGTAACGGTGAAATCATCTGCAGAAACATTCATAGAACATACATATTGCAAGGGGGCTGAAATCTATACAGATTATAAGCTGCAGACTAGATTGAGAACTCCACAATATGCAGGCACTTTATAATGTACACAACAATTTTACAACATATCTTTATAGAAGTTGGAGATCTGGATTGAACCCAGAGCTCCAAATACCCAGATGTACCTCTATAAAACCCTGCCACAAACAGCATGGAAAACTCAATGCAGATGGATTCATTTTATGCTGGTATTATGGGAAATCCCATACAATGTCTTCCCTTATTGGTAGATATGACGAGAGTAGAGATGAGCGAATGGATTTGCAGGACTCTGGTCCAACAGTCGGGTCAGTATTCCACGGCCGCAGGACCGGAGCTCCATGAACCGACATCTCCGGCTCCTCTTTTGATGTCGATGTCATAGTTGTGGTGTGAGGCACAAATGACATCACGCCTGGCCGGCTAATCAAAAGAGGAGCCAGGGATGTCGGCATGAAAGAGGCGGTTAGCAAGGCTCCCATCCAACAGCCACAGACTACTAACCTGCTCTCTTAGACCAAGGTCCTGCAAATTTAGTTGCTCATCTCTAGACAAGATGCATGAATCAATGCAAAATCCCAACTATCAAATACTATGGAGCCTTTTGGGTACCTTCAAGATATTGAGCCGCTGTACAACTGCAACCCCCAATAGAAGACCCCTGGGCAAGAAAAGTACATGGGCTCTTTGCAGTCGAATAACGTACTGTGAAAGAAGCTACTTGCATCTTTTGATGTGAATGTGGGTCCCCTTACCTCTGTTGCACCAATGGTATATCTGCCCCTGGAAACTCCTATAAGCTGCGTCCCTGGGTATGACAGTCTATTAGCAGGAGAACACATGAAGTCTGTCTATGAATGTATATATATGTATTTCTCCCAGAAAATTATTACAATTACACATGTTTTGTTGTTCACATGTTTATTTAATTTGTGTGTATTGGAACAACACAAAAAGAAGATATTGGTCAACAATTTTGGTTCTCAAGTCCTCAGACAGTTCTCTTTTCCTCTTTCTGTTCTCCCTACTTAGTGTGGCATGTAACAACGCAAAGATAGAGTCAACTTTTCCCCTTTTTATCGGGTTTCAGGTGTGATTTTCATATTGCCCACACCTTTTACTTGCCACAGGTGAGTTTGAACGAGCATCACATGCTTGAAACAAAATTGTTTACCCACAATTTTGGAAAGATGCCAACAATTTTGTCCGGCCCATTTTTGGGGTTTTGTGTGAAATTATATCCAATTTGCCTTTTTTTCTCTGTTTTTTTTTGTGTTGTTCCAATACACACAAAGGAAATAAACATGTGTATAACAAAAAATACACATGCAATTGCAATAATTTTATGGAAAAATACTTCAAGGGTGCCAACACTTCCGGCCATGACTGTTTCTAGTGAAGCAACCTTGATCAGTAAAGGAGCTTATGCCGTACCTCTGGGCCACTGCCGATAGCTTCATGCACTTCACTTGTCCAGAACATCTGAGACACACAGAGCACGACCTGTCCCGGCCATTCCCTCACCCAGTCTTTTCTTGCAGTCTCAGGGTATGCCTTTTAAAAAACAAAGTTAAATTACGTTGACAGAAGCATTTAAGAGAGGGACAACCTTACTAGTATTATCTAGCAAATTCATTTCTACCGATTGCAGGTAGAAGATCTGCTACCTGGCTCTATAGCAAGAGATACATCATCCACAAATCATTCACTGCTGCCAAATAATCTTATACAAATATAAAAGTACTAGATTAGTTCCAATTAATGCTTTTGGTCTGTAGGTAGATCCGTACCATTAGTGACCGAGCAATAACATCATGCACGCTCCTTAACATGACATCTTGCCCTTGGATGAGCCACTTCTCCACGGCCCCCCGAGCCTCGGAGGTGGAGATGGTCTGGATGAGCTCTACGCGTTCCCCCTCGGTGCTGTACATGGCTTTGATGTCCAGGTTAGGAAGGAACTCCAGCTTTGCGATGCCTTCAAAGCCCTTCTTTAGATGTGGTTGGACCCGCAGAGGATCTTTAGTCTCAGAGAGAATTTCTAGCATTTCATCGTTGGACAGGAAGAAAAAGCTAAAGCGAAAATGCACAATATGATAAAAATGTCATTAAAGTATTGAGTCAGGCGCCATTTGTATCAGTGTCTATGTGAGAAAATAGAAAAGCAAAGCTTTCAAGTAAAGATTCAGTCCCCATACACATTGGATTAAAATAGTTTAAACCTGACGATTGCAGCAGGACCGGCCTACCCACTGATGTGTATGGGGGTTTCCTGACTCTCCCCCGATAGAGGATGTCAGGGCCAGAAGGATCGGGCAGATGGGATTTCAATACCCGGTCTTTTGGTTCTCAGGGGAGATAACCCGCTGCCGGAGATGTCCAGTACCGACTTTCTCCTCTCTCCCCATTAAAAACACATGACTGTTCAGCAGAATATGTGGGAGTCAGGAGAAGTAGCCAAATAACCATTCAGACGACGGGTATCTCATATCTCATGCGTATGGCTAGCTTAAAGGGGCTATCCAGCTTTGGGAAGTTTTTTTATTTAACTGAAATGGGTATTCCCATCTCCAGGATTCTACCCCAATATGTAGTAGGTGTAATAATAATAATATTAGCAAATACCTCCAATTAGAAGTGTAGTATAGTTCTTCTGATTTGCTTTGTCGCTTACCCCATGTGCAGGGCATTGCAGTAGCTTAGGTTACGACCACTAGCAAATAACTGTCACTATATGAGTGGTCGTAACCATGGATACCGAAGCTGGGGAAAGCGACATAGCGAATCAGAAGAACTATACTACATTTCTAATTGGAGGTATTTGCTAATATTATTATTATTACTACGCCTACTACATATTGGGATAGGATCTTGGAGATGGGAATACCCATTTAATTGCGAGTATTTGCGACAATTCAGTTTCATTAAAAATGTTGCACCGTTCGGCTTTTTGTTTCCTGCACATTCAGCTTTGATGTGATCTGTGGTCATAAATCGGCTAAGAGGAGCTGAAAAAAGACAGATTAAAAATAAGTCCAATAGCCAGCGCAGCACAGAGCCAATAGAAGGCAAACAGTGCAAAATTATTAATGAAATCCAATTACAAAAATGATTTCAATGCGTTTAAATAAGAAAAAAAAATTTCTTTAAGTAGTATATAGAATCATTGCAACAAGTGAAAGGACTATACCGTGGGAAAAAAGCCTCTTCTTCTCCAGATAGGCATTCAGCCCTTTCATGATTTTATCCAGAAGCACATTGCTGTCCTGAAGTTTTTCCAGAAGTCCGGTCAGAGAAGTGGCGCTTAAAACCTAAAACAAAGTAGATAGCCCATAAGTAAGATTCCATTATATAGTTATAGAGACTGAAAAAAGGTCACATTCATTGACTATTGTGCCAATAGTTCATATTAAAAAAAATTAGAACCTATTTGGATAGAAAATAGAAGATGCGGGAGGCTGGAGTCCAGGCAGTGCGGGGCCCCATAACCCGGGATCCTTGTGATGGAAGCATCAGGACACGGACTCTTGGAAAACATCAATCCTGGATGCAAGATGACCGTGCTTTCTTGTATCAGTCCACCATGAAGCATCCATTTACCTTCGGGTTTTTAACGCAATGTTTCATGATCTCTCTCCAGTTTCTGTCCACAGTCTGGAATAAGCGTCCTTCTTCAGGCATTTGCTGCATGATGTCCTCAGAAGAGAAGATGGGGTCTAGATAAAGCCACTGGGCCTGCACCTTCAGCCATTCATCAATGGTTTCCTGGATCCTTATCAGTCGTTCCTCCCATTGCTTAAAGGAGGAGAGCAAAAAGTTAATTACACATAAAATGAAAATGATAGAAAAAAATGCTATCATTTTAGAAGATAAATTATCAATGGATATGAATTCTGAATTGTTGGACATTTGTAGGGAAAGTTTGGTGAGACTCCTTGATACCATCCCCTTTACATGTAAGCTGGAACCGCATGTAACTTTAGCCTCGGAGATCCTAATGAAACCTTAGCTTCTGCTAATAAGCAAGTGAATATTTTATACCTTGATTTCTTTCTCATAGGGCTTGATGAAAGGCGATCCCCTCATTGTCTGAGTCTTCAAAATTTGGTCATCCAGAGTGGTTTGGATTTCATCCACTGCTGATAGAATAGAAACGCCAGATTATCGATAGGGACTGGTATTAAAGGATATGGAGTCCCACATTTCTTCCATGGTATGCATCGCCTTCTACAGGGAAAACTCCTAATAAGAAAACACAGAAACTTTTCACTAGTAGCAGATGCCTCTTTGTTCCGACAAGGATGGGGGAGAAGCATATATACAAGGATGGGGGGCAGCATATATACAAGGATGGGGGGGCAGCATATATACAAGGATGGGGGCAGCATATATACAAGGATGGGGGAGCAGCATATATACAAGGATGGGGGAGCAGCATATATACAAGGATGGGAGAGCAGCATATATACTAGGATGGGGGAGCAACATATATACAAGGATGGGGTAGCAGGATATATACAAGGATGGGGGGCAGCATATATACAAGGATGGGGGCAGCATATATACAAGGATGGGGGAGCAGCATATATACAAGGATGAGGAAGCAGCATGTATACAAGGATGGGGGAGCAGCATATATACAAGGATGGGGGAGCAGCATATATACAAGGATGGGGGAGCAACATATCTAGAAGGATGGGGGAGCAACATATATACAAGGATGGCGGGAGCACATACAAGGATGGGGGAGCAACATATCTACAAGGATGGGGGAGCAACATATATACAAGAATGGGGGAGCAGCATATATACAAGGATAGGGGAGGAACATATATACAAGGATGGGTGAGCAGCATATATACAAGGATTTGGAGGAGCATATACAAGGATGGGGGAGAAGCATATATACAAGGATGGGGGAGCAGCATATATACAAGGATGGGGGAGCAGCATATATACATGGATGGGGGAGCAACATATATACAAGGATGGGGGAGCAACATATATACAAGAATGGGGGAGCAGCATATATACAAGGATAGGGTAGCAACATATATACAAGGATGGGGGAGTAGCATATATACAAGGATTTGGGGGAGCACATACAAGGATGGGGGAGAAGCATATATACAAGGATGGGGAAGCAGCATATATACAAGGATGGGGAAGCAGGATATATACAAGGATGGGGGAGCAACATATATACAAGGATGGGGGGCAGCATATATACAAGTGACTCGCCCCCTGGGCTGTGGGGCACTCGGAACCGGGCAATAGGGAGACGATGGGGGTAGTAGTGGCGACCCGGTCCCGTGGCTCAGGGTGGTCAGACCAGTGGCAGTCTTTTAGATGTTTTAGATAATGTCCGACTACGCCACCCGTGGATTGCGGTTATTAGGAACCGCCGCTGCAGGGCAGACCACTGGGGCCGATGATGTACGCAGCTGGGATGGTGTGACTCCCCACGGGAAGAGTGCGGCCCCAGGGCAGTGTAGTGGATGGTGGGAGTGATGGTGGTGAGAGTCTCAGTACCGGGAATGCCAGAGGAGCGAAAAAGCACACAGACAACGTACTGCAGTCCAGGGTCTTTACTCACGGTTAATATCCAAGTCACTTCTGCAGGGAATGACTGCCCGAGCCGTGCTGTGTCCACCAGGTGAGGGGCTCGGTCAACCCCCAGACAGCTCAGGAGTATGGCTCAAGACCCCCTTTAGTCCTTTCTCTGGCCTGCCTCACCAGTGACCCACTTTTGTCCAGCTACCGCGGACTTGTGCGGTTAAACGTGGGCCCCGTCCTCCGCTGTCCTATATGGTGCCTTCCTAGCAGGTTTGATGAGGTGTCGCACCAGTAAATGATCATGACCTCCGGTCTTTGGCTGAGGATTGTTTCTCCTCCACCAACTTGGGATCTGGTACCCTTAATCTGCCTGACCCTGCACCCTGGATTCTCGTGGGTTCTTAGGGTCCCTTCCACCTTCTTGTTCCTGAGCCCTTCTGTTTCTTCCTCTCTTTCTTTGTTGTTCCTTTCTGTTTCTGTTCCTTTCTGTTCTTGTTCCTTTCTGTTCCTGGCCCTCTCCTCAGGCCTGCCTCATGGAGCTGGGCACAGACTGAGCCACAGCTTCCTGTCAGCCCTCTCTGGCCGAACTCCTCTCTCTTCTCCTCCTGCTTGAACTGACCCAGAACTAAGATGGTGCCCACCTTTTATACCTCCCTCTAGAAACATGAGCCCAGGTGACCAGCAACCAATGGGCTCCTTCCTACGCTCAGGAACCAACCCCTATCTGCCCCTACAGCACTGGGTGTTCCACCCCCCTCCCCACTCCAGCCAGGGACATAGTCGGTCGTGCCTGCACTTCTGTCTAGTGGGAGCACCGTTGAGCTGTCCCTCGGAAATGGGGTGTGTGTGCTGTATGCAGCTAACTGAGCCCTGGACCATACTCCATCCTTACCCGGGAGTGGAATACCACACCTCTGGCAGAGGTGCAATACCCCTGTAGCGGCCGAGCCCTCGGGGCGCTACATTCCCCCCTGGTAAACCACAGCACGTCCTCGGGCTGGAAAAGAGCAAAAACAATTAATTAGAGGACATGCAAACTTTTTCAATAACTTTTTACATCAGAAACGGACGACATTGTTCAATTCTCTTTATGGGAAACACTTTTCTTTGTCATTGTTAATACTACCGGAACTCTTTTATCATATAAAACATCACATAAAACAATTGCATTATCACCTAGCAGCATATAAAACTTTCTCATGTAAAACATTTTCAAATACGGCATATTCTTGTATCCTGGCCGCGTGCAACTTGCGACCAGATGTTCTTTCTTCTTAAAGGTGCAACAGTCCAGTAAACTTGTCTTGAGGTAGACCTTGCGGTTGTTATATAAAACCAGTAGGGGGCGCTTTAGGAAGCGCAACTATATACAAGGGATTGGCCGTTCCCAGTCCTCGGCTGGTTGAAAAGGGGGAATGGCTGCTCAAAGTCCTCAGCCTGTTAAAGGGAAGAGGGATGGCTGCTCTCAGTCCTCAGCCAGGTTACTTAGGGGATAGGGCAACAGTCACACAGTCTTTTATCAGTCCCAACGGGGACCACACTTTATTTTGTGAAACAATCCCAAACAGTTCCTTTGTACCCCGACGGGTAACTATTTACACTGGTATGCTACTGTTTACTGGTAGCGATACCCTCCAGCCGCTCCTTGCTCCTCATAATCTTCAGGCCCGTCCGGACTCTCTTGGTACTCAGAGTCCGAGTAGTGCTGTTCCTCCTCCTCTACTACTCTGTGGACGTGGAGGGCGTACCATCCCTTCACGCCTTGGTGCCGGGTGTAAGACACCACATCCCCTGGAAATAGGTCCCGCCCTCGATGACCTTCCGGCAGGTGGCTCTCCACATCCCTCCTCGTCACGAACACGTCGCTGATGGTCTCAGGGTCTCGGATGAAACCCCAGCCGCGCTCCATCTGGAACTTCACAACAGTTCTGGTGACTCGGGGACTGCGGGCAGTTCGGGGATCTCGCCGGGCCTTCATTTTCTGCTTCGCGCTCCGGACCTGCAGCTTCTCCTGTTTCACGCGCCGCTCTCGCTGCTCCCTCTCAAACATCTCCAGCTGTTGGCGGCAGGCCTCCCGCCGTTCGGCTGCGTCTGCCCGCGTTTCCTTTGTGAACCCCATTAGGTCCTCCCCAGTGGGGTCCCATTCAAACTGGGCGTCCTCCAACGGTAGCTGGGGGGTTTCCTGAGGTGCCGGAGCAGGGATGAGGGGCTCAGATGGTGCCCCAACCTCCGCAGGCGGGCTCCTCTGTAGGCGGGGGTTGACATACTCGGGGGGCCAGATGAAAGGAAGCCCATCCGGACTGGTATGTTGGGCGAAAAGATCTGCGCCTAGTGGTGGTGCTGCAGAGGCAGGGGGCGCGAGCGGGTTGGCGGCGCCCGGGGGTACACGGCCTTGCGGCCAGGCCCGCGCTGGTCGTTTCCTAGTTGCTCCCAGGGGTGGTACAGCGGGTGCCGGGGGTTCCGTCAGGGCAGCGGCGCCCGGGGGCGCTAGGCCTTGCGGCCGGGCCTGCGGTGGTGGTATACTGAGCACGCCCGGGGTCAGAGGGCACGGCGTGGGGCGGGGCTCACTGGCAGCGTCGACGGCCTGGGGGCCGGTTGATGGCGGTGGCGGCACGGTGTCGACGGCGAGTCCAGGTGCGTTGGGCTCCGCAACAGGGTGCAGGGGCAGGTCGGCGGCCCCAGGGTTTGGGGTAGGGGCGTCTCCGTTACCTGCCTCTGCTGTCGCGGCCTCCTCCGCGGCATCGTCATCAGCCTCCGCTCCGTCTTCACTGCCCTCGGTGGCTGGTGTGCTCCTGGACGTCGACGGCGCCTCCTGCTGCAGGGTCACAGCCCGCCGAGCCACTTCTTCTTTCCACCCGGCTATCACGTCCTGCTGCGCCCGGACCATCCTCCGGTCCAGCTCCTCCAACGCCGCCCGCGCATACTTGGGGTCCTCATTGGGGAGATGGGCTAGCAGCTCTGTGAGGCAGCATGGTGGTGTGGCTTGCAGCAGGCCCCTTGCTAAAGTGCTGGAGCTGGTTCCTTTCTCCATCTTCGGGTGCGGCCTGGCCAGACTGATCCAGACCACCCCCTGCCCCGCATTTTTCTTCTCTTTCCGCCCCCATGGGGGGTGGTCCTGGGGCGTTCTGCTGACAATCACTCTCAGGGGCAGCCCCCCCACGTTGACGGACATTTCTACCGCCGTGCTCATGGTTGTTGGGGGCGGGCTTCCTCTTTGGCGTCATTCTGGGACCCGGCCCACGATGGGAGGTGGCCTCCTGTGGTCTTTTGGCGCGCACATTATGGCGCTCGTTCTTCTGGGGCGGGCTCCATCTTTAGTACAATGAAGCAGTCTCTTTTCAGGCGCGCAGTACCCGTTGTTAGCGGGCACGAAATCCTGCCGACTACGCCAAAGCTGACTCGCCCCCTGGGCCGTGGGGCACTCGGAACCGGGCAATAGGGAGATGATGGGGGTAGTAGTGGCGACCCGGTCCCGTGGCTCAGGGTGGTCAGACCAGTGGCAGTCTTTTAGATGTTTTAGATAATGTCCGACTACGCCACCCGTGGATTGCGGTTATTAGGAACCGCCGCTGCAGGGCAGACCGCTGGGGCCAATGATGTACGCAGCTGGGATGGTGTGACTCCCCACGGGAAGAGTGCGGCCCCAGGGCAGTGTAGTGGATGGTGGGAGTGATGGTGGTGAGAGTCCCAGTACCGGTAATGCCGGAAGAGCGAAAAAGTACACAGACAACGTACTGCAGTCCAGGGTCTTTACTCACAGTTAATATCCAAGTCACTTCTGCAGGGAATGACTGCCCGAGCCGTGCTGCGTCCACCAGGTGAGGGGCTCGGTCAACCCCCAGACAGCTCAGGAGTATGGCTCAAGACCCCCTTTTGTCCTTTCTCTGGCCTGCCTCACCAGTGACCCACTTTTGTCCAGCTATCGCGGACTTGTGCGGTTAAACGTGGGCCCCGTCCTCCGCTGTCCTATATGGTGCCTTCCTAGCAGGTTTGATGAGGTGTCGCACCAATAAATGATCACGACCTCCGGTCTTTGGCTGAGGGTTGTTTCTCCTCCACCAACTTGGGATCCGGCACCCTTAATCTGCCTGACCCTGCACCCTGGATTCTCATGGGTTCTTAGGGTCCCTTCCACCTTCTTGTTCCTGAGCCCTTCTGTTTCTCTCTCTCTCTCTTCTTCTCCTTTTCTGTTCCTTTCTCGTGGAGCTGGGATGAGACGTAATCTCAGCTCCACTTCACCTCCTCTTTCTCTCTCTCCACTCTCCTCCTCGGCCTCTCACTAGGCCCACTCTGGAGTAGAGCTCCTACAGAGCCTCTACTCCCTGTCTTCTCTTCTCTGGACAGACCCTAGATCTAAGATGGTGCCCACCTTTTATACCTCCCTCTAGCCATGAGCCCAGGGGACCAGCAACCAATGAGCTCCTATCTACGCTCAGGAACCAACCCCTATCTGCCCCTACAGCACTGGGTGTTCCACCCCCCTCCCCACTCCAGCCAGGGACATAGTCGGTCGTGCCTGCACTTCTGTCTAGTGGGAGCACCGTTGAGCTGTCCCTCGGAAATGGGGTGTGTGTGCTGTATGCAGCTAACTGAGCCCTGGTCCATACTCCATCCTTACCCGGGAGTGGAATACCACACCTCTGGCAGAGGTGCAATACCCCTGTAGCGGCCGAACCCTCGGGGCGCTACATACATGAGGAGGAAGAGGAGGTGAGCTGTGACATCACCTATTGTGAAAGGTGGATCCTGTGTTATATACTGTATATAGAGGTGTTATCAGTCATTGTACAGGAGGAGAAGGTGAGCTGTGACATTACCTATTGTAAATGGTGGATCCTGTGTTATATACTGTATATAGTAGCTGTTGTCAGTCATTGTACAGGAGGGAAAGGAGGTGAGCTGTGACATCACCTATTGTAAATGGTGGATCCTGTGTTTTCTACTGCATATAGAGGTGTTATCAGTCATTGTACATGAGGAGGAGGAGGAGGTGAGTTGTGACATCACCTATTGTGAATGGTGGATCCTGTGTTATCTACTGTATATAGAGTTGTTATCAGTCATTGTACAAGAGGGGGAGGTGAGCTGTGATATCATCTATTGTGAATGGTGGATCCTGTGTTATCTACTGTATATAGAGGTGTTATCAGTCATTGTACAGGAGGAGGAGGTGAGCTGTGACATCACCTATTGTAAATGGTGGATCCTGTGTTATATACTGTATATAGAGGTGGTATCAATCATTGTACAGGAGGAGGAGGTGAGCTGTGACATCACCTATTGTGAATGGTGGATCCTGTGTTATCTACTGTATATAGAGGTGTTATCAGTCATTGTACAGGAGGAGGAGGAGGTGAGCTGTGACATCACCTATTGTAAATGGTGGATCCTGTGTTATATACTGTATATAGAGGTGTTATCAGTCATTGTACAGGAGGAGGAGGTGAGCTGTGACATCACCTATTGTAAATGGTGGATCCTGTGTTATCTACTGTATATAGAGGTGTTATCAGTCATTGCACAGGATGTGGAGGTGAGCTGTGATATCACCAATTGTAAATGGTGGATCCTGTGTTATCTACTGTATATAGAGGTGTTGTCAGTCATTGTAAAGGAGGGGGAGGAGGTGAGCTGTGACATCACCTATTGTAAGTGGTGGATCCTGTGTTATCAACTGTATATAGAGGTGTTATCAGTCATTGTACAAGAGGGGGAGGAGGTGAACTGTGACATCAGCTATTGTGAATGGTGGATCCTGTGTTATCTACTGTATGTAGGGGTGTTATCAGTCATTGTACAGGAGGAGGAGGTGAGCTGTGACATCATCTATTGTAAATGGTGGATCCTGTGTGATATACTGTATATAGAGGTGTTATCAGTCATTGTACAGGAGGAGGAGGTGAGCTGTGACATCACCTATTGTGAATGCTGGATCCTGTGTTATCTACTATATATAGAGGTGTTATCAGTCATTGTACAGGAGGGGGAGGAGGTGAGCTGTGATATCACCTATTGTGAATGGTGGATCCTGTGTTATCTACTCAATATAGAGGTGTTATCAGTCATTGTACAGGAGGGGGAGGACGTGAGCTGTGATATCACCTATTGTGAATGGTGGATCCTGTGTTTCCTACTGTATATAGAGGTGTTATCACTCATTGCACAGGATGTGGAGGTGAGCTGTGACATCACCAATTGTAAATGGTGGATCCTATGTTATCTACTGTATATAAAGGTGTTGTCAGTCATTGTACAGGAGGGGGAGGAGGTGAGCTGTGACATCACCTATTGTAATTGGTGGATCCTTTGTTATCTACTGTATATAGAGGTGTTATCAGTCATTGTCAGGAGGAGGAGGTGAGCTGTGACATCAACTATTGTAAATGGTGGATCCTGTGTTATATACTGTATATAGAGGTGTTATCAGTCATTGTACTGGAGGAGGAGGTGAGCTGTGACATCACCTATTGTAAATGGTGGATCCTGTGTTATCTACTATATATAGAGGTGTTATCAGTCATTGTACAAGAGGAGGAGGAGGTGAGTTGTGACATAACCTATTGTGAATGGTGGATCCTGTGTTATCTACTGTATATAGTGGTGTTTTCAATCATTGAACAGGAGGAGGAGGAGGTGAGCTGTGACTTCACCTATTGTGAAATGTGGATCCTGTGTTATATACTGTATACAGAGATGTTATCAGTCATTATACAGGAGGAGGAGGTGAGCTGTGACATCACCTATTGTGAATGGTGGATCCTGTGTTATCTACTGTATATACAGGTGTTATCAGTCATTGTACAGGAGGAGGAGGTGAGCTATGACATCACCTATTGGGAATGGTGGATCCTGTGTTTATTAATGTATGTAGAGGTGTTATCAGTCATTGTACAGGAGGAGGAGGAGGTGAGCTGTGACATCACCTATTGTGAATGGTGGATCCTGTGTTATCTACTGTATATAGAGGTGTTTTCAGTCATTATATAGGAGGAGGAGGTGAGCTGTGACATCACTTATTGGGAATGGTAGATCCTGTGTTATCTACTGTATATAGAGGTGTTATTAGTCATTGTACAGGAGGAGGAGGTCAGCTGTGACATCACCTATTGTGAATGGTGGATCCTGTGTTATATACTATATATAGAGGTGTTATCAGTCATTGCACAGGATGTGAAGGAGGTGAGCTGTGACATCACCTATTGTGAATGGTGGATCCTGTGTTATCTACTGTATATAGAGGTGTTATCAGTCATTGTACAGGAGAAGGACGAGGTGAGCTGTGACATCACCTATTGTAAATGGTGGATCCTGTGTTATATACTGTATATAGAGGTGATATCAGTCATTGTGCAGGAGGAGGAGGAGGAGGGGAGCTGTGACATCACCTGTTGTTAATCGTGGATCCTGTGTTATCTACTGTATATAGAGGACTTATCAGTCATTGTACAAGTGGAGGAGGAGGTGAGCTGTGACATCACCTATTGTGAATGGTGGATCCTGTGTTATCTACTGTATATAGAGGAGTTATCAGTCATTGTACAGGAGGAGGAGGTGAGCTGTGACCTCACCTATTGTAAATGGTGGATCCTGTATTATATACTGTATATAGAGGAGTTATCAGTAATTGTACAAGAGGAGGAGGAAGTGAGCTGTGACATCACCTATTGTAAATGGTGGATCCTGTCTTATATACTGTATATAGAGGTGTTATCAGTCATTATATATTAGGAGGAGGTGAGCTGTGATATCACCTATTGTGAAAGGTGGATCCTGTGTTATCTGCTATATATAGAGGTGTTATCAGTCATTATACAGGAGAAGGAGGTGAGCTGTGACATCACCTATTGCAAATGATGGATCCTGTGTTATATACTGTATATAGTAGCTGTTATCAGTCATTGTACTGGAGGAGGAGGAGATAAGCTGTGACATCACCTATTGTGAATGTTGGATCCTGTGTTATCTACTGTATATAGAGGTGTTATCAGTCATAGTACAGGAGGAGGAGGAGGTGAGCTGTGACATCACCTATTGTAAATGGTGGATCCTGTGTTATATACTGTATGTAGAGGTGTTATCAATCATTGTACAGGAGGAGGAGGTGAGCTGTGACATCACCTATTGTGAATGGTGGATCCTGTGCTATCTACTGTATATAGAGGTGTTATCAGTCATTGCACAGGATGTGGAGGTGAGCTGTGATATCACCAATTGTAAATGGTGGATCCTGTGTTATCTACTGTATATAGAGGTGTTGTCAGTCATTGTACAGGAGGGGGAGGAGGTGAGCTGTGACATCAACTATTGTAAATGGTGGATCCTCTATTATCAACTGTATATAGAGGTGTTATCATTCATTGTACAGGAGGAGGAGGTGAGCTGTGATATCTATTGTAAATGGTGGATCCTGTGTGATATACTGTATATAGAGGTGTTATCAGTCATTGTACAGGAGGAGGAGGTGAGTTGTGACATCACCTATTGTGAATGGCTGATTCTGTGTTATCTACTGTATATAGAGGTGTTGTCAGTCATCGTACAGGAGGAGGAGGAGGTGAGCTGAGACATCACCTATTGTGAATGCTGGATCCTGTGTTATCTACTATATATAGAGGTGTTATCAGTCATTGTACAGGAGGGGGAGGAGGTGAGCTGTGATATCACCTATTGTGAATGGTGGATCCTGTGTTATCTACTGTATATAGAGGTGTTGTCAGTCATTGTACAGGAGGGGGAGGAGGTGAGCTGTGACATCACCTATTGTAATTGGTGGATTCTTTGTTATCTACTGTATATAGAGGTGTTATCGGTCATTGTGCAGGAGGAGGAGGTGAGCTGTGATATCATCTATTGTAATCGGTGGATCCTGTGTTATATACTGTATATAGAGGTGTTATCAGTCATTGTACAGGAGGAGGAGGTGAGCTGTGACATCACCTATTGTAAATGGTGGATCCTGTGTTATATACTGTATATGGAGGTGTTATCAGTCATTGTACTGGAGGAGGAGGTGAGCTGTGACAGCATCTATTGTAAATAGTGGATCCTGTATTATCTACTGTATATAGAGGTGTTATCAGTCATTGTACAAGAGGAGGAGGAGGTGAATTGTGACATAACCTATTGTGAATGGTGGATCCTGTGTTATATACTGTATATAGAGGTGTTATCAGTCATTGTACAGGAGGAGGAGGTGAGCTGTGACATCACCTATTGTAAATGGTGGATCCTGTGTTATATAATGTATATAGAGGTGTTATATCAGTCATTGTGCATGAGGAGGAGGAGGTGAATTGTGACATAACCTATTGTGAATGGTGGATTCTGTGTTATATACTGTATATAGAGGTGTTATCAGTCATTGTACAGGAGGAGGAGGTGAGCTGTGACATCACCTATTGTGAATGGTGGATCCTGTGTTATCTACTGTATATAGTGGTGTTTTCAGTCATTGTACAGGAGGAGGAGGTGAGCTGTGACATCACCTATTGTGAATGGTGGATCCTGTGTTATCTACTGTAAATAGAGATGTTATCAGTCATTGTACAGGAGGAGGAGGAGGTGAGCTGTGACATCACCTATTGTAAATGGTGGATCATGTGTTATCTACTGTATATAGAGGTGTTATCAGTCATTGTTCAGGAGGAGGAGGAGGTGAGCTGTGACATCACCTCTTGTAAATGGTGGATCCTGTGTTATATACTGTATATAGAGGTGTTATATCAGTCATTGTGCATGAAGAGGAGGAGGAGGTGAGCTGTGACATCACCTATTGTGAATGGTGGATCCTGTGTAATCTACTCTATATAGAGGTGTTGTCAGTCATTGTACAGGAGGAGGAGGAGGTGAGCTGTGACATAACCTATTCTGAATGCTGGATCCTGTGTGATATACTGTATTTAGAGGAGTTATCCGTCATTGTACAGGAGGATGAGGTGAGCTGTGACATCACATATTGTGAATGCTGGATCCTCTGTTATATACGGTATATAGAGGTGTTATCTGTCATTGTACAGGAGGAGGAGGTGAGCTGTGACATCAACTATTGTGAATGGTGGACTCTGTGTTATCTACTATATATAGAGGTGTTATCAGTCATTGTACAGGAGAGGGAGGAGGTGAGCTGTGATATCACCTTTTGTGAATGGTGGATCCTGTGTTATCTACTGTGTATAAAGGTGTTATCAGTCATTGTACATGAGTAGTAGGAGGAGGTGAGCTGTGACATCACCTATTGTATATGGTGGATCCTGTGTTATCTGCTGTATATAGAGGTGTTATCAGTCAATGTACAGGAGGAGGAGGTGAGCTGTGACATCACCTATTGTAAATGGTGGATCCTGTGTTATATACTGTATATAGAGGTGTTATCAGTCATTATACAGGAGGATGAGGTGAGGTGTGACATCACCTATTGTAAATGGTGGATTCTGTGTTATCTACTGTATATAGAGGTGTTACCAGTCATTGTACAGGAGGAGGAGGTGAGCTGTGACTTCACCTATTGTGAACGGTGGATCCTATGTTATCTACTGTATATAGAGGTGTTATCAGTCATTGTACAGGAGGAGGAGGTGAGCTGTGACATCACTTATTGTCAATGGTGGATCCTGTGTTATATACTGTATATGGAGGTGTTATCAGTCATTGTACTGGAGGAGGAGGTGAGCTGTGACATCACCTATTGTAAATGGTGGATCCTGTGTTATCTACTGTATATAGAGGTGTTATCAGTCATTGTACAAGAGGAGGAGGAGGTGAATTGTGACATAACCTGCTGTGAATGGTGGATCCTGTGTTATATACTGTATATAGAGGTGTTATCAGTCATTGTACAGGAGGAGGAGGAGGTGAGCTGTGACATCATCTGTTGTAAATGGTGGATCCTGTGTTATATACTGTATATAGTGGTGTTATCAATCATTGTACAGGAGGAGGAGGAGGTGAGCTGTGACATCACCTATTGTGAATGGTGGATCCTGTGTTATCTACTGTAAATAGAGATGTTATCAGTCATTGTTCAGGAGGAGGAGGTGAGCTGTGACGTTGACGCGCCCCCTGGGACATATTCCTTTTTGAGGGGAATACCCGGCACCGGATCAGATGGGGGGTTGTAGTCTCCGAGCGGCTGTGACCCGGCCCGTGCCCAGGGCGTCAAGCTCAGTGTTATGTGGCAGTCCTACAGATGTTATTAAGAGTTCTTTTGTGTCGACTACGCCACCCGTTGTGATGCGGTCACTGTGGCCGCCGCTGCAGCAGGGTCCGCTGAGGCTGATGGTGGGTGCGCAGCTTGGTGAGATAACCCCCAACGGGAGGGGTATAGCCTCAGGGGGGACAGGTGCAGAGGATGGGGGTTGTGGTGGTGCAGTGCAGACGGCAATGAAGACAGAGTCGGGTTGTGCAGTTAAGGGTGTTTACTTACTGCAGATGTTGTACTGGTCACTCCAGCTTCGAGTGACCACCCGAGCCGTGCTGCGTCCACCAGGTCCTGGATCCAGCCAACCCCCAAACAAGTCCGGAGCGTGGCCCTGAGCTCTCCTTCTGTCCCGTTCTCTGGCCGTCCCCACCAGTGATCCACCTAGGTCCAGCTCCCTCGGGCCTTCTGTTGGGACACCCTTGGCCTTGGGTTCCCTGACCCTTCATGTGGTGTGCCTTCGGGGTGGATGTGATGGGTGGCCGTGGCAGATGCTGCCCACGGCCTCCGGTCTCTGGCTAGGGTGTGTTTTCTGCCCCCGCCAGTTTGGGTTCCGGTACCCTGTGCCGACTCTTCACCCGGGGATTTAAGTTGGGTTCTTGGAGTCCTCTTTTCTGTTTCCCCCTCTGGGTCTCTCTTCTCCTCTCTCACTCTGGGTCTCTCTTCTCCTCTGCTTGCTGACTTGTTCTCTGCATCTGACCCTGTTCTTAGTTGGTGCCCACCTTATATACACCCTCTATGTGTGAGCTCAGGTGACCAGCACCCAATGAGCTCCTATCTTTACCCAGGCTGCTCCCCCTATCTGCCCCTACACTACTTGGGATGTACCACCCCCCTCCCACTCCAGCCAGGAACAGACTCGGTCGTACCTGCACATTTCTAAGTGGGAGTACCGTCGGCCTGTTCCTCGGAAATGGGATGTGTGTAGTGCATGCAGCCTACCGAGCTCAGTTCCACTCTCCATCCTTGCCCGGGAGTGGAATATCACACCTCTGGGTTGAGGTGCAATACCCCTGTAGCAGCCGAATCCTCAGGGTGCTACATTCCCCCCTGGTAAATCACAGCACGTCCTCGGGCTGTAAGACATAACACCAAAAACATACAAATTTTTGCATAACCATATAAAACATATAAAACAACATATATTAGCATAAAACTTTTCATATAAAACATTCTCGTCGCCTCTGGCTCCTCCTCCGGTCACTGTGCAACGTGTGACCGGGTAAAGTGCGACAGTCTCTCTGGAAAACTGGTTTTCCTATAAAACCAGTAGGGGGCGCTTTAGGAAGCGCAACTATGTACAGGGGTATGGCCGCTCTCAGTCCTCGGCCAGTTAAGGAGGGAAAGGGAATGGCTGCTCACAGTCCTCAGCCTGTGGGATTAAGGGTAAACGGGTAAACAGTTCACTCAGCTGGTCCCAACGGGGACTATATTTACAGTAACAGTTTCTTTGGTACCCGGTCGGGTAACTATTTACATCTACTGCTCTGCCGCACTCAACGGCGTCTTCCTCCTGCTCTTTGCTTGTAGCTGGTTGTAACTTCAGACCCGTCCGGGTCCTCTTGCTCCTCCTCCTCGCACCGCAACTCCTCCTCCGTCAGGCGGTGTACGTGGAGGGCGTAAGGTCCTTTGGCACACTTGTGCCGGGTAAAGGTGACCTCGTCTCCGATGTAGAGGTCACGACCTCTGTGCCCCTCCGGCAGATGGGACTCCACGTCTCTGCGCGTGACAAAGACGTCGCCGGGGGTGTTGTTGTCTCGGATGAAGCCCCACCCATGCTGCTGGTTGAACTTGATCACTGTCCCGATGGTGCGGGGACAATGCGCTGCACGGGGGTCCCTCCTGGTTCGGCTCTTCTGCTCGGCGCTCCTTATTTGGGCCTGTTGTTCCCGGACCCGCCTCTCTCTCCGCTCCCTCGCAAACTCCTCGAGCTGCTGTCGGCAACACTCAGCACGCTCCGCTGCAGCTGCCCTGGTTTCCTGAGTGAACCCCATTAGGTCTTCTCCGGTGGGGTCCCACTCAAATTGGGCCTCTTCAAGCGGGGGCGAGATCCTTATCACGGGCTTCGGAGCCGGAATCAGGGGTGCACACATGGCCCCAACTCTCCTCTGGTGCTCCAGTTCATAATACCTCTGGGGCCAGATGAAAGGCTGCCCGTCCGGCCACGTGTGCTGGGCAAACAAGTCCTCTCCCAGACGCGGCACCCTTGGTTTTGCGGGTGCGGGCGCGGTGGTGGTGGCGCCCGGGTTGCCCAGGCCTTGCGGCCAGGCCTGGGGCACCTGGAAGGTGAAGGGCACCGTTAGGACGGCGGCGCCCTGGGCTACCTGGCCTTGCGGCCAGGCCGGAGGCTCCGCGGAGGTAGGGGGCGCTGTTGGTATTGCGACGCCCGGGAATTCTAGGCCCTGCGACCAGGCTGGTGTTACTTCCTGCTTGGTCACGCTCGGGGTCGGTGCGTGTGACGTCACAGGGGTCGCGGCGGCTTCCGGTTGGGGCCTAGTCTGCGTCGGTGACATGGCGTTTTCGGGCACAGCAGGGGGACTTTCGGGCTCTGCGACGGGGAGTTGGGGCAGGCAAGCGGTGTCCTGATTTGGGGTATAGACGTCCCCTTTACCTGCCTCCATGCGTTCGGCTCCCTTCTCGGCGCCGTCTCCGGCCTTGGGTCCTCCCGCGCCGTCCTCAGAGGCGGTCTGTCTCCTCATCTTGGCTGGCGTGCTCCGGGTCTTGGTTTGCTGGGCCATCTCTCGGCTCCACTCCGCCAATGTCTCTCGCTGTACCCGGGCCATCCTCCGTGCGAGGCCCTCCAGGGCAGTCTGTGCACACTCCCGGTCTTGGGGGAGCTGTGCAAGGACCTCCACTAGGCCTAGTGGGGTCGTGGTTTCTAGCAGGCTCCTGACCAACGGGTCGGTGCTGCTCTGCTCTTCTTCCAGCAGGCTCCTGGCCAACGGGCCGGTGCTGCTCTGCTTTCTCTCCATCTCCGGGCAAGCTCCTCCGCCACTCCTCTCCAGGCTTCTTGCCTCCGGGTGCGCTCGCTCCAGACTGCTCCAGGCGGCACCCATCTTCGTTCTTTTCTTTCGTCTCCTCCCACTTCGAGGGCGGTCCCGGGGCCACTGGGTGACTGTCAGCTCCAGGGGCGGTTCTTTCACGCTGACAGACACCTCCAGCATCACAGTCTCTGTTGGTGGGGGCGGTTTCCACTTTTGGCGCCATTTTCTGTCCTGGCCCACGATGGGAGGCGGCCTCTTGCCCTCCTTTGGCACGCCCATAATGGCGTCCGCTGCTCTTCCAAGGCGGGAAATCTTCGGATTGGGCGGGAAGCGTCGCCCAGTGGCGGGAAACTCTGCAGATGGCGGGAACAAGCTGGAAATGGCGGACAATCGGCGGGAAACGACCTGTGATGGGGTCCGATGGCGTGGACCCTCCGGAACCGGCGGGAGACTTCTTTCTGAGGTAAACTTGCACTTTTCTTCAGGCACGCAGTACCCGGGTGTTGCGGGCACGTAATCCTGCCGACTACGCCAAAGTTGACGCGCCCCCTGGGACATATTCCTTTTTGAGGGGAATACCCGGCACCGGATCAGATGGGGGGTTGTAGTCTCCGAGCGGCTGTGACCCGGCCCGTGCCCAGGGCGTCAAGCTCAGTGTTATGTGGCAGTCCTACAGATGTTATTAAGAGTTCTTTTGTGTCGACTACGCCACCCGTTGTGATGCGGTCACTGTGGCCGCCGCTGCAGCAGGGTCCGCTGAGGCTGATGGTGGGTGCGCAGCTTGGTGAGATAACCCCCAACGGGAGGGGTATAGCCTCAGGGGGGACAGGTGCAGAGGATGGGGGTTGTGGTGGTGCAGTGCAGACGGCAATGAAGACAGAGTCGGGTTGTGCAGTTAAGGGTGTTTACTTACTGCAGATGTTGTACTGGTCACTCCAGCTTCGAGTGACCACCCGAGCCGTGCTGCGTCCACCAGGTCCTGGATCCAGCCAACCCCCAAACAAGTCCGGAGCGTGGCCCTGAGCTCTCCTTCTGTCCCGTTCTCTGGCCGTCCCCACCAGTGATCCACCTAGGTCCAGCTCCCTCGGGCCTTCTGTTGGGACACCCTTGGCCTTGGGTTCCCTGACCCTTCATGTGGTGTGCCTTCGGGGTGGATGTGATGGGTGGCCGTGGCAGATGCTGCCCACGGCCTCCGGTCTCTGGCTAGGGTGTGTTTTCTGCCCCCGCCAGTTTGGGTTCCGGTACCCTGTGCCGACTCTTCACCCGGGGATTTAAGTTGGGTTCTTGGAGTCCTCTTTTCTGTTTCCCCCTCTGGGTCTCTCTTCTCCTCTCTCACTCTGGGTCTCTCTTCTCCTCTGCTTGCTGACTTGTTCTCTGCATCTGACCCTGTTCTTAGTTGGTGCCCACCTTATATACACCCTCTATGTGTGAGCTCAGGTGACCAGCACCCAATGAGCTCCTATCTTTACCCAGGCTGCTCCCCCTATCTGCCCCTACACTACTTGGGATGTACCACCCCCCTCCCACTCCAGCCAGGAACAGACTCGGTCGTACCTGCACATTTCTAAGTGGGAGTACCGTCGGCCTGTTCCTCGGAAATGGGATGTGTGTAGTGCATGCAGCCTACCGAGCTCAGTTCCACTCTCCATCCTTGCCCGGGAGTGGAATATCACACCTCTGGGTTGAGGTGCAATACCCCTGTAGCAGCCGAATCCTCAGGGTGCTACAACATCACCTATTGTAAATGGTGGATCCTGTGTTATCTAATGTATATAGAGGTGTTATCAGTCATTGTACAGGAGGAGGAGGAGGTGCGTTGACATCACCTCTTGTAAATGGTGGATCCTGTGTTATATACTGTATATAGAGGTGTTATCAGTCATTGTACAGGAGGAGGAGGTGAGCTGTGACATCACCTATTGTAAATGGTGGATCCTGTGTTATATTCTGTATATAGAGGTGTTATATCAGTTATTGTGCATGAGGAGGAGAAGGAGGTGAGCTGTGAAATCACCTATTGTGAATGGTGGATCCTGTGTTATCTACTGTATACAGTGGTGTTTTCAGTCATTGTACAGGAGGAGGAGGTGAGCTGTGACATCACCTATTGTGAATGGTGGATCCTGTGTAATCTACTCTATATAGAGGTGTTGTCAGTAGTGTTGAGCGAGCACTAAAATGCTCGGGTGCTCGAAGCTCGGGCCGAGCTCACTGTGATACTCGGGTGCTCGACCCGAGCAACGAGCCCAATGTTAGTCTATGGGAGACCCGAACATTTTTGCGACGGCTCCCCCAGCAGTCTGTAGAAAGCCTAAAAAGTGCCCAAAACGATAGTGACAGTGCTCAAATGACATGGGGACAGCATGGGGATCGCCCCTGGAAGCATTTCTGACCCCCAGGTCACTACTGTCAACAACGTGGTCAGAGGTATTAAGCCACTTTTACAGGCTCACAATAAAACGTTCAAAAACGAAACTGAAAGTGCTTTCCTGTGAAATATGTTAACCCCTTAACGACCATGGGTCTTTCTGTTTTTGTGTTTTCCTTTTTTGCTCCCCTTCTTCCCAGAGCCAGAACTTTTTTATTTTTCGGTCAATATGGCCATGTGAGGGCTTATTTTTTGCAGGACGAGTTGCACTTTTAAACAACATCATTGGTTGTTTAAAACATCATTAGTGCTGGAAAATGGGAAAAAAATTCCAAGTGCAGTGAAACTGCAAAAAAAATGCAATTCCACAGTTGTTTTTTGGGTCCTTTTTTTACCACGTTCACAGATTGCTAAAACTGACCTGCCATCATTATTTTCCAGGTCGTTATGAGTTCATGGACACCAAACATGTATAGGTTCTTTTTTATTTAAGTGGTGAAAAAAAAATCCAAAGCTTGCTAAAAAAACAAAAAAAAAATGACGCCATTTTCCGAGACCCTTAGCTTCTCCACTTTTCGGGATCTGGGGCTGGGTGAGGGCTTATTTTTTTGCGTGCCGGGCTGACGTTTTTATTGATACCATTTTGGGGTAGATCCGATGTTTTGATCGCCCGTTATTGCTTTTTATTGCAAAGTTGTAGCGACCAAAAAAACTTAATTCTGGCGTTTAAAATTTTTTTCTCGTTACGCCGTTTACTGATTGTATTAATTCTTCTTTTATATTGATAGATTGGGCGATTCTGAACGCGGCGATACCAAATATGTGTATGTGGTTTTTTTTTATATATATATTTTATTTTGAATGGGGCGAAAGGGGGGTGACTTAAACTTTTATATATTTTTTATTTTTTTAATATTTTTAAAAACTTTTTTTTTTACACTTTCTGCCTGCAGATCGCTTGTATGCAGGAGAAATGCTCACTTACTATGAGCGCTGACCACTAGGTGGCGCTCATAGCAATTGAGACATGACAACCACAGGCGTCTGCTGCAGACGCTGAGTTGTCATGCCCACCCATTGGTGACCCGCGATCACATGACAGGGTCACTGTGGGCGGGGCTTAGGACTCCCAGAAGCGCGAGTTAAATGCCACTGTCAGAGATTTAACATGTTAACAGCCGCGGGTGGATTGCGATTCCAATAATCAGCTGACATGTGCTCGCTTCAGTGCGGGCTCACCGCCGGAGCCCCCGCTGAACCGGCCTTCCCGACCTGGTGCGTACTATTACTGACCAGGTCAGAAAGGGGTTAAGGAACATCCTTTCCAGGGTAAAGACTTGTGTATAAGGTAAAATAAATAACCAAAAACAAAAATACTCCTCCACACCTTGGGCTATGTTCACAAGTAGCATTTTTTATGCGTTTTTGCACGTTTGTATTGCTTTCAACCGTGACAAATGCATTCACTGGGAAATGTCATTTTAACATTTTACAACCTTATCTGGCCATGTGCTGTGTGACACATGCATACAGTACTAAAAAAAAATGGGAACAGCATGGGGAAGACCCCTGGAAGCATCTCTGACACCCAGGTCACTGCCTAAAAGTGTGCCCATCAGAAGTGATCCTTGCCGCATCAGAAGATGCAGACTTGCAACTATCCCCGTGCAAGTCCTTGTCCCAGGGCAGTGTTCAATTGTACCTCCCCCATAACTTGCAATACAAGCGCAAGTATGCAGCCTGCCACCCACCCACCCCCGGGCTGCAATACCATACTGCTAGCTTGCTTGCACTTGAAATTGGGCCTTTTAGGCATGTGGAGGTGGAATCTGGCCACCACGTCATGGCTGCGTCAGTAGCCTGGTATCCATACTCAGTCCCCTGCCGCCCGGCGGCCGGGTGTCCACGCTTGGTCCCCAGCCGCCAGGGGGCGGCCGGGTGTCCATACTCGGTCCCCAGCCGCCCCGCGGCCGGGTGCCCACACGCAGTCACCAGCCGCATGGGGGTGGCCGGGTGTCCATAAACGGTCCCCAGCCGCCCCCATTTGTCCCGGTGTGCCTTATACACAAGCGCGCATGCCAAAACATTACCTGTGCCCTCCCCAGTGCATTTAGTGGGAAGGACAGCCTAACCACAAACACGTGGACAAGTGAATGTGGCCAGGAATGGTCCATCTCGCTGACGCCTTCACACTGGGTTAATATTGTGGAAGCCGGGACACAGTTGGACACTGGGATGCAACACGTCCTCCAGACATAGAGGATTGCGGGTCCTGGGTCAATCAGGCTTCAACACAAAGTTCAGAAGGTAGACAGCAGCAGTGGTCGGCCTCCTACACAACGAGTAAATTATTCATGATCATGAGGCCATCCACCTCCTTAGCTTTCTGTTCCTTGGAATGCAAGCGCATGTATATAGTAGCAGCTAGGCCTGAGGTGGTCAGCGTTTTGGCGCATATTCTACCTCCTTCGAGGATTGCTGGATGTTTTCCTGCTACTATAGCAGTTCTATGACTCCCGTTAAAACAAAGCTTCAGGTGATGAATGATGGATGAGGTGGTGGCAAAGGAGAAAGAGCAGGAGGAACAGGGACCATTCATATCAATATCAGGCCAGTTAACCAGATATGTCTTGTAGGATATGTTTCTGTACCAAAAGGAGCGGTTCAGCTACACAGTTATAGGGCATACAGTGAATGCAATGCCTACCAAAAATTTCAAGGCACTCCAATACCCCTTGGAAGTGACATGGAGGTCAGAGGGCCTTAACTAAACCGTTTTTTCCATTTATAGCAACTGGGTCTCCTGTACACTGTTGGCCTAAGCAGGGAATGGAAGGTTTTCCAAAATTATTAGGCACTGCAATGCCCCTTGAAACAGACGTGGATTACAGCGTATTGAAAACCTTCTACCCATTATTGGGGAGTGGGTCTCCCTTAGTGTTCGCCTATGCATTGAAAAGCAAAAGCTGACAAAAATTAGGAGGAAATGCAATGCCCGTTGCAAGAGTCGTGGAGGTTAGAGGTAATTAAAAACAACATGTCAATGCCCCTTGGAAGAGCTGTGGAGTTCAGAGTGGTTTAACAAGACAGTTTTAATGCCCCTTAGAAGAGACGTGGAGTTCAGAGTGGTTTAACAAGACAGTTTTAATGCCCCTTGGAAGAGATGTGGAGGTCACAGTAGCTTAACAAGATGGTTTTAATGCCCCTTGGAAGAGATGTGGAGTTCAAAGTGGTTGAACAAGACAGTTTTAATGCCCCTTGGAAGAGTGGTGGAGGTTACAGTGGAATAAAAAGACAATATCAATGCCCCGTGGAAGAGACGTGGAGGTCACAGTAGCTTAACAAGACGGTTTTAATGCCCCTTGGAAGAGTGGTGGAGGTCGCAGTGGAATAAAAAGACAATATCAATGCCCTGTGGAAGAGACGTGGAGGTCACAGTAGCTTAACAAGACGTTTTTAATGCCCCTTGGAAGAGTGGTGGAGGACGCAGTGGAATAAAAAGACAATATTAACGACCCTTGGAAGAGACGTGGAGGTCACAGTAGCTTAACAAGACGATTTTAATGCCCCTTACAAGAACCATGCAGTACAGCATATTAAAAACATTATTCCCATTATTGGGGAGTGGGTCTCCCATAGTCTTTGCCTATGCCTTCCAAGCAAAAGCTGCCAAAAATTAGGAAGGGGGAACTTGCAATGTCCCTTACAAGAGCCATGCAGTACAGCATATTAAAAACATTATTCCCATTATTGGGGAGTGGGTCTCCCATAGTCTTTGCCTATGCCTTCCAAGCAAAAGCTGCCAAAAATTAGGACAGAGGAACTTGCAATGCTGGCAACATGGACCACGGTCACCCTGGTGGTATAGTGGTCGTGGAGGCTGAGGATAAGGAGAAGAGCAAAAAACAGCCGAAATGAGGAAGCGTATACCCATGTGTGGGAGTGAAGCGATGCATGGGAATACACCTCCCGAAATAACACAGTGGATTTGACTTTATGTTACTCTGCTGTCATTTGGTGGTGATGAGAAGTCTGGCCCAATCTTGCCCTTGTTCATTTTGATAAGGGTCAGCTTGTCAGCATTGTCAGTTGACAGGCGAGTGCACTTATCAGTTATAATTCCCCCAGCGGCACTAAAAACACGCTCCGATAACACGCTAGCTGCAGGGCAGGCCAGGACCTCCAAGGCGTACAGAGCGAGTTCATTCCAAGTGTCCAGATTGGATACCCAATAATTAAAAGGCACAGAGGAATCACGGAGGACGCTGGTACGATCGGCAAGGTACTCCCTCAACATCTTTTGAAACTTTCCACTCCTTGTGAGAGTACCCCGCGCCTCAGGGCCTGTAAGCTGGGCGGGTGTCAGAAAACTGTCCCAGAACATTGACAGTGTTCCCCTGCCTCTGCTGGATTGGAGTTGCATCTCTCTCGCCTGTACGCCTTGGTTGGGCAACGAACTGTGACCTCTGCCGCTAGCGTGTTCAGATGGGAATTTTTTTAAGAGTTCTGCAGCAAGGGCCTTCTGTTATTGCCCCATTTTTGTAGACCTCTCCACCTCAGGAATAAGAGAGTGAAAGTTCTCCTTGTAGCGGGGGTCTACAAGTGTCACCAACCAGTAATGACTGTCACCCAACATTCTGACAACGCGAGGGTCACGGTTAAGGCAGCGTAACATAAAGTCAGCCATGCGTGCCAGACTGGTAACGGGCAAGATTTCCGTGTCCTCACCAAGATGACGACTGACCATGCTCTCCTCCTCCTCCTCTTCCTCCTCCCCCCTGTCCTCAGGCCACCCACGCTGAACCGACGGTATGACACTTGTACAGGTACTACCGTCTACAATGCATGATAGCAGCTCCTGTTCTTCCTCCTCCTCCTCCTCCTCTCCCTCATTGTCCCCCAATGCACGTTGGGATGAGATGAGGCTGGGCTGTGTGTAATCGCCCGCTACGGCTTCTTGATCCATCTCATCATACTCTGGCTGCAATGCCTCCTCTTTAATTCTCTGCAGAGAGCGTTGCAAAAGACAGACAAGTGGGATGCTGACACTAATGATGGCGTCATCGCCACTCACCATCTTGGTGGCCTCCTCAAAGTTTGTCAGGATGGTACATATGTCAGACATCCAGGTCCACTCCTGAGGTCTTATGTGTGGAGTCTGACCTGAATATCGACGGCCTTGTTGCAGCTGGTACTCCACAACTGCTCTATTCTGCTCACAAATCCTTTGCAACATGTGGAGGGTAGAGTTCCAATGTGTGGGGACATCACACACCAGTCGGTGTGTCGGAAGCTGCAAACGCTGCTGCAACACAGCAAGGGCGGCGGAAGCTGTAGCCGACTTGCGAAAATGAGCTGACAGGCGGCGTACTTTCACGAGCAGATCTGGCAACTCGGTACGATTTAAGAAACCGCTGAACCACGAGGTTAAGCACATGAGCCACGCATGGTACGTGTGTGATCTCACCTCGCCTCAGAGCCGCCACCAGGTTACGGCCATTGTCACACGCGACCATGCCGGGATGTAGGTTCAGCGGTCTCAGCCACAGATCTGCCTGCTCTTTCACAGCTGTCCACAACTCACAAGCAGTGTGAGGTTTATCACCTAAGCTTATGAGTTTCAGCACAGCCTGTTGCCGCTTGGCGGAGGCAGTACTGCAATGCTCCCAGCTTGTAACTGATGTGGTGATATCTGAGATGGAGGCTGAACATGAGGAGGAGTAGGAGGATGCGCAGGATCTGTACACTGTGGGGGCAACTCTGACTGACATAGGGCCCGCAATCCTCGGTGTGGGGAGGATGTGTTCCGTCCCAAGGTCCGACTGGGTCGCAGCTTCCACTATGTTTACCCAGTGTGCCGTCAGAGAGATGTACCGTCCCTGGCCACAAGCACTTGTCCACGTGTCCGTTGTCAGGTGGACTCTCCCAGTAACTGCGTTGTTGAGGGCACGGCAGATGCTTTGGGATACGTGCTTGTGTAGTGCGGGGATGGCACACCGGGCAAAATAGTGTCGGCTGGGGACCGAGTACCAAGGGACGGCCACCGCCATAAGATTGCGGAAGGATTCCGTCTCCACCAGCCTAAAAGGCAGCATTTCCAATGCAAGCAGTCGTGAAATGTGCGAATTTAGGACTGTGGCCTGTGGGGCGTTAGCTGCGAATTTCCGCTTTCGTTCAAAGGTCTGGGATATGGACAATTGAACGCTGCGGTGGGACATGGACGTGGACGTTGATGCTGTTTCTTGAGAAACTGCCATAACAAGTGAAGACTGAGAGGAGGGGGCATCTTTACATGCAGTATGGACAGGGGATTGCCTTGCACACACAACAGGGGGTTCTATTGCACGCACAACAGTGGAAGAAGCAGTTGTGACACCCGCTGACACTGGTCGTGGACCCTGGGTTTCGCCCCACAAAGTCGGGTGCTTTGCTGCCATGTGCCTGATCATGCTGGTGGTGGTCAGGCTGGTAGTTTTGTCACCCCTGCTGATGCTGGCATGGCAGGTGGAACATATGGCCTTTTTGGGGTTATCAGCAGAGTCTTTAAAAAAATTCCAGACTCTGGAAGACCTACCGCTTGTACTGGCAATGTCCCTCGTGTTGGTGTTACGGGGAACGGTTGCCTGCCTTCTGTCAGCGGCCACCACACTGCTTCTTCCTGCCTGTTGGGGTACTCTGCCTCCCTCCCCCTGTGTGCTGCTGGCCTCACTCTGCATGTCCTCCTTCCACGTTGGGTCAGTTACTAGATCATCCACCACCTCCTCCTCTTCCACTTGCGCACCACGATCCTCCTCCTCACTTCCTGGCAATTGTGTCTCGTCATCGTCCACCTCTTGTGACAGATTGCCAACGTCGACTTCCTGTGGCCGTGGCTGTTCAAATATTTGGGCATCGCAACATGGGATCTCCTCTTCCACCACTTCAAGCGTATCAGGCAAGGGGCCCACATATGGAAATGGACCAGTGAACAGCTCTTCAGAGTGTCCAAGTGTGGGATCACTTGCTGTCTGACGACACTCGGCATGGTGGGAGGAAGGAGCATCAGGGTGAGGAGGAGTATGCGGTCGAGACTCATGGCTACTAAGAGTTGACCGTGTGGAAGACAGACCGGAGGTGGTGGTGCCCAGGTAACTGGAAGTATTATCTGCTATCCAATTAATAACCTGTTCACACTGATCAGTTCTCAATACTGGTGTTGTTCTGTGCTTCCCTAGTAATTCGGTCAAGAAGTGGGAGCGAGAAGATGTGGCTGTTGGTTGTGGCACATTTTCACCTTGGCCACGGCCCCGTCCTCTGCACGAACCATCACCAGAACGTCCACTTCCACGTCCCTTGCCACGCGCCTTGCCCATTGTAAATGAAGTAAAATAGCTTACACTTGCACTATCAATGGAAAAAGGGTAATATAGAGTAGATTAGAACCGTGGAAGAGGAAAACCACAGTTATTCTTTACTGGGGTATACCACACTTTTTTAAATAGAGATATTTGCGGCTGAACAGTGAGCGACACACTCAAACTGCTTTTTTTTAGATACCAAAGGCCCAAAACTGGATAGTACAGCGATTTGACCCGTGGAACTGCGAAACGACACTGGGATGTCGGGCCTACACAAGACTATTTTCAACAGATATATTTTTGTGTCACAACAGTCAGGAGACACTACTGTTTTTCTTTACGGAAAAAACTACCAAAAGCTGAATAATAGAGATTTTTTACCGTGGGATGGCAAAACCACAGTTATTGTTTACTGAGGTATACCACACTTTTTTAAATAGAGATATTTGCGGCTGAACAGTGAGCGACATACTCAAACTGCTTTTTTTTTAGATACCAAAGGCCCAAAACTGGATAGTACAGCGATTTGACCCGTGGAACTGCGAAACCACACTGGGATGTTGGGCCTACACAAGACTATTTTCAACAGATATATTTTTGTGTCACAACAGTCAGGAGACACTACTGTTTTTCTTTACGGAAAAAACTACCAAAAGCTGAATAATAGAGATTTTTTACCGTGGGATGGCAAAACCACAGTTATTGTTTACTGGGGTATACCACACTGTTTTAAATAGAGATATTTGCGGCTGAACAGTGAGCGACACACTCAAACTGTTTTTTTTTAGATACAAATGGCCCAAAATGGATAATACAGAGGTTTGAACCGTGGAAGTGCAAAACCACACTTCTGTTTCTCTTGCCTACACCAGACTATTTTCAACAGTTATATTTGTGTCTGAAAAATCAGAGACACGCTTTTTTTTGGGGGGGGGGGACACACACACCAAAAGGTAAATAAGATGGGTATTTGTACAGTGTGAAGGAGGAAAAAAAAAGGAGGATTTAGATGAAAAAAAAAGGATTTTTCCTGGCCCCCAACACCTGGTGCTAAGTCCAGCAATATAAGCAACAGGAGCACACAGGACTGTAATGCAGCGTTTGCTGGTATAACCACTGTGTCTCCTATACAGCCTGCCTGCCTGGTATCTGGGATGGATATTAGTCCTGAAAAGGACTGTTTGTTTGTTCTGGCAGCCTTTATGGACCCTACACTAACTATTTCGCAGTTTATATCTCTCCCTAAATCAGCAGCGCTGTCCCTACACTGTCTAATCCGGAGCGACTGTGTCCAAGATGGCGGCGCCCCGTTTTAAATACTCAAGGTGACGCTGTGCGGCCAGCCAATCACTGTAATGCCCACAACCAACATGGCTGCAGCATTACAGTGACTGGCTGGCAATCCCTGCATGTTCATTGGCTCTGTAAAGAGCGCCAAACATGCAGGGTGGAGACCCGAGCTCCCGCCCGAGTAACCCGGAAATGCTCGGTGCTCGCCGAACATCCCGAGTAGCGTGATGCTCGGGCGAGTACCGAGCAGTGTCGAGCATGTTCGCTCAACACTAAAAATTACTAATCATGTTTATCTGTATCTTGGCTGGAAAATAATTTGGGCTTTGTAGCAGTGTGCAGTACTGATTCTATTAGGCCATCTATACTAAGCTCCACCAGATTTAAAATTAATAATAATTTTTAGCTGCATCTAGCCCGGAAAATAATTTTGGGGCTCCGAGATGCGCAAGACACATAAGTGCCTTCTTGCTGCACTACCTGCAACATGACCCTCAGATTGTCAGAATTCGAAGTAATCCTGACTACTGGGTTGCCACACTCTTAGATCCCTGACACTCTTCGATCAACCTTTTCATTTTAATAAAGACCAAAAAAATGGTCATTTTTGAAATTATAAGCATTAGCAGGTTATTAGAAACTGAAATCAAACAGTTTTCAACTCAAAACTTTATTCTAGGTGATGCTACATTTGCACATAGGACCCCTTGTTCGAAAGGAGCTTCTGAACTCTCTCGTCCATTGAATTTGTCAGGTTTTGGATGGTTTCTGCTTCAATTGTTTTGCATGAGGACAGAATACCCTCCCAGAGCTGTTGCTTAGATGTGAACTGCCTCCCGCCATCATAGACACTCCTTTTGATGATGCTCCAGAGGTTCTGAATGGGGAAGAGGTCAGGGGAGCATGGGGGTCACACCATAAGTTTGTCCCCTTTTATGCCCATATCAGCCAGAGATGCAGATGTGTTATGTGCAGCATGAGACGGTGCATTATCATGCATAAAAATGATCTTGCTGTGGAATACACGGTTCTTCTTCTTGAACCATGGCAGGAAGTGCTGTTTGAGAAACTCCACATACATTATGGAGTTCATCTTTACCCCTTCAGGGATCCTAAAGGGGCCGACAATCTCTCTCCCCATGATTCCAGCCCAAAACATTACTCCACCTCCTCCTTGTTGGCGCTGTAGCCGTGTTTGCGTGGGGTGTCCATCAACCAGCCATCCTCCACTCCATCCATCTGGACCATCGAGCGTTGCACGGCACTCATCCGTGAACAAAACAGTTTTGAAATCAGTCTTCATGTAATGTTTGGCCCACTGGAGCCGTTTCTGCTTGTGTGAAGTGGTTAGAGGAGGTCGACAGGATGGTGTACGCACAGCTACAAACCTCTGAAGGACCCTGCATCTTGTTGTTCGGGGGACGTTGGAGGCACCAGCAGCTTCAAAAACTTGTCTGCTGCTATGACAAGGCTTTTTTGCCGCTGCTCTTTTAACCTGACATAATTGCCTGTAGGAAAGAGTCCTCAATTTGCCCTTATCAGCACGCACACGTGTGTACTGTGAATCAGCTATATACTTCTTGATTGCCAAGACACTTCATCCTGATCATTGCACAATGTTGATTGTAGTCATGCCTTGACCTAAACACTCCACAATTTGTTGCTTCTCAGCAGCCGACACATCCTTTTTCTTTACCATTTTGGCAGAAAATGTAGGCTGCTTAATAATGTGGGACAGCCTTCTTAAGTAGTCTTGCCTTTCATTGGACACACCTGCCAAACTAATTAGCACAGGTGTCTGCAATTGCTTACAGTGATATAAAGAGCCCTGACACACATCACCATCAATGAGTTTAACTGACAAACAAACAAATTCTTCCCTTATCACTCCTAAACACTTTTTGCATAATAATTTGGAACACAGTGTACATGTGCTTTTCCACAAAACACCAGCGGTTCACGTAGTGAATCTTACAGTTCTAACTTGCCAACCGTGGTCTGTATGGAGTTGTTCAATAAAGGGCCCAAAATTAAGATAACATAGATGGGAGAGGTCTTTATGAATAGGAATTCCTAAGTATTTGATACCCTGTGAGGGGCAGGCAAAGGGAAAGTTGGACTGGATGGAATCCTGTATGGATTTGGGGAGGGAGACATCGAGGGCCTCAGACTTCGCTGCACTGATTTTAAAATTTGACCATGTAACAAAGTGATCTATTTCAGCCATAACAGCAGGGATGGATATATGTGATTGAGTGATATATACTAGGACATCATCAGCAAATAGAGAGCACTTGTACTTGGTGCCTCCCACCTCAATCCACCTAATATTGGGGTTATGGCGAATTGATGAGAGCAGGTGCTCCGTCACTAGGATGTATAAGAGAGGGGACAGAGGACATCCCTGCCTTGTCCCATTGGTGATTATGAAAGGTGATGAAAATGTTCTGACGCGCCCCCTGGGCCTTGGGACACCCGGAGCCGGACCCTTTTTGGTGGATGCTGGTGGTTGTAGTCTCCGTGGCGGCGACCCGGTTCCGTGGCTCAGGGCGGTCAAACCAGTGGCGGAACTATTTATGTGGTTTTGATGTTTAAATGTCCGACTACGCCACCCGTGGATTGCGGTCAGAGTGAACCGCCGCTGCAGGGCAGACCGCTGAGGTTGGTGTTGTGGGTGCAGCAGAGCGTAGTATAACTCCCCACGGGAGAAGTATAGCCTCAGAGCAGTGTATGCGGAGGATGGGGGTGATGGTGCAGGGCAGCATCAGTAACGACACGGAGTCAGTGATGCAGTCCAGGGCCTTTACTCACAGTTCTTATTATCCAGACCACTTCTGCAGGTAACGGCTGCCCACGTCGTACTGTGCTCACCAGGTGAGGGGCTCAGACAACTCCCAGATAACTTTGGAGCGCTTCACAGGACCCCTTTGTGTGTCCTTTGTCTGGCCTTTCTTACCAACCCTTCTGTCCTGCTGCCTCGGGCCTCCTCTTGGTAAACTTGGCGCCAGTTTCCCTGACCCTATGTGGTGCCTTCCTAGCGGGTGTAGCGAGGGGCTGCGCCACATAAAATGTCACAGCCTCCGGTTTCTAGCTGAGAGTCGTTTCCCGCCTCCACTAGTTTCGGGGACCGGTCTCCCCCTTTGGCCTGACCCCTCCACGCAGGTGGATTCGGGCGTGCGGTGGCGACTCGCCCGTCCCCACCCCTGGGATCCCTTCGTTCCTCGTTCCTGGAGCCTTCTCCGCTCCTCTTCCTTCCTTCTCCCTCTTCCAGGCCTGGGCCTCTGTTACTAGGCCCGCCTCCAGAGCAGAACTCATGCAGAGCCCCTGCTCCCTGTCACTTCTGCTCAGACTTCTCTGCACTGAACTAAGATGGTGCCCACCTTTTATACTCCCTTCTCAATGCACCCAGGAACTGCTTCCTCCCTGCTCCTGCACTACAGGGTTCTCCTTCCTCAGTGTTCCCTCCCCCCACTCCAGCCAGGGACAGGGACTGTCGTGCCCATCTCAGGGGCATATTGGTCGCCCTGCCCCACGGCAATGTGGTGTAATGCATGCAGGTGTCGGGTCCTGATCCACACTCCATCCTTACCTGAGAGTGAGATATCACACCTCTGGGTGAGGTGGAATACCTCTGTAGCAACCGAGCCCTCAGGGTTCTACAGTTCCATTTATCTTCAGTCTAGGTGACGTATTGCGATACAGGGCCGTGATTTTGGCTATAAAAGGGTCCCCTAGACCCCTACCCCAAGCTTTTTAAGAGAATAATATATGTCGTGCCAGGAGACTCTATGGAATGCTTTCTCAGCATCCAATGAGAGTATCTAATTACAAATTTTTAACTGCATCTAGCCCAGGAAATACTTTGTGCCTAGTAGCAGTGTCTGCTAGTCAGCGGATTATCCCGGCTGTTAAGCAAGCTACACCACCTGTAGTTTGGACACTTAATTTTTTCAAAGGAAATTCTTCGGGACCACGGGATACTCAGTGAAGAGCATCAGGATGCACCCCAAGGCATAGGGGCTGGGACTGGCGGTAGGATGCCTTGCGGTGGACAGCCAAGCTCGATCCTTATAAAAGCTTTTTAACTGCAGCAGCTTTAGTGGACGCTACTGGAGCTGGAATTACGCGGCTGCTGGCATAAGACTTGCCCTCCAATAGATCCTTGTAAAAGGATTTAAAGTGTACTCATTCAAATTAGAGAGACAATTTAAATTAAAAAGCTTAGAGCTGCCTCCACCACAGGGGGGCTCGCTCGACCCACCAGCGGACAGGCACCAGTATTGGGAGAGGGGGGCTGGCCGTCAGGGTCCACCGCGGCTCTGGCACAAACCCGGCGACACGGAGGTGGCACGGGCAGGAACGGACTGGCCATGTCGGCTTCTCACTTTTTGGATTTTAGAAGGGCATGACATGCCTATATCTGTGTCTCCCCCTCCTTTTACCCCTCCACCTCTTTTCTTTTCGCATGACTATATGTACTTGTCACTTTTCCATGTGTTAGTTATGTCTTCTGAGCAGTTTGTCAGCTTTTGGACACCTTTGAAGGTGTTTTCTATGTGTTTCTATGTGTTTTTGTTTGCCTGCCATTGGTTTTAACAGTGTTCGAAGGTGCTCGACGAACAGTTCGACGAACCGAACCGAACTAGAACACTACGGGGGTGGCTCAACACTAATCCTCACCAGACACCACAGGTGGCGTCACGACAAATCCCCTATAAATAATCCCCTATAAATAATACCTTTTGCACTGACCGCCCCGGGCCAGCCACCGTGATATTCCCCAAAAGCCGCCATAAGGCCAGGCTGCAGTGTGCCCCACGGCCCTGCGGGGCGAGTCAGGCACTTAGCCGTAGACTGGCAGACTCGGGAGGTGATAAAATGGAGCGAGTATTGCCAAGAACACTGCTTGGTCACTCGGATAGCCATGGTGGATCTGATTTCAGGAATGTGTTTTCTGAACAGGGGTGTCAAGAGATTCCTCCCCATCATCCTTACGTTTGCGTCGTTAATATTATTCCTGGGGCCAAGCTGCCAAAAAAGCAGGTTATATAATATCTCTGGTTCAGAGAGGCAGGCCATGAAAAACTAGATCACTGAAAGTCGACCATTGGGCCATATAAGACGTTCTTCATCTCCCGTTGCAGTGGGGTTTTTATTTGTCAAAAAAAAAGACTGGGGGTTGCGCTCCCGCCTTGATTTTCGCGAGTTTAATCGGATCACGGTCTGGGATGCATATCCTCTCCCTCTCATCCCCGACCTCTTTAGAAAAAAATTTGGCTTCTACGATTTGATTAAACTAGACCTCAGGGGGGCTTATAATCTCATTCACATTGAGGAGATGAGTGGAAGATGGCCTTCAATACTCCTGAGGGGCACTATGAAAAGCTTGTGATGGCATTTGGGTTGACTAATGCTCCCGCTTTCTTTCAACACTGTTAGTGACATTTTTAGTCATCTGGCAGGTAGATCACAACAAACCAATCTTGATGACATATTAATTTATTTACCTCCAGTCACATCAGGTACATGTCAGGCAGGTCTTACAGATACTCAAAGATAATAAATTATTTGTCAAACCAGAGAAATGTATGTTCTCCATTCAGGGTTAGTTCTTATCATTCACCATTTTTGCATGGATCTGGCCAAAGTCCGGACGGTACTGGATTGGTATTATATTCAAGACTTAAAGGCGTTACAAAGTTTTTTGGGTTTCGCCAGCTACTACTGTAAGTTCATCAAAAACTTTTCGGTAGTGGCCAAACCTCTGATGGACGATTTTGCCAAATAGAAAAAAAAAATTAAGATTTTATTATTTTACTTTCCATTCTTGTAGCTAAACACAATCCAGCTAAGTTTAAAATTGAAATGAAGCCCCTGTACCCCCCTCTCTAGGTGCTTCTGTACCAACTCCTCCCTGGTCCAGGATGGTCTCTATATCACGGCCTCCAGCAATAACCTATTGGCACATGATTGTGGCAGCCCTCACGTGCTGATATATCACACTGCCAATAGAAGTGGGAAGCGGCACAGAAATCACAAAATAAAGGCAGTGTTTGTGGTAATGTAAGAATCCAGCAAGCAGAGTAATCCACACGTCATACAACAGCCCAACATGGATGATGAAAAGCTGCGTCTTCAGGCGTCTGTGTAAGAACATCACATTTTTGTTTTCCTTCCAGAATAAGCACCAAATGGAATAGCTGAATGCCAGGATACAGAGACCGGCGGGGGGCAGGGAAGCGCTGTCCGCTGGATTTTGTGCTGGTTTCACAAGCGGTCACCCTGCAGTTTTCTCCGGATAATGCTGTGGAGACTTTTCACAACACATCTAATAATTGTGAACCTTCCACTCACATGTTTATTATCTTGTCCGCTGGTCAGACTGGGGGGGATGAAAGCTGGACAAGGGATGAAGAATGATCCTTATTACATATAATGGGTGCACTGAGCAATTGTGAAAAGTCGCAGAGGACTGAGAGCAGAAGGGCAGAGGGTTTCCTCTTCCTCACAAGGACTAGCACAGAAGCCGGAGAAGAAGGGCAGAGGGTTTCCTCTTCCTCACAAGGACTAGCACAGAAGCCGGAGCAGAAGGGGAGACAAGGGCTGAGCCACTTACACAGACAGAAAGCTGAGGAGAGGAGGACATGTTATTGTAGCGCCCCGAGGGCTCGGCCGCTGCAGGGGTATTGCACCTCTGCCAGAGGTGTGATATTCCACTCCCGGGTAAGGATGGAGTGTGGACCAGGGCTCAGTTAGCTGCATGCAGCACACACACCCCATTTCCCAGGGACAGCTCAACGGTGCTCCCACTAGACAGAAGTGCAGGCACGACCGACCATGTCCCTGCTGGAGTGGGGAGGGAGGGGTGGAACACCCAGTGCTGTAGGGGCAGATAGGGGGCGGTTTCTGAGCGTAGGTAGGAGCCCATTGGTTGCTGGTCACCTGGGCTCATGGCTAGAAGGAGGTATAAAAGGTGGGCACCATCTTAGTTCTGGGTCAGTTCAGCCAGAGGAGAAGACAGGGAGTAGAGGCTCTGTAGGAGCTCTACTCCAGGAGGGCCTAGTGAGAGGCCGAGGAGGAGGTGAAGGGGAGCTGAGATTCTGGCTCATCTCAGCTCCAAGAGAAAGGAACAGAAAGGAACAGAACAGGAACTGCAAAGAAGGAGAGACAGAGAAACAGAAGGGCTCAGGAACAAGAAGGTGGAAGGGACCCTAAGAACCCACGAGAATCCAGGGTGCAGAGTCAGGCAGATTAAGGGTACCGGATCCCAAGTTGGTGGAGGAGAAACAACCCTCAGCCAAAGACCGGTCGTCGTGATCATCTATTGGTGCGACACCTCATCAAACCTGCTAGGAAGGCACCATATAGGACAGCGGAGGACGGGGCCCACGTTTAACCGCACAAGTCCGCGGCAGCTGGACAAAAGTGGGTCACTGGTGAGGCAGGCCAGAGAAAGGATAAAAGGGGGTCCTGTGCCATGCTCCTGAACTGCCTGGGAGTTGACCGAGCCCCTCACCTGGTGGACGCAGCACGGCTCGGGCGGTCACTGCTGACAGAAGTGACCCGGAACAAACGAACTGTGAGTAAAGACCCTGGACTGTAACTTGTTGTCTGTGTGCTCCTTCGCGCCTCCAGCACTATCAGCACCGGGACTCGCACTACCATCACTCCCACCATCCACTACACTGCCCTGGGGCTGCACTCTTCCCGTGGGGAGTCACATCACCTCAGCTGCACCCATCATCAGCCCCAGCGGACTGCCTTGCAGCGGCGGTTCCTAATAACCGCAATCCACGGGTGGCGTAGTCGGACATTATCTAACGTACAGTAGCAGACTACCAATGGCCTGACCACCCTGAGCCGCGGGACCGGGCCGCCACTACTACTACCCCCAACGTCTCCCTATCGCCCGGATCCGCGTGCCCCACGGCCCAGGGGGCGAGTCAGCTTTGGCGTAGTCGGCAGGATCGTGACCAACCCGCCACAAACGGGTATTGCGTGCCTGAAGAAAATTGCACATGTACCTTAAAAAGAAGTTTCCCGCCGTCCGGAGTCGTTTCCCGCCATCCGGAGCCGATTCCCGCCATCAGACGCCATCTTGGACCGTTTCCCGCCATCTTCATCCGTCTTTCCCGCCCTGGCAGAGCGGACGCCATTATGTGTGCACCAAACGACAGCAGGAAGCCACCTCCCATCGTGGGCCAGGTCCCAGAATGGCGCCAAAGAAGGGGCCCGCCCCCACCAGCCATGAATGCAGCAGTGGAGATGTCTATCAACATGGGGGGGCTGCCCCTGAAAGTGATTGTCACCAAGTTGCCCCGGGGCCGCCCCCAATGGGGGTGGGAAGAGAAGAAAACTGCGGGGCAGGGGGTGGTCTGGATCTGTCCAGACAGACCGCACCCGGGAATGGACGCCCTGAGCAGCACCAGTCTCCTGGCCCGAAGCCTGCTGCAGGCCGAACCGCTCTGCAGCCTAGCAGAAGTCCTGGCGCAGCTCCCCAGAGATCCGGAGCGTGCGCAAGCTGCACTGGAGGACCTGGAGCGGAGGATGGTCCGGACGCAGCAAGATGCACTCACAGAGTGGAGAAAAGAACTGGCCCGGCAGGCCGAGACCCACCAGCGACAGACTTCAGCCGCACCCCGCGGTTTGCCTGCCTCGGAGGACGGCGCAAGAGGAGAGAGGACCGGAGGCGACGTCGCGGAGGGAGCCGCGAGTATTGAGGCAAGTGAAGGGGACGTCACCACCCCAAGCCCAGCAACCGCAAGCCTGCCCCAGCCCCCAGTCGCGGCACCCGAAGCCCCACTCACCGCGCCTGTTGCCGCGCCGCCACTACCTCCAGCTAGGCCTCAAGCGGTGAGCGCCGCGGCCACGCCCCACCCGACGCCACGCCCCTTGACCCCGGGCGCCGTAAAGCGAGAAGCGTCATCGGCCTGGTCGCAAGGCCTGGATGACCCGGGCGCCATCGCTGAGCCTGCACCCCTGTCCCGGACAGGACTACCACCTAGCGCGACCGAGAGACCCCTGGCCTGGTCGCAAGGCCGAGTGCCCCCGGGCGCTGCCCCCAGATCAAGTCCCTCGACCATACCACGACTGGGTGTGGACTTGATTGCCCATCATACCGGTCCGGATGGACTGCCCCTGGAGTGGCCGGCCGAAGTCATCAGCAATCAGCCATGGAAGACCCAGCCCCCGCGCGAGCCTCTGTTACCGGCTCCAGAACCCGTGGAGGTCCCCCTACCCCCACTGGAGGACATCCAATTTGCGTGGGACCCCACCGGCGAGAACTTGATGGGGTTCTCCCAAGAGACCCGGGCAGACGCGGTCCGTCGTCTGGAGGCCTGTCACCAGCAACTGGCGACCTTTGAGCGGGAGCGACGAGAGAGGTGCGTCAGGGAGGAACGGCTCCAAGCCCAGAGTGCTGAACAAAAACGTAAGGCCCGCCAAGACCCCAAAGCTGCCCGTGGTCCCCGAATCACCGGGACCATAGTCAAGTTCCACATGGAGAACGGCTGGGGCTTCATCAGGGGCCCAGAAACAGCAGGCGACGTCTTTGTGACCCGCAGGGACATCGAAAGTCATCTACCTGAGGGACATCGTGGCCGTGACCTGTACCCTGGTGATGTGGTCGCCTTTACCCGCCACGTAGGTGCAAAAGGACCATACGCCCTACATGTCCACCGGCTCACCGAGGAGGAGCTACAATACCGTGGCTATGAGGAGAGCCAAGAGGACCCGGACGGGTCTGAAGAACCGTATGAGGAGGAAGAAGGAGCATATGGAGGACACCGCTACTAGTAAGTAGCAAAGTACCCGTGTACATAGTTACCCATCAGGGTATCAGAACTGTTTTTGGGACTGTTCCCGTCTTGAAAGTGTGGTCCCCGTAGGGACAAAGATTGAACTGTTACCTGTGTGCCCCTCATCCCCTACCAGGCTGAGGACTGTGAGCAGCCATTCCCTTCCCAAAACTGGCCGAGGACTGAGAGCGGTCAAATCCCTTGTATATAGTTGCGCTTCCTAAAGCGCCCCCTACTGGTTTTATACAAAAACCGCAACGTCTACCTCAAGATTTACTGGACTGTTGCACCTTTACCTGGTTGCAAGTTGCACCGCAGCCAAGAATCCAAGAATGTGCTTTACTTAAAAATGTGTTACATGAGAAAGTTTTATATGCTGCTAGAAAATGTTTTACATAATTTTGAGACCGTTTTATATGATAAGTGACAAAAGAGTTCCAGAGGCATTAGCAAAGTGTTTTGTGGTAGTGGCAAGAGAAGAGGAGTGTTTCCCATAAAGGGAATTGAACCATGTTACCTGTTTTCTGATGTGAAAAGTTATTGAAAAAGTTTTTGCATGTCTTGTAATTATCTGTTTTTGCTCTTTTCCAGCCCGAGGACGTGCTGTGGTTTACCGGGGGGGAATGTAGCGCCCCGAGGGCTCGGCCGCTACAGGGGTATTGCACCTCTGCCAGAGGTGTGATATTCCACTCCTGGGTAAGGATGGAGTGTGGACCAGGGCTCAGTTAGCTGCATGCAGCACACACACCCCATTTCCCAGGGACAGCTCAACGGTGCTCCCACTAGACAGAAGTGCAGGCACGACCGACCATGTCCCTGCTGGAGTGGGGAGGGAGGGGTGGAACACCCAGTGCTGTAGGGGCAGATAGGGGGCGGTTTCTGAGCGTAGGTAGGAGCCCATTGGTTGCTGGTCACCTGGGCTCATGGCTAGAAGGAGGTATAAAAGGTGGGCACCATCTTAGTTCTGGGTCAGTTCAGCCAGAGGAGAAGACAGGGAGTAGAGGCTCTGTAGGAGCTCTACTCCAGGAGGGCCTAGTGAGAGGCCAAGGAGGAGGTGAAGGGGAGCTGAGATTCTGGCTCATCTCAGCTCCAAGAGAAAGGAACAGAAAGGAACAGAACAGGAACTGCAAAGAAGGAGAGACAGAGAAACAGAAGGGCTCAGGAACAAGAAGGTGGAAGGGACCCTAAGAACCCACGAGAATCCAGGGTGCAGGGTCAGGCAGATTAAGGGTACCGGATCCCAAGTTGGTGGAGGAGAAACAACCCTCAGCCAAAACCGGTCGTCGTGATCATCTATTGGTGCGACACCTCATCAAACCTGCTAGGAAGGCACCATATAGGACAGCGGAGGACGGGGCCCACGTTTAACCGCACAAGTCCGCGGCAGCTGGACAAAAGTGGGTCACTGGTGAGGCAGGCCAGAGAAAGGATAAAAGGGGGTCCTGTGCCATGCTCCTGAACTGCCTGAGAGTTGACCGAGCTCCTCACCTGGTGGACGCAGCACGGCTCGGGCGGTCACTGCTGACAGAAGTGACCCGGAACAAACGAACTGTGAGTTAAGACCCTGGACTGTAACTTGCTGTCTGTGTGCTCCTTCGCGCCTCCAGCACTATCAGCACCGGGACTCGCACTACCATCACTCCCACCATCCACTACACTGCCCTGGGGCTGCACTCTTCCCGTGGGGAGTCACATCACCTCAGCTGCACCCATCATCAGCCCCAGCGGACTGCCTTGCAGCGGCGGTTCCTAATAACCGCAATCCACGGGTGGCGTAGTCGGACATTATCTAAAGTACAGTAGCAGACTACCAATGGCCTGACCACCCTGAGCCGCGGGACCGGGCCGCCACTACTACTACCCCCAACGTCTCCCTATCGCCCGGATCCGCGTGCCCCACGGCCCAGGGGGCGAGTCATTATTACTCCAGGAGCCGCTCCATTCATTCCCTATGTGGCATTCAAGCGCTGGGCTCGGCTTTTCCGGAGCCCCATAGAGAATGAATGGAGCTGCAGTTGATCCCTGACTTTCCACTCCTTCCCGATCAGACGATGGCTCGCAGCGGTCAGACCCGACGATCAGTAAGTGATCACCGAGCCTGTGGATAAGTGATAACTTGTTTTCTTCAGACATCCCCTTTAAGTAATGGAGCATGCCAGCAGAGAAGGTGGGAGGAGGCGCTGGTTACACAGGAGACTTTACCTCTGGAGGCCGCATATAGGGCATGTGAGGGGAGGACACTTCCCATATTCATCATTACTGAACCCCCGCTCTGTGCGGCTCTTATCTGAGCTGCAGGAGATGCAGCAGTTACTAATCAGCCGCTCTCCGTTCACTTGCAGCCGTCCGAGCTCTGCTGTGCCTGTTAGGGGTGAAGTTCGGGTCCTTGGAGGCATCTACTATGCAGCCTGCACAGCAGATCACAGCCCGAACACAGCGTCTCCGGGTAAATCTCCACCTTGTGAGTTGCTTCTTGTGCAGCAGCCCCATGCAAGTTGCTCTGCTCTCCTCAGCCAGCTCCTGCTGAATACTGAGCTCCTCTGCCCAATCTAGGAGCTCAATAGCCCTGATCACGTCAGTGGTAGCCCAGCGCTGCTGGATCAGATTTACAAATGGCAAACTAATCAGCCCTAGGTATTTCTAATATGTGCAGAGCAGGCGACATAAGTCTGACCGGTGTCCTCATAGACCTTTCCTCAGCCGGGGTCTAATAGGAGCAGTAAGATGGCCGTCATGGGGTCCATTGTTAGATCTCAGCTGCCATAGAAACTCATTGGCACCATGATCATGCCTCCCTCTCCTGTCTAAAGTGCCTAAATGCTGTGGAAGCCCCCTACTGTGTCATACAATGGATTAAGCTGCCAGGATCAGGGTTGGCTCCACAGTGGGCAGCTGAGGCAGGAGCAGGACTGTGTTATACAGCCACACTTCTGCCGCAGATCTTGTAAGGACCTGCCTGATGATAATGTGTCCTATAGAGCAGGTCTTGGTACCCGACTGCCCTGTACATATTTACCACTAGCTAGGAACCAGTTACTTACAAGGTCTAGTTTCAGATGTGTTTCCAGGATCTGTAGTTATCAGCATTTTATCCTTAAGGCCGAGTTATAATATCACTGTAACACTCTCGCCCTGTACCTGTATACCTGCCCTGTGTGCTGCACAAAAGTATATAACAAAATGTGTGTACACAGATATCTATCTCCTGAATGGTATTACTGCTAGATCTCCTGTACATAGAAATATGAGGTTCTTAGCGCACATTTTGAGCAAATTGTGCGAGCCCATCTGCCAACGTCAAGGCGACCTCTTCAGATGGGTCCCTACACTAACATTACACTAACTTACTAACTGGGACTAGTTTTTTGTTTTATTATTATTACCACCATTTTTACTATTTATTATTATTGCATTAATGCAATTAATTGTAACTGTTATAAAACGAATTAAAAAAATGTAATTCTAATTTTTTTCTTATTATTCTTGTGATTCTAATAATGGTATTACTAAAATCCCTATGCCTAAAGCTGTTGATCCAGTAGAAGGCAAAAACCCCAGGACACCTTCAGCCAATTTGTGTCACAGGGGAAAAATTCCTTCTTGACCCCGGGAAAAGGCGATCAGTCCTAGGACCCTGGATCAAACCTAATAATGTTATTACAAGTTATATAACATTACACTAATTATTGTACTACTGGAGATATTTTAATTTGTTTTTATAAATCTATTTGATATGGTTATTATTACATTGTGCTATCTTATTACAGTATTATTCTTCTTTCCTTTCACTACTAATACTGCCCTATACCTACAGTGTTGATCCAGAAGAAGGCAAAAACCCCAGGACACCTTCAGCCAATTTGTGTCACAGGGGAAAAATTCCTTCTTGACCCCGGGAAAAGGCGATCAGTCCTAGGACCCTGGATCAAACCTAATAATGTTATTACAAGTTATATAATATTACACTAATTATTGTACTACTGGAGTTATTTTAATTTGTTTTTATAAATCTATTTGATATGGTTATTATTACATTGTGCTATCTTATTACAGTATTATTCTTCTTTCCTATCACTACTAATATTGCCCTATACCTACAGTGTTGATCCAGAAGAAGGCAAAAACCCCAGGACACCTTCAGCCAATTTGTGTCACAGGGGAAAAATTCCTTCTTGACCCCGAGAAAAGGCGATCAGTCCTAGTACCCTGGATCACACTGCTATTCTACCTACTACTATTACTACTGTTATTTTATTACTTTCTTACTATTATCACTAGTATTATTATTCATATTACACTAATATGGATATACTACCACTATATTACTACCATCTCTTTCCCCCTAGGGATCTTAAGGTGCAGTTCTGTCCTCCTCCTCCTATTCTGTCCTCCTCCTCTTCCATCCTCCTCCACTTCCGTCCTCCTCCTCTTCTGTCCTCTTCCTCTTCCGTCCTCCTCCTCTTCCGTCCTCCTCCTCTTCCGTCCTCCTCTTCTTACATCCTCCTTCTCTTCCGTCCTCCTCCTCTTCTGTCCTCCGCCTCTTCCATCCTCCGCCTCTTCTGTCCTCTGCCTCTTCCGTCCTCCGCCTTTTCTGTCCTCCGCCTCTTCCGTCCTCCTTCTCTTCCGTCCTCTTCCTCTTACGTCCTCCTCCTCTTACGTCCTCCTCTTCTTCCATCCTCCTCCTCTTCCGTCCTCCTTCTCTTCCGTCCTCCGCCTCTTCTGTCCTCCGCCTCTTCTGTCCTCCGCCTCTTCCATCCTCCGCCTCTTCCGTCCTCCGCCTCTTCCGTCCTCCTTCTCTTCCATCCTCCTCCTCTTCCGTCCTTCTCCTTTTCCGTCCTCCTCCTCTTCTGTCCTCCTCCTCTTCCATCCTCCGCCTCTTCCGTCCTCCGTCTCTTCCGTCCTCCGCCTCTTCCATCCTCTTCCTCTTCCGTCCTCCTCCTGAGACGTAATAAATAGCATTAAAGCTGCAGTAATTGTTTATATTATATATACACACTGCTCAAAAAAATAAAGGGAACACTCAAATAACACATCCTAGATCTGAATGAATGAAATATTCTCATTGAATACTTTGTTCTGTACAAAGTTGAATGTGTTGACAACAAAATCACACAAAAATCATCAATGGAAATCAAATTTATTAACCAATGGAGGCCTGAATTCGGAGTCACCCCCAAAATTAAAGTGGAAAAACACACTACAGGCTGATCCAACTTTGATGTAATGTCCTTAAAACAAGTCAAAATGAGGCTCAGTATTGTGTGTGGCCTCCACGTGCCTGTATAACCTCCCTACAACGCCTGGACATGCTCCTGTGGGATCTCCTCCCAGACCTGGACTAAAGCATCCACCAACTCCTGGACAGTCTGTGGTGCAACGTGACGTTGGTGGATGGAGTGAGGCATGATGTCCCAGATGTGCTCAATGGGATTCAGGTCTGGGGAACGGGCGGGCCAGTCCATAGCTTCAATGCCTTCATCTTGCAGGAACTGCTGACACACTACAGCCACATGAGGTCTGGCCCATCTGTGGACGTCTGGCCCTCATCCCACTCTCATGGAGTCGGTTTCTAACCTTTTATGCAGACACATGCACATTTGTGGCCTGCTGGAGGTCATTTTGCATGGCTATGGAAGTGCTCCTCCTGTTCCTCCTTGAACAAAGGCAGAGGTAGGGGTCCTGCTGCTGGGTTGTTGCCCTCCTATGGCTCCCTCCACGTATTCTGGTGTACTGGCATGTCTACTGGTAGCGCCTCCAGCCTCTGGACACTACGCTGACAGACGCAGCAAACCTTCTTGCCACAGCTCGCATTGATGTGCCATCCTGGATGAGCTGCACTACCTGAGCAACTTCTGTGGGTTGTAGAGTCCGTCTCATGCTACCATGAGTGTGAAAGCACAACCAGCATGTGATCTGTGGTCCCCACCTGCATAACCACTCCTTTATTGAGTGTGTCTTGATAATTGCCAATAATTTCCATCTATTGTCTATTCCATTTGCACAACAGCATGTGAAATTGATTGTCAATCAGTGTTGCTTCCTAAGTGGACAGTTTGATTTCACAGAAGTTTGATTTACTTGGAGTTATATTCTGTTGTTTAAGTGTTCCCTTTATTTTTTTGAGCAGTGTATATTTTCTCATGTCATGTATTTACTACTAAAAGTAATTTTTTACATTTAGGTTTCATTAAGTGTTTTTCACCGGCTATTACAGACTTATTGTTTCCCTGCACATTCAAGTTTTGTGTTTTCTTTGGGCATAGATCAGCTAATAGGCACTCAGGAATAAAAAAACAGATGAAAGATCTACAAACTCTCCCTTAAGACTAAGGAGCTCACTGATAGATTCTCAGTTAGCTAACTTTGCAGCCAGCAATAGACAGTGCAGCACAGATGCTACAGAAGGCAACATTTTTAATGAAACTCAATTACAGAAATCGATTTTAGCCCCAAATACTTGCATTAAAGTAAAAAAAATGGCCCCAAAGCTGGACAACCGCTTTAACTCCTTACCAACATCTGCCGTACATGTATGGTATAAGTCAGTAGCGGGTGTATGGAGCAGGGTCAGCTCACCCTGTACATGGCAGATAATGGCTGTGACAAACAACCAGGACCTGCCTCTAACAGCTGCGAGTGGAGCGAAGATCTGCCCACCACTGTTAACCTGTTCAGTGCTGCTGTCAATCTCTAACAGCAGCATTAACAGCGCGCCAGCATTGGGATGCGTCGTTCCATACGCCCACCGGCGCTCCTGTGACGCGATCATAGGGCGCCGATGGACTGCTATGACATCCGGGGGTCTGCTGAAGCCTCCGTGCCTGTCATCATAAAGCTTCATTTGGGCTGTAAAGAAGACCGTGGTTTTGCTATATGGAGCATTACTGTGGTATCACTGTATATAGCACAAGCAATCAGATGATGTATACAAATACAGTGAAAAAAAGTATATATATATTTATTAAAACCCCACACGTTCAACTCACCTCCCACTAAAAATAAAGATAATAAAAATATACACATTTTGTGGTTTGGTCTCTTTCAGAGAAATACAATCTATCAAAATATAAAAAAAAAAACGATCAGTGAACACAGAAAAAAATTCAAAAAGACAAAATTGCATTTTTTCGTTCGCCTCAATACTGCAGAAAATCCTGTAAGAAGCGATGACCATGACATATGTGTCCCAAAATGTTATCAATAAAGTCCTCTTGCCCTTCAAAAAATAAGCCCCCACACAGCTCCATCAACCTGGAAACTGAAAATGTTTCGGGTCTCAGAAAAAATGGTGACAGCATCAAAAAAAAGTTTTTTTCTTTTGCCAAAACTATTGGAGAAGTTTGGTCTTGCTGTAATCACACTGAGGAGTAGGATCCTATTACCAGGTCATTTTTACCACACAATGTGCGCCGTTAAAACCGTTCCCAGAAAAAACAATGTCAGGCTTTTTTTTTCGCACTTTTACTGCACTTGAAATGTTTTTCTCGTTTTCTAGGACTATGTGGTAAATGAATGGTGTCATTTATAAGGACAGCTCATCCTACAAAATAACAAGACCTCACACTATGTGGACAGATATCAAAAAGTTATAGCCCTTGGAAAAAGCGGAGGAAAAAACAGAAAAAAAACATAAATTGGTTATGTCGGGAAGGGGTAAAGCTGAAGAAACGCATGTAAGAGCAGAATATGGAGGAAGGTCAGATATCACAGACTGGTGGATACTACCTGCTCCATCGCTGGCAGAATACTCCACCCCCATGGTGTCCGCTGATATCTTCTCTTGTAGCAACGTCTCCAAACTCTATAAAACATCGGGAACAGTCAGCAGAGGGTTTGATGATTGGCTCATATTGGCGATATACTCAGGGGCATTACTGGGGCCAGGGAAGATTGGGAATGAATAGCGTATTGACTGTTAGAGATGTGATCTCTTCCATTAAAGGGGATGTCTAGTTGGAACAAGTTATCACTGATCTCTGGATAGGTGATGACCTGTCCCAGTGGGAGCACCCCTTTATTATGTGGTATATATGGAGGATGTGATATCATGCAGAGTTCTAGCAGTATTACACTTCGTTCCGTTCTGCGTGCATCTGGGCCATTCCCTATGGAGGAGCGGAGCTGGGGGGAAATATCAGGATCTCGTCGCTGGATCCATCCAGATGGGAGATGTAACGAGTGCGGCGCCCCCCACTGGTGTCTCAGCGTATCATGTGTTGGGGAATAATAACTTATTGTCTGGTAAATGTGCTGATTCCTGTCAGTTGTGGTCGCTGAGTGCGTGTGATGGGATGTGGCTCCGTCCGTTATATTATATCACGTCTTATACCTATAATCTCTCGCTGATCGCAGGTGTCTGTCTTCACACTCAGATGAGAAGGAACAAACTGACGATATAGGACTTTTTTTTTTTTTTCCAAATTCAAACCGAGCAATCCTATTGGCTGAGTATGAAAGCAGTTACCATGGTGACAGAAGTAGCAGCAGATTTAAAGGGACAAAACACTAATATTGTACTAAAGTGTATTTTATTATATATTTCACATAACTGACTGGGTACACCTTGGTGCGGGTGGGATGGCTTTTTTTAAATCAAAAACCATGTTTACTAAGTACCCTATATTATATATATTCACTATTGCTTTTTACTTACTTATAGCAGGGTATATGCTCATATTGTTTCTATCCTAAGTTTATCTATTTTCTAATAGAGACATGACCAGTCCTCTTTAGAATTTTATAGTGACCCCATTGAGGTCATGGACTGATATTGGGGATTGCAGAGTTGGGGCAAGGTGACAGGTGACAGTAAGTGACATCAAATGAAGGCTATGGTGCATACACAGTAAATCAGTCGTGTTATTCCACAGAAATGCTGTTCTATAAAACACAAAATATCTTCATATGGTGAGGAGTTGTGTTGTGTTTTCATCATTTACATTCTAGCGTGGTGATCACATAAAATGTAAAATTCCTATTAAATAATTACTGAATGACAGTAGCCTGTATCCCTGGAGGACAAGTCATTTACCGCTTCACCAGGTTTGATGTTCTAATGCATTTAGATGTTTCAGTATTTGTATATATGTATATATATATTTTTTCCCCCCTTAAGGGTATTCTAGCGCAGACGGTGACCAACTTCTTCCTCGCCTTTGAAGCACAGCTTTCAATTATTCCTGTCGTAAACAAGGTAAAAAGCTTAGAGCCGAACACTATCAGACTCCTTCAGTCCCACAGCAGGTAAATCTGTGAACATCGCCGGCACTCCTGCTGTTCCTAGTACCGATCCCTCTATGAGCGGCTGTGCAGTAATGAAGGCAGGATTCACCCCAAACTTGCTCGTCTTTTTTTTCGATTTCCAGTTCTGGTAATTAGTTATACACATGTGTATATCCAGTGGTCAACTCACAACCTGTGTATGGAAAATGAATTGTTTGCTGTATGCATCGCATTTGTAGGATGCACACTGTTCATTTCATTATGGAGCGGAGTAGGAGGAGACTTTCATTACTGTTCCCTTTACTTCCTCCCTGCTGATAGGAAATGCCATGCTGTTTGCTTGTGTCCTGTGATTACAGCAGCCTGCAACAGTTTTCAAGCGTGCACTTCCCGGCTCAGGCATCAAGCAGTAAATGATAAAATTAAAACGCTGCTATCCCTTTGTTAGTCACTTTTTTATCTTCTTCCCCTTCTACGAATGCTGTAGTCCGTTATTCTAGAACTGCTCTGAAAATGGTTCTCTCTGGAGTGTTGGGATTTGGGTTTAGGGTGGGTTAGGGAATTGAAGTTCAGATACTTTGTTCATGTTTTATACTATGGAATTACTATGTCATGTATGTTATTTGAAAGATGGAAAATTTGTATTTGGAGTTTTTCAATAAAAATTATTTGATTAAAAAAAAGTCATGAAATTAAAATTCCTCCCGTTCTTGAGAAAGAATAGGATTTTTACTAAGAGGTAAATTGCACGTTCCTTGTTTTACAGGCACTTTACATTTTTGCTAGTTTTGTGCGATTACACAATCCCTTTTAAAGGCCAGTGCCAGTTGTACATCTCTCCCTAAACTCTTGTTCAGCACTATATTTTATGCCAGTTTTATTATATGGTTTCTAGATTTTGTCCAGCTTTGATAAATAATTAGTATTTATACTTTTGATTTTAGATAGACTTGAAGAATGCAGATCCGGAGAGGGTGGAGAAACAAATTGAGAAGATGGTTGACATTCCCGCTAGTGACTGTATCCGGGTACAATGCGCTCCAGATCAAAATCATTCCTGTAGGCAAATTTAACTTCGCTGTCTGCACCTTGTCTTTTATTTTTTTTTCTACAAAATTTGGCTGGAAAAGGGGCAATGTAGCGAGGAATTTACAACAATTTTTGGTGTTAAAAAAACACGAAACTATTTTGTAACGCATCATTTTTGCGCAAAAATGTGCAGCTTCCTATTTTATAGCACTCTTGCAACTTTTAGAAACTTGACTTGGTAAGCTACACAGGTCTAAGAATGACTGTTGACATTAAAAGTGGATAAAGATACACGGTGGCTCAGTGGTTAGCATTGTTGCTTTGCAGCACTGGGATCCTGGGTTCAAATCCCACCAAGGACAACATCTGCAAGAAGTTAGTATGTTCTTCCTGTGTTTGCATTGGTTTCTTCTGGGTTCTCGGGTTTCCTCCCACACTCCAAAGACATACTGATAGGGAATGTAGATTGTGAGCCCCAATGGGGACAGCGATGATAATGTCTGTAAAGCGCTGCAGAATAGGATTGTGCTATGTAAGTGAGTAAAATAAATAAAGATGGAAGTGCTACATAAACATTTATCAAACATCGTGCAACTCTTTGATACATTTGGCACAAATAATGGTAACACAACCACAAGCAAAACTGACCTGAGGAAGTCCCTTTATGATACATTTTTCGGAAAGAATTTGAAAGATTTAAAGCGTTAGAAATGAGCAAGATTATCCAATATCACAGAAAAAGGAAAAGTCTCCAGATGTTTTTATGCCGGATGCCGGTATGCGTCCATACCTAAAGAAGAGCTGTCAGAAGAATGGGTAAGGAATCCTTTAGTAAACATAAATATCCATAGGGGTTTTGAGTGTTAAAAAAAAAAGATCATCTGAAAGATTTTGTGATCTGCGTTTACATGATTGTAATAACATTACAGCCCCATTCAGACTTACAGGTTTTACCCATGAGAAACTGAGCAGAACGATATATAGGTTTGTGGGAGAAGATTCAGTATAAATTGTAATTCATTCATTAGATTTGAGAGTCCTCAGTGGTTGATACCTTTAATGGCTAACTGAAAAGATGGTAACAAATTGCAAGCTTTCCAAACTGCTCAGGCCTCTTCATCAGGCAGACCTGAGACCTGAGTAGTCTGGAAAGCTTGCAATTTGTTACCATCTTTTCCGTTAGCCATTAAAAGGTATCAACCACTAAGGACTCTCACATCTAAATACTCTTCTATCTACTGGCTAACACAGTACAAAGATAGATATTTTTCCTGTATCAATTTTTTCAGTGGAATCCTGCTGTTTGTATAGATGAGTCCAGTGGGCGGTCATGCTAGTGATTGACAGCTATCTTTGCCTGCATGGTCATACAGGGAACTGTCAATCACTTAGGACCGCCCACTGGACTAGTATACATACTGCAGGACTTTCTCTGCATAAAATGCAAGTCTTACTGACTCTCTTCCCACAGATATGTCTATCAGTCTGATCAACTTCTCTGCTCTACAACATCCCCCTACAGATCTTATTCCATTTCAACATGACAGGTTCCTTTAATCACCTGCAGATGACATAAGTAGCCATGTTCTGTGTGGCTTACGGAGGGGCTTGATTGCTTGTCAGCTTCAAACAGGTTTCATTTCTTGTGATTCATTGGAGCCGAGGTCTAAACTGTATTAAGAAATTAATTTCTCTGTTTATTTCTATTAGATCTCGGCGAAGCTTGGAACAAATGTGGAAAGTGTTCTTCAAGAAGTTGTCAGGAGGCTTCCACCGTGAGTATGGACTAATGCGGCTCTATCCATCTTCTCTTTATTAAAGGGAACCTGTCACCTTGAAAAATGCTATGTACCTGCAGGTATAGGGTTAATCTGCAGATAAATATTGTTACAATGTTGCCCGGCCGCCTAATTGATAGTGCAGGTACTGGGAGAAAATTAACTTCTTTCCTCCCTGCAGCTGCCGGCCTTCACTCATCGTTGTACACGGAGCGGCTACAGTCTTGGATCACAGCACCGCTCACTATATCAGAGGTGACGGCTGTAAACCTGGCCCGGATTTTGATTGACAGCTTGCTCTGCACAGATGCGCTGCAGAACCACTTAGAATCTTAGTGAAGGAGTAGTATGTTCACAGATAGAGAATATGGCTCATCCACGTGCGGATCTGCTCCACGTCCGATTACATATTTGTGGGAGAAACCCTAGTGGCAGCCTCATATTTCTGACATGGATCCTCTAGCACTATTTGTGAAACTGCGGCTCCCAGCATAACTTGATGAGAGACCGTCAGCCTGCTGGGATCTGCAGTTTCACTACAGCAGGATTGTCACAAGCTGCGGACCTCCGCTCACTCCAGCACTGGTCGGCATTTTCAGCACGTGAACGTACGCCATGCTTTCCGGAGACACAAGGGTGTAGATAACTTTATCAAACCCTTGACTGTAAGTTTGCTGAACCCTAAGTGGATTCGATTGTTCCCACAGTTTCAGTTTTGGACCATTTAAGGGGAATTTACAGGGTTCTGGCCACTGACCAGGGAGATCAGTATCCCTGTATGTCTTTGTATATACTTGATAAAGACCTATAACAGGTCGAAACGTTATGTGATGGCAGAATAAACTTTGTCTTTTGGAATTCATCACCCTGGACTGAACGCGGTTTACTTACCTTTATACCCCTTAACAGGATGTCTTATTTTTGTGTTTTAGTCCCAAGATTGAAAAGGGCAGCCCTCTTAAAGCCCTGCTGTTTGACTCAACGTTTGATCACTACAGAGGCGTGGTAGCCAGCATCGCCCTGTGTGGAGGTGACGTGTGTAAAGGCAATAAATCGTGTCTGCCCACTCTGGCAAGTGCTATGAAGTCAATGAGGTTGGCATACTGACCCCAGAGGAAGTACCAGCTGAAAAACTAAGTTTTTTTTAATAATCTTATTAGCCTTTCCCTCTGTCTTCACCAATCAGCCCTCTGTATTGATGATCAGATCAAAGATCTAGACAGGGATTGTCTCACGCTGCATCTCCTTCCTGATTGTATCACTGAGAAGACAGAAGCTGCCCCATCCCATTCTCCAAGAAATGCAGAACCCAATGCATCTGCTGACCATGATCCGCTTATTGTCATCATTAAGGACTGCATTTTCTCATTGCTTAAGAAATTGTTGGGGGATCCTGCTAATCGCTGAATAATAAAACTGCAGCACCGCTCCATTTAAGGCAGTGTTTCCCAAACTCCAGTCCTCATGGCCCCCAACAGGTCAGGTTTTCCCCCCAACAGGTCATGTTTTGAGGATTTCCTCAGTATTACACATGTGATGAAAGTATCATCAAGGAATCAGGAATTCTCTCACCTGTGCAATACTATAGAAATCCTGAAGACATGACATGTGGGGGGCCGGGGGGACTGGAGTTTGGGAAACACTGATTTTAAAGGGACTGTCAGCACAGAATGACTGTTGAAACCAAGTACAAGCGCTCCATGGATCACGGCGTGGGCCAATCATTTATATACACCTTCCAACCTGCTTGTTTTACCTCTGTCTCCTTCCTTCTATGGTTCTATGAAGCCAGAGCTGTCAATCAAAGAATAGGAGGGTGTGGATAGAGGGAAAACAAGCAGGTGGGAAGGTGTATATAAAGGATTGGCCCCGAAGCACCGAGAGTTGGGACTTAGTTTGAACAGTCATTCTGTGCTGACAGTCCCTTTAGGTGGACGAGATCCAGATGCAGCTCATTTCACCGCGTAAGGTTGTTTGCCCACTATGCGCTCTCCACGGCGTCTCCAGACTCTGTCTCGTCTGTCGCATGAGCTCAGTGTGAACCTGCTTATATCTATGAAGAGCACAGGGCGCCAGTGGCGACTTTGCCAATCCTGGTGTTCTGTGGAAAATGCCAAGTGTCCTGCACGGTGTTGGGCTGTGAGCACAACCCCCATCTGTGGGCGTCGGGCCCTCATACCACCCTCATGGAGTCTCTTTAAAACCGTTTGTGCAGACACATGCACATTTGTGGCCTGCTGGAGGTCATTTTGAAGGGCTCTGGCAGTGCTCCTCCTGTTCCTCCTTGCACAAAGGCGGAGGTAGCGGTCCTGCTGCTGGGTTGTTGCCCTCCTACGGCCCCCTCCACGTCTCCTGGTGTACTGGCCTGTCTCCTGGCAGCGCCTCCAGCCTCTGGACACTACGCTGACAGATGCAGCAAACCTTCTTGCCACAGCTTGCATTGATGTGCCATGTTGGATGAGTTGCACTACCTGAGCAACTTCTGTGGGTTGTAGAGTCCGTCTCATGCTACCACGAGTGTGAAAGCACAACCAACATTCAAAAGTGACCAAAACATCAGCCAGAAAGCATTGGTACTGAGATGTGATCTGTGGTCCCCACCTGCAGAACCACTCCTTTATTGAGGGTGTCTTGATAATTGCCAATAATTTCCATCTATTGTCTATTCTATTTGCACAACAGCATGTGAAATTGATTGTCAATCAGTGTTGCTTCCTAAGTGGACAGTTTGATTTCACAGAAGTTTGATTTACTTGGAGTTATATTCTGTTGTTTAAGTGCTCCCTTTATATTTTTGAGCAGTTTACTTTTTTCCCCACTGTATATAGAGAAGATGCACAGCCCAAAAAGGGTGTTCTGTGTACCTATGTTCCCTGGAACTTGGAGGGTCTTATTTGTGGACCTAGGAAGGGGAAAATATTAAAAAATCCCCAAATCACCTCCCAAACCAGTGCCCTCTTATACTCATTGTTGTGTATCCCGCTAATATTCTGACATCAACATCAGGCAGGGGTGTCATGTGAGCACTACTTCTTCTGGCTTAGATGAAATATGAATGCTGCAACCAATCAGAAGCTGCAACACTCATGCGTTGCCCCCACCGGTTGTTAACCTCAGGTAACCAGTGGGGTATGCAGCGCTGGTCTGGAGATATCAATTTCTTTTAGTTTTCTCACCTCCCTTGGCCCATCAATAGTTGGTGTCTAGTAGTGGATAACCCAATTAAAGGGTTATTTCCCTCTCAGATATATCCACCAAATAAGCCATAAATGGCTAATAGATGTTGGCTCCACCTCTGTAGCCCCCCGCAGCTATCGAGATAAGGCTGTATCTCTAGTTAATATGAACATAGAAGTGGCTGTGCATGATAGGCTTTCTCCATTCACTTCTATGGAGGTTCAGAATAATACAAAGGGTTGTAGATGTGTTAATAAAGACTACAATGGAAGTCTACTAACAATACACGGGCACTGATTCCCTGTGGGCACCTGAGATCAGCCACTGAAGCTGTAGGGGGCAGTGTTAGTGACGCGCCCCCTGGGCCATATTCTTTAGGGGGAATACCCGGAGCCGGATCAGATGGGAGTTGTAGTCTTCCGAGTGGCTGTGACCCGGTCCGTGCCCAGGGTGTCAAGCTCAGAGTATGTGGCAGTCCTACAGATGTTATAAAGTTCTTTATTGTCGACTACGCCACCCGTTGTATTGCGGTCACTATGGCCGCCGCTGCAGCAGGGTCCTCTGAGGCTGATGGTGTTGGTGCAGCTTGTGGTAGTATAACCCCCAACGGGTGGGGTATAGCCTCAGGGGGTCAGGTGCAGAGGATGGGGGTTGTGGTGGTGCAGCATAGATGGTAATGAAGACAGAGTCGGGTTGTGCAGTTTAGGGTATTTACTCACTGCTGATGTTCCGGTCACTCCAGCTTCAAGTGACCACCCGAGCCGTGCTGCGTCCACCAGGTCCTGGATTCAGCAAACCCCCAAACAAGTCCGGAGCGTGGCCCTGAGCTCTCCTTCTGTCCTTTCCTCTGGCCGTCCCCACTAGTGATCCACCTAGGTCCAGCTCCCTCGGGCCTTCTGTTGGGAGACCCTTGGCCTTGGGTTCCCTGACCCTCCACGTGGTCTGCCTTCGGGGTGGATGTGGTGGGTGGCTGTGGCAGACGCTGCCCACGGCCTCCGGTCTCTGGCTAGGGTGTGCTTTTGCCCCCACCAGTTTGGGATCCGGTACCCTATTGCCGACTCTTCACCCGGGGATTGAATTTGGGTTCTCAGAGTCCTTTCTTTTCACCCCCTCTGGGTCTCTCTTTCTTCTCCTCTCTCACTCTGGCTCAGGCCGCTCTGCTCCTCTGCTCTCCTTACTGACTCTGACAGACTGACCCTGATCTAAGATGGTGCCCACCTTATATACTCCCTCTATGTGTGAGCTCAGGTGACCAGCACCCAATGAGCTCCTATCTTTACCTAGGCTGCTCCCCCTATCTGCCCCTACACTACTTGGGATGTACCACCCCCCTCCCACTCCAGCCAGGAACAGACTCGGTCGTACCTGCACATTTCTAAGTGGGAGTACCGTTGGTCTGCTCCTCGGAAATGGGATGTGTGTAGTGCATGCAGCCTACCGAGCTCAGTTCCACACTCCATCCTTACCCGGGAGTGGAATATCACACCTCTGGGTTGAGGTGCAATACCCCTGTAGCAGCCGAATCCTCAGGGTGCTACATTCCCCCCTGGTAAATCACAGCACGTCCTCGGGCTGTAAGATATAAAACATCCACAAACATACATTTTTTTTTTTTTCATATAAACAACATAATAAAACATCATATAAAACATTGCATATATATATATATCAATAAAACTTTTTCATATAGACTTTTCTTCGCTTCTTGCTCCTCCTCCGGTCACTGTGCAACGCGTGACCGGGTAAAGTGCGACAGTCTTTTCTTGAAAAAATGGTTTTCCTATAAAACCGGTAGGGGGCGCTTTAGAACGCGCAACTATATACAAAAGGGAAGGTGGCCGCTCTCAGTCCTCGGCCAGGTATTAGGGAGGAATGACCGCTCTCAGTCCTCGGTCAGTGGGATTTAAAGGTTAAACGGGTAAACAGTTCAATTCTCTGGTCCCAACGGGGACTACATTAGCAACAGTAACAGTTCACTGTGCCCCGACGGGCAACTATATACAGCTTCTGCTCCGCTGTACTCAACGACGACGTCCTCCTGCTCTTTCTTTGTGGACAGTTTCAGTTTCAGACCCGTTCGGGCACGTATGCTGGGCAAACAGATCTTCTCCCAGATGCGGCACTCTTGGTCTTATGGGCGGGGTGGTGCTAGCGCCCGGGTTGCCCGGGCCTTGCGGCCAGGCCTGGGGTATCTGGAAGGTGAAGGGCACCGTAAGGACGGCGGCGCCCTGGGCTACTTGGCCCTGCGACCAGGCCGGGGGCTCCGCGGAGGTAGGGGGCGCTGTTGGTATTGCGGCGCCCGGGGGCACTAGGCCTTGCGACCAGGCTGGTGGTACTTCCTGCTTGGTCACGCTCGGGGTCGAGGCGTGTGACGTCACAGGGGTCGCGGCTCCCGTTTGAGGCCTAGTCTGCGGCGGTGACGTTGCAGCGACGGGCACGGCAGGATAGACTTCGGGCTCTGCGACGGGGAGCTGGGGCAGGTACGCGGTTTCCCGGTTTGGGGTATAGACGTCCCCTTTACCTGCCTCCACTCGTTCGGCTCCCTTCTCGGCGCCGTCTCCGGCCTTGAGTCCTCCTGCGCCATCCTCAGAGGCGGTCTGTCTCCTCGTCTCGGGTGGCGTGCTCCGCTGACAGGTCTCGGTCTGCTGGGCCATCTCACGGCTCCACTCCGCCAACGTCTCTCGCTGCACCCGGGCCATCCTCCTTGCGAGGCCCTCCAGAGCGGTCTGTGCACACTCCCGGTCTCGGGGGAGCTGTGCTAGGACCTCCACTAGGCCTAGTGGGGTCGTTGCTTCCAGCAGGCTCCTGACCAACGGGTCGGTGCTGCTCTGCTCTCCTTCCACTGTTGTCTCCAGCAGGCTCCTGGCCAGCGGGCCGGTGCTGCTCTGCTCTCCCTCCTCCGTTTCTAGCAGGCTCCTGGCCAACGGGCCGGTGCTGCTCTGCTTTCTCGCCATCTCCGGGTAAGCTCCTCCGATACTCTTCTCCAGGCTTCTTGCCTCCGGGTGCGCTCTCTCCAGACTGCTCCAAGCGACACCCATCTTTGCTCTCTCCTTTCGTCTCCTCCCCCTTCGAGGGCGGTCCCGGGGCCACTTGGTGATTGTCAGCTCCAGGGGCAGTTCTTTCACGCTGACAGACACCTCTAGCATCACAGTCTCTGTTGGTGGGGGCGGTTTCCACTTTTGGCGCCATTTTCGGTCCTGGCCCACGATGGGAGGTGGCCTCTTGCCACCCTCTGGCACGCCCATAATGGCGTCCGCTCTGACAAGGCGGGAAACCTTTGGAAATGGCGGGAACCGCTTCCCAGTGGCGGGAAACTCTGCAGATGGCGGGAAAACGCTGTTAATGGCGGCCAACCGGCGGGAATCGACCTGTGATGGAGTCCGATGGCGGGGACCCTCCGGAACCGGCGGGAGACTTCTTTTTGAGGTAAACTTGCACTTTTCTTCAGGCACGCAGTACCCGGTGGTTGTGGGCACGTAATCCTGCCGACTACGCCAAAGTTGACGCGCCCCCTGGGCCATATTCTTTAGGGGGAATACCCGGAGCCGGATCAGATGGGAGTTGTAGTCTTCCGAGTGGCTGTGACCCGGTCCGTGCCCAGGGTGTCAAGCTCAGAGTATGTGGCAGTCCTACAGATGTTATAAAGTTCTTTATTGTCGACTACGCCACCCGTTGTATTGCGGTCACTATGGCCGCCGCTGCAGCAGGGTCCTCTGAGGCTGATGGTGTTGGTGCAGCTTGTGGTAGTATAACCCCCAACGGGTGGGGTATAGCCTCAGGGGGTCAGGTGCAGAGGATGGGGGTTGTGGTGGTGCAGCATAGATGGTAATGAAGACAGAGTCGGGTTGTGCAGTTTAGGGTATTTACTCACTGCTGATGTTCCGGTCACTCCAGCTTCAAGTGACCACCCGAGCCGTGCTGCGTCCACCAGCTCCTGGATTCAGCAAACCCCCAAACAAGTCCGGAGCGTGGCCCTGAGCTCTCCTTCTGTCCTTTCCTCTGGCCGTCCCCACTAGTGATCCACCTAGGTCCAGCTCCCTCGGGCCTTCTGTTGGGAGACCCTTGGCCTTGGGTTCCCTGACCCTCCACGTGGTCTGCCTTCGGGGTGGATGTGGTGGGTGGCCATGGCAGACGCTGCCCACGGCCTCCGGTCTCTGGCTAGGGTGTGCTTTTGCCCCCACCAGTTTGGGATCCGGTACCCTATTGCCGACTCTTCACCCGGGGATTGAATTTGGGTTCTCAGAGTCCTTTCTTTTCACCCCCTCTGGGTCTCTCTTTCTTCTCCTCTCTCACTCTGGCTCAGGCCGCTCTGCTCCTCTGCTCTCCTTACTGACTCTGACAGACTGACCCTGATCTAAGATGGTGCCCACCTTATATACTCCCTCTATGTGTGAGCTCAGGTGACCAGCACCCAATGAGCTCCTATCTTTACCCAGGCTGCTCCCCCTATCTGCCCCTACACTACTTGGGATGTACCACCCCCCTCCCACTCCAGCCAGGAACAGACTCGGTCGTACCTGCACATTTCTAAGTGGGAGTACCGTTGGTCTGCTCCTCGGAAATGGGATGTGTGTAGTGCATGCAGCCTACCGAGCTCAGTTCCACACTCCATCCTTACCCGGGAGTGGAATATCACACCTCTGGGTTGAGGTGCAATACCCCTGTAGCAGCCGAATCCTCAGGGTGCTACATTAGCTTATATGTGCACATTTATATGGAGGGTGTTTGTACATATCCCTATGGACCTGTCCCACATCTATGGATTATTTTACATAAATGAACACTGTCCCATTGTGCAGCAAAGGTCTATACAATAAACTGTGTACACCGCTGTCTAATGAGGATAATAGAACTGTACTGGTTATTGTATCATTATGGGATCTAATTGATGGCTGTCGTAGCGCAGTGTTTTAATAATTAATTTACTACATCTTTTTACAGAAAACCACATTGGCAGCACGGCATATACAGTAAAATGTTACATGCATATCACATCAAGTGAAAAATCCCCATGGAAATGCCTCTACTAAAGCACGCTGCTATAAAAAACACTCTGTAAAGTAAGTCCACGCTGCAGCATGAATATAACGGGCGAACTAGAAAACAGGTTTGGCAAAAAAATGTATCCATCAGATAGATGTCAACTGTATACTTTTATAATATAGATCTGGACAGGGGTATATATAGCTTAGACAGGATTGGGTTTATTAAGGATTGCATTCATACGACAACCCTACAAGGGAACCAGTCACGTGAAAGAAAGGCTATTAACCTGCAGATATGCAGTTAATCTGCAGGTTAATGGTCAAATGTATATAGAGGTCTCAAAAAGTCAGAAATCATAAAGGGATCTAATAATAAAATGTAACCTTTATTTATACAATGCTAAAAAAACATAAATATGATCTAGGACATAAACAAAAACTGCACCCAAAACGTGAAAATATATGAAAGAAAAATATTATTTTTAAAACCAATTCAAATAGCTGTATGTGAACCTCTCTGATGACCCTCAAATGCTCCCATGAAGGGAGGAAAAAAAGCCCCATCTTTAGGAAGTTGGTGAAATGACGTTGAAGGGAAAGGATCTAGGCTGAGGTCCTGGACCCATGGATGAATGGCCTATGGAGTTTGAAGATCGGTTGATCACTGGGCTGGATAAATGTGCTACAGTTGTGGAATCTGTCGTCTGGATTTGATGAACTTTCTTAAGCACTGTTGCTACTGGATACCTGTGTCTCTATTGTTTTATCTTGTCGTCTGGAGGAGCGAGGAATGTGAATACAAACTATACTGGTTGGCGATACGAAATCTGTGAGCCAACCAAAAGTTGGGAAACAGTGAGTATCGCCTGGTACAAAGGCAGTTGAACTACCGCCCCAGGAAGGGTATCTTGTGCACTGGGGGCAATGTATTTTGGCCATTTACCTAGAGTTGTAGTAAAACCTTGCATGTAAGAGATAAACTATTGTTGAATCGTTAACTTGTCTAGGTGATTATTGCAACCCACAACCTCAGATCTTCACATACAGGATTAGAAAAACATTATTGTTTTCTTTCAAAAGCAATATCACATCTGTCCATAGATTGTGACTGGCACTGGACTTCAGCTCTACTGAAATAAATGGAGCTGAGCTGCAATACCACACTGAACCTGTAGACAGGTTGTGGTGCTGTTTTTAGACAAAAAACACAAGTTTTTAATCATGGACAACACCTTTGAAGAGTTAGGCTGCGTGCTCACTATGCGTTTTTCAAGCGTTTTTGCCGCCGAATTTCCGCAGCGAAAACGCTTAAAGAAAAGCTTGGTAATACATGCCCCATGGTCCCCAATGATAATCCGCATATGCTGTGCACATGCTGCGGAAATTTCCGCTGCGGATTATCATTGCTGAAAAATACGCAGCATGTCCATTAATTTTGCGGACACGCAGCGTAATTGCCGCCATTGACTTGCACTGAATCGCTTAATATCCGCATGACTACATGTGCACATGCGGATATTAAGCGATTCAATGTGTGGATGGTACCCGGGTCTGGAGAAGAGGGGACTCGGGTACCATAGAATGTCGCGTGACCTGTCACATGACTAAATGACATCATGAAAGGTCCTTTCACACCACCGTGAGCCGTACAAGAGACCGGACGCAGCGGAGAAATGACCGGGGGCCATCAGAAGGTGAGTATAATGTTTTTTTTATTTTTTACCATTGTTATTCTTTTTAACTATTAACTTGGTCACACTATATAAATCCATGCCGGTTGCATGGATTTATATAGTGTGACCAAAATGTCAAGCACTTTTATAAGCAATACTAAAATCGCCTGGAAAAGCGCTTGATAACCCGCATGCAGAAATGCATGCAAAAACGCTTGACAAACGCTTCTACCTGGCAAGAAAAACGCATGTAAAATCCGCATGCGTTCTTCCTGCCAGGTAGATGCAGCATTTCTGCATCGTGGGCACTTAGGCTATGTGCCCACGATGCAGAAATGAAGCAGAAAATTTCTGCAGCATTTCTGCATCTCCCTGGCAGAAAAAACGCATGCAGATTGTGCATGCGTTTTTCCTGCAGAATACATGCGGATCCACATGCGTTTCCGCATGCAGATTGACAAGCGCTTTCCAGGCGATTAGCATCACTTGGAAAGTGCTTGACAACTAGGTCACACTGTATAAATCCATGCAAACGGCATGGATTTATACAGTGTGAACCGTAAAAATTAAAACAAATAAAGCTATACTCACCCCTGATGCCCGACGTGGCTGCAGCGCTGCTTCCTGGCTGGTTCCTGGATGCCGGCATATCGCGAGACAGAGCGGTGAAGGGCCTGCGGTCACATGACTGTGACGTCACCGCAGGTCCTCAAGCGATGCCGGCATTCAGAGAGAAGCCTTACGGAAAGGTGAATATAAACTTTATTTGTTATTTTATTCTTTTTTTACAGGTAGAATGGTACCCAGGTCTGGATGAGAAGCCGCTTGTAAAAATGTACAGTCGCGGTTTCTATGCGTCTCAATGCAAGTCAATGGCGGGGCTTCCGCTGCACTTCCGCAAAATTAAATGACATGCTGCGGATTTTTGTACGCAGCATAAACGCTGCGGAAAAACCCGCAGCATGTGCATAGAACATGCGGAATCCCCTTGGGGACCATGGGGTGCGGATTACCTAGCGTTTCACAAGCGTTTATGCTGCGGAAATTCCGCAGCATAAACGCTTGAAAAACGCTACGTGGGCACTCAGCCTTAGCCTTATGCAGTACTTCTCTCTTTTGTCAGATATTCAGGTGTAAAGAAACACTGCTGTACTCCCAGGAATAGCATTCACATTTTTACAACAGGTTCCCAGGGTCCGCCCGTGGTGTAGAGCTCCAGAGACATTTTTTTCTCTCTATTAATAATTAACACTTACAATATTCTAAATCCAGATGTAGCAGCCACTAATAAGACAGCTGTAGTCCACTACTAGCGCACAGTGATGTGGTGCGCTCCACTATTAACATAGCACAGCATATGGCGGCTGCTATATCAGTACTCTAGAATATAAAAAATTATTTCCATATTCTAAATAAACATGAGTGCAAATAATAATTATTTTATAGCGCCAACATATTCCGCAGCAATTTACCATACTTGTAAAAACAATATCAGACATTACATCATAACACATAATTCAACAAAAACTAAAAGAAGTGAGGGCCCTGCTCGCAAGAGCTTACAATCTATTAGAAAATAGCGGGATGAGCAAAAGGGGCTTGTATTGTATAGTCCAGTCGTCATTCTAATAAATAGGGGTATTCACATAACGCTTCATGAACCAGTCATCAGCCAGTACCTGTATAAGGACAGATACAAAGTGCTACTGAGTGCACGGATTGTTGAGAATAGATGACAGAAGGTACAAGATTCTAAGAATTTAAGAAGAGAGAACAGGCAATGATTAGATTAGTGAGGTACTGTGATAGGCTAGTCTAAAGAAATGTGGTTTTGGAGCACACTTAAAACTGTGGATACTGGGAATTAACCAGATTGTTTGGGGTAATGCAATTCAGAGAACTGGAGCAGCATGAGAGAAGTTTTTGAGTGGGAGGTTTGGATTATAGAGAATGTCAGGATACAGTCATTAGCAGAACAGAAAACGGAGATAGGGTGGTAGACAGAGGTGAGGGAGGAGATGCAGGGTGGCACAGAACTGTGGAGAGTGTTGTGGGTGATATTGATAAGTTTATATTGTACTCTTTAGCAGATGCAACCAGTGCAATGACTGGAACAGGGTGGAAGCATCGGTGTAACAGCTGGACAGAAATATGAACCCCGCTGACGCATTTAGGATGGATTGGAGAGGAGAGTTTAGTAAGAGAGAGAATATTTAGTAGAGTTGCAGTAGTCCAGATGAGAATGAATCAGAGCAAGGGTTTGAGCATACAACCTATTATATCGGACAAGTGTTATCCTTGGTTTTCACGGATAGCCCTAGTATCCATGTTATTATATGGGGCTGTGCACTTGACCCAGTCATCCGAGGGGAAAAAAAAAAAAAAATTGGTGACATGTCATATTTTCATCCGAGTGTTGGATCAAAATTGGCAATGCAAGTCTATGGGTCCGTGGAAAACATCTTACCTCACTCGGTAGACATCCGAGTGCAGTCCGATGTCCATGGACTGCCATAAATCGAGAAGGGTGAACAACATATTTTTTCCCACCTCTTAATGTGACTGGAAAGCCTAAATGGCAGTGAATCAGGCCTTTCCTTGGCCTCCGGCAGCTTATTGGTACCCCACAATCGCCTTAGCAGGAACTGCTCCATTTAAATGCCGCTGTCAGAAATTGACAGCAGAATCTAAATGGTTAACAGCTGCATTTGATGCTTAGCTCCGGCAATTGCTGTTTGAGACAGATGCCAGCTGTGTTACAGTCAGCGTTTACTGTGTGTGAACCAGGCACAGCTCCTGATCCCGCTTCACACACTCGGTCCCATTCTAAGGCAGAATTTTTAGGCGGGCATCTCACAGGGCAATATTTTGCCACCCATTGAGATAAACTTCTGACCGTCACCTGAAGCGAGATGCTAATCTGCAGTATATATATAGGACCAGCAACGGACAAATGATTGGTGCAACCTGTGCAGCTGCACAGGAGCCCAAATGATAAGGGGGCCACTACCACCTCCAAAGCAGCTTCTGTCAGGCACATTGAGCCATATACCTTTTGTTTGTGTTTGTGTGACAGTAATGGTCCATTGCTTCGCACCACTACCAGAGGAGAGATGGTCGCACATGTGCAACTCACTCTCTTGTCTGCTATGACCTATGGAATCTGATTGGGCAACTGCTCCACTTTTCCATGGCACTGGGTGTGACGAGTCACCCTAAGGGTGTGTGCGCACATCATCATTTTCGGGTGGAAACTAGAATGTATTGGCTCCTTCCAGGTCCTGACAGCAGGACCCGGGAGGAGCCCATGCATTCTAGCGTCTTTACTAGTGAGCCAGCTTGAATGTATGGGCTGTAGTCAGGACCTGGAAGGAGCCCATACAGTCTGGAAGATAGCAGAATCTATGGGGTCCTGTCAGGTTTATATTATTGGAGGCAGCAGAATCTATGGGCTCCTGTCGGGTATATTTTATTGGAGGCAGCAGAATGTATGAGCTCCTGTCAGGTTTATATTATTGGAGGCAGCAGAATATATGGGATCCTGTCAGGTATGTATTATTGGAGGCAGCAGAATGTATGGGCTCCTGTCGGGTATATATTATTGGAGGCAGCAGAATGTATGGGCTCCTGTCAGGTATATATTATTGGAGGCAGCAGAATCTATGGGCTCCTGTCGGGTATATATTATTGGAGGCAGCAGAATGTATGGGCTCCTGTCGGGTATATATTATGGGAGGCAGCAGAAAGTATGAGCTCCTGTCAGGTATATATTATTGGAGGCAGCAGAATGTATGAGCTCCTGTCAGGTATATATTATTGGAGGCAGCAGAATGTATGGGCTCCTGTCGGGTATATATTATTTGAGGCAGCAGAATGTATGGGCTCCTGTCGGGTATATATTATTGGAGGCAGCAGAATGTATGGGTTCCTGTCGGGTATATATTATTGGAGGCAGCAGAATGTATGGGCTCCTGTCGGGTATATATTATTGGAGGCAGCAGAGTGTATAGGCTCCTGTCGGGTATATATTATTGGAGGCAGCAGAATGTATGGGCTCCTGTCAGGTATATATTATTGGAGGCAGCAGAATGTATGGGCTCCTGTCGGGTATATATTATTGGAGGCAGCAGAGTGTATGGGCTCCTGTCGGGTATATATTATTGGAGGCAGCAGAATGTATGGGCTCCTGTCGGGTATATATTATTGGAGGCAGCAGAGTGTATGGGCTCCTGTCGGGTATATATTATTGGAGGCAGCAGAATATATGGGCTCCTGTTGGGTATATATTATTGGAGACAGCAGAATGTATGGGCTCCTGTTGGGTATATATTATTGGAGGCAGCAGAATATATGGGCTCCTGTCGGATATATATTATTAGAGGCAGCAGAATGTATGAGCTCCTGTCGGGTTTATATTATAGGAGACAGCAGAATGTATGGGATCCTGTCAGGTATATATTATTGGAGGCAGCAGAATGTATGGGCTCCTGTCGGGTATACATTATTGGAGGCAGCAGAATGTATGGGCTCCTGTCAGGTTTATATTATTGGAGGCAGCAGAATGTATGGGCTCCTGTTGGGTATATATTATTGGAGGCAGCAGAATGTATGGGCTCCTGTCGGGTTTATATTATTGGAGGCAGCAGAATGTATGGGCTCCTGTCAGATTTATATTATTGGAGGCAGCAGAATGTATGGGCTCCTGTCAGGTATATATTATTGGAGGCACCAGAATGTATGGGCTCCTGTCGGGTATATATTATTGGAGGCAGCAGAATGTATGAGCTCCTGTCGGGTATATATTATTGGAGGCAGCAGAATGTATGGGCTCCTGTCAGGTATATATTATTGGAGGCAGCAGAATGTATGAGCTCCTGTCAGGTATATATTATTGGAGGCAGCAGAATGTATGGGCTCCTGTCAGGTATATATTATTGGAGGCAGCAGAATGTATGAGCTCCTGTCGGGTATATATTATTGGAGGCAGCAGAATGTATGAGCTCCTGTCGGGTATATATTATTGGAGGCAGCAGAATGTATGGGCTCCTGTCGGGTATATATTATTGGAGGCAGCAGAATGTATGGGCTCCTGTCGGGTATATATTACTCGAGGCAGCAGATGTATGAGCTCCTGTCGGGTATATATTATTGGAGGCAGCAGAATGTATGGGCTCCTTTCGGGTATATATTATTGGAGGCAGCAGAATGTATGGGCTCCTGTCGGGTATATATTATTGGAGGCAGCAGAATGTATGAGCTCCTGTCGGGTATATATTATTGGAGGCAGCAGAATGTATGGGCTCCTGTCGGGTATATATTATTGGAGGCAGCAGAATGTATGGGCTCCTGTCGGGTATATATTATTGGAGGCAGCAGAATGTATGGGCTCCTGTCGGGTATATATTATTGGAGGCAGCAGAATATATGAGCTCCTGTCGGGTATATATTATTGGAGGCAGCAGAATGTATGAGCTCCTGTCGGGTATATATTATTGGAGGCAGCAGAGTGTATGAGCTCCTGTCAGGTATATAATATTGGAGGCAGCAGAATGTATGAGCTCCTGTCAGGTATATATTATTGGAGGCAGCAGAATGTATGGGCTCCTGTCGGGTATATATTATTGGAGGCAGCAGAATGTATGAGCTCCTGTCGGGTATATATTATTGGAGGCAGCAGAATGTATGGGCTCCTGTCGGGTATATATTATTGGAGGCAGCAGAATGTATGAGCTCCTGTCAGGTATATATTATTGGAGGCAGCAGAATGTATGAGCTCCTGTCAGGTATATATTATTGGAGGCAGCAGAATGTATGGGCTCCTGTCGGGTATATATTATTGGAGGCAGCAGAATGTATGGGCTCCTGTCTGGTATATATTATTGGAGGCAGCAGAATGTATGAGCTCCTGTTAGGTATATATTATTGGAGGCAGCAGAATGTATGAGCTCCTGTCAGGTATATATTATTGGAGGCAGCAGAGTGTATGGGCTCCTGTCGGGTATATATTATTGGAGGCAGCAGAATGTATGGGCTCCTGTCGGGTATATATTATTGGAGGCAGCAGAGTGTATGGGCTCCTGTCGGGTATATATTATTGGAGGCAGCAGAATGTATGGGCTACTGTCGGGTATATATTATTGGAGGCAGCAGAATGTATGGGCTCCTGTCGGGTATATATTACTGGAGGCAGCAGATGTATGAGCTCCTGTCGGGTATATATTATTGGAGGCAGCAGAATGTATGAGCTCCTGTCGGGTATATATTATTGGAGTCAGCAGAATGTGTGGGCTCCTGTCGGGTATATATTATTGGAGGCAGCAGAATGTATGGGCTCCAGTCAGGTATATATTATTGGAGGCTGCAGAATGTATGGGCTCCTGTCGGGTATATATTATTGGAGGCAGCAGAATATATGGGATCCTTTCGGGTATATATTATTGGAGGCAGCAGAATGTATGGGCTCCTACCAGGTCCTGACTACAGCCCATATGTGGCGCCCTGCTACGCCTAGGTGCCACAGACCCCAGTAGGGTGCATGGATGGACTTCTCCACAAGAGGCCCTCATTACATTCATACACCTCCACCCTTCCACCTCACACCAGCAGAGGGAGCCCGTTAGGGACATATATATATAGGGAAGGTGGAGCCAGGAGCTGAGTTAGTTCGGAGTTGTGAGAGAGTGTGCTGGCACTTAGACCAGTGAAGAGTAGAGTTGAGCCACCCCCGTAGAGTTCGGTTTGGTTCATCGAACACCAGTATGTAGGCCGAACTGTTCGTCAAATTCCGTCGAACACCGTTAAAACCAATGGCAGGCATACAAAAACACATAGAAACACGTAGAAAACACCTTCAAAGGTGTCCAAAATCTGACAAACTGCTCAGAAGACACAACTAACACATGGGAAAGTGACAAGTACTTATAGTCATGCGAAAAGAAAAGAGGTGGAGGAGTAAAAGGAGGGGGAGACACAGATATCGGCATGTCATGCCCTTCTAAAATCAAGAAAGGCTGGAGTAAAAATCTAAAATCAGCCTAACAACACCCAGACGTAGTGACAAGAAAATTAAAAAAAATATTTTTAGGTAGAATGGCTGTTCCATTCAGAACACTTTCCTTACAAGACGTAGTGGTATCCCCGTTGTGAGTTGTGCCAAAAACGGAACCAAATACATTCGGACTAATCCACCATTTGTCATATCCAAGGGGCAGGTCAGTAAACGACAACATCGACGCGGATCCAAGTACAGTAGTATATACTGTACATCCTTTGACAAGGCAATCAGTTGGATTAAGAAGTTGGGAAGGGTCACCCTAATGGCCAAAACAGACATTGATGCGGCGTTCCGGTTACATACTTCCTGTGCCTCCGAATAGTGTCCACCTATTGGGCTGCTTCTGGGAAGGAGCATACTATATAGATCGCTGTTTTGCCCATGGGGTGGTCCAGATCCTGCTCACTTTTTGAGGCATTTAGTTGCTTCCTCGAATGGGTTGTAATGGACGTTTATCCATTACCTCGACAACTTCTTATCCCTGGGCCCAAAAGATTCGCTACAGTGTGAATACACGCGGTAGTCCGCCTGTGAGAAGGAGAGAGCTGGAGGGAGAGCGGACACCACAGAGCCGAGGGGTTAGATGGAGAACGGAAGAAGGAAAGAGGGCGAGGGAGGTAAGGGAGTAACATCTGCAGAAGAAAGACCATCTTCCAGCCAAACTAAGATGTCTACTTCTTTTCGTGGACAATGTGATACAATCCCTTACTTACGGACACGCCCATCGCTACAAATTCCAGATGAGGCACAAAAACAGCAGATGCTTCAACGGATATCAAGTGCTCCTTCAAGTGGGCTCTCCTCCACCTCAACTTCAAAATCACAAATACTCGAGTCCTCAGAGGTGTCACCCCAATCACACTTGCTTCCTCACAGCTCCCAAGTCTCCAGCTGCCGGTCTGAGTATGGGGTAACACAGATGGTTGAGTCTGCAGAGCTGTTTACTCATACTATAGCCTGGGAAACGGAGGTCTGCTCCAGAGCTTCTGTTAATCCAGATGAGGAAATGATCTGCACTGATGCCCAGAATCTTTATGAGTCAGATCCAGGACCAGATGAAGAAGGTTCTGAGCATAATGTAGACCCTCATTCCCAAACTGTAACTCCTGTTGGTGGAGACAATGATGAAGACGATGATGAGACTCAAATACCTGATTGGAGCGACAACTTGACTTTTCGGTCAGGGCAGGAAGAGGTTGGCTCTGAGGACGACGGGTGTGAGAACACACAGGGTGATTATGACGAGGTTGGAGATCCCACTTACTGTCAACCCACAGTCAGCCAGTCGATGAGGTCAGCAGAGGAGGTGGAGGAGGATGCTATTGATGACGAGGTTAGGTTGCGCCTTCCTGGACAGAGATGGAGTACTGGAAGCACGTCAACAACTGCATCCTCAACCACAACTCTGCCTCTGACCATGAGTCGGCTCTTCAGGTCGCATGGGCTCTAAGCCTTGCATAGCCTGGGCATTTTTTCAGGTCGATAAGGATGACCCAACTCGTGTTATCTGTAATATTTGTCACCAAAAGCTAAGTAGAGGCCAAAAAATCCATAGTTTGAGTACTTCATGCATGAACCGTCACATAGATATGAAGCATAAGTTGCAGTGGGAAGCTCACTGTGCTACAATGTGGACTAGCGGGCCGGGGCAACCACCGTCTGCCCCATCTTGTCCATCCGCGGCCTGTTCATCCTCTGTGGCTGGGGGGACAGCAGTCACACATGTTTTTGGATGCAGACCTGCCACCTCTTTACCCGCAACAGCCAGTGTGATTGGCAGCTCATCATTTCATTTGGAAGTGGAAACACCAGCTGGTGTTGAGCGCTCTCCGACATCGAGAGCACCACCTTTGGATCAAGGCAACCTAACTTTTCCGCCTGCATCTTCCTCACAGACCGGCAGTTTGCCAGGGCACCCTACTCAACCCCGTCTAAGCACAACAGCCAGCCCTCGGTCCCTCAGATGTGGACAAGTAAAAGACCATTTCCTCCTAGCCATGACAAAGCTAAGAGGTTAACTACAGAAATGCTGCCTTTCCGCCTGGTGGACACAGAGGATTTTCGAGACCTTATGTCCGTCGCAGTGCCCCAGTACCAGATGCTCAGTCGGCACTACTTCTCAAAGAAAGGTGTGCCTGCGCTCCACCATCATGTCACACACAACATCACCGCTTCTTTGAGAAACTCTGTGTGTGACAGGGTGCATTTCACCACAGACACTTGGACGAGTAGGCATGGACAGGGGCGTTACATGTCGCTGACTGGGCACTGGGTAACTATGGTGACAGCAGGACAAGGGGCTGCTGTCCAAGTCTTGCTGTCCCCACGAGTTGTGCATCAATCCTCTTTATCTAGAAGTTACTCCACTGCTTCTGCCTCCTCAACCTTCTCTCGGTCCTCCACCTGCACCCAAATCCTGTCTGGTAATGCCACCCGCTTTCTAACTGCGCAGAAGGGATCCTGCACACCTCCTTACTATGCTGGCAGCAGGGCTTAACGGCAACAGGCGGTGTTTACTTTGAAATGTCTGGGAAATGTGAGTCACACAGCTGAGGAGTTGTGGTCAGCTCTGGAGACCCAGTTTCATGGACCTGAAACCAGGGAAGGCCATGTGCGACAATGCTGCAAACTTGGATGCGGCCCTTCGCCGGGGCAATGTCACACACGTGCTTTGTATGGCTCACGTGTTGAACCTGGTTGTCCTGCAATTTTTAGCCCACTATCCTGGACTAGATGGCCTTCTGCAGAGGGCACGGTCGTGTGTGCTCACTTCCGCTGTTCGCATCCCGCAACTCAACGACTTACATCTCTCCAGAAGTCGTTGGGCCTGCCAGTTCACTGGCTGAAATGCGATGTGCCGACACGGAGGAATTCAACTCTGCACATGTTGCAGCGACTGTGGCAGCACCGACAAGCCCTGGTGTAATACGTTCTGACGTATAGCCTGGGCCAACAAGATCCAGAGGTGGGGCAAATCACGCTGCAGGAGTGGTCTCAGATCAGGGACCTATGCACTCTTCTGCACAGTTTTGAAATGGCGACGAAGATGTTTAGTGCTGACGATGCCATTATCAGCATGACTATTCCGGTGATTTACATGCTGGAGAACATGTTAAACAGAATTCGGAGTCAGGTGGTGGGACAAGAGGAGGTGGAGGAAGTAGAGGAGGAGTCATATGCGGAAGGGATAACATCTCCAAGATCCAGACTGCCGGCAGCACGAAGGCGGCAGGCATGGGAGGGTGGGGGAGAGGGATTAACCAGGGCGCATGGTAGCAGCCAAACTGTTGAGGAAGGTGCAGGAGCCGAGGAAGAAGTGGAGGACGAACTGGCGATGGGCATGGAAGACTCATCAGATGAGGGAGACCTTGATCACATTTCTGTTGTGCGAGGTTGGGGGGAGAGGGCAGAGGAAGGAAGCATGATTCTTACCTCGCTACCAACACAACAAGGACTTGGTCCTCCTGGATGCGCAAGACACATGAGTGCTTTCTTGCTGCACTACCTGCAACATGACCCTCGGATTGTCAGAATTCTAAGTAATCCCGACTACTGGGTTGCCACACTCTTAGATCCCCGATACAAAAGTAAATTTGCCAAAATAAGTCCTGCCATAGAAAGGGATTCACGCATGCAGGAGTATCAGCAGAGGCTGTTGCAGAATCTTACATGTGCTTTTCCACAAAACACCAGTGGTGCATGTAGTGAATCTCACAGTTCTAACTTGCCAACCGTGGGACTGTCGAGTCTTCATCACTCAAACCGTAACAGTAACACAGTATCTGCTGGTAACAGCAATTTTGTGGAATCGTTTCACCACTTTTTTAGACCATCCTTTGCAAGGCCACAGGAGACAAGAAGTCTGACACATAGTCAATGCCTAGAGAGGATGGTACAGGAGTATTTCCAAGTGAACATCGAAGCCATGACTGTGTCACCGGACCCTTGCTCATTTTGGGCTTCCAATCTGGAAAAATGGCCGGAGCTCGCCACTCACGACTTGGAGATCTTGTCATGCCTTGCAGCCAGCGTTCTCTCTGAACGTGTGTTCAGCGCTGCTGGTGGTGTGCTGACAGATAAGCGCACGCGGCTGTCCACTGAGAATGTAGACAGACTGACGTTCATAAACATGAACAAATCATGGATCCGCAAGGACTTTTCTACCCCTGTGTCATCCTGGGGAGACTAAAAGCTTGAAGATTTGGTAAAATCACCTCACCAACCATTTTAAGCAACTCTGGGGCAATTGATGCCACTTAAGTGGTGTCTGTGCCACAATTTTTGGAAAAAATGGAGACCCTTTTTGGAGTCCCCTTGCTGTGTTTTACGTGACGTTGGCATCGTCAATTCCAGGTGGGTTGGGTCGCCCCCCCCCCCCCCTTTTAACCGTAAGAAACTACATACACTATGGCTTGGGGTAACACAGATGGTTGAGTCTGAAGAGCTGTTTACTCAGAGGTCTGCTTCAAAGCTTCAGTGTCTGCTAGTCAGCGTAGTAGCCCAGCTCTGAAGCAAGCTACACCGCCTGTGTATCTAATAAGAATTTTTAACTGCATCTAGCCTAGACAATACTTTCAGCGTAGTAGCCCAGCTGTGAAGCAAGCTGCACCGCCTGTGTATCTAATAAGAATTTTTAACTGCATCTAGCTTGGGCAGACTGTGGGGACCCCCAACCAAACCCAGATGCTCAGCCCCCCTACCGCCCTCCTTTCCTTGACAATACAATAATGTAACTCTTACAACTGGATGGGTGAGGATCGGTCACAGCTTTATTAATTCTTTATACTCATTCCATTAGAAAGGCATTTTATTTCTAAAATAATTCAGCTTGTTGCAGCATGCCCTGTGTCTCCACACCGGCAAGTTGGCCAACAAGTGTAACTCTCCAACATGTCCTTTCTATTTCCAGGCCACGGAGGATCCTGCATACTCGTATGCAGGACTCTGACCCCCATCCATCACTCTTAACGCTTGTTCCACTCCATCCTGAAGTCCTGACAGGAATATGTCCAGTCCAATATCCATTAAGTGAACACCGTCGGGCTTTATCTCCTTCCAGTTGTCGGTGTCGCATCACTACACCGCCTCTGTCTCTTCTAAATTTTGCCATCCAAATATTTATTACCCACCTTGTCCGTTCGATGGCCGTGATGTCTCGCGCACCTTGCCATACCGCTATCGGCACAATCTCTAACCATACTATAGTTAGTTTTGTGAAAAATTCTCTGAAGCGCTCAGTGTCTAGTTTCATTATTGCCATTAGTTATGCGCTCTTATGATGACCTAGGTAGTTTCCCCCAGCATGTATAACTAAGATGACTGGACCTCTTGCCTCTCTCCCTACCTTGATTACCTCCATTAGTACCTGTGGCCATTGCAGGCCTCTAATACCTCTCCAGTTGAAATATGTGTTATGAAGCTCTAATTTCCTCCCACCTGGGCGGACTTTCGCCCTTTTTTCTGCCCAATATGTATACGAGTGGGCTATCACCCACACTGTTGGCTTAGCGTCACCTGTAAAAGAAACAAACCACGTTAGGATAACAAGTTGGGTCTTATGTATCTCGCCAAACACGTGGATCGCCATCTCCCTATCCTCTGAACTTCCGTTTCTGACAGTCCTGCTCTTGCTGCTTCCGTGGCCGCGCCTATGCGGAATGAGTGTGTCCCGTAATCTTTGGGGTGGTTCCCTGCCGATGTTAGGCATTTATTAAATATAGATTGGAACTGGTATCTTGATAATGGCGTTCCATCAATGTGTGATAGGAAGAAATTACTTTGTGATCTGATGGTTATATATGTTTTTACTATTGTTACCCGACTCAGTGTACCGTTTGTGGGTTGTAGAAGTACACAAGTGCACCTGCCCGCTGGAACCGTTTTCGATTTGCGTATGCGTAGACGTATTGTATTATTGGCTATGACTACGTCCTGGTGTAATAAGCCTCCACTGGTGGTAATTTTGGATTGAGGGACTAATTCGCTTATGCATAGCGCCCCGAAGAAAGTGATCGCAAATGCAGTAGACAGTAGTGTTGCTTCAAATTGTGAGTGTCATGTTAATGGTGTTAGGGATATGATGTGAGAAATCAGTTTTAGTGACACGGGACGAGACATCTACACTCCTGACTTGGCTGACCCCTTTTCCACCCTTTTATGGATTGTCTGATGAAGAATCTCTTTGTCACATCTCCCCAATTCAGTAGTTGGAAGTGAAATGCTACTCCGGTCAGACACCGCAGCACTGACGCCCCTGATATGCCCCTCATCATTAGCTGGTGGACAAATTCTATGGTGACTTGTAATCTGGCTTGTTCACATTGGTCAACCCGTCTGCCTGCTACTAGATGTGTCCACTCTTCCCATGTCTTACCATATGCTTGCCACGTCGACGCTCTGATTAATGGCATCAACTATTCGCCACTAGATTCCATAGGGAGGGTGGGCAACTGTTGCCCGATGTGTGGGCGTTGGGGAGGAGCTTGGTGAAAATCTGCAAATTGAATTGTGATAAAGCGTTAGCAGCAGCGTTAGACCCCTCAGCATCGTGGCTAGTGCGGACCCATGCATTGTGTTTTAGGCACAGGAATGCTAGCCGGCGTAGTAGGCCTAGCACTGGGAGAGACAATGATGCCATCTTACTAATGCAGTGCGCTAGGCTGGTGTTTTTTGTTATGAAGCGTATATTTTTGTTAGCCAGGCGCGCGCCCCATATTTCTATTGCTACCACTATTGAGAAGAGTTCCAGGAGTGTCTGTTTTTTTGTCAGCACTTGTTCTGCCCAATACGGAGGCCATAAGCTTGTGCACCATTGGTTATTTAGTATCGCTGCATATCCGTACAGATGGGCTACTCCAATGAGTAACAGACACTGCTACTATGCCCAAAAGGTTTTACTTGGCTAGATGCAGTAAAAAATTGTTATTAAATACAAAGGTGGTGTAGCTTGGTACAGATGGGCTACTCCAATGAGTAACAGACACTGCTACTATGCCCAAAAGGTTTTACTTGGCTAGATGCAGTAAAAAATTGTTATTAAATACAAAGGTGGTGTAGCTTGGTACAGATGGGCTACTCCAATGAGTAACAGACACTGCTACTATGCCCAAAAGATTTTACTTGGCTAGATGCAGTAAAAAATTGTTATTAAATACAAAGGTGGTGTAGCTTGGTACAGATGGGCTACTACAATGAGTAACAGACACTGCTACAGGCCCAAAATTATTTACTTGGCTAGATGCAGTAAAAAATTGTTATTAAATTCAAAGGTGGCGTAGCTTGGTACAGATGGGCTACTACAATGAGTAACAGACACTGCTACAGGCCCAAAATTATTTACTGGGCTACATGCAGTAAAAAAATGTTATTAAATGTTATTAAATTCCCTAGAGCCCCCACAGGCGTGCACCATCACCCCCCCCTTCCCTAGAGCCCCACAGGCATGCACCATCACCCCCCCTTCCCCAGAGCCCCCACAGGCGTGCACCATCATCCCCCCCTTCCCCAGAGCCTCCACAGGCATGCACCATCATCCCCGCCTTCCCCAGAGCCCCCACAGGTATGCACCATCACCCCCCCCCTTCCCCAGAGCCTCCACAGGCATGCACCATCATGCCCCCCTCTTCCCCAGAGCCCCCACAGGCATGCACCATAATCCCCCCCTTCCCCAGAGCCCCCACAGGCGTGCACCATCATCCTCCCCCCCTTCCCCATAGCCCCCACAGGCATGCACCATCAATCCCCCTTCCCCAGAGCCCCCACAGGCGTGCACCATCACCCCCCCCTTCCCCAGAGCCCCCGCAGGTGTGCACCATCATCCCCCCCTTCCCTAGAGCCTCACAGACTTGCACCATCACCCCCCCTTCCCCAGAGCCACCACCGGTCTGCAGCATCCCCCCAGAGCCCCCACAATCCTTCCAGAGCCACCACAAGCCCGCAGCATCCCCCCAGAGCCCCCACAATCCCTCCAGAGCCACCACCATCCCACAGCATCCCCCCAGAGCCCCAACAAACCTCGCAGCGTCCCCCCAGAGTGCCCAGTCCCCCCTAGAGCCCCCACAAGCCTGCAGCGTCCCCACCATCCCCCCAGAACCACTACCAGCCTGCAGCATCCCCCTAGAGCCCCCACAAACCCGCAGCATCCCCCCAGAGCACCCACAAACCTCGCAGCAAGTCCCCAGAGCACCCACAAACCTCGCAGCATGCACCCAGAGCCCCTACAAACCTCGCAGCATGCCCCCAGTGCCCCCACAAACCTTGAAGCATGCCCCCAGAGCACCCACAAGCCTGCAGTGTCCCCACCAGCATCCCCCCAGAGCCACCACCAGCCCACAGCATCCCTCCAGAGCATGCACAAACCAGCAGCATCCCCCCCAGAGCCCCCACAAACCTCGCAGCGTCCCCCCAGAGTGCCCAGTCCCCCCTAGAGCCCCCACAAGCCTGCAGCGTCCCCACCATCCCCCCAGAGCCACTACCAGCCTGCAGCATCCCCCTAGAGCCCCCACAAACCCGCAGAATCCCCCCAGAGCCCCCACAAACCTCGCAGCTTCCCCCCAGAGCCCCCAAAAGCCCCACAGCGTCCCCCCAAGACCCGCAGCGTCCCCCCAGAGCCCCCACAAACCTGCAGCATCACCGCAGAGCCCACAGCATGCCCCCACAAACTTTGCAGCATGGCCCCAGAGCCCTCACAAACCTTGCAGCTTCCCGCCAGAGCCCCCACAAGCCCTGCAGCGCCCCCCCAAGCCCCGCAGCATCCCCCCAGATCCCCCACAAACCTGCAGCATCACCCCAGAGCCCACAGGATGCCCCCACAAACTTTGCAGCATGGCCCCAGAGCCCCCACAAACCCGCAGCATCACCTCAAAGCCCGCAGCATCACCTCAAAGCCCGCAGCATGCCCCCAGAATCTCTCCAGAGCCACCACCAGCCCACAGCGTGCCCCCACAAACCTTGCAGAATCCCCCCAGAGCCCCCACCAGCCTGCAGCATCACCTCAGAGCCCCCACAAACCTGTAGCATGCCTCCAGAGCCCCCACAAGCCCACAGCGTGCCCCCCCAGAGCGACCACCAGCTCGCAACATCCCCCCAGAGCCCCCACAAACCCACAGCATGCCTCCAGAGCCCCCAAACCTCACAGCGTCCCCCTAGAGTGCCCACAGTCCCGCAGCATGTGTCCCCCTAGAGTGCATGCAAACCTCGGAACGCCCCCCCTAGAGTGCCCACAGTCCCCCCCAGAGCCCCCACAAGCCCGCAGCATCCCCCAAAGCCCCCACAAGCCCACAGCATCCCCCCAAAGCCCGAAGCATCCCCCCAGAGCACCCACAAGCCCGCAGTGTCCCCCCCAGAGCCACCACAAGCCCCGCAGCATCCCCCAAAACCCCCACAAGCCCACAGCATCCCCCCAAAGCCCGAAGCATCCCCCCAGAGCCACCACAAGCCTGCAGCATCCGCCAGACCCCCACTATCCCCCCAGAGCCCCCACTAGCCCGCAGCATCCCCCCAGAGCCCCCACAAACCCGCAGCATGCCTCCAGAGCCCCCACAAGCCCACAGCGTGCCCCCCAGAGCCACCACCAACCCGCAACATCCCCCCAGAGCCCCCACAAGCCTGTAGCATGCCTCCAGAGCCCCCAAACCTCACAGCATCCCCCTAGAGTGCCCACAGTCCCGCAGCATGCGTCCTCCTAGAGTGCATGCAAACCTCACATCGCCCCCCTAGAGTGCCCACAGTCCCCCCCAGAGCCCCCACAAGCCCGCAGCATCCCTCCAGAGCCCCTACAAGCCTTGCAGCATCCCCCCAGAGTGCCCACAGTCTCCCCCAGCATCCCCACAGAGCCCGCAGCATGCCCCTACAGAGCCCGCAGCATGCCCCCCCAGAGAGCCCCAAGCGTGCATAATCCCCCCCCTCCAAAACCCGCAGCATGCCTCCACAGAGCCTGCTGCATGCCCACAGAGCCCCAACAAACCACAGCATGCCCTCACAAGCCCCGCAGCGTCACCCCAGAGCCCCCACAAGCCCCGCAGTGTTACACACGCGCCCGGACTGACTGGCGTGAGTGTGATTAGTGATCCCACTGTACCATGAACCGAGGAGTGCCTGGAGGGGCGTAACTAAATATCAACCCGATCCGACCAAGGTCGCACGGTGGCTAACGACTCCGTGAACAAGGGAGGAACCGAACAAAGGGACCAGGGGCTACTCCAGGTCAGACCCTGGTCACAGCTGTTGACCCACACCGGGGAATGCAGGAACAGGCAGGTAAGACTGGCGTACAGACAGCAGCTATAAGAATTAGGAAGTAACCGGGCCCCCGCCCTAAGCAGTCAGTCAAGAGACATGCACACAGCATGAACTCACAGCATGAACTGGAACTCGGTTTGCAGGCTGGACTGATGGGTAAGATTGCGGTCTTGCATGGTGGGAGGTGGTGCACCATGCAAGCACACCGCCAGGGATGTTACAGTACCCCCCCTTTATGTCCCCTCTTCTTCAGGCCTGCAAGGGTCTTCTGCAGAGAATTTGGAGGCCAATCCTTTTCTTCAAGAGGATTACTTCTTCTGTCCACTAGAAGAAGCGAAACTGGTCTCATCATCTTGGTGACTAGGATGCTTCCTCCTATCAAGCCATCCTCAGCAACAGATGAAGAGGGTGAAGTACCAGGAATAGCACACAGAAAAGTCTCTCTCCATTTGTTATCAGGTAGCACCCTGGTGTAATTCAGGAGACAACTGGAGGTCCTCCGCCTGGTTGGAGAGGTGCAGATGTGACGCTCACAGCCCTCCCTGGAAAATGGGGTACTCGGAGCCGGGTCAGGTGTTGGGGAGGCAGTCGTGGCCAGGACCCGCTCCGTGCCCAGGGCCGTCACATAAAAGTTAATGGGCTATCAGGGTTGAGTGTTTGCTATCGACTACGCCACCTGTGATATCTAGTGATGGCCACCAGTGCTGCTGCAGTCCTCTGAGGTGGGGTGTTGTGGCAGCCGTAGTTGATACTACTCCCCACAGGCAGAGCAGGGCCTCAGGGCAGAGAGGCAGATGGAGGGAGTTGTAGTGGAGGAGTTCTGGTGCCGTGCGGTGCGGTGCAGAAATAAAGAGACCGGAGGCCATAGGGGTAGACTTCCAGGGTTTTTACTCATGGTAGAGCATGCAGCTGCAAGGCTTCTCCCTGCTCCTCACGGGGGCTCTGCGGCCACCAGGACTGGGGGTCCGACAACCTCCGAGTAGTTCAGGTGCTTTAGTTAGGACCCCGCACCAGAGTGTTCCTAGACTTCAAACCAAGTCCCCTCCTGTCTGTGTGTGTGTAGAAAGGCCGGGTCTCCCTCTGGACTATGCACAGAACAAGGGTACGGATGGCAACTCCGCTCCGTCCGTTACCCGGTGGGCTCCACTGAGTCTTCTGGGCTTTCCTGACTAGGACGTAGAGTAGCAAAGTCAGGTGTCGGGGGCCAGTACCCCTCTTGCAGCCGGAATCCCTCTGACTAGGCTAGAATAGCAAGGACAGGTGGCGTATACCGCTCCGTCTGCATCCCCCTGGGATCCTTTTGCGGTGGAGCTAGACTCCTCAGCTCCAGGCCTTCTTGGGTAGGGACCTTGGCCGGGTAGAGACATCCGTTAACTCTAACCCGCTCCGCGACTCAAGGCCAGAGTACGGGGACCGTGTCCCCACCAACTGCAGGTTCACACAGAAAGCCACGTTCAGTGATGAAGATCACAATCAAAAGACCATAAGCCCAAGATGGCTGGTTATTAAATATGAATTATTAAGTGTAACCTACATGTGCGTCCTCCACCCTCACCCACTACATGGTTCCCCCTAACTTTTGGTTCCCCAATCTCCTCTTATCCCGGCTGGGGCAGCACACTGGTGCCTATTAGCCGCCCCTACAGGTGGGAGAAGTGTGGTGTTGGATGTAGAGGTGGGGTCCTGACAGTTGCACCATCCTTACCTTGAAGGAGAGATACCACACCCCATTAAAGAGGTGCAGTATCCCTGTGGCGATCGAACCCCCAGTGGCGCCACATTCCCCCCTGGTGAAACACAGCACGTCCGCGGGCTGCAAAGAGAGCAAACCTGGTACAGCCTTTTTATATTTTTGATAACAGTTCAACAATCTTCCCAATATGGGAGGCACTTTTCCTTTAACGTTACAAACTGTAAATATTATAAAAGTATAAAAATATAAAACTATCAAGAGACATTATGTATAGACAGACGGGTTAAAGTGCAACGAGGAAGAGTCAGTTCAGAAGCGCGAGGGACCAGTCCCAAACCCTCAATGTAGGCCCTGGGGTGGCTGCAGGGCATGACGATCCTGAGTTGGACCTCCAGGAGAGCCACGCAAGACAGGTTTTTCTTCCGAGGTCTGAGGTAGAAGTATGCGCGGTTTTACATAAAACCAATAAGGAGCATCTAAAGAGATGCAAACTATATACAATAGAAGAGTCTGCCTACTGCAAGTCCGCAGGGACAAATGTCTATAGAATCCTGGAGGAAAACATGGTTAACTGAAAGCATAACAACATAACTGCAAACAGGTTACATCTGCCGGGGCCACTTAATCCATGGGTCCCCACTGGGGAAAAGACTCATTCCTCCCGGCGGAGGCTGACCGGTCCTCTACTGCCGAGCGTGAGGGGGCATCACTCCTGGACACCTTATGTAGATCCAGGGCGTACCACCCCCGCACCCCGTGGTGACGAGTGTACGACACAAAGTCACCCGGGAAGAGGTTCCGGCCAGGGTGTCCCTTCTTCAGCCGCGGCTCGAGGTCCCGCCGGCTGACGAAGACGTCTTGCTCAAACTGGGGACACCTGATGAAGCCCCATCCCGCCTCATGGTGGAAGCAGACAACTTGCCCTTCCTCACGGGGGCTCGGATGGGCTGCCTCCCCCTGGCGGGCCCTGGACTTTGCAGCCTTGGCGCGCACCTCAAGGCGCTCGCAGCGGACCTCCCTCTGCCGTTGCTCCCGATCGAGATGGAGGATTTGCTGCCGATACTGCTCGCTCCTCCTCCGCGCTTCAGCCCGGGTCTCCCGGGGGAAGCCTATCAGGTCCCCCCCCCTGGTTGTCCCAGGCCCACTCTTCAGCTGCCGACCAGGTAACTGTAGGTGCGGGCAGCAGTGACAGCAGGGGCTGCTGCCGGTCCTCAGGGAGCGCGGACCAGTCCGGGTTGGGGTTGGTGGATACCCCAGCAGACTCAGGTTCCTCTGAGACGGGAGACGGGAGGCAATACAGGTCCCCGCCTATGGTGGAGGCCTCTAGCTCCGGGGCAAATACCTGCTCCCAGGTTACCGCGCCAGGTAGCAGGTACTCAGTCAGGAGGTCCTGGAGGGGCATGGTGGGTTCAGCAGCCAGGACAGGGGTTTCACACTCACCCGCTCCTGGGCTGCACGTGACCTCTGTTGCTGCCTCCTCCTGAGTCCCTGCTCATTGGCTGCGGGCCCGGATCCGCTGCAGCATTTCTTCCCGCCACGCGGCGGACACCGCTTGCTGGGCCTCAGCTACCGTTCGAGCAAGGTCGGGGGTTTCCTGGCGGAGAAACTCAATATCTCCCGACGTCAGGGACATGCCACCCTTCTCGCCGATGAGAGAAGGACCTGGGCCGGGTTCGGAAGGCTCCGATAGACTTCCCTCAGCAGCGTCCATATCCGCTCCTGAGGATGGTAAGTCTCGGACTGTTATGGCCGCACCTTGTTGTTTTTCCCGTTCCCTCCTCTTTTCGGGGCGGCTCCAGGGCGGTGGGGAGCTGACAGGCACGCCTTCGGACATCCCATCCGTTTTGACGGGCACTACACCACGGATAGTCTCTAATGAAAGGGGCGGTCTGCTCTTTTGGTGCCATGGGGGAGCCTGGCTCACGATAGGAGGTGCTAGGAAACTGTCCTTTCTGCATATTTTGGCATCCGTTCTTCTTGGGCGGGCGCTATTTTAAGTGGAAAATGACAGTCTAAGGTAAAAGGCGCACAGTAACCGGTAGCAATGGGCAATCTCCTTCCGTTGCTGCAGGCACGCGATCCTGCCGACTACGCCAGGTTGTGACGCTCACAGCCCTCCTTGGGAAATGGGGTACTCGGAGCCGGGTCAGGTGTTGGGGAGGCAGTCGTGGCCAGGACCCGCTCCGTGCCCAGGGCCGTCACATAAAAGTTAATGGGCTATCAGGGTTGAGTGGTTGCTATCGACTACGCCACCTGTGGTATCTGGTGATGGCCACTAGCGCTAGTGCAGTCCTCTGAGGTGGGGTGTTGTGGCAGCCGTAGTTGATACTACTCCCCACAGACGGAACAGGGCCTCAGGGCAGAGACGCGGATGGAGGGAGTTGTAGTGGAGGAGTTCTGGTGCGGTGCGGTGCAGAAATAAAGAGACCGGAGGCCATAGGGGTAGACTTCCAGGGTTTTTACTCACGGTAAAGCATGCAGCTGCAAGGCTTCTCCCTGCTCCTCACGGGGGCTCTGCGGCCACCAGGACCGGGGGTCCGACAACCTCCGAGTAGTTCAGGTGCTTTAGTTAGGACCCCGCACCAGAGTGTTCCTAGACTTCAAACCAAGTCCCCTCCTGTCTGTGTGTGTGTAGAAAGGCCGGGTCTCCCTCTGGACTATGCACAGAACAAGGGTACGGGTGGCAACTCCGCTCCCGGTGGGATCCACTGAGCCTTCCGGGCTTTCCTGACTAGGACGTAGAGTAGCAAAGTCAGGTGTCGGGGGCCGATACCCCTCTTGCAGCCGGAATCCCTCTGACTAGGCCAGAATAGCGAGGACAGGTGGCGTATACCGCTCCGTCTGCATCCCCCTGGGATCCTTTTGCGGTGGAGCTAGACTCCTCAGCTCCAGGCCTTCTTGGGTAGGGACCTTGACCGGGTAGAGACATCCGTTAACTCTAACCCGCTCCTCGACTCAAGGCCAGAGTACGGGGACCATGTCCCCATCAACTGCAGGTTCACACAGAAAGCCACGTTCAGTGATGAAGATCACAATCAAAAAACCATAAGCCCAAGATGGCTGGTTATTAAATATGAATTATTAAGTATAACCTACATGTGCGTTCTCCACCCTCACCCACTACATGGTTCCCCCCTAACTTTTGGTTCCCCAATCTCCTCTTATCCCGGCTGGGGCAGCACACTGGTGCCTATTAGCCCCCCCTACAGGTGGGAGAAGTGTGGTGTTGGATGTAGAGGTGGGGTCCTGACAGTTGCACCATCCTTACCTTGAAGGAGAGATACCACACCCCATTAAAGAGGTGCAGTATCCCTGTGGCGATCGAACTCCCAGGGGCACCACACAGAGACTCAGGGGTAATCACTGCTTCAAAGTTCACTTTGCCAGGCTTACAGGATGAAGTGGGCGAAGTACCAGGTACAAGGATGTAGGAAAGTTTCTCTCCGTTTATCAGGTAGCACCCCGGGGAATTCAGAAGACAACTGGAGGTCCTCTGCCTGGTTGGAGGGGTGCAGAGACTCTGGGGTAATCACTGCTTCAAAGTTCACTTTGCCAGGCTTACTAGATGAAGTGGGCGAAGTACCAGGTACAGGGTGCAGAAAAGTCTCTCTCCATTTATTATCAGATAGCACCCCGGAGGATTCAGGAGGCAACTGGGGTTCCTCCGCCTGGTTGTAGGGCGGCAGAGACCTGGAGGTAGCCACCTTCTTTATGGAATTGAGACCAGATTTATTAGAGATGGAGAATCCTTGCTTTGGGACCATCTTCAATCTGGTTTCAGAGATGACATGTCTGTGAGGCGGGTCGGTACCTGAAGCCAGATCATTGGTACAATCGTCGAGACTGTGTGGGGACATCGCCTCCGTTTCTCTTCCTTCGGAGACTTCAGCGCACAGCGAGTCAGCGACTAGCAGATCTGGTGAAGAAGAAGAAGAAACTGCTGACTGTCCTGAAGATATGGGGGCTGGACACCCCTTGTACCTTTGCAGTCCCCCAGGATACACCATACAGGATCTCCAGACCTGAGCGGGCACTAGATGTCTCGGCTCAGGACGACCTGTGGGTAAGCCAGTCAGCACCTGGAATGTGAACTTCTTCATGTGTAATGCTCCAATCAGGAGCTTAATTTGTACAGACATATTTTGACTGTTTCTGAGTAGGGCTCGTCCTTCTGCTGACAATGCCCAAACCGGCTTCTGAAGTTGTCGGACAGGAATCAGACACCGACTCTTCAAGGCTTTAAGCCCGAAATTTCCGGTTAATCCGAGGCCTTCACTTGCCACGGAGACAGTCATGGTCATCTGTGGAGAGGAAACACTAACGCCAAGGGCAGCCTCTCCTGCAGGCCTAATGTCTTGGGATTCTCCAACCTTCGCTGGACAAAGACCATGAGGGGGTCCCAAGCAATCGCAGCGGAACTGCAATCCGATTTTGTGACTGAGTTCTGGCCTCTGCTTTGCCTGAAGAACATAATCATCCTTTATGGATTCAGTGTGGATAGTTACCTTTACAGGCTGGTGAACAGGAGGTCTTTGGGAGGACAGAACCTGGCGTGATGGTTTACCTCTACGCCTTGCACGTCTGGACTGCCTCTTGAGGTTGGGAAGAGTATTCTGTGGAGCATAGTCATCCTGTGAGGATTCAGGGTGGGCAGTAGTCTCTTCAGGCTGGAGAACTGGTAGGCTACCTACACACACTACCCATCGGGGCTGCTCCGGGATATTGGGAAGGGAAGCTTTAGCAGAGGCTTCAGGATTAGGGTCATCGAAGACCATTAGAAAGGCCACCAGGAAGGCCTGCAGGTCAAAGATGATAGGATCCCATGCTTCCCATAGGGGAGTGATCCATTTCAAGGCATCACCCGCTAGGTAGGACATCATGAATGCTACTTTAACCTGATCAGTAGGAAAATAGTGAGCATAGAACTTGAAATGCAGCATGCATTGCTCCACAAATGCACGGCTTCGTTTTGGATCCCCATACTATCGTGGTGGATCCGCAGGAACGAGTGCTGGTACAGTAGATCCATTTGGGCTGGTGCATAAACCGCCTTTGCCATAGCTTGAGGAAAAATTTTTTCTTGGTGCACGTATTCGCCAGACAAGGATTCAAATTGTCTCTGAGAGCGAAAGGCCGTGGGGCTCAACGGGAACCATGGCCTGAGCAAACTGTTACGCTCGCGCCCGGACTGACTGGCGTGAGCGTGATTAGTTATCCCACTGTACCATGAACCGAGGAGTGCCTGGAGGGGCGTAACTAAGTATCAACCCGATCCGACCAAGGTCGCACGGCGGCTAACGACACCGTGAACCAGGGAGGAACCAAGAAGAGGGACCAGGGGCTACTCCAGGTCAGACCCCGGTCACAGCTGTTGACCCACACCGGGGAATGCAGGAACAGGCAGGTAAGACTGGCGTACAGACAGGTGGTTATTGACAGGCACGGCTGGTATGCAGACAGGTGGGTACTGGTAAGCACGACTGGTATGCAGACAGGTGAGTGCTGGCAAGCACGGCTGGTATGCAGACAGGGGGGTATTGACAAGCACGGCTGGTATGCAGACAGGGGGTTACTAGCAGATAGGAGTGCAGGCTGGATAGGGTCCAGTACAGACTGGGAGACAAGAACAGAGCTGCAGATGCGGTAGACAAGCAGAGTAAAGCAATACAGCTGGTGCGGTGGACAAGGCAGAGCAGAGGGAAACCGCCGGAGCAGTGAGCAAGCAGAGCAGAACTAAACCGCAGGTGCGGAGAACAAGGCAGAGCACAGAGGAACCGCCGGAGCGGTGAGCTAGGCAGAGTAGAGAGGAACCGCTGGAGCGGTGAGCAAGCAGAGTAGAACTAAACCGCAGGTGCGGTGAACAAGGCAGAGCAGAGAGGAGCCGCCGGAGCGGTGAGCAAGGCAGAGCAGAGGGGAACCGCCGGAGCGGTGAGCAAGGCAGAGCAGAACTAAACCGCAGGTGCGGTGAACAAGGCAGAGCAGAGGGGAACCGCCGGAGCGGTGAGCAAGGCAGAACAGAGGGGAACCGCCGGAGCGGTGAGCAAGCAGAGAAGAAGGGAACCGCCGGAGCGGTGAGCAAGGCAGAGCAGAACAGGGCTGACGGTGCAGGCAGAGAGGACAGGGCTCTGTTCACATGGAACAGACTGAAAGATACAGGAAGATGGCTAGAACACAGGAGGTAGATATGGAGGAAGGGAAAAGGGACAAGCAGAACCAGATACACACAAGGTACTGACAATGAAGTAGCGAGTGGACTCAAAACTCACAAACAGAAGTACAGAAACAACGAGTAGGAGTTAGGTGCTGGTTCAGACACTGCAGGAAAAGGGAAGGTACGAACATAGAGACAAACAGATAACAGGCTAGGATACAGTTCAAACAGGAACTGATACTGCAAGAGATACAAGAACAGGCCTGGGTATACAGCCCCCAGGGATGGCGGGAACGGACAAGATGGCACAGAAAAGAGGTCTGGGAATGTTGCACTAGAGATAGCGGAACAGACAAGAAGACACAGAACTGGACCTGGCAACTTCAGTGTCAAGGAGCACACTGAATGTTAGTGTTGCTCAGGCACCTCCTACTGGGTGGAGGGGGTTTAAATATCCAGTGACTCACAGAAATAGGCTGGAGACGCATTAGAGGTGCGCCCACAGCAGCTATAAGAATCAGGAAGTAACCGGGCCGCCGCCCTAAGCAGTCAGTCAAGAGACATGCACACAGCATGAACTGGAACACGGTTTGCAGGCTGGACTGATGGGTAAGATTGCGGTCTTGCATGGTGGGAGGTGGTGCACCATGCAAGCACACCGCCAGGGATGTTACACGCAGCATCCCCCAAGAGCCCCCACAAGCCCCGCAGCGTCCCCTCCCATTGCCCACACAAGCCCGCAGCATCCCCCCAGAGCCCCCACATGCCCCGCAGCATTCCTCCAGAGCCCCCACAAGCCCGCAGCATCCCCCAGAGCCCCCATCATTCCCCCAGAGCCCCCACAAACATGCAACATCCCCAGAGCCCCCACAAACCCCCAGCATCCCCCCAGAGCCCCCACAAACCCGCAGCATCCCCCCAGAGCCCCCACAAACCTCGCAGCATGCCTCCAGAGCCCACAAAAACCTTGCAGCATGCCCCCAGAACCCCCACAAGCCCGCAGCATCCCCCCAGCATCCCCCAGCCCGCAGCATCCCCCCCAGAGCACGCACAAACCCGCAGCATCCCCCCAGAGCCCCCACAAACCCGCAGCATCCCCCCAGAGTGCCCACAGTCCCCCCAGAGCCACCGCAAGCCCGCAGCATGACCCCAGAGCCCCCACAAGCCCGCAGCATCCCCACCATCCCGAAACATGCGTCCCCCTAGAGTGCATGCAAACCTTGCTGCATCCCACAAGAGTGCCCGCAGCGTCCCCCCAGAGCCAGCACAAGCCCCGCAGCATCCCCCTAAGCCCCGCAGCGTCCCCCCAGAGGCCCCCCAAGCCTTGCAGCGTCCCCCCAAGCCCTGCAGCGTCGCTCCAAGCACCACAGCGTTGCCCCAGAGCCCCAGCAGGCCCCTAGAGCCCCCACAAACCTGCATCACCCCAGAGCCCACAGCATGCCCCCACAAACCTCGCAGCATGGCACCAGAGCCCCCACAAACCCGCAGCATGCCCCCACAAATCCACAGCATCACCCCAAATCCCGAAGCATGCCCCCAGAGCCACCACCAGCCCACAGCATGCCCCAACAAACCTTGCAGCATGCACCCAGAGCCCTCACCAGCCCGCAGCATCCCCCCAGAGCCCCCAGAAACCCACAGCATGCCTCCAGAGACCCCACAAGGCCGCAGCATGCACCCCAGCATCCCCCCAGAGCCACCACCAGCCCGCAACATCTCCCCAGAGCCCCCACTAACCCGCAGCATCCCCCCCAGAGCCCCCACAAACCTGCAGCATGCCTCCAGAGCCCGCACAAACCTCGCAGCTTTACTCCAGAGCCCCCACAAACCCGCAGCATGCCCCCCAGAGCCGCCACCAGCCCGCTACATCCCCCAGATCCCCCACAATCCCGCAGCTTGCCTCCAGATCCCCCACTAACCTCACAGCGTCCCCCTAGAGTGCCCACAGTCCCGCAGCATGCGTTCCCCTAGAGTGCATGCAAACCTCGCAGCGTCCCCCTAGAGTGCCCACAGTCCCGCACCATGTGTCCCCCTTGAGTGCATGCAAGCCTCACAGCATCCCCCTAGAGTGCCTACAGTCCCCCCAGAGCCCCCACAAGCCCGCAGCATCCCCCCAGAGCCCCCACAAGCCCCGCAGCGCCCCCCCAGAGCCCCCACAAGCCCCAAGCATGCATCTTTCCCCTCCGAACCCCCACCATCCCCTAGAGCCTCCTCAAACCTGCAGCATCCCCCCCACAGAGCCGCCACCACCACCAGCCCGCAGCATCCCCACAGAGCCCCCACACACCTAGCAGCGTGCCCCCAGAGCCGCCGCCGCCACCAGCCCCGCAGCACTGACCTCCTCCTGCAGCTTCACTGGCAGCTGTGTCACTCTCTGCATGTTAAATGGTTAATTATGGAAATTCATTTGGAATGTTAATTAATAATCGATAATCATTTTTCTTAAATCTGAGTTCTATGCCTCAGCCATCGTGTCTACTTGACATGCACTATTTGTATGTGTATTTTTGGTTCACTACCATATGTAGAACAGGTGTGCCATACGACTGGCTATAAAAGCCCATGGTACAGAAAGGGGGGCTCTCTTGCTCTGCCCACCCCACAAGACACAGAAGAAGAATCTTCATGCTGAGAAACAGATGGCATGTAGGCCTGGACACGTGCTGGACAAAGACATGATTTACCAGCCAGGATCCAAGGAAAGATGGGTGAATCTCAACAATTAAGCTAATTATGGACAAATGGACAATTACTTTATAACTAATTATTGTATGTACCTGCTGGAATCTGATTCTTTTTAATGGACAATCCAAGAATAAATAGATACATTTTTTTATAAGAATATCGTGATATTGATACTTTGAGAAGTCCTCAGTAGAGAAAAATAATACAGAAAGAGTATTATTTTACACTGCATTAGACTATGGCGCCTGGTGCTAAACTAGAACACGAGCATAATGCACAATCAGGACACGCCCCCGTAAATGACATCATACGTGGAAGGAGCCCTTACTTTCTTGCTTTTACCGTGGTGGGTGGTGAGGCTGCTGAGTACTGGGGAGACATGGCGGATGACTGCGCATCACATACTGAGCTCCCGGGCAGCCTCAGTCCCGGGGGGCAGCCTCAGTCCCGGCGGGAAGCCTGGCTTCCAGTGGATGTGGTTAGTCCCCTGCACTATAGAGAGCGGCTCATAGACTGCTGTATAGCAGCAATGGTCGTGACGGGTCAGAGTCAGTGATTACACGGAGCCGCAGCCTCTCACCTGTCAGCAGTTGGACTATAAACCAGGTTTCCATTCACTGACAGTATGGCTGGAGCTGTGCCCATTATGCACTGTTAGAACTTGGCGATTTCTGCAATGTTTGGAGGTTCCCGGATTCTGTATTTTTATACACAGTGTTTGTCAAGGAGGAAAAGGAACACAGAGCGCCAGTCCTGGCCACAGGTTGTGTCTGGTACTACAGCTCCGGTCTAGTGACGTGACAGGTGCTGAGCTGTAATGCCACATACAGCCTGTGCCCTGGGGTGGCGCTGTAATCCATCAGCTCTGGCTTTCTACTCTGGAAAAACTTCTGTAAGGCTGAATTCACACATCTGTGCTCCACTGACCGAGCTCAGATCTGACAACTGCTGGGTCACCAGTGCTGATCTGTGATTACCTACTGGGAATAGATGAGGCATTGATCAGGTCCAGAGAGCCGGGCCGGGTGCTCGATCCCACCACGGATGTGTGAATTCGTCCTTAAGTTAATATCCATTTTTCACGGATTGACGTAATGGAGAAGATGGAGAATTTTTTTTTGACCTATGTCTTGTATCTTGTTTTGTGTCACTTTATGTACAGTCGTGGCCAAGTCTTGTGACTGATACAAATTTTGGTGTTCACTTCAGTGTTTTTAGATCTTTGTCAGATGTTTCTGTGGTTACTGTACTACAATTATCAACATTTTATAAGTTTTACACTTTTATTGACAAATACATCAAGTTTATGGAAAGATTCAATATTCACAGTGTTGACCCTTATTTTTCAAGACTCGCTCCCTTCGCCCTGGCAGCTGGACATCGGCTGCTGGTCCAAATCCTGACTGACTACGGACAATTTTTGTCTAATCACTGCTTGGAGCTGACTACATACATTTCTGTTTGTCCACCCGCTTTTTGAGGATTGACCACAATCAAATTGAGATCTGGAGAGTTTACTGGCGATGAACCCAAAATGTCATTGTTACCCAGACACTTAGTTGTCACTTTTGCCTTGTGACATATTCTCCGTCATGCTGGTAAATGCATTGTTAATCACCAAAAATGCTCCTGCTGTGTTCTTAGGCAAAATTGTGAGTGAGCCCACTCCCTTTTGATGATGAATAACTCCACACATGACTCGTCTCGGGGTGCTTTACTGTTGGCATAACACTGGACTCAAAGTAGCGCTCAGCTTTTCTTCTCCGGACATTCATTCTTCCATATGTCCCTAACAGCACTGGCGCCTGCCTGCTGCCATTCTTGAGCAAGCTCTTCACTGGTGTTGAACCAATTCAATAGCTGAATCCTATGTAGGAGGTGATACTGGGACTTGCTGGAACCTCCCCCTATTAAGTTACTATTTTAGTGCCGTTTATTACATGGAGCTTTACATGTGAAAAGGGATATGTGGCACCCCAGGGGGTCTGGTTGCCACAGTGGTAGAAATACCATGTCTGAGAGCGAGCATGGGTTTTCCTGGTCAGGATCATTATTGCATGCCACACCTCCTGCCCCAGTCCAGGCAGGGGAGGATCCTGCCCTTTATAAACTGGATCTGGGGCGGGGTTAGCAGAGAAGAGTCTAGTTCCAGAGAAGGGACAGAGCAGCAGCAAGGAGCTCTGTAGGAGCCAGGAGCTGAAGACCAGGGACTGGAGCAGAGCTCGTCCTGGCAGAAGACGCAGAGAACCGGACACCGGAGTCCGAGGCTGTGGGGATATCTACATTCAGCAGCAGAAACCACCTGGCAGGGGATTTCAGGTCCCCTGGCCATAGAAAGCCCGGAGGCTCAGTCACACGCAATGGACCGGTACCGCCATCGAGGAGCGGAAGGAACCAAAGGCCACAAATCACCAGCCATACGGGTGAGCATCACACGGTACACTCAGGGACGTGGGCTACTACACGACTACAGCAGGGTAGCCAGGAAGAGTGCAGTCAGACGGGAAGGCCTACACCTCCACCTGGCCAGGGGGACTCTTGTTCGCTCACAGACTGACCAGGCCTCTAATGTTAACCAGTACTCCCGGCAGGGCCTTCTTCATTACCAACAGTAAAGACCCTGAACTGCACTGCACGGACTCTGAGTCATTTCTGCTGTGCCCCTGCACTACAACCCTCACCATCTACATACGCTGCCCTGAGGCTATATTCCTCCTGTGGGGAGTTATACTACTCTCTGCTGCGCACCCAACATCAGCCTTAGCGGTCTGCCCCGCAGCGGCGGTTCTCAGTGACCGCAATCCACGGGTGGCGTAGTCGGACATTCAAACATTAAAAACCAGATAAACAGACCCGCCACTGGTTTGACCACCCTGAGCCACGGGACCGGGTCGCCGCCACGGAGATACAACCTCCAACATTATACAGAGTCCCGGGTATTCCCACACACACGGCCCAGGGGGCGCGTCAGATATACAGTGCCTACAAGTAGTATTCAACCCCCTGCAGATTTAGCTGGTTGACACATGTGGAATTAACTTGGCATTGTGACATTTGTACTGTAGATCAGCCTGGAAGTGGGAAATGCACTGCAGCAAATTTTTTTTTTTTTTTTTTTTTTTTTAAAACGTTAAAAGTAAATTCAGAGTGTCATTTATTATTCAACCCCTCAAACCACAAGAATTCTGTTTGGTCCCCCTAAAGTATTAAGAAGTAGTTCAGGCACCAAGAATAATGAGCTTCACATGTGTGGATTAAAGATCTCTTTTGCCAGCCTTTTCTGACTATTTAAGACCCTCCCCAAACTTGTGAACAGCACTCAGACATGGTCAACATGGGAAAGACAAAGGAGCATTCCAAGGCCATCAGAGACAAGATCGTGGAGGGTCACAAGGCTGGCAAGGGGTACAAAACCCTTTCCAAGGAGTTGGGCCTACCTGTCTCCACTGTTGGGAGCATCATCCGTAAGTGGAAGGCTTATGGAACTACTGTTAGCCTTTCACGGCCTGGACAGCCTTTGAAAGTGTCCTCCCGTGCCGAGGCCAGGCTTGTCCGAAGAGTCAAGGCTAACCCAAGGACAACAAGGAAGGAGCTCCGGGAAGATCTCATGGCAGTGGGGACATTGGTTTCAGTCAATACCATAAGTAACGTACTCCACCGCAATGGTCTCCGTTCCAGACGAGCCCGTAAGGTACCTTTACTTTCAAAGCGTCATGTCAAGGCTCGTCTACAGTTTGCTCATGATCACTTGGAGGACTCTGAGACAGACTGGTTCAAGGTTCTATGGTCTGATGAGACCAAGATCGAGATCTTTGGTGCCAACCACACACGTGACGTTTGTAGACTGGATGGCACTGCATACAACCCCAAGAATACCATCCCTACAGTCAAGCATGGTGGTGGCAGCATCATGCTGTGGGGCTGTTTCTCAGCCAAGGGGCCTGGCCATCTGGTCCGCATCCATGGGAAGATGGATAGCACGGCCTACCTGGAGATTTTGGCCAAGAACCTCCGCTCCTCCATCAAGGATCTTAAGATGGGTCGTAATTTCATCTTCCAACAAGACAACGACCCAAAGCACACAGCCAAGAAAACCAAGGCCTGGTTCAAGAGGGAAAAAGTCAAGGTGTTGGAGTGGCCTAGTCAGTCTTCTGACCTTAACCCAATTGAAAACTTGTGGAAGGAGCTCAAGAATAAAGTCCACATGAGACACCCAAAGAACCTAGATAACTTGGAGAAGATCTACATGGAGGAGTGGGCCAAGATAACTCCACAGACCTGTGCCGGCCTGATCAGGTCTTATAAAAGACGATTATTAGCTGTAATTACAAACAAGGGTTATTCCACAAAATATTAAACATAGGGGTTGAATAATAATTGACCCACACTTTTATGTTTAAAATTTAATAAAATTCAACTGAGCAACATAACTTTTTGGTTTGTAAGATTTATGCTTCTGTTCATAAAACCTACTCTCGTTTGCAGTTTGAAGGCTCTAACTTATTTGCATCTTATCAAACCAGCTAAATCTGCAGGGGGTTGAATACTACTTGTAGGCACTGTACATAGCAAAAAACAAGTACAATAATCTTGAGCAAAAACAAATCACCGACTGGTACAGGAGGAGCGAGGACCCTGCCCGTGAGGGCTCAGTCTACAAGGGATGGGTGAGGATACAGTAGGTGAGGTACAGCTGGTCGTGGAGCGATGGTTACTGCAGGTTGTAGGCTTGTCGGAAGAGGTGGGTCTTCAGCTTCCTTTTAAAGGTTTCCACGGTAGGCGACAGTCTGATATGTTGGGGTAGAGAGTTCTAGAGTGAGGGGATGCACGGGAGAAATCTTGCGTGCGATTGTGGGAAAAGAAGATAAGAGGGGAGTAGAGAAGATCTTGTGAAGATCGGAGGTTGCGTGCAGGTAAGTACCGGGACGCTAGGTCACAGTTAGATGGAGGAGACCGGCTGTGGATGGCTTTGTATGCCATGGTTAGGGTTTTCAACTGGAATCTCTGGATAATGGGGAGCTAGTGAAGGGATTGACAGAGGGGAGAGGCCAGGGAATAGCGGGGGGGACAGGTGGATTAGTCGGGCAGCAGAGTAGAGTTATCTGACAGGAGAAAACCAACTCCTTTGCCATGCTTGCCGATGGGGTGAGGGGTGTGGGAAAGGTGGAATCCAATGTATGAAAGTGCAGCTGGAGAGGCCATGTCAGAGGGGATGAGTCAGATACCATTGATGCCAAGGAAGGAAAGTTTGTTAGTAATGAAAAGGTCATGGATGTAGGAAAGTTTGTTGCAGACGGAGAGAGCGTTCCATAGAGCTCCTGTTGGTGGGATTGGTGAAGGGGGGGGGGCAATGGGTATAGGTTAGACAGGTTGCGGAAATTTGATAGATTGTGGATGAGAGGTCGAAGTGACTGTGGGGATGTGATGAGGAGGGCCATGATTTGGAGAGATATCGCCAGCAGTGTGGAGGAGCAGAGAAAGTGATATTAATGGGAGCAGGAGAGATCGTGAGGTGGCTGTCTGTGTTTGGAGACAGAGGATTGTATGTTAGGGAACAGATCTGAGGAGGAGGTGAGACGGAGGGAGAGATGACCACTTCATTATTATATGTAGGGATGAGAAGGGTTAGTAGAACATGTAGGACTATAGGGGTGAGAGTGAAAACAAAGAGAATTTTATTTACTATGGCTGTGCAGTTACCTTCTGTTATCTTCTGGTTCAATTCTGGTCTTACTCAGTGCAGCACACTGTAAGGTTGCTCACAGATAGGTCGTGGACAGAAGGTATGCGTCCCCGAAGTACCAAGCTTCTGTAGGACACAGAGAAACAGGCTCCAGCACACATAGTGCTGAGAGGGAGTTAAAGGGCTGGGTTTTACAAGCAGCTGAAAGAGCTGGGGGGGAACAGCTGCTCACTTACCTCCAGTCCAGGTCTTGAAAGGCCTGATTTAAGACAGCTGCGCCTGTCTCAATGGTGCTGTGTGTTGTGCAAGGTGAGCAAACCTTGCATGTGCTGCTCAGTCTGCAGCAGGCAGAGAAAAGTGTGGCGCCCTGCTGTGCATTGGTGCCACAGAACCCAGAAGGGTGCATGGATGGATTTCTCCACAAGAGGCCCTCGCTACATTCACACACCTCCACCTTCCACCTCATACCAGCAGATGGAGCCCGGATAGGGATATATATATGGAAGGTGGAGCCAGGCAGCTCAGTGAGAGTTGAGTGTGTAGTGCGCTCAGGAGGGAGCAGCACGCAGGCTGCTGTGTGAGGCAAGCTAGGCCTCCAGCAGCCCTGAAGCCTAGAGAGGGCCCCGAGCGTGGCCAAAGGCGAGAGGAAGGAAGGAGTAACAAAGGGGGCAGAGGAGCATAGTAAGCTCACCCCGTTATACAAACCGGACACCGGGTCCGCGCCTACAGGGACTCATTATACCCAGCAGGAATTACCGGAATCCCTGGAGAACTACAGGTCCCAGGTTCACCAAAAGCTGACTGCAGTACCATGGCTAGGAGTCACGGAGGCCCAAGCGACCAGGGAGAGTGACTCCAAAGAGAATGCCCTACCACCAGATCAGCAGGTGCAAAGACAGACAATAACCAAGCTAGGCCTAGACTCAGGCAGGTCAGAGCTTATCAAGTGGAGGCAGACGATCAGTCCACCCGCTCACTGGGGAGACGTCCAAAAGTGCGCCCTTCACCTGGAGTACCCTGGACTGTGCCTGCATCATCATCAGTAAAGGTACTGAAGCGCACCCCCGTGTGAGTGTGACGCGCCCCTGGGCCTGTGTCGCGCTGCGTTGCGCACGCGGGAGCTTACCCGGAGCCGGATCTCTTGAGGGTTGTAGTCTCGTGGCGGTGATCCGGTCCGTGCCCAGGGAGTCAGACTAAGTGGCGCTGTATTAGCGGTAGATGTTGGACGACTACGCCACCCGTTGAGTACAGCTAAGGAGCTGCTGCTGCAGGGCAGACCGCTGAGGCCGGTGGTAGGATTGTGCAGCGTGATAGTATAACCCCCAACGGGAGGGGTATGGCCTCAGGGCAGCCGACGTGGATGATGGGGGTAGCAGGAACCACTCGGAGACGGTACGGTGTAGTTCAGGGTCTTTACTGGTGATAAAGATAGACCCTCCCGGAGTACTGGCTAGCGATTGGGGCCTGGTCAGTCCTTGAGCAGATGGGATCTCCCCTGGCCAGGCGGAGTTGTAGGCCTCCCAAACTAACGATACTCTTCCGGCTACCTTGCTAGAGGCGGGTATAAGTAGCCCACGTCCCTGAGTGTACCGTGTGGTGCTCACCCGTATGGCCGGTGACTCGGGGCCTTCTAGTAGCTTCCGCTCCACGACGGCGGTGCTGGTCCCACGCGTGTGACCGTGCCTTCGGGTTTCTGGGCCAGAGGACCTGCAATCCCCTGCCGGTCGGTTTCTGCTGCTGGATAGGAGTTAGTCCCCACAGCCTCGGACTCCGGGTCCGGTGATAACTTCTCAGTCAGGGCGAGCTCTGCAGCTGCCAGCCCCTGACTCATTGTAGCACTGCTCCCACAGAGCTCCTGATGTTCTTTTCCTATATCTGCTTCTCTGTCTCTACTTCTTCTCTACACCCTAACCCTGCCTCAGCCCTAGGTTTATATAGGGGAAGTTCTTCCCCTCCCAGGACTGGGCAGGAGGTGTGGCATGCATAGGATCCCTGACCAAGAGACCTCCCACCTGCTCTCAGACGTAATATCTCTATCACTGTGGCAACCAGACCCCTGGGGTGTCACATTCCCCCCTAGTGAAATTTAGTACTCCGGGACTAAACATATTTTTTTTAGAAAAACATAACAAGGTATAAACAATAATAATACAATAAGAAAAACACATAAAGATGGTTACGGCGTGTCCGCAACCGGGTGCAGTTTTGAAGAAAAGCAAGGTGTCCATTTCACCAAAACAGGGAGACGTAACCAGGTAGGGGTCTGTCCTGCCCCGAGTCCTTAACAGTCTTTAGTCCATTCCTAGGTTACGCTCCAACCAATTGTACAAGGATTCCCGGTAAATCCACCAAGGACTCCTAAAAATAACTAGAAACACATAATTATTTACAAGTAACAGACAGGTGACCACAAATAAAACAATTTAAACACTTCAAATCCTCCAACGTGCGGGTAACTGGCCTCTAGTGGCCCTAGTGGACCTACGGAGCTGACTGTCTAGCCCCGAACTACAGGGTGTAGGAACTGTCAAGGGTAAACTGGGCAGCTGTCCACGGGCCCTTTGGCTCACTAGAGGCATGGCAGGTTCACTATAAGCAGAGGGTTGATCCTCCTGGTCTGCTGGTGTGGGGTCTTCTGCCTCCTGGACTGGCTGTTCTTCCAGCTCTACCTGTTGCTCCGTAGGTGCTTGGGATGCTGGTTGGAGGAAGGTGAGTACGGGTACCACAACTGCGCCATTGACTTGAGTCCAAGACCGAGGGAAGTCTCCGAGCACAGTACTAACCATATCTTCCCTTTCCTCTACGGGTCGAGGGTCTTCTTGTTCCTCTTCAGGGTTCCGTAGCTGTTCGGGACACTTCTTCAGGTGATCCCGGGATACAATGGTTGTGGTTTCCCCTCCGTCTTTACTGATGGTACAGACCTTTGGGTTGTCGTGGCTTGAGGGCAGTACGATGTACGGGTCCTTCTCCCACTGGTCGTCCAACTTGTGGAGCCGCCTTTTCCTCTTCAAGACCTGCTCTCCGGGTACCAGGGGAACAGCGGGAGCATACTGGTTGTAAGTTTTCTCTTGTCTTTCCCTAGCTTGACAGAGACTTCGCTCCACGCTCTCCTGTACTTTCCGGTACTGCTGCTGCCTCTCTGTGTCCCAGTCTGCTTCTGGTGAAGTGTCCTCGGGTGTCAGGACTCCCATCTCCAGGTCAACAGGTAGCTTACCAGGTCTTGCCCTCATCAGGTAAGCCGGGGTACAGTTGGTGGAACCTACCGGGATGTGGTTGTATAGGTCCACTAGGTCGGGCAGCCTCTCAGGCCACAGACTGCGTTCTTCCAGGGGCAATGTTTTCAGAAGATCTATCACCACCTGGTTCATTTTCTCACAAAGTCCATTAGTTTGCGGATGATAGGGTGTCGTCCTTATCTTCCGGCAGCCATACAGAGTGCAGAATTCTTGGAAGACCTCCGCTTCAAAGGCAGGTCCCTGGTCTGTCAACACTTGGTCCGGGTACCCGTGTGGACGGCAGAAATGCTGCTGGAAGGCTCTAGCTGCTGTTCGAGCGGTTAAGTCCTTGACGGGGACGACAACCAAGAACCGGGAGTAGTGATCCACGATGGTTAGTGCGTAGACGTAGCCACTTCTGCTTGGGGTCAGTTTTACATGATCCAAGGCTACCAGTTCCAACAGCTGCCGGGTGACGATGGACTGCAGGGGAGTCTTCTGGCTGGCACGGTCCTTCCTTCTTAGGTTGCACGGGCCACAGTCTCTGCACCACCTCTCGATGGTTCCCCTCATGCCTACCCAGTGGAACCGCCCGCGCAGCAGGAACTCCAGCTTCTTCCATCCGAAGTGTCCAGCCCCGTCGTGGTATGCCTCCATCACCACGGCTGCGTCTCTTCGTGGCACCACTACTTGCCAGATTAGTTCATGCGTCCGGGAGTTAACCATTCGGCGGCACAACTTCCCCTTATAAAGGAACAGTCGACTCTTCTCAGCCCACAGTTGCTTGGCTTCCTCCGGAGCGTCTGGGTCAAGGCGAGCCTCTGGCCGAGTCAGCATCTCCTTCACCAGTCGGACGGCAGGGTCACTGTCTTGCGTTTCCGCCCAGTTGTAGTGAGGCAAGGGATTAAACGTAGCAGCTTGCTTACTCCTTACCCGGTGGGAATACTGGATAGTCCCATGACGGTGGAACGCGGGGAGTTCGACTTCTTCCAGTCCCTCTGGATCTTCTCCTACGTCCGGTAGGTTTGGCATCCTGGACAGGGCGTCCGCGTTGTTATTGGAGCGTCCTGCCCGGTATTTGATTGTGAACTCGTAGTTGGACAGACGGGCCATCCATCTCTGCTCTAGGGCACCGAGTCTTGCTGTGTCCAGGTGTGTCAACGGGTTGTTATCCGTGTACACGGTGAACCGGGAGGAAGCGAGGTAGTGCTTAAAGCGTTCGGTGACTGCCCACACCACTGCCAGGAACTCTAGCTTAAATGAGCTGTAATTCTCAGGGTTTCTCTCGGTGGGTCGCAGTTTTCGGCTGGCGTAAGCGATTACTCGTTCTTTCCCCTGCTGGATCTGGGACAGCACGGCTCCTAGCCCGATGTTACTTGCGTCGGTGTAGAGGATAAAGGGCTGGCTGTAATCAGGGTACGCCAGGATTTCATCCCCCGTGAGGGCCATCTTCAGCTGGCGGAAGGACTCTTCTTCTAACTTCTCCCATCTGAAGGGTGGCTTCTGGTTCTTGGCCTTCCGGGACTGGCCTATCAGGAGGTCCTGCATAAGAGCTGCCTTTTTGGTGAAACCGGGGATGAATCTGCGGTAATAGCCTACCAACCCGAGGAACTGCCGCACTTCCTTTACACTGGAGGGACTTGGCCATTCCTTAATTGCGGTGATCTTATCAGGGTCGGGAGCCACTCCATCAGCGCTCACCACGTGTCCCAGGTACTGCACCTTTGGTTTCAGGAGGTGACACTTGGAGGGTTTCACCTTTAGGCCGTAGCTTGCCAGAGTTTCGAACACTTCCGCCAGGTGTTTCAGGTGGTCCTCATACGTCTTGGAATATACGATGACATCGTCCAGGTACAGCAGGACCGTCTCGAAGTTTCTGTGGCCCAGACAGCACTCCATTAATCGTTGGAAGGTTCCTGGTGCGTTGCAGAGTCCGAACGGCATGCAGGTAAACTCGCTAAGTCCCATCGGGGTGGTGAATGCGGTCTTCTCCCGGTCCGCCTCTGCTACAGGAACTTGCCAGTACCCACTAGTGAGATCCAAGGTAGAGAAGAAGTTAGCAGATCTTAAAGCAGCCAAAGACTCCTCTATCCTTGGTAAGGGGTACGCATCCTTGTGTGTGATACGGTTGATTTTCCGGTAATCTACACACATCCTCATGGTGTTGTCTTTCTTTTTGACTAAGACTAGTGGAGCTGCCCAGGGGCTACAGCTATCCCTGATCACCCCAGCCTCCTTCATGTCTCTAAGCATCCCCTTGGCGTGTTGGTAGTGTGCAGGGGGTACGGGTCGATACCTCTCTTTTATGGGAGGATGGTCTCCCGTGGGGATGTGGTGTTCTACCCCCTTGACTCGCCCGAAGTCTAACGGGTGTTTACTAAACACTCTCTCGTACTCTTGAACCACCCGATAGACTCCCTGTTTCTGGTGTGAGGTGTAACGGGTCTGGGAGGCGGAACCTCTGGGCTACAATACAAGGGGGCGGTCCTTGTAAGGAAGCGGGTGGCGACCAGGCAGGCAGTCACAGCAGGTGACCAGGACAGTCTCTGGGTGTACGGGCAGGAGGTCACGGCAAGTGATCGGGGCAGTCTCTGGATAAAGGGTAGGTACGACCTGTGATGGCTGAACCTCCAGGTAGGCTAGCAAGGCAGATGGAGACTGTGTGCTCCCAGGTGAGCAAGCGAGAGTCTCTGGAATAGCAGGTGGTCACAGCACGTGACGGCGGAGCCTCCAGGTAGGCGAGCAGGCAGGTAACGGAGAAGCGCTCCCAGGTGAGCGGGCAAGAGTCTCTGGAATAGCTGGTGGTCACAGCACGTGACAGCGGAGCCTCCGGGTAGGAAAACAGGCAGGTAGCGGAGAAGCGCTCCCAGGTGAGCGGGCAAGAGTCTGGAGTAGCCGGTGGTCACAGCACGTGACAGCGGAGCCTCCGGGCAGGCAAGCAGGCAGGTAACGGGGAAGCGCTCCCAGGTGAGCGGGCAAGCTGGTCCATAGACAGACTGACCGGAGCTGTAAGGCAGACCGTCGGACCTCAGGCAAGCAGGCAGGTAGCTGAGGTGCGCTCCCAGGTGAGCGGGCAGGCTGGTCCTTAGACAGACTGACAGGATTAGTAAGGCAGACCGTCGGACCTCAGACTAGCAGGCAGGTAGCAAGTAATCAGGCAGGAATCTGACAGGTAACTGGCAGGTAACTGGCAACGGGACCTGAGGGCTGAAGCACAGGTGAGACACAGGTGCAAACAACATTGCTCGGGCACCTCCATTTTGGAGGAGGTGCCTTATATATGATGAAGTCCTCCGGCCATTGGCCGGGGACTCCTTAGGACGGCGCGCGCGGCCCCTTTAAGAGGAGGAGAGCGCGCGCGCGCCCTAAGCACAGGGGCCGGGAAGGAGCGCGCGCTGAGAGCAGAGCGGGAGGAGGACGCCGGGAAGGAGCGCGCGCTGACAGCAGAGCGGGAGAGGGACGCCGGGCACGGGGCAGAGCGGTGAGGGGAGCAGCGTCCCTGCCTAGCAGAGGGCAGGGACGCCGGCACTACAGTACCCCCCCCTTTAGGCCCCCCCTTTTTTAGGCCAGACAGAAATTTAGCTAGGATGAGAGGGGCATGGATGTTCTCCCGGGGCTCCCACGTTCTCTCCTCAGGACCAAACCCCTTCCAATCTACCAGAAAAAAGGTCTTTCCTCTTACCCTTTTGGTGGCAAGAATGTTCTCTACCTCAAACTCGTCCTCAGCAGAAACCGGAGCAGGAGGCGTACCTGTAGACTTGGAAAAAGAGTTAAGTACCACAGGTTTGAGGAGAGATACATGGAAGGAGTTAGGGATCCGTAAGTTGGCCGGGAGTTTCAATTTATAGGCCACCGGGTTGATCTGACTGATGACCTCCAGAGGTCCGATGAACCGAGGCCCTAACTTGTAAGAAGGTATCTTGAGTCGAACATATTTAGATGAGATCCAGACCTTATCTCCTGGATGAAATTGAGGAGGATCCAGGCGTTTTTTGTCAGCGTGTCTTTTCATCCATTCGGACGACTGAAGGAGTGCGGATCGGGTACTCTCCCAAATGGAGGAAAATTTGCTAACGAGAGATTCCGCAGCCGGGTTGTCCACCGAGGTGGAGACAGGAAAAGGAATCCGAGGATGCTGACCAAAGACTACAAAAAACGGGGATTTGGAGGAGGATTCACTCTCGTGATTATTGTAAGAGAACTCGGCCCATGGTAGGAGATCCACCCAGTCAGAATGGTGGGCATTAATGAAGTGCCGGAGGTAACTGGTCAGGTTCTGATTGATCCGCTCCACTTGACCATTGGACTGTGGGTGGTAAGCGGAAGAGAAGTCCAGGGTGACGTCTAGTAGTTTACAAGTGGCTCTCCAGAAGCGTGAGGTGAACTGTACCCCACGATCCGACACGATGTGGAGGGGCAGGCCATGAAGACGGAAGATGTGACGAATAAAGTCTCTAGCTAGCTCGGGTGCAGACGGGAGGCCTGGCAGGGGAACGAAATGAGCCATCTTGGAGAAGCGGTCAGCGACCACCCAAATGACCGTACAACCGGCAGAGAGTGGGAGGTCAGTTATGAAGTCCATTGCAATATGCTGCCAGGGGGCAGCAGGTACTGGGAGCGGAAGGAGGCGACCGGCTGGCAGATGTCTCGGAACCTTGTTGCGGGCGCAGGACACACAGGCAGAAACAAAGTCTATTACATCCTTGTGCAGGGTAGGCCACCAGTAGTGCCGGGAAATAAGCTGGAGGGTCTTCTTCTGACCAGCGTGGCCAGCCAGTTTAGACGAGTGACCCCAGTGAAGGATCTTCTCCCGATCAGGTACTGATACGAACGTCTTTCCGGGAGGGAGACGATTTAGACTCACGGGAGCCACCTGCATTACTCTGGCGGGATCGATGATGTGTTTCGGATCTTCCTCGAGATCGGACACTAGAAAGGATCGGGACAAGGCGTCTGCTTTGACGTTTTTGTCAGCCGGGCGAAAATGAAGAACAAAATCAAAGCGAGCAAAAAACAAGGACCACCGGGCTTGGCGCGGGTTAAGTCTCTGGGCATGCTGGAGGTAAGCCAAGTTCTTGTGGTCAGTGTAAATTATTACCGGGTGGAGAGCCCCCTCGAGCAGGTAACGCCACTCCTCCAATGCCAGTTTGATGGCCAATAACTCTCGGTCTCCTATGGAATAATTGCGCTCTGAGGAGGAGAAGAGTTTAGAGAAGAAGCCACAAGTTACCATCCTCCCGGAAGATGATTTTTGAGTAAGTACCGCTCCGGCTCCAGAGGAGGAGGCGTCAACTTCCAGAAAGAACTGCTTGTTGCCATCTGGGCGATGCAGCACCGGGGCGGAAGAGAAGGCCTGTTTTAGGGAAAGAAAGGCCTCCTCAGCTTCGGGTGGCCACTCTTTGGGATTAGTACCTTTACGGGTGAGCGCAGAAATTGGGGCCGTCCGGGAAGAGAAGTGTGGTATGAAGAGGCGGTAGTAGTTGGCGAAGCCCAGGAATCGCTGAATGGCCTTCAACCCCTCCGGTCGGGGCCATTTCTCGATGGCAGACAGTTTCTCAGGATCCATTTGTAGGCCGGTCTGAGAGATAATGTAGCCCAGAAACGGAAGCGAGGTCTGCTCAAAGAGGCACTTCTCAAATTTAGCGTAGAGATGGTTCTGCCTGAGCCTGAGCAGGACCTGACGAACGTCCCTCCGGTGAGTCTGGAGATCCGGAGAAAAGACCAAGATGTCGTCCAGGTACACCACTACGCAGGAGTAGAGAAGGTCCCGGAAGATGTCATTGACCAACTCTTGAAAGACGGCAGGAGCGTTACAGAGGCCAAAGGGCATTACCAGATATTCATAGTGGCGGTCCCGGGTGTTGAATGCCGTCTTCCATTCATCCCCCTGACGGATACGAACCAGGTTGTACGCCCCACGGAGGTCCAGTTTGGTGAAGATTCTAGCCCCCCTCAGACGATCAAATAACTCCGGAATGAGCGGAAGGGGGTACTTATTCTTCACCGTGATCTGGTTAAGGCCTCTATAGTCTATACAGGGACGGAGGGAGCCGTCCTTCTTTTTGACGAAAAAGAAGCCTGCTCCCGCCGGGGAAGTAGATTTCCGGATGAATCCTCTGGCCAGATTCTCCTCAATATATTCGGACATCGAGCGGGTCTCAGCAGCAGATAATAGATAAATACGCCCACGGGGAGGAGAAGTACCAGGTAACAGGTCGATAGGGCAGTCGTATGGTCTATGAGGAGGTAGTGTCTCTGCTTCCTTTTTATTAAAGACATCAGCATAAGACCAATACGGGATCGGAAGTCCAGGTAGATTAGCTGGGGTAGGAGAAGGACGGACGGGATGAACGGGAACCAGACAGGTCTTATGGCAGCCCTGTCCCCAGCAAAGGACTTCTCCGGTCTGCCAGTCAAGAACGGGTGCATGTCTCTGGAGCCAAGGTAGACCTAGCAAGAGGGCGTGAGAGAGTCCAGGCAGAACATGGAAGGAGATACTTTCAGAATGCAGCATTCCCACCTGCAGAGTAATGGATTCGGTGATGAGTTGGATGGGGCGTGGTAAGAGCCCCCCATCCACGGCAGCAACAGACAAGGGTACAGCCAGAGGTTTGGTGGGGATGCGGTATTTCTCTACCAGGGACTGTGAAATAAGATTCCCGGCTGCTCCAGAGTCAAGTTGGGCTAGTTCGAAATAACGGTTCTCCCCGTAGACGATTGAAACTGACAACAGCAGGGATGGAGAGGATTTATTCTTGTCTAGGTGGACCTCTCTGAGCGAACCTAGACACAGGCGTTTCCCGACCTCTCCGGGCAGGCACGGATCCGGTGCCCCTTACTGCCACAGTAGAAGCAGGTCCCCTCGGCACGGCGTAAGTCCTGACGGGTCTTGACCATCTTGGTCTGGTCGACCTGCATAGGCTCAGGAGGGTGTACCTGGTTAGAGACAGAAGGAGTGACGGGTTTCTGAAAAGTAGGAGCTAGACGTGGTAACCTCCTCTCACGGGTGACCTCTCTGGCACATTCCTGGAACCGTAGGTCAATCCGGGTGGCAAGAGTTATTAAGTCATCGAGAGTGGTAGGAATGTCCCGACCGGCAAGTTCATCTTTAATACGGCCGGACAGACCCTCCCAGAAGACGGAAACCAGAGCGTCGTTATCCCAAGCCAGCTCCGAGGCAAGGGTACGGAACCGTATGGCATATTGGCCCACGGTGAGACCTTCCTGACGGAGGCGTAGCAATGATGATGCGGATGAGGTCTTCCGTCCGGGTTCGTCGAAGACTTTCCGGAAAGCCGTGAGAAAAGCAGGCAAGTTGGACACCAGAGGGTCTCCTCTCTCCCATAGAGGATTTAGCCAGGCCAGGGCCTCCCCGGTGAGAAGGGACATGATGAATGCAATTTTGGCTCGGTCGGAGTTAAACTGGTGGGACAATAGTTCAAAGTGCAGGGTGCACTGATTTATGAAGCCCCGAGCCTGGGCGGAGTCGCCTCCGAAGCGAGGAGGTGCAGAAAGCCGGGGTCCGGGATAGGATACCATGGTACTGGCGGAGGTTGTTGGTGGAGCAGTCAGAGTGTCCAGGCGAGTATTGACATTCCGCAGGTGACCCAGGATGGACTCCTGTTGGGACCTTTGACGGGACAGTTCATGACACAGGTCCGTGAGCGAGGGAGCTTGGGTGCCACCGGGTTCCATGGCCCGAGCAAACTGTAACGGGTCTGGGAGGCGGAACCTCTGGGCTACAATACAAGGGGGCGGTCCTTGTAAGGAAGCGGGTGGCGACCAGGCAGGCAGTCACAGCAGGTGACCAGGACAGTCTCTGGGTGTACGGGCAGGAGGTCACGGCAAGTGATCGGGGCAGTCTCTGGATAAAGGGTAGGTACGACCTGTGATGGCTGAACCTCCAGGTAGGCTAGCAAGGCAGATGGAGACTGTGTGCTCCCAGGTGAGCAAGCGAGAGTCTCTGGAATAGCAGGTGGTCACAGCACGTGACGGCGGAGCCTCCAGGTAGGCGAGCAGGCAGGTAACGGAGAAGCGCTCCCAGGTGAGCGGGCAAGAGTCTCTGGAATAGCTGATGGTCACAGCACGTGACAGCGGAGCCTCCGGGTAGGCAAACAGGCAGGTAGCGGAGAAGCGCTCCCAGGTGAGCGGGCAAGAGTCTGGAGTAGCCGGTGGTCACAGCACGTGACAGCGGAGCCTCCGGGCAGGCAAGCAGGCAGGTAACGGGGAAGCGCTCCCAGGTGAGCGGGCAAGCTGGTCCATAGACAGACTGACCGGAGCTGTAAGGCAGACCGTCGGACCTCAGGCAAGCAGGCAGGTAGCTGAGGTGCGCTCCCAGGTGAGCGGGCAGGCTGGTCCTTAGACAGACTGACAGGATTAGTAAGGCAGACCGTCGGACCTCAGACTAGCAGGCAGGTAGCAAGTAATCAGGCAGGAATCTGACAGGTAACTGGCAGGTAACTGGCAACGGGACCTGAGGGCTGAAGCACAGGTGAGACACAGGTGCAAACAACATTGCTCGGGCACCTCCATTTTGGAGGAGGTGCCTTATATATGATGAAGTCCTCCGGCCATTGGCCGGGGACTCCTTAGGACGGCGCGCGCGGCCCCTTTAAGAGGAGGAGAGCGCGCGCGCGCGCGCCCTAAGCACAGGGGCCGGGAAGGAGCGCGCGCTGAGAGCAGAGCGGGAGGAGGACGCCGGGAAGGAGCGCGCGCTGACAGCAGAGCGGGAGAGGGACGCCGGGCACGGGGCAGAGCGGTGAGGGGAGCAGCGTCCCTGCCTAGCAGAGGGCAGGGACGCCGGCACTACATGAGGGAGTGGAGTCAGTACCCAAATGTAGTTGCTGACACCAGTCCTCCATTGTTTTCTGAGAGCCGTTACCTTCCTCCGGGGAAGATGGAGGCAAGGGTTCTACGGACTGTATGGAATCTTGATTGATGGTATACAATTTGGCTAGCGTGGCATACCGGGGCAGGTACACTTCCCTCTTCCCGATATTTATTATGCGAACGGGCACCCTCCCATGGCGTACATTGACCACCCCCCGTGCTGTCAAAATGGTGGGCCTACTGTCTGAGTAAACTGGTTCTACCATTGCCTGGTAATCTCTACCTCTCAGACCAATAGCTGCCCGGCACCAAATCATCATTTCACTTTTCGGGGGCATGGCAATAGGGAAAGGGTCACACATTCGCACGCTACCAATCTCACCACCGGAGAGTTCTAGCTGTTGCCGTCGCATCAGTGCCCGGATCTCTTTCTGGAGCACTCGCTGCTGGCCGGAGCTGGCGTTCTTGGCAACCTGCTGTAAAAGGAAAATCACCTCTGCAAGACAATTTTCAATTACATTAGTTCCTAGAGTTATCTTTGGGTGACTCTCGTGCTTGTCAATGTCTACAATGATCAGTCCCTGTGCCGCCAGTTCAACTCTACCGATTTTAATGGTCACCTCTTTAAATCCAATCTGTGGCACGGGCTGACCATTGCTGGCGATGATACTCAAATTGTCGTCAGGGTAGCGGGTGATATCCGAGTCATTCCAGTACTGCTTGAAGAGCACGTACGGGATAGTGGTAACCTGTGACCCGGTGTCCAGTAGGGCACTCATAGGGATGCCATCCAGTACCACAGGCAAGACTGGATGTCCTCCCACATATTTGTCGCGCCAGTTCGATGGGCCTGATGATCTTTTTCCTGGGGTTTGGCCCTCTACCCCAGGTTGTGCCAGTTTAAAGGACAGTACCTTGCCATATGTCCGGGTTGATTGCAGCGGCGGCAGATGGGTTGTCCGTCCTCGTTGTATCGGTCGCTGGGTCTTCCTCTGGCCGGTGGGGTCCTCCTTGGTCGACGCCACGGGATGTCCTCCGGTCCGGATGCCAGCTGGATCTTCCCTGGAGTGGAAACCTGTAAAGACTGCACAGTTCGGGTTAGCGCGGCAACGCTTTTAGCTAGCTCTTGGACCTGATGGTGCAGGTCTGGAGCCGGGTCATTGTTCAAAGCCTGCGCATCAGCTCCCACAGGCCCTGCCGACAAGGGTGCCGCCTCCTGGTGGTAAGTGGTAGTGGGGCGTCTGTGGGTCACAACGCCACCTGGTGCCGGTTCTCGGAGCACCCGGATGGCTCTGTCCTTGAACTGTGCAAATCCCAGATGAGGGTCCTGTAAGGCCATTGCCCGCAACTGGGTTCGGTGGGCATTGCAATATAAACCCTCTATAAATTGTTCAGTCAACAGCCTGTCCTCGTCTCCCACGCCGTCAGGGTCGGTCTGCTTAATGGCTCTCAGGGCCTCTTGTAGGTTCAGGGCATAGTCCCTTATACTCTCGTGTGCTCGCTGCTTGCACCCGTAGAATCTAAGCTTGATCTCGGCTGAGGTGCGGGTATCAAAGGTGTCCCTCAGCCGGGTTAGTATCCCTGCAACAGTCCTCCCCCCAGGTGGCCAGGACTTTACCTCCCTTTGGGCTGCCCCGGTTAATTGGGCCACCAGGATGCTCACTTTTTGCTCTTCTGTGAGGGGATACACCTGGAAGAGGCTATCCAGCTTTTCTCTAAAGTCATGCAGGGTATGTGACTCCCCTGAGTACTGGGGTAGCCAGGCCGCTCCCGGGATATAGGGCATGGTGAAAGGCATGACTGCAGCAGCGGTGGCGCTGGCGGGGGTTGAGGCAGTGAAGCTCTCCTCCGTATCCGACATCTTCCTCCCCCCTAGTGGACCGTGGCCTACCTTGTGATGATCCTCTTCCGTAGGCCGCGGCTCCGCAGTGGATCGTCAGGGTTGAGGACCTTCCGTCGCGCTCCTGTGACGTCGGCGTCTGCTGGGCTCCTTCCAGGACCTTACGCAACGTCCGGACGTGAGGCGGGGCTTCAGTTCTCGCGCGCTTTCGGAGTCCACGCCCCTCTTCTTCCCGCGCGGCGTCCTCAAGATGGCGTCCAACGGCGGGAAAACTCCACGGATGGCGGGAAGAAGGCAGAAGATGGCGCCGGATGGCGGGAAAACTTCGCGGATGGCGGGAAGAAGGTAGAAGATGGCGCCGGATGGCGGGAAACCTCCACGGATGGCGGGAATCTTCACCACTGGTAAGTTTGAACAGTCATTTTCAGGCACGCAGTACCCGGTGGTTGCGGGCACGAGATCCTGCCGACTACGCCAAAAGTTGACGCGCCCCTGGGCCTGTGTCGCGCTGCGTTGCGCACGCGGGAGCTTACCCGGAGCCGGATCTCTTGAGGGTTGTAGTCGCGTGGCGGTGATCCGGTCCGTGCCCAGGGAGTCAGACTAAGTGGCGCTGTATTAGCGGTAGATGTTGGACGACTACGCCACCCGTTGAGTACAGCTAAGGAGCTGCTGCTGCAGGGCAGACCGCTGAGGCCGGTGGTAGGATTGTGCAGCGTGATAGTATAACCCCCAACGGGAGGGGTATGGCCTCAGGGCAGCCGACGTGGATGATGGGGGTAGCAGGAACCACTCGGAGACGGTACGGTGTAGTTCAGGGTCTTTACTGGTGATAAAGATAGACCCTCCCGGAGTACTGGCTAGCGATTGGGGCCTGGTCAGTCCTTGAGCAGATGGGATCTCCCCTGGCCAGGTGGAGTTGTAGGCCTCCCAAACTAACGATACTCTTCCGGCTACCTTGCTAGAGGCGGGTATAAGTAGCCCACGTCCCTGAGTGTACCGTGTGGTGCTCACCCGTATGGCCGGTGACTCGGGGCCTTCTAGTAGCTTCCGCTCCACGACGGCGGTGCTGGTCCCACGCGTGTGACCGTGCCTTCGGGTTTCTGGGCCAGAGGACCTGCAATCCCCTGCCGGTCGGTTTCTGCTGCTGGATAGGAGTTAGTCCCCACAGCCTCGGACTCCGGGTCCGGTGATAACTTCTCAGTCAGGGCGAGCTCTGCAGCTGCCAGCCCCTGACTCCTTGTAGCACTGCTCCCACAGAGCTCCTGATGTTCTTTTCCTATATCTGCTTCTCTGTCTCTACTTCTTCTCTACACCCTAACCCTGCCTCAGCACTAGGTTTATATAGGGGAAGTTCTTCCCCTCCCAGGACTGGGCAGGAGGTGTGGCATGCATAGGATCCCTGACCAAGAGACCTCCCACCTGCTCTCAGACGTAATATCTCTATCACTGTGGCAACCAGACCCCTGGGGTGTCACAAGTGTCTGTCTTTCCTCTGGGACTGTCCTGCCGTCTCTCCCCTGCACCACCATCCATCTACCCCTACACTGCCCTGAGGCCTGCTCCACCTGTGGGGGGCCATTCCATCTCCAGCTGCCCTAACACCTGCCTCAGAGGACTGTTGCAGCACTGGTGATCCTCACCAGACACCACAGGTGGCATCACGACAAATCCCCTACAAATATTCCCCCCTCTTTTTTACTGACCGCCCTGGGTCACGGACCGGGCCCGCCACCATGATATTCCCTGCAAGCAGCCATAGGCCCGGCTGCCGAGTACCCCACGGCCCAGGGGGCGCATCAAAAGCACTACATTTAAACGGCTGATGCCGTGCTGTATGGACTGGTTATTTTGAGTTTTGTTCTGTTATACCTTTTGTGTATCTAATGTATGGTGGCAGAAGGTGCCAAGCCCCCCGGCTTTGGGCAGAGGGAGGGTATGTAAGGTTGCTGCAGGACAGGTCGTGGATGGGAAGTATGTGTCCCCAAAGTACCAAACTTTGGTGATGTAGGACTGGAAGTAGCAGGCTCCAGCACATATAGTGTAGGGAGTTAATGGGCCTGGATTAAAGGGCCGAGTTTTACAAGCAGCTGAAAGAGCTGTTATGTTTTGTTTTCCTGGTTGGTTTATGGACATTTAATAAACTACCAGTTTGTTTTGAAACCTGCATTCCTGTGTGAACCTGCACCTACCCAAGAGCTGATCTGTCACAACACGTATATGATGCACCACAGACTAAATTCCTAATGATCCGATAAATGGTTGATCTAGGGGCAATCTTACAAGCAGCAATGTCCTTGCCTGCAAAGCAATGATGACTGCACACATTTCCTTGAAGGTAATCAGAAGACAATGATTTGAAGCACCAGCCTGCTCTTGTAATTCAGTAAGCATGACTGAGTGCTATCAGCTGCCTTGTCCTCTTTTACACTTTGTCCTGAGCTAATGAGAAGATCACTGAAATGATGTAAGCAGATCATTTTGTGGTAGGGCAGAAATTCAGTGGAAATGGGGGTTTTGTGGTTAAGTAATTTCGTTGTGACGACATTAATATGCATTTTTTTTAACAATTCATCTGATCATTCTTCATAACAATCTACAGTTAATGCAAATTGACACAATAAAAACTGAAGCAGCCAACTTTCTGAAAGCCTGAATGTGTTTCAGTCTCCAAATTTGCCGACTGTGTATTATTGTGTTACCTCTTTTGTATATTATTGTGTCACCTCTTATCTTGTGTATCTCCTCTCTTTTCAGATTGTTAGCCACATGCTGCCAGGACAGAGCTTGTGGTCACAATCATGAGGCTGGTGATTCTTGATGACTATGCCCTGGCCAGCGAATGGGCAGCAAAATACATAAGTAATTGCATCGCCCGGGTTCAATCCTGGACCCGACAATTACTTCACACTTGGGCTACCCACAGGTAATGTGCCTTTTATCTATCTTTATCCAGTTTTCCACGGGTTGGTTCAAGCGTTTTAGTTGTGGATTGAACTATTTTTGCACATGTGAATTATGAGAAGTCCTCACGAGTAAGTCAGATGTGTACGACAAAGTTTCGTAGAGGAGGGAGACTTCAAGTTCACTGCTGAACATCTGCTCTCCATGTTTCGTTGCAATCTACAAGTGTCTCCGTAAGATTTGGCCGCTCTCTACTGTTATATGCAAGAATGTGCCAATTTTCCAAAGGAACAAGGAGATTGAGTAGTTCAACAGCCTCTTGCCACTGATCGGCAAACAAATTTGGAGAAAATAATTGGACAAAGCCTGAAGGACGCTGTAATGCAGGGCTGTGTTCTGGGGGATCGATGAAGACATAAGAAGCATGATCTGTGCCCAACAGTATGGATGGTAATCCAAAGCCTCCATAACCAAGCTTGGCATGGAAGGCACTCGGGAAATAGGAGTGTGAGTTGGGGGTCTCCCAGTGGTAATACAGTTGGAATCACTGCCTTATTAATACAACGGGGAACTGTTTTATTTCAATTAACAATTTAAAGCGGTTGTCCAAAACAACACTGAGTTAATCCTAAATCTCTACTTAATGTAATAATCTAATTGCTTTTCTAATATACTTTAATTAAAAGTTAATCTAAATTGATCTAACTGGGGTGTGTTTGTATGTGTGTGTGTGTGTGTGTATATATTTGTTTTTTTACCAACTTCCTGTTTGATAATATTTAGTTTGAAAATCCCCAGTGCATCCTGGGATATGAAGACGGACGTGATCAGGGAGCAGAGGCTCCGGTCCCTGCTGCTGCCTCTTTCCCCACCCTGAATGAAGCGTCATCAGTGATGCCTGTTTCAGGGGCTGGACTAGTCCTTGCTACTCTGCGCACGTGTCGGTTGTCAATTCTAACACTCAGTTGCTCAGCAGGATCTTGTCACTGTGCAATATTCTTTTTAATGCGCAGCGTCAGGGATTCCTCAGAGACGGCACCGTGGAGATCACGCAATATCTCACCCTGCCGTCACTGTGTCACAGATTTTGTCCGGAACCGCGAGCACATGATCCAGATTACTCGACAGTTCAGCAGTTTTTGGGGATTATGAATCTCAAGAATGCTACCTCCCGGAAGTTAAAATACAATAAATGAGGGGCCAGGTGAAGAAAGCCATAGCAAATTTCGGTCAGGTCCCTTAGAGGTGCAATGTACCTGTTGGGTACCCTGACATCGTGCTTCCCAGGGGTTCTGTGAGCACAATACCATTCCAGGGTTCTGTGACGTCTCTACTCGATAGCCCTTTTGTTTACCCTGGGAGATGGGGGACTCGGAGTCGGGTCCTGAGATGGAAAGATGGGGTGCAGCCATCCATGGCCTGGACCCGACCCGTGCTCAGGGCCGTCACATTAAAAGGATGGTGTGGGCTTATCCGGGTTGAGTGGCTGATTCCGACTACGCCACCTGTGGCACCTGGTGAATGCCAACAGCGCTGCTGCAGTCCGCTGAGGCCTGGTGTTAGGGAAGCCATGGTTGTTACTACTCCCCACAGGCGGATCAGGGCCTCAGGGCAGGTAGAGACAGGATGGAGGGGGTAGTAGTAGAGGAGTACGAGTGCCGCATCGTGTGGTGTAGCGCAGAATAAACAGTCCGGAGGCCATAGGGGTGAACTTCCAAGGCTTTATTCACATTAGAGATTGCAGAAGGAAGGCGACTCCCTGCTCCCCGTTGAGTCCTGCGGTCACTAGGGACGGGGATCCGACAACCTCCGAGCAAGTCCAGCATTCAATCGGGACCCCGCACCTGAGTGTTCCTGAACTACAGACCGTATCCTCTCCTGTCTGTGTGTATGTAGATAGGCCGGGTCTCCCTCTGAACTCCTGTCAGAACAAGGGCACGGGTGGCAGCTCCGCTCCTTCCGATACCCGATGGGATCCTCTGGGCCTACCGGGCTTTCCCAACCAGGACATGGAGTAGCAAGGTCGGGTGTCGGGGGCCGGTACCCCTCTTGCAGCCGGACTCCCTCTGAATATATCAGGTGGTGAGGACAGGTGGCGTACACTGCTCCGTCTGCATTGTCACCGGGATCCATTTGCTGTGGAGCTACACTCTTAACCTCTGGGCCTTCTAGGTCGTGGTCCTTGACCGGGTTGAGACATTCCTCATCTGCAACCTGCCCCTCGTCCCAAGGCCGGGTACAAGGGCTGTGTCTCCATCCACTGCAGGTCCACACAGGATCCACGTTCAGGGTGGAAGATCACAGTACCTCACAGTAATTAACAGCACAAAGACCAAAACCAAAGATGGCTTTTTATTAAATATGAAATTTAAAGTGTCACTAAATTGTAAGTCCTCCACCCTCACCCACTAACTGGTTCCCCTCACTCTTGGTTCCCCAGTCTTCCCGTAACCAGGAGGGCAGCACCTGGTGCATACTAGCCCCCTCTGGTGGAGAAATGTGGTGTTGGATGCAAAGGTTGGGTCCCGACCATCACGCTGTTCTTACCTCGGAGGAGGAACACTACACTCCATTACAGAAGTGCAGCATCCCTGTGGCGGTCGAAACCTCAGGGGCGCCACATTCCCCCCTGCTGAAACACAGCACATCCACGGGCTGCAATAGAATAACACCTAGGAAATTTTCTTTTTATATAACAAAACCATCTTCCCTTTATGGGAGGCACATCTTCTTAAACGTTGCAAAAATAACAATACCTTATAAAAGTACAAAAATATAAAATTATAATAGTGCTAGCATTTTTCCAGAGACATTTTTGGTAAGACAGACGGGTTAAGGTGAAAAGGCGCAGAGTCAGTTCAGAAGTGCGAGGGACCTGTCCCAAACCCTCAACGTGGGCCCTGGGGTGGCTGTGGGGCATGAAGATCCCGAGTTGGACCTCCCAGAGAGCCACCCTGACAGGTTTTCCTTCTGAGGTCTTGAGGTAGAAGTGTCCACGGTTTTGTATAAAACCAATGTGGAGCACCTAAAAAGATGCAAACTATATACAAGAAAGGAGTCTGTCTGCAGCCAGTCCGCAGGGACACATGTCTCTAGAAACCGGGGTTAGAAGAAAATCAAAATATAAATGTCAACATTTGAACTATAAACAAGTTGCAACAGCCGGGGCTGCCTAAACCTCGGGTTCCCTCCTGGGAAAAGGCTCGTTCTTCCCGATGGAGGCTGACCGGTCCCCTGAGGCTGGGCGCGAGGGGGCGTCGCTCCCGGACACCTTGTGTACATCCAGGGCGTACCCCCCCCTCACCCCTTGGTGGCGAGAGTAAGTTACTACTTCGCCCGGGAAGAGGTTCCGGCCAGGGTGTCCCTTCTTCAAACGCGGCTCGACGTCCCGCCGGCTGACAAACACGTTGTCCTCGTACGGGGGCTTCTGATGAACCCCCACCCCGCCTCATGGTGGAAGCGGACGACTTGCCCTTCCACTCGTGGACTGGGACGAGTGGCCTCCTCCTGACGAGCCCGGGATTTAGCAGCTTTGGCCCGTACCTCGAGGCGTTCGCAGCGGAGCTCCCGTTGACGTTGCTCCCGAGTGAGCTGGAGTATCTGCTCCCTGAACCGCTGGCTCCTCCTCTGCACTTCAGCCCGGGTCTCCCGGGGGAAGCCCATCAGATCCCCCCCCTGGTTGTCCCAGGCCCACTCCTCAGCCTCCAGCCAGGTGACTGTTGTTGCGGGTAGCGGTGTCATTAAAGGCTGCTGCGGGTCCTCTGCAAGCGCGGACCAATCCGGCTTGGAGCCGGTGGACACCTCTGCAGCTTCAGGCACTTCGGGTTCGGGAGTAGGGCGGCATCGCAGGTCCCCACCTATAGCTGCCGCTTGTGACTCGCCCCCTGGGCCGTGGGGCACTCGGATCCGGGCAATAGGGAAACGATGGGGGTAGTGGTGGCACCCCGGTTCTGTGGCTCAGGGTGCTCAGACCGGTGGTAGTCTGCTATGCGCTGTTGGTATGTCTGACTATGCCACCCGTGGATTGCGGTCAGTGCGAACCGCCGCTGCCAGGCAGACCGCTGGGGCTGATGATGTATGCAGCTGGAGTAGTGTGACTCTCCACGGGAAGAGTGCGGCCCCAGGGCAGTATAACGGAAGATGGGGGTGATGGTGTAGGGCGTCCCAGTACCGTTAGTGCTGGAGGAGCAAGGAGCACACAGACAACAGGTTGCAGTCCAGGGTCTTTACTAGAACAGGTGAACTGACCCACAAACAGTCCCGGCTAAGAGGGGACCTGGATGTCTGAGAGCAAATGGGAAGTTGGCCCTGGTCAGGGTGAGGGTGTAGGCCTACCGTGCTCTCTGCGCTCCTTCTGGCTATCTCCTCCTTATAGGGTAACAGCCCACGTTCCCGAGCTCACCGTGTCCTCTCGCCCGTATGGTTTGCAACGTGGGTCCCTTTCTACTCTCGACCTGGTACGGCTTTGCTGGTCCCTTCTGCTGTGGCGGAGCCTCCGGGCTTCTTAGGCCAAGGAACATACAGTCCCCTGTGGACTGGTTATCTGCTGCAGGACGTGGAATCCTCACAGCCTCAAACTCCAAAGTCAGGTAAATTTGGTTCTTTGTCTGCCAGGACAGGCGTACTTCACCTCTTGTCCCTGGCTTGTGGCTCTCCTACTGCCACACATCCTCTTAGGCTGCAACACAACTGTTTCTCTCTTCTCTGGGACACCTCTCAGTCCTGAGACAGGTCGTCCAGTTCTCTCTAACCCTGCCCCCAGTTCCAGCTTTTATAGGGGCAGCCTGCTCCCCCTTCTGGCCTGAGACAGGAGGTATTGCATGCTAATGTTCCCCTGACTAGAGAACCTCCCCCTTGCTCTCAGACACAGCTTTATTATATTTGTGGCATCCAGGCCAGGGTGACACATTCCCCCCTAGTAGAATTTAGTACTCCGAGACTAAACAGTAAACAAAGATAATATACATGACTATAAAACATTAGTAGACAAACGACGCACAGGTTGAGTTCTTAAGGTCACAGTGTGGTCTGTGACCGGGTGTCAATATCACCAACACAACGGGGAGCCTTAACCAGGTGGGGGTCTGTCCTAGCCCAAGTCCTTTACAGTCTTGGTTCATTCCTTGGTCAGGCTCCGTACGCAGTCCATGCAAAGTCCCGGTTATTAAAAGTCCATAACCTTTGAGTCCGTACGGTAACTGCAAGAAACTGAAATACACTATTAATAATCATGCAGGTAACTTGCCAAACATTTCAACATATGGCAACAGGGTTATTTACAGTTCTAGTGCATTCTATATTCTCCCGCGAGCGGGTATCTGCCCCTTTGTGCTCCTGGTTGACCTCCTTAACCCACTGTCTGGTGGTGGACCGACTTGGCTTTCCCCACTAGCGTTAGGGGTACAGCTACCAGCTGGGTGTACAGGTAGGGCAGGCAGCTGTCTGCGGGTCCTTTGGCTTACCGCAGGCATGGCAGGCTCACTGTCAGCAGAGGGTTGATTCTCCTGGGCTGCTGGTACCGGCTCTTCTGCCTCTGGAACTGCTTGCTCTTCTTCACCTTCCGGCTCTGGTGTAGGTTGTTGCTGAGCCGGTTGCAGGAAATGCAGGACGGGTATCACTATGGCATCGTTTATTCGAGTCCAGGACTGAGGGAACTCTCCGAGAACGGTGCTGATCATTTCTTCCTTGTCCTCTGTGGGTTCAAGGTCACTTTGATCCTCTTCTGCACTACGGAGTTGCTTGGGGCACCTTTTTAGGTGGTCTCTGGAGACGGTACTAGTGGTTTCTCCTCCATCCTTGGTGATCACGCACACCTTCGGGTTGTCGTGATCAGACTGCAGTACGGTGTAGGGTTCCCTTTCCCACTGGTCGTCCAACTTATGTAGCCTTCTCTTTCGCTTCAGGACCTGCTCACCAGGTTCCAGGGGCCCAGCAGGGGCGTGTTGGTTGAAGAGTTTTTCTTGCCTCTCTCTCACCTGGGCCAGGCTTTCTCCACACTCTCCTGTACCTTCATGTACTGCAGTTGCCTTTCCGTATCCCAGTCCGCATCCGGGGAGGTGTCCTCAGATGTTAGGACTCCCATCTCCAGGTCTACGGGCAGCTTACCTGGTCTGGCTCGCATCAGGTAAGCCGGGGTGCAGTTTGTAGCATTCACCGGGATATGGTTGTATAAGTCTATTAGATCCAGCAGTTTTTCTGGCCACAGGCTGCGTTCCTCCAGGGGCAACGTCTTCAGGAGATCAATGACTATATTGTTCATTTTCTCACACATCCCGTTGGTTTGTGGGTGGTAAGGCGTTGTCCGAATCTTCTTACAGCCATAGAGGTTGCAGAACTCTTGGAAGATTTCAGCTTCGAACGCTGGACCCTGGTCTGTCAGGACCCATTCCGGATACCCGTGTGGATGGCAGAAGTATTGCTGGAAGGCTCTGGCCTCCGTTTGGGCTGTCAAGTCTTTAACCGGGACCACCACTAGAAAACGGGAATAATGGTCTACGATTGTCAGGGCATAGATGTATCGTGACCGGCTTGGAGCCAATTTGACGTGGTCCAGAGCTACCAGCTCAAGAGGCTGCGTGGTGACGATGGGCCTCAAGGGTGTCTTCTGGCTGGTGCGGTCCTTCCTCCTTAGGTTACAAGGGTCACAGTCCCTTCACCACTTCTCTACATCCCCTCTCATGCCGACCCAAAAGAACCGTCCTCTCAGCAGGAACTCCAGTTTCTTCCAACCGAAGTGCCCCGCTCTGTCATGGTAAGCCCCCAGGACCATAGCTGCATCCCGCCTTGGGACCACGACTTGCCAGTCAGCTCGTGTGTCTGGTGGTTTACAAGCCTTCTGCACAGCTTGCCTTCATAGAGGAACAGCTTGCTCTTCTCTTTCCATAGCTGCTTGGCTTCCTCTGGGACATCCGGATCTAAGCGGGCGTCTTCCCGGGTCAGCAGATCTTTCACCAGGCGGATTGCAGGGTCACTATCTTGGGTCTCTGCCCAGCTGTGGTGAGGTAGGGGATTAATCATAACGGTGGTTAAATCTTCCTCCTTCACACGGTGGGAGTATTGAGCTGCTCCGTACCAGTGAAACGCGGGGAGTTCTACCTCCTCCAGCTCTTCTGGGTCTTCGTCACCTTCGGATAAATGAGGCATTCTTGATAGGGCATCAGCATTGGCATTGGTTTTGCCTGCCCGGTACTTGATCACGAAGTCATAATTGGAGAGACGGGCCATCCACCGCTGTTCCAGGGCACCAAGTCTTGCACTGTCTAGGTGTGTTAACGGGTTGTTGTCCGTGTACACCGTGAACTTTGCGGAGGCCAGGTAATGCTTGAAGCGTTCCGTCACGGCCCACACCACCGCCAAGAATTCTAGCTTGAAGGAGCTGTAATTCTCAGGGTTCCTCTCGGTGGGCCTCAGCTTCCGGCTGGCGTACGTGATCACCCTTTCTCTGCCCTGTTGGTTTTGTGACAGTACGGCTTCCAGTCCCACATTACTGGCGTCTGTGTGGAGAATAAAAGGCTGGCCATAATCAGAGTAGGCCAGGATCTCATCCCCTGTGAGGGCCATCTTCAACTGGCGGAAGGACTCCTCTTCCGGTTTATCCCACTTGAAGGGTGGCTTTTGACTTCTGGACTTAGACTGTCCTATCAAGAGGTCCTGCATAGGAGCTGCCATCTTAGTGAACCCGGGGATGAACCTTCGGTAGTAGCCTACCAACCCGAGGAACTGCCTCACTTCTTTGATGTTTGAGGGGCTTGGCCAGCTCTTGATTGCCGTGACCTTGTCAGGGTCGGGGGCCACTCCTTCCGCGCTTACCACGTGCCCTAGGTACTGGACCTTCGGTTTCAACAGGTGACACTTCGATGGTTTCACCTTCAGGCCATAGCCTGCCACGGCTTCGAACACCTCGGCCAGGTGCTTTAGATGGTCCTCGTAGGTCTTCGAATAGACGATCACATCGTCCAGGTAAAGGAGGACCTTCTCAAAGTTTCGGTGCCCTAGACAGCATTCCATCAGCCGCTGGAAGGTCCCCGGTGCGTTGCAGAGCCCGAAAGGCATACAGTTGAACTCGCTCAGTCCCATCGGGGTGGTGAAGGCGGTCTTCTCCTTGTCAGCCTCTGCCACAGGAACCTGCCAGTACCCGCTAGTAAGGTCCAAAGTAGAAAATAAGTTAGCTGATTTTAGTGCGGCTAAAGACTCCTCTATTCTAGGCAGCGGGTATGTGTCTTTATGGGTGATACGGTTGATTTGCCTATAGTCCACGCACATTCTCATGGTGCCGCCTTTCTTTTGCACCAGAACCAAGGGGGCTGCCCAGGGGCTACAGCTATCTCTAATGACCCCAGCTTCTTTCATTTCTCTTAGCATTCCCTTTGCGTTCTGATAATGTGCAGGGGGTACAGGTCTGTGTCTCTCTTTTATTGGTGGGTGGCTCCCTGTGGGGATGTGGTGTTCTATCCCTTTTATTCTGCCGAAGTCTAGCGGGTGCTTACTAAAGACTCTCTCGTACTCCTGTACCACCCGGTAGACTCCTTGTTTTTGGTGCAGGGGAGTGGAGTCAGCACCCACGTGGAGTTTCTGGCACCAGTCCTCCTTTTGTTTCTGGAAGCCATTACTCTCCGCCTGTGGAGATGGAGGCAAAGGTTCCACGGCCCTGATAGCTTTGTGTTCGACAGCAAACAGTTTGGCAAGTGTAGCGTACCTGGGTAAGTGTACCTCCCTCTCTCCAATGTTGAGAATGCGGACGGGCACCCTCCCATGACGGACATCAACCACCCCCCGGGCTGTCAAAATGGTGGGCCTGCTGTCTGAGTACACGGGTTCTACCATGGCTTGGTAGTCTCTACCTCTCAACCCGATTGCAGTCCGACACCAGATCATCATTTCACTTTTGGGAGGCATGGAAATGGGGAATGGGTCACTCAGTCTTACGCTACCGATCTCACCACCAGACAATTCTACCTGCTGCCGTTTCATCAGGGCTTTTATCTCCTTGTTGAGGACTCTCTGTTGGCTGGAACTAGCATTCACCGCCACCTGTTGTAGAATTACAATTACCTCTGAAAGACAATTTTCAATCACGTTAGTACCCACAGTTATTTTAGGGTGACTTTCACGACGGTCAATGTCCACAATAATTACTCCCTGTGCCGGTAGTTCAACTTTACCAATTTTAATGGTCATCTCCTTGAACCCCATCTGCGGCACGGGCAAGCCATTACTGGCGATGATGCTCAAGTCACTGTCTGGATACCGTGTTATATCAGCATCAGTCCAATACTGCTTAAAAAGTACATAAGGGATAGTAGTTACTTGCGACCCGGTATCCAGCAAGGCGCTCATGGGGATGCCGTCCAGCACCACGGGTAAAACTGGGCGCCCCCCAACGTACTTATTACGCCAATTGTAAGGGCCTGGTGATCTTATGCCTGGGGGTTGGCCCTCTGCCCCAGGTTGGACCCGTTTAAATTACAGTACCTGGAAATGTGTCTGGGCTGGTTGCATCGACGGCAAATGGGCTGTCCATCCTCTGAGTAGCGGTCTGTGGGCCTCCCTCGGAACGACGGGATCCTCCTCTGTCGACGCCACTGGACATCCTCCGGACTTGAAGCCAACTCGATAGGTCTTGACGGGTCCACTTGTAACGCCTGGACGGTCCTGGTCAACGCCGCGACGCTCCTGGTCAGCTCCTGGACTTAGAATCATAGAATGGTAGAGTTGGAAGGGACCTCCTGGGTCATCTGGTCCAACCCCCTGCTCAAAGCAGGATTCACTAGATCATCTCAGACAGATGTCTGTCCAGCCTCTGTTTGAAGACGTCCATTGAAGGGGAACTCACCACCTCTCGTGGCAGCCTGTTCCACTCATTAATCACCCTAACTGTCAAAAAGTTTTTTCTAATATCTAATCTGTGTCTCCTCCCATTTAGTTTCATCCCATTGCTTCTAATCTTTCCTTGTGCAAATGAGAATAAAGATGATCCTTCTACAATGTGACAGCCCTTGACATATTTGTAGACAGTTATTAAGTCTCCTCTCAGTCTTCTTTTATGCAAGCTAAACATTCCCAAATCCTGCAACCGTTCCTCATAGGACATGGTTTGCAGACCAGTCACCATTCTGGTCGCTCTTCTCTGAACTTGCTCCAGTTTGTCTATGTCTTTTTTAAAATGTGGTGCCCAAAACTGTACACAGTATTCCAGATGAGGTCTGACCGAAGAGGAGTAAAGACCGATAATGACTTCACGTGATCTAGACTGTATGCTTCTGTTAATACATCCCAGAATTGTATTTGCCTTTTTTGCTGCTGCATCACACTGTTGACTCATGTTCAGTCTATGATCTATTAGTATACCTAAGTCATTTTCACATGTACTGTTGCTTAGCTCTATTCCTCCCATTCTGTATATGCTTTTTTCATTTTTATTGCCCAGATGTAGTACTTTGCATTTTTCCCTGTTAAAAACCATTCTGTTGGTTGCTGCCCACTGCTCCAGTTTATTTATATCTTTTTGAATCCTCTCTCTCTCTTCTCTAGTATTAGCTATCCCTCCTAGCTTTGTGTCATCAGCAAATTTAATCAGTTTACCCTCAATTCCTTCATCTAAATCATTGATAAAGATGTTGAACAATACAGGTCCCAGGACGGAACCCTGTTGTACCCCACTTGAGACATTCATCCAGCTGGATGTGAAGCCATTTACAACCACCCTTTGAGTCCGATCACTAAGCCAGTTATGAATCCACCTAACAGTTGCCTGGTCCATTGCATACTTGGTCATTTTTTCAATAATGATGGTGGTGGTGCAGATCTTTCGACGGGGCTTGGTTCAGGGCCTGTGCATCAGCCCCCACGGAGTCCATAGAGGAGGGCGCCGCCTCCTGGTGGTAGGTGAGAGCAGGGCACCGGGGGTTTATAGCGCCACTGGTTGCGGGTTCACGCAGCACCCTTATGGCCCTGTCTTTGAATTGGGAAAAGGTCAGATCAGGGTTCTGAAAGAACATGAGGCGCAGCTGGGTCCTGTGGGCGCTAGACAGCAGACCTTCTATGAACTGTTCTGTTAGTAGCTTATCCGTATCCTGCACGCTGCCAGGATCAGCTTGTTTGATGGCTCTCAAGGCTTCCTGCAAATTTAGGGCATAGTTTCTGATGCTGTCCTGTGCCCGCTGCTTACACCCGTAGAACCGCATTTTAATTTCAGCGGAGGTACGTGTATCAAAGGTACCCCGCAGCCGGGCCAGAATGTCCTTTACAGTTCTTTTCTCCTCAGCGGGCCATGACTTTACCTCCCGCTGGGCTGCGCAGCTTAGCTGCCCTGTCAGTATGCTAATCTTCTGTTCCTCTGTCAGGGGGTAAACTTGGAACAAACTGTACAGCCTTTCCTTAAAGTCAGTTAGGGCATGGGGCGCCCCTGAATACTTAGGCAGCCAGGCCTCTCCAGGGATGTAGGGCAGGGAAAATGGCATCGCCGCTGCTGCAGCTGCGCTGGTGGTAGTGGGCGCCTCCGTGTCCGACATCTTCCTCCCCCCTAATTAAGCGTGGCCTACTTTCCGACGATCCTCTTCTGTAGGCCGCGGCTCCGCTGGTGCTGCTCTGGACGAGGACCTTGCGTCGCGTCCTGGTGACGTCAGCGTCGCTCTCTCTCCCTTCCAGGACCTTGCGCAGAGTCGGTGCGTGGGGCGGAGCTTCGGGTCTCGCACGGTTTGGACGTCCACGCCCCTCTTCTTCCCGCGCGGCGTCCTGAAGATGGCGTCCGATGGCGGGAAAACGGCTGAAGACGGCGGGAACCGACGGAAGATGGCGGGAGATGGCTGAAAATGGCGGGAAACGGCTCCGAATGGCGGGAAACCTTTTCTTCAGGTACGTGTACAGTCTTTTTCAGGCACGCAATACCCGTTTGTGGCGGGTTGGTTACAATCCTGCCGACTACCCCAAAGCTGACTCGCCCCCTGGGCCGTGGGGCACTCGGATCCGGGCAATAGGGAAACGATGGGGGTAGTGGTGGCACCCCGGTTCCGTGGCTCAGGGTGCTCAGACCGGTGGTAGTCTGCTATGCGCTGTTGGTATGTCCGACTACGCCACCCGTGGATTGCGGTCAGTGCGAACCGCCGCTGCCAGGCATACCGCTGGGGCTGATATGTATATAGCTGGGGTAGTGTGACTCTCCACGGGAAGAGTGCGGCCCCAGGGCAGTATAATGGAAGATGGGGGTGATGGTGTAGGGCGTCCCAGTACCGTTAGTGCTGGAGGAGCAAGGAGCACACAGACAACAGGTTGCAGTCCAGGGTCTTTACTAGAACAGGTGAACTGACCCACAAACAGTCCTGGCTAAGAGGGGACCTGGATGTCTGAGAGCAAATGGGAAGTTGGCCCTGGTCAGGGTTAGGGTGTAGGCCTACCGTGCTCTCTGCGCTCCTTCTGGCTATCTCCTCCTTATAGGGTAACAGCCCACGTTCCCGAGCTCACCGTGTCCTCTCGCCCGTATGGTTTGCAACGTGGGTCCCTTTCTACTATCGGCCTGGTACGGCTTTGCTGGTCCCTTCTGCTGTGGCGGAGCCTCCGGGCTTCTTAGGCCAAGGAACATACAGTCCCCTGCGGACTGGTTATCTGCTGCAGGACGTGGAATCCTCACAGCCTCAGACACCAAAGTCAGGTAAATTTGGTTCTTTGTCTGCCAGGACAGGCGTACTTCACCTCTTGTCCCTGGCTTGTGGCTCTCCTACTGCCACATGTCCTCTTATGCTGCAACACAACTGTTTCTCTCTGCTCTGGGACACCTCTCAGTCCTGAGACAGGTCGTCGAGTTCTCTCTAACCCTGCCCCCAGTTCCAGATTTTATAGGGGCAGCCTGCTCCCCCTACTGGCCTGAGACAGGAGGTATTGCATGCTAATGTTCCCCTGACTAGAGAACCTCCTTCTTGCTCTCAGACACAGCTTTATTATATTTGTGGCATCCAGGCCATGGTGACACATTTGCAGCTCCGGAGCCAAGACATGCTCCCAGGTGGCCGCGCCGGGTATGAGATATTCGGCCATGAGGTCCAGGATTGGAAAGGTAGGCTCTGCAGCCGGGGCAGGGGTAGCACACTCACCTGCCGTTGGGCCGCTCACGACCTCTGTCACTGTAGCTTCTTGGGCTTCAACTCCTTGGCGGCAGGCCCGGTTACGTAGCAACATCTCTTCCCGCCACGCAGCCGTCGCCGCCTCTTGGGCCTCTCTCTGTCTCCGCATGAGACCCGGGGCTTCCTGTTGGAGAAATTCCAAATCTCCCTCTGTTCACACTCTGCCGCCTCGTTCCCTGCCGGGTGAAGGGCCTGAACCGGGTTCAGAAGGTTCGGTGGGTTGCGCTCCAGAAGCGTCCATGTCTGCCTCTGAAGAATGCCAACCTCCGACTGCAATGGCCGCACCTTGTTGCTTTTCTTCTTCCTCCTCTTTCGGGGCGGAGCCTGGGCGGCATGCTGACAGGCCCGCCTTCGTTCAGCCCATCCGGTTTGACAGGCATTACCCCGCGGACAGTCTCTGATGGAAGGGGCAGTCCACATTTTTGGCGCCAAGCAGGAGCCCAGCCCATGATGGGAGGCGTTTGAAGACCGTCTTTTCACAGCATTATGGCGCCTGTTCTTCTTTGGCGGGCGCCATTTTAGGTGTGAAACGAAAGTTCAAGGTGTAAGGCACACAGTACCTGGAAGCAATGGGTAATTCCTTCCTTTGCTGCGGGCACGCGATTCTGCCGACTACGCCTGGTTGTGACGTCTCTACTCGATAGCCCTTTTGTTTACCCTGGGAGATGGGGACTCGGAGTCGGGTCCTGAGATGGAGAAATGGGGTGCAGCCGTGGCACAGACCCGACCCGTGCTCAGGGCCGTCACATTAAAAGGATGGTGTGGACTTCTCCGGGTTGAGTGGCTGATTCAGACTACGCCACCTGTGGCACCTGGTGAATGCCACCAGCGCTGCTGCAGTCCGCTGAGGCCTGGTGTTAGGGAAGCCATGGTTGTTACTACTCCCCACAGGCGGATTAGGGCCTCAGGGCAGGTAGAGACAGGATGGAGGGGATAGTAGTAGAGGAGTACTGGTGCCGCGTCGTGCGGTGTAGCGCAGAATAAACAGTCCGGAGGCCATAGGAGTGAACTTCCAAGGCTTTGCTCACATTAGAGATGGCAGAAGGAAGGCGACTCCCTGCTCCCCACGGATTCCTGCGGTCACCAGGGACGGGGATCTGACAACCTCCGAGCAAGTCCAGCATTCAATCGGGACCCCGCACCAGAGTGTTCCTGAACTACAGACCGTATCCTCTCCTGTATGTGTGTGTGTAGATAGGCCGGGTCTCCCTCTGAACTCCTCTCAGAACAAGGGCACGGGTGGCAGCTCCGCTGCTTCTGATACCCGATAAGATCCTCTGGGCCTACCGGGCTTTCCCAACCGGGACATGGAGTAGCAAGGTCGGGTGTCGGGGGCCGGTACCCCTCTTGCAGCCGGACTCCCTCTGAATATATCAGGTGGTGAGGACAGGTGGCGTACACTGCTCCGTCTGCATCCTCCTCGGGATCCATTTGCTGTGGAGCTACACTCTTAAGCTCCGGGCCTTCTTGGTCGTGGTCCTTGACCGGGTTGAGACATTCCTCGTCTGCAACCTGCCCCTCGTCCCAAGGCTGGGGTATGAGGGCTGTGTCTCCTTCCACAGCTGGTCCACACAGGATCCACGTTCAGGGTGGGAGATCACAATACCTCACAGTAATTAACAGCACAAAGACCAAAACCAAAGATGGCTTTTTATTAAATATGAAATTTAAAGTGTCACTAAATTGTAAGTCCTCAACCCTCACCCACTAACTGGTTCCCCTCACTCTTGGTTCCCCAGTCTCCCTGTAACTAGGAGGGCAGCACCTGGTGCATACTAGCCCCCTCTGGTGGAGAAATGTGGTTTTGGATGCAAAGGTTGGGTCCCGACCATCACACTGTTCTTACCTCGGAGGAGGAACACTACACTCCATTACAGAAGTGCAGCATCCCTGTGGCGGTCGAATCCTCAGGGGCGCCACATTCCCCCCTGGTGAAACACAGCACGTCCACGGGCTGCAATAGAATAACACCTAGGAAATTTTCTTTTTATATAACAAAACCATCTTCCCTTTATGGGAGGCACATCTTCTTAAACGTTGCAAAAATAACAATACCTTATAAAAGTACAAAAATATAAATTTATAAAAGTGCTAGCATTTTTCCAGAGACATTTTTGTGCAGACAGACGGGTTAAAGTGCAAAGGCGCAGAGTCAGTTCAGAAGTGCGAGGGACCTGCTCCAAACCCTCAACGTCGGTCCTGGGGTGGCTGCGGGGCATGAAGTTCCCGAGTTGGACCTCCCAGAGAGCCACCCTGACAGGTTTTCCTTCTGAGGTCTTGAGGTAGAAGTGTCCGCGGTTTTGTATAAAACCAATATGGAGCACCTAAAAAGACTAAACTATATACAGGAAAGGAGTCTGTCTGCTGCCAGTCCGCAGGGACACATGTCTCTAGAAACCGGGGTTAGAAGAAAATCAAAATATAAATGTCAACATTTGAACTATAAACAAGTTGCAACAGCCGGGGCTGCCTAAACCTCGGGTTCCCTCCTGGGAAAAGGCTCGTTCCTCCCGACGGAGGCTGACCGGTCCCCTGAGGCTGGGTGCGAGGGGGCGTCGCTCCCGGACACCTTGTGTACATCCAGGGCGTACCACACCCCGCACCCCTTGGTGGCGAGAGTAAGTTACTACATCGCCCGGGAAGAGGTTCCGGCCAGGGTGTCCCTTCTTCAAAGGCGGCTCGACGTCCCGCCGGCTGACAAACACGTCGTCCTCGTACTGGGGACTTCTGATGAACCCCTGTGACGCCCAGCTGTGCTTGGTATCACAACTCCTAGAAGGGTGTATCGATGGATTCCTCCACAAGAGGCCCCCATAACCATTCACACATCTCCACCTTCCACCTCAGACCACCAGAGGGAGCCCGTTAGGGATATAAAAGGGAAGCTGGAGCCAGGCAGCTGAGACTGTTGGTGAGTTCCTGCAGAGTGAGACGCAGAAACAATTCAATCTAAGTCAGAGTCTAGTTCAGTCTGGTTTAGCAGTGAGTCCAGTACAGCCTGAGAGGAGTTACCTCAGAGGACAAAAGCCTGTTCCAGCTCCTGCAATTGCTAGCCTGCAGTGGAGCTTATTCAGATCAAGACTCCATGTAGCTCAGAGAGGTGAGCCTTAGGTGTGCCGGCGCCATAAGATCGGTGAAGCGCGGCAAGCTGCTGTTAGTGTGAGTAGTCTATTGAGGGCCCGAGTAGGCCGAAGGCGAGTAGAGAGTTAGTTCATAGGGGGCAGAGGAGCTTAACTAGCTCACCCCGAAGAAGCAGTTACCGGACACCGGGTCCGAAGCTTACCGGGATCTCCAAGACCCAGTAAGATAAACCGGAATCCCTGGAGAACTACAAGTCCCAGGATCGCTAAAGTGCTGATACGTAACAGAGCCAGGAGACACATAAGCCCCGTAAATCGGGAGCGTGTAATCCAACAGAAGGCCCTACCACAAGTTCAGCCAGCGCAGGACAGAGACAAAGTTAGGCCTAGCTCCAGGCAGGTCAGAAACTTACTACGCAGAATCAAGAAACAGGAGGCCCAAAACCCACTCATTGGGGAGGATCCGGACATACACCCTTCACCCTACAGTGCTCTGGGGAGTGCCTGAATTTCCATCAGTAAAAGGTACTGAAGTGACCATCATGTCTGTCCCTGTTCTTGCTCTGACCCGGCGGGGTCTCTTCGTCCTGCTTTCCCCGTTCATACACTGCCCTGAGGCCTAGCTCCACCTGTGGGGAGCTTTACCATCCAGCTGCCTTATCACCGGCCTCAGTGGACTGCGCAGCGCTGGTGAATATCATCAGGAACCATAGGTGGCGTCACAAACTTTTATAAACTTGATATCTATCAACGCCTTTTTAAAGAGAGACCCCAGAGTATGGGCCCGGGAGCCGACCACCGCGACCTCCTTAAGACTAAAGGCCCGGGTAACCGAGTCATTCCCCATCCCCTGGGCTAGTCATCTCACTTGGCGTCACGAACAGGATTGCGTGCCCGCTGCAGCGACGCCGTGTTTTGCCAGGTTGCCACCGGGTAGTGTGCGCCTTTATTCTGAACTGTGTACGTAAAGTTGTGGTGAAGGTTGCTCCCATTGTTGGGCCGCTGAGTGAGAAGAAGGGCGTAACCGCGGGAAAATAAGGGGCATATCTGCAAAAGAGCGCGAAGTCCCGGCATGCCCCATGCTACAACGTCAGACCAAGAAGCACCAGGTCCTGTACGGAGCGTCGCTGAACGCTCTGACGTAGAACGCAAGCGCCGCAAGGACCTGAAGATAACCGTCACCTGCGGAGCTGCGGCCTACCGGAAGAAAAACCAGAAGGTAGGTCACGGTTAACTAGGGGGGCACTATGATGTCCGACGAGCAGCAGAACGCCGACCTGCCGGTCAACGTCCCTGAGGTTCAACCCGCGCCCGATGATGAGCAGGCCGAAGCCGCCGCTCCACCAGCAGCGCCTGTAACAGCCGTCATTCCTATGACTTTACCGTACATTCCTGGAGCAAAGTGGCTCCCCCAGTACAGCGGCAAACCAGATACCCTGTCTGGATTCAAACGGAAGATATGTGGTATCTTGGACATGTACTCTATGACCGGGAAACAAAGAGCTGCCGTTGTATTAGGACAACTGACCGATGCTGTGGAGGGGGAAGTGGAAACATGGTTGGCCGCAGACCAAGAGTCAGTGTCCGCAATATTCCAAAAACTACAGACTGTATTTGTGGACCTTACTGAGGCGGACCTTTGGATGAGGTTCTACAGCTGCTCCCAACAACCAGAGGACAATGTTCGGGACTATGCCTGGCATCTCCAAGGTGCCCTGCGGGCTCTGAACCAGGTTAGTCCAACCAGCGTTGAGAATGAGAACAAAATGCTGAAGGAACAGTTTGTCCGGGGACTGAGGTCTCCAGATGAGAGCAGGACTGTGCATTGGTGGTCCCTGGATCATCCAGATGCCACCTTTGACAATCTCAAGGACATGGCTATAAAAGGACTGCAGCCCCTGGAAACAAATGCCATCCAACGTTACCAGGGTGGGGTTACTCCAGTGCCTGCTGCACCCACCTTATCCCCAGTGGCTGCTGAAGTTAAAGTCCCAGCAACGTCCCCTAAAGAACTGGACAGTCTGCGCTCTGAGGTGCGTCAGTTGAGCAAAACTCTGACCACCGTGCTGAGTGCTCTGCAGCTGCGGACGGAGCCCGAGGAAGGAGGGAAGATCCTGCTAGCCGATAGCCCTGAGGATGACCCCTGGATGCGCAGGAGGAGGAGGCCAACACCGCCCTCGCCGAGGACCAGTGACCAGCGTCGTCCACCGAGGGACCCGACCTGCTACCGCTGCCGCAAGACCGGACACCTCGCCCAGAAGTGTCCTTTAAACGAGAAAACTCTGGGTCCGAGGGCCGACACCCAGGAGTAGACTCACCAGGCCCATCAGACTGGTACAACAGGTTCGTCAGAGGAAGACCTTTCCTGTCCATTGTACTGGACGGGATCCCGACGCATGCCCTGCTGGACACGGGATCTCAGGTAACCATCATGCCTGATGTCTACAAGAGGTAATGGTCCATGGACGACCTACGTCCGCCAGCTCCAGATTTGACTGTATATGCCTCAAATGGACTCCCCCTTAACCTACTCGGGGTTAAGAATGTGACTGTAAAGGTGGGGAGAGTGGAGCTGAAGGACCAGGGACTAATTGTAGCAGAGACCAATCCTGATGACACTAACCCGTACATGGTACTTGGCACTAACATTGTTAGTAACTGTTTGGGAGAGGTTGTGTTCTTACTCTAACAGATAGCTGACATTGCCAAACCAGGACAGAGGAGGGCGCTACAGAAGGAGATCCGAGTCCTGATGTATCAACAGCAAGTAAGGCTAACACACGATGAAATCGGTAACGTGAGGGTAACAGATCCCATACCCATTGTCATCCCCCCAATGAGTGAAATTCTCATCTGGTGTAGAGCTGCCATAGGTCTTAGAGGACAGAGCTACCAGGTGGTAGTAGAACCCTTTTGCTCCGAGCATACACCTACGCTCTTAACCGCCAGGGGAGTGGTAGATGTACGTAATGGGGGAGTGCCCGTCCGTCTTCTCAATTTAGGGGAAGATGAGGTCAGACTGCCACGTTATGCCACTGTTGCCAAATTACATGCTGTCAATAATAACTGCATCCATGAGGCGGAGTCCTTAACCTCACCAGACGAAGTAGAGGATAATGACCCTGCAACCCAGGTGGAGGATTGGTGTCAACAGCTCCATGTTGGGACAGACACCACTCCTGCCCATCAAAAACAGGGTGTACACTGGGTGGTTCAGGAATACTCGCAGGTGTTCAGTAAACATCCACTTGACTTTGGGAGGGTTAAGGGGGTTCAACATCATATCCCCACAGGCAACCATTCCCCAATCAAAGAACGTTATAAGCCTATACCCCCAGCTCACTACCAGAAGGCAAAAGAAATGCTGCATGACATGAGGAAGGCGGGAGTGTTAAAGGATAGTTGTAGTCCCTGGGCGGCTCCCCTAGTGCTGGTTAGGAAAAAGGACGGGAGCATGAGAATGTATGTAGATTACCGTCAAGTAAATCGCATTACACATAAAGATGCATACCCTTTACCACGCATAGAGGTGTCCCTAGCTGCCTTGAAGTCTGCAAATTACTTTTCCACCCTTGACCTCACTAGTGGGTACTGGCAAGTAGCTGTGGCTGAGGAGGATCGGGAGAAGACGGCCTTCACCACCCCGATGGGACTCTGCGAGTTCAACAGCATGCCGTTTGGACTCTGCAATGCCCCCGGAACGTTCCAGAGATTGATGGAGTGCTGCCTGGGACACCGCAACTTTGAGACTGTGTTACTTTACCTGGATGACGTAATTGTGTACTCCAGAACGTACGAGGACCACTTGAAACACCTGGCAGAGGTATTTGAGTCACTGTCCCGGTACGGGATGAAGTTGAAACCCTCAAAGTGCCATCTGCTCAAGAAGAAGGTACAGTACCTGGGACACATTGTCAGTCCGGAAGGTGTAGCACCAGACCCGGAGAAGTCACAGCCATCCAGAAGTGGCCGGAGCCGAAGAACCTAAAGGAGGTGCGTCAGTTCTTGGGACTAGTAGGATACTACCGGAGGTTCGTGAAGGACTACACAAAGAAAGCAGCTCCTCTGCAAGACCTCCTGGTAGGGCAGTCCCCCAAAGGCAAAAACCCTCCATTCCACTGGGGTAAGGAGCAAGCAGAGTCATTTCAGCAGATGAAGGAGATCCTGACAGGTGATGAGATCCTAGCCTACCCTGACTACAGCCAACCGTTCCTGCGGTATACAGATGCCAGCAACGAAGGCTTGGGCGCTGTCCTAAGTCAGAAGCAGAATGGGCAAGAGAAAGTCATCGCATGCGCAAGCAGGAAGCTCCGTCCAACTGAGAGGAACCCAGAGAACTATAGCAGCTTCAAGTTGGAGTTCCTGGCCTTGGTCTGGGCCATCACTGAACGGTTCAAGCACTATCTGGCCTCCAGCAAGTTCACTGCCTTTACTGATAACAACCCCTTGACCCATCTTGAAACAGCTAAGTTGGGGGCACTGGAACAACGATGGATGACTCGGCTGTCAAACTACCAATTTACAATCAAATACGGGGCGGGCCGCAAGAACGCCAACGCCGATGCCCTGTCTAGGATGCCTCACCAGTCAGACACAGAAGAAGAAGTGGATGACCTGGAAGAGATTGAGCTACCTGCCTTTCACCGGAATGGGATGATCCATGAGCAGAGAGCCTCGAGGAAGCAGCGTGGAAAGACGTTAAACCCCCTTCCTCACCACAGCTGGAAAGAGACCCAGGACAGCGACCCGGTTGTCAGCCGCATTAAACAGCTGATAACCCAAGAAGGTGCCTCCCTGGAGAAGGAAGCGTCTCTGCAAGCAAAGCAGCTGTGGAACGAGAGAAGCCGGCTGTTTATTTACCGTGAGAAGCTGTGCCGGAGGTACGTCAATCCAAAAACTCATGAGATAGTATGGCAGATAGCAGTCCCTAAGACAGACATCCAGATGGTATTGGAAGCTTACCACGATCAGGCGGGGCACTTTGGCTGGAAAAGGCTAGAGACCCTGTTGAAGTGTCGATTCTACTGGGTAGGAATGCGCAGCTCCATTGAAAGGTGGTGCCGGGACTGTGGACCCTGCGGCCTAAGAAGGAAAGACTTCAGCAACCAGAAGGCACCCCTGCAGCCCATCAAGACGACTCGGCCCCTGGAGATCGTGGCCCTGGACCATGTCAAGCTCTCCCCCAGCCGGTCAGGGTACTCCTATGCTCTGACCATGGTGGATCACTACTCACGTTTCCTGGTGGTCGCCCCCGTCAAAGACCTGACGGCAGAAACAGCAGCAAAAATGTTCCAAGCGTATTTCTGCAGACCCCAAGGCTACCCTGAGCAGGTGCTGACGGACCAGGGCCCGGCCTTTGAGGCTGAGTTGTTCAAGGAGTTCTGCCATCTCTACGGGTGTAGAAAGATAAGAACTACGCCTTACCACCCACAAACAAAGCGTCTCTGCAAAAAGATGAACAACATCATCATCGACCTGCTAAGGACCATACCACTTGAGGAGAGAAACCAGTGGCCAGACCTACTACCAGACCTAGTGGATCTGTACAATCATATACCAGTCAGCTCCACCAATTGCACTCCGGCATATCTCATGCGGGCAAGGCCAGGAAAGCTGCCCATGGATCTGGAGCTTGGTGTTGTTGAACCTGAAGCTGATATGACCACTGAGGACTGGGACACGACCAAACAAGAGCAGTACAGAAGGGCACAAGCCTGGGTCGAGGACAGTCTCACTCAAGCAAGGGACAAACAGGAAGCCAACTACAACAAAAACGTACCCGCAGAACCTTTCACACCAGGTGAAACAGTACTAAAAAGGAAAAGACGCAACCACAAACTGGATGACCAGTGGGAAAAAGACCCCTACACTGTGTTACCGTCAAGATTTGACAACAAAAAGACTTGTATAATCAGTCGAGATGGAGGAAAAACATCTACAGTGTCCAGGGACCATCTAAAATTGTGTCCAGATTTACTGAAACCCCAAGAAAAAGTGCCTCTCACAATCCAGGAAGAACCTGAAGAAGCGGTGATACACACTGACCTTGGAGACTTCCCAGCTGATTGGCCTCAGATAGGAGGTGCAGTAAGAATTCCAGTACTCCAATTCTATGAACAACCAGAAAACCCTCTACACCAAGTTGTACCTGTAAGTGCTGCAGAAGAGCCAGCTCAAGAAGTATCCCCGGATGAAGGATCCCCGGCAGGAGCAGAGCAAGAGGGCCCAGCCAATGGTAGACTTGCCAGTACAAGAGAGAGGTTAAGGCAGTTTTACAACATGCTTACACGTAGAACTGATAGAATAACTGAGGATACAGACACTGACACTCCACCAACCACAGCATTACGCAGATTAGTACGCAGCACAAGAGGTAAACCTCCTGCTAGGTACACACAGTAGATGATCAAAATTGCTGAAAGTGTAGATAGTTACCCCTGGGGTATTGTGTATTAACTTGAAATGTACTGTATAATTGTGTATTTTCATGCATATGTCCTTATTAATTTGTGCTTAACCTCATTAATTTCCTTTATTCTTGGCATAAAGAACTGTGTGACTGAGGACTGTGTGCAGCCCAAAAACTTTTATTGTATATAATTGCGCTCCCTGGAGTGCCCTTTAGGTGAGCTCAGAAGGAAAACCTGTCTGGAGTGGCTCTCTTGGAGGTCCAACGCGGGATCTTCATGCCCTGCAGCCACCCCAGGGCCTATGTAGAGGGTTTAAGACAGGTCCCTCAAAAACCACCAAGTACTCTACCTTGTGAGATGGACATCCTTTTTGGGAACCTCACCATAGGAGACTCGAATTCTGAGGGCACTCTGCTTTGTTTAATTGTTATGCAATGTTTAAGATTGGTGCCTCCCATAATGGGAAGATTGTTCATGTATTGCTTATGTTTCCTATTGTTATTGTTTTATAAAATGTACTTCATCCTGGGAGTGCTGAGCTTAACTAGGGGGGAATGTGAAGCCCAGCTGTGCTTGGTATCACAACTCCTAGAAGGGTGTATCGATGGATTCCTCACAAGAGGCCCCCATAACCATTCACACATCTCCACCTTCCACCTCAGACCACCAGAGGGAGCCCGTTAGGAATATAAAACGGAAGGTGGAGCCAGGCAGCTGAGGCTGTTGGTGAGTTCCTGCAGAGTGAGACACAGAAACAATTCAGTCTAAGTCAGAGTCTAGTTCAGTCTGGTTTAGCAGTGAGTCCAGTACAGCCTTAGAGGAATTACTTCAGAGAACAAAAGCCTGTTCCAGCTCCTGCAATTGCTAGCTTGCAGTGGAGCTTATCCAGATCAAGACTCCGAGTAGCTCAGAGAGGTGAGCCTTAGGTGTGTCGGCGCCATAAGATCGGTGAAGCGCGGCAAGCTGCCGTTAGTGTGAGTAGCCTATTGAGGGCCCGAGTAGGCCGAAGGCGAGTAGAGAGTTAGTTCATAGGGGGCAGAGGAGCTTAACTAGCTCACCCCGAAGAAGCAATTACCGGACAAGACCCAGTAAGATAAACCGGAATCCCTGGAGAACTACAAGTCCCAGGATCGCTAAAGTGCTGATACGTAACAGAGCCAGGAGACACATAGGCCCCGTAAGTCGGGAGTGTGTAATCCGACAGAAGGCCCTACCACAAGGTCAGCCAGCGCAGGACAGAGACAAAGTTAGGCCTAGCTCCAGGCAGGTCAGAAACTTACTACGCAGAATCAAGAAACAGGAGGCCCAAAACCCGCTCATTGAGGAGGATCCGGACATACACCCTTCACCCTACAGTGCTCTGGGGAGTGCCTGAATTTCCATCAGTAAAAGGTACTGAAGTGACCATTGTGTCTGTCCCTGTTCTTGCTCTGACCCGGCGGGGTCTCTTCGTCCTGCTTTCCCCATTCATACACTGCCCTGAGGACTAGCTCCACCTGTGGGGAGATTTACCATCCAGCTGCCTTATCAACTGCGCAGCGCTGGTGAATATCATCAGAAACCATAGGTGGCGTCACAAACTTTTATAAACTTAATATCTATCAATGCCTTTTTAAAGAGAGACCCCAGAGTATGGGCCCGGGAGCCGACCACCGCGACCTCCTTAAGGCTAAAGGCACGGGTAACGGAGTCATTCCCCATCCCCTGGGCTAGTCACCCCCACCCCGCCTCATGGTGGAAGCGGACGACTTGCCCTTCCACTCGAGGACTGGGACAAGTGGCCTCCTCCTGACGAGCCCGGGATTTAGCAGCTTTGGCCCGTACCTCGAGGCGTTCGCAGCGGAGCTCCCGTTGACGTTGCTCCCGAGCAAGCTGGAGTATCTGCTTGCTGCACCGCTGGCTCCTCCTCTGCGCTTCAGCCCGGGGCTCCCGGGGGAAGCCCATCAGATACCCCCCCTGGTTGTCCCAGGTCCACTCCTCAGCCTCCGGCCAGGTGACTGTTGGTGCGGGTAGCGGTGTCATTAAAGGCTGCTGCGGGTCCTCTGCAAGCGCGGACCAATCCGGGTTGGAGCCGGTGGACATCTCTGCAGCTTCAGGCATTTCCGGATCAGGAGTAGGGCGGCATCGCAGGTCCCCACCTATAGCTGCCGCTTGCAGCTCCGGAGCCAAGACTTGCTCCCAGGTGGCCGCGCCGGGTATGAGATATTCGGCCATGAGGTCCAGGATTGGAACGGTAGGCTCTGCAGCCAGGGCAGGGGTAGCACACTCACCTGCCGCTGGGCCGCTCACGACCTCTGTCACCGTAGCTCCTTGGGCTTCAACTCCTTGGCGGCGGGCCCGGATACGTAGCAACATCTCTTCCCGCCACAGAGCCGTCGCCACCTCTTGGGCCTCTCTTTGTCTCCGCATGAGACCCGGGGCTTCCTGTTGGAGAAATTCCAAATCTCCCGCTGTTCACACTCTGCCGCCTTGCTCCCTGCCGGGTGAAGGGCCTGAACCGGGTTCAGAAGGTTCGGTGGGTTGCGCTCCAGAAGCGTCCATGTCTGACTCTGAAGAATGCCAACCTCCGACTGCAATGGCCGCACCTTGTTGCTTTTCTTCTTCCTCCTCTTTCGGGGCGGTTCCTGGGCAGAATGCTGACAGGTCCGCCTTCGTTCAGCCCATCCGGTTTGACGGGCATTACCCCGCGGACAGTCTCTGATGGAAGGGGCAGTCCACATTTTTGGCGCCAAGCAGGAGCCCAGCCCATGATGGGAGGTGTTTGAAGACCATCTTTTCACAGCATTGTGGCGCCTGTTCTTCTTGGGCGGGCGCCATTTTAGGTGTAAAACGAAAGTTCAAGGTGTAAGGCACACAGTACCCGGAAGCAATGGGTAATTCCTTAATTTGCTGCGGGCACGCGATCCTGCCAACTACGCCTGGTTGTGACGCCTCTACTCGATAGCCCTTTTGTTTACCCTGGGAGATGGGGACTCGGAGTCGGGTCCTGAGATGGAGAGATGGGGTGCAGCCATGGCCCTGACCCGACCCGTGCTCAGGGCCGTCACATTAAAAGGATGGTGTGGGCTTATCCGGGTTGAGTGGCTGATTCCGACTACGCCACCTGTGGCACCTGGTGAATCCCACCAGCGCTGCTGCAGTCCGCTGAGGCCTGGTGTTAGGGAAGCCATGGTTGTTACTACTCCCCACAGGCGGATCAGGGCCTCAGGGCAGGTAGAGACAGGATGGAGGGGGTAGTAGTAGAGGAGTACGGGTGCCGCGTCGTGCGGTGTAACGCAGAATAAACAGTCCGGAGGCCATAGGGGTGAACTTCCAAGGCTTTGCTCACATTAGAGATGGCAGAAGGAAGGCGACTCCCTGCTCCACGCGGAGTCCTGCGGTCACCAGGGACTGGGGTCCGACAACCTCCGAGCAAGTCCAGCATTCAATTGGGACCCCGCACCAGAGTGTTCCTGAACTACAGACCGTATCCTCTCCTGTCTGTGTGTGTAGATAGGCCGGGTCTCCCTCTGAACTCCTCTCAGAACAAGGGCACGGGTGGCAGCTCCGCTCCTTCTGATACTCGATGGGATCCTCTGGGCCTACCGGGCTTTCCCAACCAGGACATGGAGTAGCAAGGTCGGGTGTCGAGGGCCGGTACTCCACTTGCAGCCGGACTCCCTCTGAATATATCAGGTGGTGAGAACAGGTGGCGTTCACTGCTCCGTCTGCATCCTCCCGGGGATCCATTTGCTGTGGAGCTACACTCTTAAGCTCCAGGCCTTCTTGGTCGTGGTCCTTGACCGGGTTGAGACATTCCTCGTCTGCAACCTGCCCCTCGTCCCAAGGCCGGGATATGAGGGCTGTGTCTCCTTCCACTGCAGGTCCACACAGGATCCACGTTCAGGGTGGGAGATCACAATACCTCACAGTAATTAACAGCACAAAGACCAAAACCAAAGATGGCTTTTTATTAAATATGAAATTTAAAGTGTCACTAAATTGTAAGTCCTCCACCCTCACCCACTAACTGGTTCCCCTCACTCCTGGTTCCCCAGTCTCCCTGTAACCTGGAGGGCAGCACCTGGTGCATACTAGCCCCGTCTGGTGGAGAAATGTGGTGTTGGATGCAAAGGTTGGGTCCCGACCATCACGCTGTTCTTACCTCGGAGGAGGAACACTACACTCCATTACAGAAGTGCAGCATCCCTGTGGCAGTCGAACCCTCAGGGGCGCCACAGTTCTACAGTGGGATGTGCTACATAATGAAGTTTCTCTTAAGGGGCACTTGGAAGGGAAGATGTCCTTATCAGCCCGGTCAGTAAAATCTTTATAGTGGTGGCAGGATGAGCCTAACCTATCTCGAGGGGTTCCCTGGGTACTTAGGGTCACTAGAACAATTACCACAGATGCGAGTCCGAGAGGGTGGGGCGCCCGTCTGGGAGATATGGTAGCCCAGGGGACCTGGTCAGATATCGAAAAGGGTCTCTCCTCCAATGCAAAAGAACTTCTGGCGGTAGACAAGGCGGTGAATAATTTCTTACCTTTCCTTCAGGGCCAGAATGTAAAGATCCTCTTGGATAATCTAGTTGCGGTAGCATATGTGAACCACCAGGGGGATACATGGTCAAGATCGCTGATGAGAGTGACAGATCACCTCTTCCAGATTACAGAAAGTCACCTCCTTTCCCTGATGGCCCTCCATATAAGGGAAAAAGAAAACATGAGAGCAGATTTCCTAAGCTGCTATCCTCTGATGCAAGGGGAATGGGAACTAAATCAAGGAATTTTTACCCAAATAGCCGAAGATGGGGGGGGCCTCCGGTCAGGTAGATCCGTTTGCCACAAAACTAAATCGGAAGACAAATATCTTGTGTTCCCTAAATCCCCTAGCTGTGGACGCTCTCCTGATACGTTGGGATTTCAGCCTGGCATATGACTCCTCCCCCCCGGTTGGCTGTTCTTCTCATAGTCATAAGAAAGATCCGGGAGGACAAGGCCAGGGTTCTGCTGATCGCACCGTTTTGGCCCAGGAGGCCCTGGTTCTCATGCCTGAGGAACATGTCCATCTCCGATCCTTGGGTTCTTCCAGAGATTCCATATCTCCTTCTCCGGGGTCTGATATTCCATCCTCAAGCAACTGGCCTCCACTTGACGGTGTGGAACTTGAAAGGACACTGCCAAATCAGAAAGGTTTTTCCCAAGGTCTAGTAACCATCCTGATGCACAGCAGAAAACCTGTTACAACCCAGATTTATGCCACAAGTTGGAGAAAGTTTCTGTCTTTCTCTGGTTCTGGAGTTGATGGGGAGGGGGTGCCAATAGGACAAATCTTTGGAGTTTTTACAAAAAGGTCTTGAACTAGGGTTATCCACCAGCACCCTTAAAGTACAGATTTCTGCCTTGGGTGCCCTATATAGCTGTGATGTAGCTTGTAACTACTGGGTTTCTCGGTTCATTAAGGCAGCTTTTAGATCTAGACTCATTATTAAAAGCAGCTTGGTTCCCTGGGATTTAAATTTGGTTCTAAAGGCCTTGACTAGCTCGCCGTTTGAGCTAATAGTCAGCAACCCTTAACCCCTTAATAACATCTGACGTACTAATACGCGTCTGTGCCCTGGGACTTAAGAGCCAGACCCGTATTAGTACGTCATCGCGATCGCGCCCGCACACAGGCTGTGCGGGCGCGATCGCCGCCGGGTGTCAGCTGATTGTCACAGCTGACACCCGGTACTATGTGCAGGGAGCGGTCCTGCACCTCTCCCAGCACATTAACCCCCGCTATGCTGCGATCGAAGTCGATCGAAGTCGATCGCGGCATTGCGGGGGCAAGGGGAGGTGATCGGCGATACTCACCTCCTCTTCCGGCTTCCAGCGCAGTCTGCAAAGGCTTCCCGGGTGTTGCCATGACGACCCGATGTCGTCATGACAACATCCGGGTCACCAGAGAGCAGGAAGATTGCTTGGACATGCGCAGTGCATCTCCAAGCAATCTTCACACTGTGCACTTCTGACAGCCTTCATGGCATAGGGATGGCGCTCCATTCCTGTGCCATGCAGGCGATCAGAAAAAAAAAAGTGAAAGTCCCAGAGTGGGACAAAGTAATAAAGTGTATAAACTGTGTGAAAGTGGAAAAAAAAAAAAAAATGTGCAAAAATATTATAAAAAAATAAAAAAAATAATACACCAAAAATAAAAATATAATGTACCCATCAATAAATATTATTATAAAAAAAATAAAAAAAAAACAATAAAAGTACACATATTTGGTATCGCCGCGTCCGGAACAACCTGACCTATAAAACTGTCCCACTAGTTAACCCCTTCAGTGAACACGGTAAAAAAAAAAAAAAAAAAAAACAAGCAAAAAACAATGCTTTATCACCATACCGCCAAACAAAAAGTGGAATAACACGCGATCAAAAAGACGCATATAAATAAAAATGATACCGCTGAAAATGTCATCTCGTCCCGCAAAAAATAAGCTGCCATATAGCTCCATCAGCCGAAAAATAAAAAAGTTATAGCTCTCAGAATAAAGCGATACTAAAAAATATTTTTTTCTATAAAATAGCTTTTATTGTGTATAAGCGCCAAAACATAGAAAAATGATACAAATGTGGTACCGCTGTAAACGTACTGACCCGAAGAGTAAAGCTGCCTCATCAATTTTACCACACGCGGAACAGAATTAAAAAAAAAAAAAAAAAACAATTCCTGAATTGTTGGTTTTTGTTTATTCTGCCTCCCAAAAATCGGAATAGAAAGCGATCAAAAAATGTCACGTGCCTGAAAATGGCACCAATAACAACGTCAAGTCATCCCGCAAAAAACGAGCCGTCACATGACTGTCTGCCAAAATCTGGAAAAATTATAGCTCTCAAAATATGGCGATGCAAAAACTAGATTTTACAAAAAATGCGTCTTTTGTGTGTGACAGCTGTCAGTCATAAAAACCCCATATGATTCTGGCATTGCTGTAATCACACCGACCCGAAGAATAAAGTCGTCTAATCACTTATACCGCACAAGGAACGGCGTCAAAAATAAACTCTTGAGTTAGGATTGGGCTAGGGTTAGGGCTGGGTTTGGGGCTAGGGTTGTGCTGGGGCTAGGGTTGTGCTGGGGCTAGGGTTGTGCTGGGGCTAGGGTTGTGCTGGGGCTAGGGTTGTGCTGGGGCTAGGGTTGTGCTAGGGTTAGGGCTGGGGTTGGGATTTTTTTCAAAAGTAAGAAAAAAAGATGACGATATGGCGACTAATGTTGAGAGCAAGTGCTCGCTACTTGAGTTTGCATCGGGTGCTCTGGTATGCATTTAGTATCGTGGGTATGTGAGTGACATGCTCGAGTCTCTGCCCCATATGCTTCGCGGCCAAAAAACTTTACGGGGATTGCCTGCCATGCACGAGCGATCCCCGCATGTTTTTTTTTGGGTGTCTAATAACCGTGAAACATGCGGAGCAGGGAATCGAGCATGTCACTCGAGCACACGCTGTACATGGTGCATACCTGAGTACCCGATGCAAACTCAAGTAGCGAGCACTTGCGCTCAAGAATAATGAAAACTTATTCAATATGATGACCTAATGTAAACAAATAATGTGCCGTACCTCTGGGTTCAAAATGTTCACTATACACCTTAATAAAATCTTTGAGGGGTATAGTTTCCAAAATGGGGACACTTGTGGGGGAGCTCCACTGTTTAGGCACATCACGGGCTCTCCAAACGCGACATGGTGTCCGCTAACAAATTGAATGGAAAATCGGCTCAAATTGTTAGCGGACGCCATGTTGCGTTTGGAGAGCCCCTGTGTGTCCAAACATTGGAGCTCCCCCACAAGTGACCCCATTTTGGAAACTAGACCCCCCAAGGCACCTATCTAGATGCATAGTGAGCACTTAGAACCCCCAGGTGCTTCACAAATTGATTCGTAAAAATGAAAAAGTGAAAAAAAAAACACTTTTTCATTTTTATGAATCAATTTGTGAAGCACCTGGGGTTCCAAGTGCTCACTATGAATCTAGATAGGTGCCTTGGGGGGTCTAGTTTCCAAAATGGGGTCACTTGTGGGGGGCTCCAATGTTTGGGCACACAGGGACTCTCTAAATGCAACATGGTATCCGCTAACAAATTGAATGGAAAATCGGCTCAAATTGTTAGCGGACACCACATTGCGTTTGGAGAGCCCCTCTGTGCCCAAACTTTGGAGCTCCCCCACAAGTGACCCCATTTTGGAAACTAGACCCCCCAAGGCACCTTTCTAGATGCATAGTGAGCACTTGGAACCCCCAGGTGCTTCACAAATTGATTCGTAAAAATGAAAAAGTGAAAAAAAAAACACTTTTTCATTTTTATGAATCAATTTGTGAAGCACCTGGGGTTCCAAGTGCTCACTATGAATCTAGATAGGTGCCTTGGGGGGTCTAGTTTCCAAAATGGGGTCACTTGTGGGGGAGCTCCAATGTTTGGGCACACAGGGACTCTCCAAATGCAACATGATATCCGCTAACAAATTGTCGGCTCAAATTGTTAGCGGATATCATGTTGCATTTGGAGAGTCCCTGTGTGCCCAAACATTGGAGCTCCTCCACAAGTGACCCCATTTTGGAAACTAGACCCCCCAAGGCACCTATCTAGATGCATAGTGAGCACTTGGAACCCCTAGGTGCTTCACAAATTAATTCGTAAAAATGAAAAAGTGTTTTTTTTTTCACTTTTTCATTATTACGAATCAATTTGTGAAGCACCTGGGGGTTCCAAGTGCTCACTATGCATCTAGAAAGGTGCCTTGGGGGGTCTAGTTTCCAAAATGGGGTCACTTGTGGGGGAGCTCCAAAGTTTGGGCACAGAGGGGCTCTCCAAACGCAATGTGGCGTCCGCTAACAATTTGAGCCGATTTTCCATTCAATTTGTTAGCGGATACCATGTTGCATTTAGAGAGTCCCTGTGTGCCCAAACATTGGAGCTCCCCCACAAGTGACCCCATTTTGGAAACTAGACCCCCCAAGGCACCTATCTAGATGCATAGTGAGCACTTGGAACCCCTAGGTGCTTCACAAATTGATTCGTAAAAATGAAAAAGTGTTTTTTTTTTCACTTTTTCATTATTACGAATCAATTTGTGAAGCACCTGGGGGTTCCAAGTGCTCACTATGCATCTAGAAAGGTGCCTTGGGGGGTCTAGTTTCCAAAATGGGGTCACTTGTGGGGGAGCTCCAAAGTTTGGGCACAGAGGGGCTCTCCAAACGCAATGTGGCGTCCGCTAACAATTTGAGCCGATTTTCCATTCAATTTGTTAGCGGATACCATGTTGCATTTAGAGAGTCCCTGTGTGCCCAAACATTGGAGCTCCCCCACAAGTGACCCCATTTTGGAAACTAGACCCCCCAAGGCACCTATCTAGATGCATAGTGAGCACTTGGAACCCCTAGGTGCTTCACAAATTGATTCGTAAAAATGAAAAAGTGTTTTTTTTTTCACTTTTTCATTATTACGAATCAATTTGTGAAGCACCTGGGGGTTCCAAGTGCTCACTATGCATCTAGAAAGGTGCCTTGGGGGGTCTAGTTTCCAAAATGGGGTCACTTGTGGGGGAGCTCCAAAGTTTGGGCACAGAGAAGCTCTCCAAACGCAATGTGGTGTCCGCTAACAATTTGAGCCAATTTTCCATTCAATTTGTTAGCGGATACCATGTTGCATTTAGAGAGTCCCTGTGTGCCCAAACATTGGAGCTCTCCCACAAGTGACCCCATTTTGGAAACTAGACCCCCCAAGGCACCTATCTAGATGCATAGTGAGCACTTGGAACCCTCAGGTGCTTCACAAATTGATTCATACAAATGAAAAAGTGTTTTTTTTTTCACTTTTTCATTGTTACGAATCAATTTGTGAAGCACCTGGGGGTTCCAAGTGCTCACTATGCATCTAGAAAGGTGCCTTGGGGGGTCTAGTTTCCAAAATGGGGTCACTTGTGGGGGAGCTCCAATGTTTGGGCACACAGGGACTCTCTAAATGCAACATGGTGTCCTCTAACAAATTTAACGGAAAATCGGCTCAAATTGTTAGCGACACCATGTTGCGTTTGGAGAGCCGCTGTGTGCCCAAACATTGGAGCTCCCCCACAAGTGACCCCATTTTGGAAACTAGACCCCCCAAGGCACCTATCTAGATGCATTGTGAGCACTTGGAACACTCAGGTGCTTCACAAATTGATTCATAAAAATGAAACAGTGTTTTTTTTTTTCACTTTTTCATTGTTACGAATCAATTTGTGAAGCACCTGGGGGTTCCAAGTGCTCACTATGCATCTAGAAAGGTGCCTTGGGGGGTCTAGTTTCCAAAATGGGGTCACTTGTGGGGGAGCTCCAAAGTTTGGGCACACATGGGCTCTCCAAACACAACATGGCGTCCGCTAATTATTCAAGCAAATTTTACAATCAAAAAGTCAAATAGCGCTCCTTCCCTTCCGAGCCCTGCCGTGCGCCCAAACAGTATTTTTTCCCCAAATATTGGGTATCTGCGTGCCCAGGGGAAATTGCACAACAAATTTTGGGGTCCATTTTTTCTTGTTACCCCTGTGAAAATAAAAAAAATTGGGTCTAAATTAACATTTTTGTGAAAAAAGTTAAATGTTCATTTTTTTCTTCCACATTCAAAAAATTCCTGTGAAGCACCTGAAGGGTTAATAAAGTTCTTGAATGTGGTTTTGAGCACCTTGAGGGGTGCAGTTTTTAGAATGGTGTCACTTTTGGGTATTTTCTGTCATAAAGACCTCTCAAAGTGACTTCAAATGTGATGTGGTCCCTAAAAAAATGGTTTTGTAAATTTTGTTGGAAAAATGAGAAATCGCTGGTCAACTTTTAACCCTTATAGCTCCCTAACAAAAAAAAATTTTGGTTCCAAAATTGTGCTGATGTAAAGTAGACATGTGGGAAATGTTATTTATTAACTCTTTTGTGTGACATATCGCTCTGATTTCAGGGCTTAAAAATTCAAATTTTGAAAATTGCAAAATTTTCAAAATTTTCGCCAAATTTCCGTTTTTTTCACAAATAAACGCAAGTGATATCGAAGAAATTTTTCCACAATCATGAAGTACAATATGTCACGAAAAAACAATCTCAGAATCAGGGGGATCCGTTGAAGCGTTCGAGAGTAATTACCTCATAAAGTGACAGTGGTCAGAATTGTAAAAATTGGCCCGGTCATTAACGTGCAAACCACCCGCGGGGCTTAAGGGGTTAAATCCCTCTCTCTTAAGACCGCTTTAATATCTTTAACCTCGGCCAGGAGCATTAGTGACATCCAGGCCCTGTCTATGGCCTCGCCGTTTACTCAAATTCTGGATGATAGGCAGGATCTGGTTTAAAAATCACTCTCTCTCCCTAAGGTAGCTACTCGTTTCCACAGACTTCAGAAAGTCCTCCTACCCTCCTTTTGTCCACATCCTAGTAACCAGAAAGAGGTAGAGTTACATACGTTAGAAGTGAGGAGATGTCTGGTTAGGTACCATTCAGTTACCAAAAGCTTTAGGAAAGATAAGTCGTTGTTTATATCCTACCAAGGGGCTAGGAACGGTCTAAGGTCATGAAGTCCACCATAGCTAGATGGAATTGGGAGGCCATTTCTCTATCATATACAGTATAGACCAAAAGTTTGGACACACCGCATTTAAAGATTTTTCTGTATTTTCTTGACTATGGAAATTGTACATTCACACTGAAGGCATCAAAACTGTGAATTAACACATGTGGAATTATATACTTAACAAAAAAGTGTGAAACAACTTAAAATATGTCTTATATTCTAGGTTCTTCAAAGTAGCCACCTTTTGCTTTAATGATTGCTTTGCACACTCTTGGCATTCTCTTGATGAGCTTCAAGAGGTAGTCACCGGAAATGGTCTTCCAACAATCTTGAAGGAGTTCCCAGAGATGCTTAGCACTTGTTGGCCCTTTTGCCTTCACTCTGCGGTCCAGCTCACCCCAAACCATCTCGATTGGGTTCAGGTCTGGTGACTGTGGAGGCCAGGTTATCTGGCGTAGTCCCCCATCACTCTCCTTCTTGGTCAAATAGCCCTTACACAGCCTGGAGGTGTGTTTGGGGTCATTGTCCTGTTGAAAAATAAATGATGGTCCAACTAAACGCAAAGCGGATGGAATAGCATGCTGCTGCAAGATGCTGTGGTAGCCATGCTGGTTCAGCATGCCTTCAATTTTGAATAAATCCCCAACAGTGTCACCAGCAAAGCACCCCCACACCATCACACCTCCTCCTCCATGCTTCACGGTGGGAACCAGGCATGTAGAGTCCATCCGTTCACCTTTTCTGCGTCGCACAAAGACACGGTGGTTGGAACCAAAGATCTCAAATTTGGACTCATCAGACCAAAGCACAGATTTCCACTGGTCTAATGTCCGTTCCTTGTGTTCTTTACCCCAAACAAGTCTCTTCTGCTTGTTGCCTGTCCTTAGCAGTGGTTTCCTAGCAGCTATTTTACCATGAAGGCCTGCTGTACAAAGTCTCCTCTTAACAGTTGTTGAAGAGATGTGTCTGCTGCTAGAACTCTGTGTGGCATTGACCTGGTCTCTAATCTGAGCTGCTGTTAAACTGTGATTTCTGAGGCTGGTGACTCGGATAAACTTATCCTCAGAAGCAGAGGTGACTCTTGGTCTTCCTTTCCTGGGGCGGTCCTGATGTGAGCCAGTTTCTTTGTAGTGCTTGATGGTTTTTGCAACTGCACTTGGGGACACTTTCAAAGTTTTCCCAATTTTTCAGACTGACTGACCTTCATTTCTTAAAGTAATGATGGCCACTCGTTTTTCTTTACTTAGCTGCTTTTTTCTTGCCATAATACAAATTCTAACAGTCTGTTCAGTAGGACTATCAGCTGTGTATCCACCAGACTTCTGCACAACACAACTGATGGTCCCAACCCCATTTATAAGGCAAGAAATCCCACTTATTAAACCTGACAAGGCATACCTGTGAAGTGAAAACCATTTCCAGTGACTATCTCTTGAAGCTCATCAAGAGAATGCCAAGTGTGTGCAAAGCAGTCATCAAAGCAAAAGGTGGCTACTTTGAAGAACCTAGAATATAAGACATATTTTCAGCTGTTTCACACTTTTTTGTTAAGTATATAATTCCACATGTGTTAATTCATAGTTTTGATGCCTTCAGTGTGAATGTACAATTTTCATAGTCATGAAAATACAGAAAAATCTTTAAATGAGAAGGTGTGTCCAAACTTTTGGTCTGTACATCTAGCGGCAAGGAAGGGCCAGAAGGGCTGAAGGCTCATTCCACCCGGGCTGTGGCGTCCTCCTGGGCTGAGAAGACAGGTGTCTCGATAGAAGACATATGTAAGGCTGCTACCTGGTCCTGTCCCTCTACATTCCATAGACACGATAGGTTAGATATAGGTGTATCGGCTGACCTCACCTTTGGGAGAAGAGTGTTCCAGGCTGTGGTCCTTCAATAGATTACTTCATCTCTGTAATTCTCTCATGGTGCTGTCATGGTCGACCGATAAAATCTTAAATTACATACCGGTAATGGGATTTTTCGGAGACCATGACAGCACCCTTATATTCCCTCCTTTCACGTTTGTGGGAACACTCCCGTTTTATTAATTATAATCTCACACTCAGTAGGTTTCGTCTGGTATGGCAATTTTGTGATTGTTTGCTGTGTTTATTAACCTGGCGGTCCTCTCAATGCTCTGTAATCCAAACTGAGGCGGGAGAGAGGTGGCACCCTTTTAAGCCTGTATGTTTCCTCTCCTTGGTGGGCGGATCCCCTCTCTCGTGGTGCTGTCATGGTCTCTGAAAAATCCCGTTACCAGTAAGTAACTTACGACTATTCATTTGATGGAGCAATCAAAAAGTTGTATCCCAAATGGTATTAAAAACGGTCTTAGAAAATTGGAACACAAGCCAAACAATTTGTTTGCAAAGTTTAGAATTTTTTAAAAGCAGTAAAATGTTTTTGTTTTCTTCTGCACCATTTCACTTTATTTGGAATTCATTGCCCTTTTTTTTCTATATGTTGCACAGTAAAGTGAATGGCGTCTTTCAAAAATACTGTAATTTTGTCCCACAAAGTACACCTCAACCCTGCTGTATTGAATAGTGTCTGTGTTATTCACTACGTAATATGTGTTTTTTTTATTGTATACTAATGTATAGTGACTAGTGATGATCGAGCGTGTTCTATGAACCCATTCAGCGAGCACGCTAACAGCCGTGACACTTGCAGGCACGGCGACCTTAAAAGAAATGCCGAGCATGCCAAAATACTCGGCGAGCACCCGAGCGTGCTTGCCGAAGGAGTTGATAGAACACGCTCGATCATCACTAATAGTGACCAGATGCCTCTAAGGAATCTTTTTTGGCCTCTGTTTTACTGGTGCTTGAAGTGCAATTTTTTGTAGCTCTAATGATTAAGTAATATGCAACTATGTGAACTGCAATTGCCAATTAACAATTTAAGGGAATCCATCAGATATACCCCTCCCTTCAATTCCCATTCATGACCATGCAGGATTTGGAAAGATAAATCCATAGACACCTCTATATCTTTTATCTGTTGCTGCATTTCTGAGTGCTCTGGGTGTAACGGAGCACTAACCAAGCCTCAGCCTTCCAAGGTTGCTTCCCTGCCCAGCACCAGCCTCTTTATCTTGATTGATAGCTCACTGTCAGTTTTTTGGGACATCAGGCACCAAACAAGGAAAATCAGTGAGCTAGACACTAGCACTGGGAACTTTCCCTCCGTACACGCAAAACATAAACCAAAAAAAAAGCAATTTGGCACGTTACTTAATTTATGTAGATTTATAGAATGAAATGTTGGATTTCGTACGAGCTCGATCCTTGTTTTTCACAGAACTCATATCTATTATAGTCTAGGGCTGTTCACATATTTCTGTGGACCGCGTATTTTTCACCGAAACAGTTTGACCTGTCGGATTTTGATCCAAATCAAAGTTTAGAGCTTCTCGGATGCAAAACAAAGCTGATGAAAGTCTGAATGAGGCCTTACTCTATTATTTATTTTTTAAGCAGCGTTCATTTCAGGCTGCTGTACACATGAAGAGGGTTTACACACCTAAAATACATATATAAAACAAAGAAATAAGCTACCTTTGACAGACTAGTATGGAGGGAGACACTGCCACTACGAGCTAACAGTGTGGATTCTGGTGTCTCGCTCCTTCCCTCAGGGTGTATTCCAAAAGCCTCCTCCAATAAGCAAGTTCTGGACAAGCTGCAGGTGGAGAGAGAGCGCGGGATTACGGTGAAGGCCCTGACTGCGTCTCTGTTTTACACTTACGAGGGAAAGAAGTATCTCCTGAACCTGATCAACACTCCGGTGAATGTGACGTTTCTTCTTGATTTGTTTCTCTGTGGTCTTGTTGCGGATGTTCAACAGGTCACGGCAGTCTCGTGACCTGTCCAATGACTAAATGACGTCATGGAAGATCCTTTCACTCCACCGCGAGCCATACAAGAGACCAGACGCAGTGGAGAAAAGACCGGGGGCCATCAGAAGGTAAGTATAATGTTATTTTCTCCAATCCCCTCCATGACAGCACACCTGGAGGTAGCCTCCCCATCCTAATTAGGGACAGGAAAACAAGAGGTTAAATAGCCCCTTCCCGCTACAATCCCCAGTGTTTTCCTGTCCCTATGGGATGAAGAGGTTACCTGGGGTGCCTGCGGCCGGCAAGCAGGGCCCTATTAAATTTACCTGCCGGGCTGCAGGGAGCGATCGCCTCCGACCTTCCTTCCTTTGCAGCTCCCGTGTCTCCTTGAGAGCGGGACCCCCCACACACACACTCGCCTGCGTGTAAAGCCGAGTAGGGTTTTGGGGGCTGGGGGCCTCCTGTAGCTCCCCGGCCGGAGTCTCCTCTGTCCTCCATGGCGGCGTGCCGGAAGTCAGGCTTTTGGCCAGCGGGACGTCACTTCTGGTGCGTTCCACTGTGGAACGCATGGGGCCGCGGCGGGAAATTCAAAAGGAGAATCCGCGGTTTGCCCTGAAAATGAGGATCCTTCACCAGATAGGTGAAAATTTGGCACTGGATCTCGGTCTCCCCTATAAAAGACCCAGATGAGAAGACTCCATTAAGGTAGGGCAGAATACTCTGCTACTATGGAGGGTGCTGTTCCAAAGCCTGCGTCTGCAGAGCCCAGCGCTAACCCGGCCCCAGTAAGTACTAGGTCCTAGGTTATTCCCCACACTCTTTTGAGCAGGATCCTAAATATATTTTAAATCTCCCCTTTTTTTATTTTTAATTTAGGGAGACAAGGATCCGGCACCGACAGTGGGAGAAAGCACTACAGTTCGCAAATGTGCCATCTGTATTAAAAAGCTGGCTTCAGGGCATAAGAAACCCCTATGCTGGAAATGCACTGACAACATTGTGAAGGAAGAACAGCCTTCCCTTATGGAAGAAGTCAGGGGAATGGTTCGGCAGGAAATACAATCTTCCCTAGCCTCCTTCTCACAAGCCAGAGCTGAAGGTCCATCTCCCCCCAAAAGGAGAAAATATACGGTTAGGGAGACCTCTGATTCAGAATTAGGGTCTATGGAGGAACCGGAAGAAGGGGTCCTAAGTGAAGATCATGAGGAAGATAGGAAATATTACTTTTCGTCTGAGAATATGGAGGAATTGTTGTCGCAGGTGAGAGACACGATGCAGGTGGAAGAGGAGAAGGAAACCCGTACAGTTCAGGATGAAATGTTTGGCGGTCTGAAATCCAAGAAGAAGGTAGTGTTCCCTGTGCATGACAACATTTGGAGTCTTATTTTGGATGAATGGGAGTCACCTGAGAAAAGGCTTAGTATGGCAGGAGAAATGAAGGATAGATTCCCTCTAGATGAAAAGGCGGCTAAGCTATGGATGGAAGTCCCGAAGGTTGATGTACAGGTGGCAAGGGTTGCGAAGAAAACAACCCTTCCCTTTGAAGACTCGTCACAGCTCAAAAATCCTATGGATAGGAAGATGGACAGCCTTCTAAGGAAGGCATGGGAAACATCGGCGGCTTCACTGAAGACTAATATCGCTTCAACTTGTGTAGCTCATTCCATGTTCCTCTGGCTCCAACAACTAGAGGAACATCTCTGGAAAGGTACCACTCAAGAGGACCTCCTAGCATCTCTTCCTTTTCTGCAGAAGGCCACTGGATTCCTAGCGGATGCCTTGGCGGAGTCGGTCAAGATTGCGGCAAGATCGGCAGCATTATCAAATTCTATGAGAAGAGCTCTGTGGTTGAAGATGTGGAGTGGGGACAACGCATCAAAATCTAAGCTTTGTTCCATTCCATTTAAAGGAGAGTATATGTTTGGGGCGGTGCTAGACGAGTTGTTGGAGAAAGCATCCGACAAGAAGAAGTCTCTGCCAGAGCCAAAGAATCCAAAAAGTTTCAGAAAGAGACCATTTCTTCTCCCTTAACAACAACAGCAGCAAGCATTTCAGTACAGAGGCAAGGGTAAAACTGGTCGCTGGAGTTACACAAAAGGGGGAAGAGGTAGGAATATCTTTCAAGGTTCTAGGCAGGACAGACAATGACGCCAAGAAGGTAGGAGGCAGAATTGCGAGCTTCCTTCCTCAATGGCAGCTTATTGATTGGAAAAGGATTTGTCGTGGCAACAGTAGACCAGCCAGAGGCTTACTACCACGTGCCAATTCATCCGGATTACAGAAAATTTCTCAGATTTGCTGTAACTCAGAACCGAGAGGTACTTCATTTTCAATTCAATGTACTCCCCTTCGGCATTTCGTCAGCACCCCGCCTGTTTAAAAAGATCATGGCAGAGGTAGTAGGTTTATCTAAGGAAACTGAATATCTGCATCGTCCCATATTTAGACAATTTTTTGGTGATGGTTCCCTCGGTTTCAAGTTTGGAAAGAGACCTCCAGATGACCCTCCAGATCCTGGAATCCTTGGGATGGTTGATAAACTACCAAATGTCAGATCTGATTCCCTCCACCAGGAAGACCTCCTTGGGAATTCTCCTGGATTCTCAGCAACAAGCCTCTTTTCTGCCAAAAGAGAAGCAGATTCAGTTGAGGTCGAAAGTTTATGCACTAAAGAACCAGAGAGGAGTGTCATTAAGATTCGCCATGTCCGTCCTCGGGTCCATGACCTCATTTATTTAGGCGGTACCTTGGGCTCAAGCGCATTCAAGGGTCCTTCAAAACTACATCCTTTCCTGTTGGGACAGATCTCCAAGTTCCCTCTCCAACAGAATTCATCTGCCAGAGAAGGTGAGAGCATCTTTAAATTGGTGGCTCTGTCCAGGAAATCTGGAGAAAAGTTCAGCATGGATTCAACTTCCCTTGTTATCCGTCAAAACAGACGCAAGCAAAAGAGGATGGGGAGCAGTAGTCTCCCACGTGGCCTTCCAAGGGGTCTGGTCGCAAGAAATAGCAGAGCAGTACTCAAACTTAAGAGAAATGAAAGTGGTGGAAGAAACCCTATGGGCAGCCACTACTGTGCTTCAGGGGTCGAATGTCAGAGTCTACTCGGACAATATGACAACTATAGCCCACTTGAGACATCAGGGAAGTACAAGAAACAGGAAGTTACAGATGATCTCCGAAAGGATCTTCCACTGGGCGGAGCATAATCTACTATCCTTATCGGCTCTGCATCTGAGGGGCTCCGACAACTATCATGCAGATCTTCTGAGCAGAAAATACATTCATCCAGGGGAGTGGAGCATGAACTCGAAGATATTTCAGATGATTGTTCAAAAGTGGGAATACCCAGATGTGGACCTGTTTGCGAACCAGGAAAACGCAAAAGTAAGAGCCTTTTTCTCTTTGAAACCCGAGGATTCAGCAACAGGGATAGATGCATTCGCTCACCCTTGGAAAGTTGAGCTCGCTAATGCTTTTCCCCTGATTCTGTTAATACCAAGGACTTTACAAAAAATCAGGTCGGAAGGGCTCAAGACTATCCTAATAGCTCCAATGTGGCCAAAAAGAGCATGGTTCGGAACATTGAGCAGTCTAAGAATGGATGATCCATTGATGCTTCCTCGAATCCACGATCTGCTGCATTAGGGCCAGATTTTCCATCCGGCCCCTCAGAATTTGGCTCTAGCAGCTTGGCTTCTGAGACCGCCCTCTGAAAAGCCAGAGGCTTCTCAGTACAGGTGATCCAAATGTGGCGCCCTGCTGTGCATTGGTGCCACAGAACCCAGAAGGGTGCATGGATGGATTTCTCCACAAGAGGCCCTCACTAGATACAAACACCTCTACCTTTCAACTCATACCAGCAGAGGGAGCCCAGATAGGGATATATATAGGGAAGGTGGAGCCAGGCAGCTCAGTTGATTAGTGAGTGCTCAGAGTCAGAGCAGAGCAGGCAGGCTGAGAGAGAGCCTGAGAGCGTGCCGACACTCAGATAGCGGTGAAGACGCAGCACGTCAGCTGCCTAGTAGTGAGGGCCCCGAGTGTGGCCGACGGCAAGGAGAAAAAGGGGAGTGAAACCAAGGGGGCAGAGGAGCACAATAAGCTCACCCCATTATATCTACCGGACACCGGATCCACGCCTACAGGGACCCTTTACACCCAGTGGGGATAACCGGAATCCCAGGAGGACTACAAGTCCCTGACAAACCTGAAGGCTAGACACACACAGGATCAGGAACCACAAAGGCCCCAACGTCCAGGGAAAGTGGTTACCAACCAGAGGTCCTATTTCTGAGCATCTGGTGAAGTAAAAGCAGGACACATAAGCTAGGCCCAGTTGCAGGCTGGCCAGGAGCATACATAGGGACAGACACGGATCAGGAGGCCCTATACCTGCTCCCTGGGGAGAAGTCCAAAAGTGCGCCCTTCATCTGGAGTACCCTGGACCGTACCTAACAGCTGTACCAGTAAAGGAAATGAAGCAAATCCCCTGTCTCTGTCCGTTACTCCTGCTGTGCCATCGCTTTCCCTGCACCACAATGCTCAGCGCAACCTGCATCATTTATACTGCCCTGAGGCCTGCTCCACCTGTGGGGAGCCGTTCCATCTCAAGCTGTCCTGACATCTGCCTCAGAGGACTGTTGCAGCGCTGGTGATCCTCACCAGACACCACAGGTGGCGTCACAACAAATTCCCTACAAATAATTCCTTTTGGCACTGACCGCCCTGGGCCAGCCACCGCGATAATCCCCGCAGGCAGTCTTAGGCCCGGCTGCCGGGTGCCCCACGACACCCCTGGGGGCGAGTCACATACACTGCAGAAAAGCAGAAAACCAGTCACAATTTCCATCTATGGAAAAATCTAGAAAGCTTTCAAGCTATGGTATGAGCCTCGTCCATTAGATCCCTTTCGGCCTGACGTGGCCAGAATCTTGGATTTCCTACAGAACGGTCTGTCTAAAGGATTAAGACCAAGCACGCTGAAGGTCCAAGTCTCGCCTTTAAGTTCCTATTTTGATGCTGATTTGGCCCAAAACAGATGGATTAAGAGGTTCATGATAGCTGCTTCTCGGATTAATCCAACAAGAGCTAAAATAGTTCCACCTTGGGATCTCAACGTAGTTCTTAGAGGCCTAACTATGCATCCTTTCGAGCCAATAGCCGAGGCACACATAGACAAATTGTCTTGGAAAGTGGCATTGCTTATAGCTCTGACTACAGCCAGAAGAGTGAGTGAAATCCAAACCCTGTCTATCAGAGAGACTTATTGTCGTATTTTGGAGGACAGGATCATCCTCCAGTTGGATCCTTCTTTTCTACCTAAAGTGTCGTCTAATTTTCATATGTCTCAGCCAATAATTCTTCTGTAATTCTGTCAAAATCCATCAAATAGCAAGGAAGAAGAATTCCACGCGTTGGATGTAAGAAGGACTATAATCCGCTATTTGAGGCAGACTGAAACCTGGAGGAAGGATCAGAACCTATTTGTCCAATATGGAAGCCCCAATAAAGGAAAGAAAATTGCAAAAATACGCTAGCAAATTGGATTAAGAAAGCAATTTGTGAAACATACATAGTTCAAGATTTGCCTCCTCTGAAATCCTTGAAAGCTCTTTCTACTAGAGCTATGTGGGTCTCCTGGGCGGAAAAAGCTAGTGCATCCATTGAGCAGATTTGCAGGGCAGCTACATGGTCGTCTGTCCATACCTTTGCTAAACATTATAGACTAGATGTAATATCTAATAGAGACTTAGCATTTGGAAGGAAAGTCCTTCAGGCTGTTGTCGCTCCCTAAAATTCATTCTTTGGTATTACTCCAGGTGTGCTGTCATGGAGGGGATTGGAGAAAATAGAATTAGACTTACCAGTAATTCGGTTTCTAAGACCCTCCACAACAGCATGGGTAGTTCCCTCCATTTCTTTGATTGGAAAAATCCTTAGTGTTAATAAATATTTAGAGCATTCATACTGTGTGGTCCTTTGAAAACACTGGGGATTGTAGCAGGGATGGGCTATTTAACATCTTGTTTTCCTGTCCCTAATTAGGATGGGGAGGCTACCTCCAGGTGTGCTGTCGTGGAGGGTCTTAGAAACAGAATTACCGGTAAGTCTAATTCTATTTTTTTTTTTTTACCATTTTTATTCTTTTTTTCAACTATTAACTTGGTCACACTATATAAATACATGCTGGTTGCAAGGATTTATATAGTGTGACCAAGTTGTCAAGCACTTTCCAAGTGATGCTAAAATTGCTTGGAAAGCGGTTGACAACCCGCATGCGGACATGCATGTGAAAAATGCTTAACTTACGTTTGTCCCTGGCAGGAAAAACGCATGTAAAATCTGCATGCGTTTTTTCTGCCAGGGAGATGCAGAAACACTCAGGAAAAATCCGGAGCATTTCTGCATCGTGGGCATGTGGCGCCCCTGAGGGTTCAGTCGCCACAGAGGTACTGCACCTCACCCAGAGGTGTGGTGTCTCCCTTCACTCAGGTAAGATGGGAGTGCTGCAGAGAACCCCCCAAAACACCTGCATCCAACATTACACTGCTTCAGACCGGCTGGAAGGGCAACATGCAGAGCGCAGCTGCTGAGCCCTGTCCCTGGCTGGAGTGGGGGAAACCCAAAGGTAGGGGGAACCAGTAGTGGGTGTGGGTGGAGGAAGCAGTTAGAAGGAGCACACAGTAGGTATATAATGGGAAGCAATCTTAGGGTGGCAGTTCAGAACAGAATGGTCAGTCAGTACAGTACAGACGGTCAGTGAGGACTGTCTGGGAGCAGAGGCTCAGCAGGAGCTCTGCTCCACAAGAAGGGCCCGGGATAGAGGCCCCGGAGTGGAGAAGGGAGTAGGCTCCATTCTAAGAAGGGATCCCAGGGGTACGGCGCGTGCAGGACAGCACCCGTACGCCCCGCATCTGTCAGAAGACAGAGGGATCGGTTGCCCCATTCTAATCTCCAGGGGGTCAGGTTGGTCCCGGATCCGACGTACAGGAAGGACTTCAGCATACCCGAGCGGGATTGAGAGTGGGCAGCGCAGGGCAGCAGGGAGAAGGACCTAGTGTGAAGACGGTCAAAGTAGAAACACGAGAAAGTGGGGTTCTGCCAAGCATTCCTAAACTTCCTGAGGAAGGATTGAACCCCTGCCAGGGTGAACACGGCGCAACGTGGGAGGCCTTCACCTGTAACTTGCACTTGTGTGTTTCCTGAAGAACTGTGAATTAAAATCTTGGACGACTGCACTGAGTTGCCTCCGTCTATTCCTTCACTGGTGCCATTTCCCTCCCTGCACTACAACGCCCAGCGCACCCTCCATCTATTTACACTGCCCTGAGGCCCGCTCCACCTGTGGGGAGCCGTTCCATCTCTAGCTGCCCTAACATCTGCCTCAGAGGACTGTTGCAGCGCTGGTGATCCTCACCAGACACCACAGGTGGCTTCACGACAAATCCTATAAATAATCCCTTTTGCACTGACCGCCCCGGGCCAGCCACCGTGATATTCCCCAAAGCAGCCATAAGGCCCGGCTGCCGTGTGCCCCGCGGCCCAGGGGGCAGCGAGTCACCACTTGGCGTCACGAACAGGATACGTGACCAGCCTGCCATCTGCGGGTAATGTGCGCCTAAAGAAGTGTTTTCTGCCTTGAATGTGGCGCCCGCCCCAGAAGAACGGGCGCCATTATGTGCGTGCTAAAGAACAACAGAATGGAACCTCCCGTCGTGGGCCGGGTCCCAGAATGGCTCCAAAAGCAGGCCCTGCCCCTTGCAACAGTGACTGTCCGCATAGATGTGTCCGTCAAAGCGGGGAGGCCGACACAGGGAGTGACCGACAGCAAAGTGCCATGGGACCGCCCCCGAAAGAGGAGAGGCGGTGGAGAGAAGCTGCGTAAAGACCGGGAGGTGTCAGGCCGAGCTGACGCAGTCGCGGGAGCAGGTCGGAGTGATGTCCCTGTCCCAAATGCGGCTGGCGCTGCTCCATCCCTGGTCCCCCTGCAGCCTGAGGCTGATGACCAGGCTGGGTCAACCTGCAGAAACCAGGGGTTCCCCCGGAGGGGGCCCCACTGTTAAACTGTTTTAGTTAACTGGACTGTACATAAGTTGCCCGGAAGGGTGCAGATGACTTCATGTTTGCTACCCAGTTACCCGTCAGGGTACAGAGACTGACAGGCTGAGGACTGTGAGAAGCCGGACGTTGACATTGTACATAGTTTAGCACTTCTTAAAGTGCATCCTATTGGTTTTATAATTACAAATATACCTCAGAACAAAAACCCGTTTGGCGTGGCAGAAGACGAGGTCCAGGATTGGATCGTCTATGTCCTGCAGCCATGCCCAGGGCCTACGTTGAGGGTTTGTGGACGGGTCCCTCATGCTGCTACTGTTGCACCCTGGTGCTGGAACTGTCTTGAAAATTGTTTTATATGACAATACTCTTATGATGTTTTATAATGTAACCAGTAACGTTAAAAGAAATGTGCCTCCCATAAAGGGAAGAAATGTTGTTTTATGGTCAAATATGCTGATGCATCTTAAAAATTTAGCATGTCAGTTATGCCTGGTTTTGCTCTGTTCCAGCCCGCGGACGTGCTGTGTTTTACCGGGGGGGAATGTGGCGCCCCTGAGTGTTCAGTCGCCACAGCGGTACTGCACCTCACCCAGAGGTGTGGTGTCTCCCTTCACTCAGGTAAGATGGGAGTGCTGCACAGAACCCCCCAAAACACCTGCATCCAACATGCAGAGTGCAGCTGCTGAGCCCTGTCCCTGGCTGGAGTGGGGGGAACCCAAAGGTAGGGGGAACCAGTAGTGGGTGTGGGTGGAGGAAGCCGTTAGAGGGAGCACTTATACAGTAGGTATATAATGGGAAGCCATCTTAGGGTGGCAGTTCAGAACAGAATGGTCAGTCAGTCTACCATTGGGCCCTATAAGACGTTCTTCATCTCCCGTTGCAGTGGGGTTTTTATTTGTCCAAAAAAAAGACTGGGGGTTGCGCCCCCGCCTTGATTTTCGCGAGTTTAATCGGATCACGGTCTGGGATGCATATCCTCTCCCTCTCATCCCCGACCTCTTTAGAAAAAAATTTGGCTCCTATGATTTGATTAAACTAGACCTCAGGGGGGCTTATAATCTCATTCACATTGAGGAGATGAGTGGAAGATGGCCTTCAATACTCCTGAGGGGCACTATGAAAAGCTTGTGATGGCATTTGGGTTGACTAATGCTCCCGCTTTCTTTCAACACTGTTAGTGACAGTTTTAGTCATCTGGCAGGTAGATCACAACAAACCAATCTTGATGACATATTAATTTACTTACCTCCAGTCACATCAGGTACATATCAGGCAGGTCTTACAGATACTCAAAGATAATAAATTATTTGTCAAACCAGAGAAATGTATGTTCTCCATTCAGGGTTAGTTCTTATCATTCACCGTTTTTGCATGGATCTGGCCAAAGTCCGGACGGTACTGGATTGGTATTATATTCAAGACTTAAAGGCGTTACAAAGTTTTTTGGGTTTCGCCAGCTACTACTGTAAGTTCATCAAAAACTTTTCGGTAGTGGCCAAACCTCTGATGGACGATTTTGCCAAATAGAAAAAAAAATTAAGATTTTATTATTTTACTTTCCATTCTTGTAGCTAAACACAATCCAGCTAAGTTTAAAATTGAAATGAAGCCCCTGTACCCCCCTCTCTAGGTGCTTTTGTACCAAGTCTTCCCTGGTCCAGGATGGTCTCTATATCACAGGCTCCAGCAATAACCTATTGACACATGATTGTGGCAGCCCTCACGCGCTGATATATCACAGTGCCAATAGAAGTGGGAAGCGGCACAGAAATCACAAAATAAAGGCAGTGTTTGTGGTAATGCAAGAATCCAGCAAGCAGAGTAATCCACACGTCATACAACAGCCCAACATGGATGATGAAAAGCTGCGTCTTCAGGCGTCTGTGTAAGAACATCACATTTTTGTTTTCCTTCCAGAATAAGCACCAAATGGAATAGCTGAATGCCAGGATACAGAGACCGGCGGGGGGCAGGGAAGCGCTGTCTGCTGGATTTTGTGCTGGTTTCACAAGCGGTCACCCTGCAGTTTTCTCCGGATAATACTGTGGAGACTTTTCACAACACATCTAATAATTGTGAACCTTCCACTCACATGTTTATTATCTTGTCCGCTGGTCAGACTGGGGGGGATGAAAGCTGGACAAGGGATGAAGAATGATCCTTATTACATATAATGGGTGCACTGAGCGATTGTGAAAAGTCGCAGAGGACTGAGAGCAGAAGGGCAGAGGGTTTCCTCTTCCTCACAAGGACCAGCACAGAAGCCGGAGCAGAAGGGGAGACAAGGGCTGAGCCACTTACACAGACAGAAAGCTGAGGAGAGGAGGGCATGTTATTACTCCAGGATCCGCTCCATTCATTCCCTATGTGGCATTCAAGCGCTGAGCTCGGCTTTTCCGGAGCCCCATAGAGAATGAATGGAGCTGCAGTTGATCCCTGACTTTCCACTCCTTCCCGATCAGACGATGGCTCGCAGCGGTCAGACCCCACGATCAGTAAGTGATCACCGAGCCTGTGGATAAGTGATAACTTGTTTTATTCAGACATCCCCTTTAAGTAATGGAGCATGCCAGCAGAGAAGGTGGGAGGAGGCGCTGGTTACAGGGGAGACTTTACCTCTAGAGGCCGCATATAGGGCATGTGAGGGGCGGACACTTCCCATATTCATCATTACTGAACCACCGCTCTGTGCGGCTCTTATCTGAGCTGCAGGGGACGCAGCAGTTACTAATCAGCCGCTCTCTGTTCACTTGCAGCCGTCCGAGCTCTGCTGTGCCTGTTAGGGGTGAAGTTCGGGTCCTTCGAGGCATCTACTATGCAGCCTGCACAGCAGATCACAGCCCGAGCACAGCGTCTCCGGGTAAATCTCCACCTTGTGAGTTGCTTCTTGTGCAGCAGCCCCATGCAAGTTGCTCTGCTCTCCTCGGCCAGCTCCTGCTGAATACTGAGCTCCTCTGCCCAATCTAGGAGCTCAATAGCCCTGATCACGTCAGTGGTAGCCCAGCGCTGCTGGATCAAATTTACAAATGGCAAACTAATCAGCCCTAGGTATTTCTAATATGTGCAGAGCAGGCGACATAAGTCTGACCGGTGTCCTCATAGACCTTTCCTCAGCCGGGGTCTAATAGGAGCAGTAAAATGGCCATCATGGGGTCCATTGTTAGATCTCAGCTGCCATAGAAACTCATTGGCACCATGATCATGCCTCCCTCTCCTGTCTAAAGTGCCTAAATGCTGTGGAAGCCCCCTACTGTGTCATTCAATGGATTAAGCTGCCAGGATCAAGGTTGGCTCCACTGTGGGCAGCTGAGGCAGGAGCAGGACTGTGTTATACAGCCACACTTCTGCCACAGATCTTGTAAGGACCTGCCTGATGATAATGTGTCCTATAGAGCAGGTCTTGGTACCGGACTGCCCTGTACATATTTACCACTAGCTGGGAACCAGTTACTTACAAGGTCTAGTTTCGAATGTGTTTCCAGGATCTGTAGTTATCAGCATTTTATCCTTAAGGCCGAGTTATAATATCACTGTAACACTCTCGCCCTGTACCTGTATACCTGCCCTGTGTGCTGCACAAAAGTATATAACAAAATGTGTGTACACAGATATCTATCTCCTGAATGGTATTACTGCTAGATCTCCTGTACATAGAAATATGAGGTTCTTAGCGCACATTTTGAGCAAATTGTGCGAGCCCATCTGCCAACGTCAAGGCGACCTCTTCAGAAGGGTCCCTACACTAACATTACACTAACTTACTAACTGGGACTAGTTTTTTGTATTATTATTATTACCACCATTTTTACTATTTATTATTATTGCATTAATGCAATTAATTGTAACTGTTATAAAACGAATTAAAAAAATGTAATTCTAATTTTTTTTATTAATCTTATGATTCTAATAATGGTATTACTAAAATCCCTATGCCTAAAGCTGTTGATCCAGAAGAAGGCAAAAACCCCAGGACACCTTCAGCCAATTTGTGTCACAGGGGAAAAATTCCTTCTTGACCCCGGGAAAAGGCGATCAGTCTTAGGACCCTGGATCAAACCTAATAATGTTATTACAAGTTATATAATATTACACTAATTATTGTACTACTGGAGTTATTTTAATTTGTTTTTATAAATCTATTTGATATGGTTATTATTACATTGTGCTATCTTATTACAGTATTATTCTTCTTTCCTTTCACTACTAATACTGCCCTATACCTACAGTGTTGATCCAGAAGAAGGCAAAAACCCCAGGACACCTTCAGCCAATTTGTGTCACAGGGGAAAAATTCCTTCTTGACCCCGGGAAAAGGCGATCAGTCCTAGGACCCTGGATCAAACCTATTAATGTTATTACAAGTTATATAATATTACACTAATTACTGTACTACTGGAGTTATTTTAATTTGTTTTTATAAATCTATTTGATATGGTTATTATTACATTGTGCTATCTTATTACAGTATTATTCTTCTTTCCTATCACTACTAATACTGCCCTATACCTACAGTGTTGATCCAGAAGAAGGCAAAAACCCCAGGACACCTTCAGCCAATTTGTGTCACAGGGGAAAAATTCCTTCTTGACCCCGAGAAAAGGCGATCAGTCCTAGGACCCTGGATCACACTGCTATTCTACCTACTACTATTACTACTGTTATTTTATTACTTTCTTACTATTATCACTAGTATTATTACTCATATTACACTAATACGCATATACTACCACTATATTACTACCATCCCTTTCCCCCTAGGGATCTTAAGGTGCAGTTCTGTCCTCCTCCTCCTATTCTGTCCTCCTCCTCTTCCATCCTCCTCCACTTTCGTCCTCCTCCTCTTCCGTCCTCTTCCTCTTCCGTCCTCCTCCTCTTCTGTCCTCCTCCTCTTCCGTCCTCCTCCTCTTCCGTCCTCCTTCTCTTCCGTCCTCCTCCTCTTCTGTCCTCCGCCTCTTCCGTCCTCCGCCTCTTCTGTCCTCCGCCTCTTCCGTCCTCCGCCTTTTCTGTCCTCCGCCTCTTTCGTCCTCTTCCTCTTCCGTCCTCTTCCTCTTACGTCCTCCTCCTCTTCGGTCCTCCTCATCTTCCGTCCTCCTCCTCTTCCGTCCTCCTTCTCTTCCATCCTCCGCCTCTTCCGTCCTCCGCCTCTTCTGTCCTCTGCCTCTTCCATCCTCCGCCTCTTCCGTCCTCCGCCTCTTCCGTCCTCCTTCTCTTCCATCCTCCTCCTCTTCCGTCCTCCTCCTTTTCCGTCCTCCTCCTCTTCTGTCCTCCTCCTCTTCCGTCCTCCGCCTCTTCCGTCCTCCATCTCTTCCGTCCTCCGCCTCTTCCATCCTCTTCCTCTTCCGTCCTCCTCCTGAGACGTAATAAATAGCATTAAAGCTGCAGTAATTATTTATATTATATATACACACTGCTCAAAAAAATAAAGGGAACACTCAAATAACACATCCTAGATCTGAATGAATGAAATATTCTCATTGAATACTTTGTTCTGTACAAAGTTGAATGTGTTGACAACAAAATCACACAAAAATCATCAATGGAAATCAAATTTATTAACCAATGGAGGCCTGGATTCGGAGTCACCCCCAAAATTAAAGTGGAAAAACACACTACAGGCTGATCCAACTTTGATGTAATGTCCTTAAAACAAGTCAAAATGAGGCTCAGTATTGTGTGTGGCCTCCACGTGCCTGTATAACCTCCCTACAACGCCTGGACATGCTCCTGATGAGGTTGCGGATGGTCTCCTGTGGGATCTCCTCCCAGACCTGGACTAAAGCATCCACCAACTCCTGGACAGTCTGTGGTGCAACGTGACGTTGGTGGATGGAGTGAGACATGATGTCCCAGATCTGCTCAATGGGATTCAGGTCTGGGGAACGGGCGGGCTAGTCCATAGCTTCAATGCCTTCATCTTGCAGGAACTGCTGACATACTCCAGCCACATGAGGTCTGGCATTGGGCACAACCCCCATCTGTGGACGTCTGGCCCTCATCCCACTCTCATGGAGTCGGTTTCTAACCGTTTATGCAGACACATGCACATTTGTGGCCTGCTGGAGGTCATTTTGCATGGCTCTGGAAGTGCTCCTCCTGTTCCTCCTTGCACAAAGGCAGAGGTAGGGGTCCTGCTGCTGGGTTGTTGCCCTCCTATGGCCCCCTCCACGTCTCCTGGTGTACTGGCCTGTCTCCTGGTAGCGCCTCCAGCCTCTGGACACTACGCTGACAGACGCAGCAAACCTTCTTGCCACAGCTCGCAATGATGTGCCATCCTGGATGAGCTGCACTACCTGAGCAACTTCTGTGGGTTGTAGAGTCCGTCTCATGCTACCACGAGTGTGAAAGCACAACCAACATTCAAAAGTGACCAAAACATCAGCCAGAAAGCATTGGTACTGAGATGTGGTCTGTGGTCTCCACCTGCAGAACCACTCCTTTATTGAGTGTGTCTTGATAATTGCCAATAATTTCCATCTATTGTCTTCCATTTGCACAACAGCATGTGAAATTGATTGTCAATCAGTGTTGCTTCCTAAGTGGACAGTTTGATTTCACAGAAGTTTGATTTACTTGGAGTTATATTCTGTTGTTTAAGTGTTCCCTTTATTTTTTTGAGCAGTGTATATTTTCTCATGTCATGTATTTACTACTAAAAGTAATTTTTTACATTTAGGTTTCATTAAGTGTTTTACACCGACTATTACAGACTTATTGTTTCCCTGCACATTCAAGTTTTGTGTTTTCTTTGGGCATAGATCAGCTAATAGGCACTCAGGAAAAAAAAACAGATTAAAGATCTACAAACTCTCCCTTAAGACTAAGGAGCTCACTGATAGATTCTCAGTTAGCTAATTTTGCAGCCAGCAATAGACAGTGCAGCACAGATGCTACAGAAGGCAACATTTTTAATGAAACTCAATTACAGAAATCGATTTTAGCCCCAAATACTTGCATTAAAGTAAAAAAAATGGCCCCAAAGCTGGACAACCGCTTTAACTCCTTACTAGAGATGAGCGGTGTTCGACTAGAACTGTTCGCCAATCTCAAATTCGAGCTGTTTTGGGCGGTGTTCGAGTTGTTCGACGAACCCGAACGATTTGCAAAAAATTCGGCTGTTCGAGGTTATGTTCGATAACTGTTCGTGCACCAAAAGCGTGTCCTGCATGTCTGGCGCTATTTAGAGCACCAATCATGCAGGGATTGTCTGCCACTCACTGTAATGCCACAGCCATGGTGGTTGTGGCATTACACTGATTGCCCAAATCGATGGGAACAGTGCCAACAGTGAAACATGAAAAGCCGGCAATTCAGCAGCGGCATACACCTGTACCCGACAATTTAGAACCGAAAGAATAGAGCTTCACACATAGATTAGATAGATATAAACATGTCAGCCACATATATACGAAGTACAGTGAAAGTGCTGCTTACTGTACTTGTCATTTAGCGTAAAGGATTTATCAAAAAAAATAATAGTGTTTTCATGCACCGTCTCTTTAAAAAAGCCGGCCGGCAATTCAGCAGCGGTACCCGACAATTTATAACAGACAGAATAGAGCTTCACACATAGATTAGATAGATAGAAACATGTCAGCCACATATATACGAAGTACAGTGACAGTGTTGCTTACTGTACTTGTCATTTAGCGTAAAGGATTTATCAAAAAAAATAATAGTGTTTTCATGCACCGTCTCTTTAAAAAAGCCGGCCGGCAATTCAGCAGCGGTACCCGACAATTTATAACAGACAGAATAGAGCTTCACACATAGATTAGATAGATAGAAACATGTCAGTCACATATATATGAAGTACAGTGACAGTGTTGGTTACTGTACTTGTCATTTAGTATTAAAATAAAGGATTTATTATTAAAAAAATTGGCGTGGGGTTCCCCTTAATTTTAGGCTCTAGCGAAGGTTAAGCAGACGGCTGGGGCAGATGTTTGAAGCCTGGGAAGGGGGTAATACCCACGGAGCTTCCCAGGCTACTAATATCAGCCCCCAGCTGAATACATAGCCTTTACTAGCTATTAAAATGGGGAACACCCCAAAAAAAATGACGTGGGGTCCCCCCTAATTTAATAGCTAGCAAAGGCTAGGCAGACAGCTGGGGGCTGATATTAATAGCCCAGGAAGGGAGCCATGAATATTGGCCCCCTCCCAGGCTAGAAACACCAGCCGTCAGCCGCCCCAGAAATGGCGCATTCATAGGATGCGCCAATTCTGGCACTTAGCCTCGCTCTTCCACGCTGCCCTGGTGCGGTGGCAGGGGGTAATAGGGTTGGGGTTGATGTCAGCTTATAATGCCAGCTGACATCAAGCCCAGGTTAGTAATGGAGAGGCGTCTATAAGACACCCCCATTACTAACCCCATAGTCAAAGTTAAAAAAAACACAAACACCCAGAATAAAGTCCTTTAATTGAAATAAAGACACAATCCTTTATTGTTCTAAATTAAACCATACTTACCGTCACGCCCATTCCAGCTGAAGCCAACGATCTCCTGCAATAAAAGAAAAATAATAAAGCAACCTCATCCTTACCTTTCCATGGTTCCCACGACAGCTTCAGCTCTGCTACATCGAGATGACAGGCTGGACCGCAGCAGAACGCTGCCATCCAGCCTCTCATCCTGCAGACACTGAGAAGCGCAGGCTTGCTTGCGCTGCTCAGCGTCTCTCTGTGACGACATCCAGATGAGCCGAGTTCATGTCCAATGAACTCGGCTCACCTCATGCACGTCACTGACAGCGTGGGAAAATTCTCACGCTGAAGCGGTGAGTGCAGGAGAATTTTCCCACGCTGTCAGTGACGTGCATAAGGTGAGCTCATGTCCAATGAACTCAGCTCACCTCCTGCACGTCACTGACAGCGTGGGAGAATTCTCCTGCACTCAGCGCTTCAGTGTGAGAATTCTCCCACGCTGAAGCGCTGAGTGCAGGAGAATTTTCCCACGCTGTCAGTGACGTGCATGAGGTGAGCCGAGTTCATTGGACATTAACTCGGCTCATCTGGATGCCCTCACAGAGAGACACTGTGGAGCGCAAGCAAGCCTGCGCTTCTCAGTGTCTGCGGGATGAGAGGCTGGATGGCAGCGTTCTGCTGCGGTCCAGCCTGTCATCTCGATGTAGCAGAGCTGAAGCTGTCATGGGAACCATGGAAAGGTAAGGATGATGTTGCTTTATTATTTTTCTTTTATTTCAGGAGATCGTTGGCTTCAGCTGGAATGGGCGTGGTGGTAAGTATGGTTTAATTTAGAACAATAAAGAATTGTGTGTTTATTTCAATTAAAGGACTTTTTTCTGGGTGTTGTGTTTTTTTTAAATACTTTACTAGAAATTCATGGTGGTCATGTCTAATATTGGCGTGACCCCATGAATTTCGGGCTTAGGGCCAGCTGATAATGCCAAGCTGGCCCTAACCCCTTTATTACCCAGTGAGCCACCGCATCAGGGCCCTGGATGAGTTGGGTACAGCGCCAGAAGATGGCGCTTCTATGAACGCGCCATTTTCCGGGGTGGCTGCGGACTGCAATTTGCAGCGGGGGTGGCCCAGAAAGCTTGGGCCTCCCTGCGCTGCGGATTCCAGCCCCCAGCTGCCTAGTTGTACCTGGCTGGACACAAAAACAGGGCGAAGCCCCACGTCAATTTTCTTTAAATTATTTCATGAAATAATTAAGAAAAAAAGGGCTTCCCTATATTGTTGTGTCCGGCCAGGTACAAATAGGCAGCTGGTGGTTGGGGGCAGCCCGTTCCTGCCTGCTGTACCTGGCTGGACACAAATATAGTGTGAAGCCCCACGTCAATTTTTTTTAAATTATTTCATGAATTTCCTGAAATAATTTAAAAAAATTGAAGTGGGGCTTCGCACTATATTTGTGTCCAGCCAGGTACAGCAGGCAGGAACGGGCTGCCCCCATCCACCAGCTGCCTATTTGTACCTGGCCGGACACAACAATATAGGGAAGCCCTTTTTTTCTTAATTATTTCATGAATTTCATGAAATAATTAAAAAAAAAGTACGTGGGGCTTCGCCCTATTTTTGTGTCCAGCCAGGTACAACTAGGCAGCTGGGGGCTGGAATCTGCAGCGCAGGGAGGCCCAAGCTTTCTGGGCCCCCCCCCCGCTACAAATTGCAGTCCGCAGCCACCCCGGAAAATGGCGCGTTCATAGAAGCGCCATCTTCTGGCGCTGTACCCAACTCATCCAGGGCCCTGGTGCGGTGGCTCACTGGGTAATAAAGGGGTTAGGGCCAGCTTGGTATTATCAGCTGGCCCCAAGCCCAAAATTCATGGGGTCACGCCAGTATTAGACATGACCGCCATGAATTTCTAGTAAAGTATTTAAAAAAAACACAACACCCAGAATAAAGTCCTTTAATTGAAATAAAGACACAATTCTTTATTGTTCTAAATTAAACCATACTTACCATCACACCCATTCCAGCTGAAGCCAACGATCTCCTGCAATAAAAGAAAAATAATAAACCAACCTCATCCTTACCTTTCCATGGTTCCCACGACAGCTTCAGCTCTGCTACATCGAGATGACTGGCTGGACCGCAGCAGAACGCTGCCATCCAGTCTGTCATCCCGCAGACACTGAGAAGCGCAGGCATGCTTGCGCTCCTCACTGTCTCGCTGTGACGGCATAAAGATGAGCCGAGTTCATGTCCAATGAACTCAGCTCACCTCCTGCACGTCACTGACAGCGTGGGAAAATTCTCCTGCAATCAGCGCTTCAGCGTGAGAATTTTCCCACGCTGTCAGTGACGTGCATGAGGCGAGCCGAGTTCATTGGACATGAACTCGGCTCATCTGGATGTCGTCACAGAGAGACGCTGAGCAGCGCAAGCAAGCCTGCGCTTCTCAGTGTCTGCGGGATGACAGGCTGGATGGCAGCGTTCTGCTGCGGTCCAGCCTGTCATCTCGATGTAGCAGAGCTGAAGCTGTCGTGGGAACCATGGAAAGGTAAGGATGAGGTTGCTTTATTATTTTTCTTTTATTGCAGGAGATCGTTGGCTTCAGCTGGAATGGGCGTGATGGTAAGTATGGTTTAATTTAGAACAATAAAGGATTGTGTCTTTATTTCAATTAAAGGACTTTATTCTGGGTGTTTGTGTTTTTTTTAACTTTGACTATGGGGTTAGTAATGGGGGTGTCTTATAGACGCCTCTCCATTACTAACCTGGGCTTGATGTCAGCTGGCATTATAAGCTGACATCAACCCCAACCCTATTACCCCCTGCCACCGCACCAGGGCAGCGTGGAAGAGCGAGGCTAAGTGCCAGAATTGGCGCATCCTATGAATGCGCCATTTCTGGGGCGGCTGACGGCTGGTGTTTCTAGCCTGGGAGGGGGCCAATATTCATGGCTCCCTTCCTGGGCTATTAATATCAGCCCCCAGCTGTCTGCCTAGCCTTTGCTAGCTATTAAATTAGGGGGGACCCCACGTCATTTTTTTGGGGGGGTCCCCCATTTTAATAGCTAGTAAAGGCTATGTATTCAGCTGGGGGCTGATATTAGTAGCCTGGGAAGCTCCGTGGGTATTACCCCCTTCCCAGGCTTCAAACATCTGCCCCAGCCGTCTGCTTAACCTCCGCTAGAGCCTAAAATTAAGGGGAACCCCACGCCAATTTTTTTAATAATAAATCCTTTATTTTAATACTAAATGACAAGTACAGTAACCAACACTATCACTGTACTTCATATATATGTGACTGACATGTTTCTATCTATCTAATCTATGTGTGATGCTCTATCTTTCTGTTCTAAATTGTCTGGTACCGCTGCTGAATTGCCGGCCGGCTTTTTTAAAGAGACAGTGCATGAAAACACTATTATTTTTTTAAATAAATCCTTTACACTAAATGACAAGTACAGTAAGCAACACTATCACTGTACTTATTATATATGTGACTGACATGTTTCTATCTATCTAATCTATGTGTGAAGCTCTATTCTTTCTGTTCTAAATTGTCGGGTACAGATGCTGAATTGCCGGCCGGCTTTTTTAAAGAGACGGTGCATGAAAACACTAATATTTTTTTTAATAAATCCTTTACACTAAATGACAAGTGCAGTAACCAACACTGTCACTGTGCTTCTTATATGTGTGACTGACATGTTTCTATCTATCTAATCTATGTGTGATGCTCTATTCCTTCTTGTCTAAATTGTCGGGTACCGGTGTATGCCGCTGCTGAATTTGCCGGCCGGCTTTTTTAAAGAGAGTGTCTTCTGAGCAGTTTGTCAGCTTTTGGACACCTTTGCAGGTGTTTTCTATGTGTTTCTATGTGTTTTTGTTTGCCTGCCATTGGTTTTAACGGTGTTCGACGGTGTTCTAAGGTGTTCGACGAACAGTTCGACGAACAGTTCCTCGAACATCCCGGTGTTCGACGAACCGAACCGAACCCGAACACTACGGGGGTGGCTCAACACTACTCCTTACCAACATCTGCCGTACATGTATGGTATAAGTCAGTAGCGGGTGTATGGAGCAGGGTCAGCTCGCCGCGTACATGGCAGATAATGGCTGTGACAAACAACCAGGACCTGCCTCTAACAGCTGCGAGTGGAGCGAAGATCTGCCCACCACTGTTAACCTGTTCAGTGCTGCTGTCAATCTCTAACAGCAGCATTAACAGCGCGCCAGCATTGGGACGCGTCGTTCCATACGCCCACCGGCGCTCCTGTGACGCGATCATAGGGCGCCGATGGACTGCTATGACATCCGGGGGTCTGCTGAAGCCTCCGTGCCTGTCATCATAAAGCTTCATTTGGGCTGTAAAGAAGACCGTGGTTTTGCTATATGGAGCATTACTGTGGTATCGCTGTATATAGCACAAGCAATCAGATGATGTATACAAATACAGTGAAAAAAAGTATATATATATTTATTAAAACCCCACACGTTCAACTCACCTCCCACTAAAAATAAAGATAATAAAAATATACACATTTTGTGATATGGTCTCTTTCAGAGAAATACAATCTATCAAAATATAAAAAAAAAAAACGATCAGTGAACACAGAAAAAAATTCAAAAAGACAAAATTGCATTTTTTCGTTCGCCTCAATACTGCAGAAAATCCTGTAAGAAGCGATGACCATGACATATGTGTCCCAAAATGTTATCAATAAAGTCCTCTTGCCCTTCAAAAAATAAGCCCCCACACAGCTCCATCAACCCGGAAACTGAAAATGTTTCGGGTCTCAGAAAAAATGGTGACTCAAAAAAAAAGTTTTTTTCTTTTGCCAAAACTATTGGAGAAGTTTGGTCTTGCTGTAATCACACTGAGGAGTAGGATCCTATTACCAGGTCATTTTTACCACACAATGTGCGCCGTTAAAACCGTTCCCAGAAAAAACAATGTCTGGCTTTTTTTTTCGCACTTTTACTGCACTTGGAATGTTTTTCCCGTTTTCTAGTACTATGTGGTAAATGAATGGTGTCATTTATAAGGACAGCTCATCCTACAAAATAACAAGACCTCACACTATGTGGACAGATATCAAAAAGTTATAGCCCTTGGAAAAAGCGGAGGAAAAAACAGAAAAAAAACATAAATTGGTTATGTCGGGAAAGGGTAAAGCTGAAGAAACGCATGTAAGAGCAGAATATGGAGGAAGGTCAGATATCACAGACTGGTGGATACTACCTGCTCCATCGCTGGCAGAATACTCCACCCCCATGGTGTCCGCTGATATCTTCTCTTGTAGCAACGTCTCCAAACTCTATAAAACATCGGGAACAGTCAGCAGAGGGTTTGATGATTGGCTCATATTGGCGATATACTCAGGGGCATTACTGGGGCCAGGGAAGATTGGGAATGAATAGCGTATTGACTGTTAGAGATGTGATCTCTTCCATTAAAGGGGATGTCTAGTTGGAACAAGTTATCACTGATCTCTGGATAGGTGATGACCTGTCCCAGTGGGAGCACCCCTTTATTATGTGGTATATATGGAGGATGTGATATCATGCAGAGTTCTAGCAGTATTACACTTCGGTCCGTTCTGCGTGCATCTGGGCCATTCCCTATGGAGGAGCGGAGCTGGGGGTAAATATCAGGATCTCGTCGCTGGATCCATCCAGATGGGAGATGTAACGAGTGCGGCGCCCCCCACTGGTGTCTCAGCGTATTATGTGTTGGGGAATAATAACTTATTGTCTGGTAAATGTGCTGATTCCTGTCAGTTGTGATCGCTGAGTGCATGTGATGGGATGTGGCTCCGTCCGTTATATTATATCACGTCTTATACCTATAATCTCTCGCTGATCGCAGGTGTCTGTCTTCACACTCAGATGAGAAGGAACAAACTGACGATATAGGACTTTTTTTTTTTTTCCAAATTCAAACCGAGCAATCCTATTGGCTGAGTATGAATGCAGTTACCATGGTGACAGAAGTAGCAGCAGATTTAAAGGGACAAAACACTAATATTGTACTAAAGTGTATTTTATTATATATTTCACATAACTGACTGGGTACACCTTGGTGTGGGTGGGATGGCTTTTTTTAAATCAAAAACCATGTTTACTAAGTACCCTATATTATATATATTCACTATTGCTTTTTACTTACTTATAGCAGGGTATATGCTCATATTGTTTCTATCCTAAGTTTATCTATTTTCTAATAGAGACATGACCAGTCCTCTTTAGAATTTTATAGTGACCCCATTGAGGTCATGGACTGATATTGGGGATTGCAGAGTTGGGGCAAGGTGACAGGTGACAGTAAGTGACATCAAATGAAGGCTATGGTGCATACACAGTAAATCAGTCGTGTTATTCCACAGAAATGCTGTTCTATAAGGCTGTGTGCCCACGTAGCGTTTTTCAAGCGTTTATGCTGCGGAATTTCCGCAGCGGAAACGCTTGTAAAACGCTAGGTAATCCGCACCCCATGGTCCCCAAGGGGATTCCGCATGTTCTATGCACATGCTGCGGATTTTTCCGCAGCGTTTATGCTGCGTACAAAAATCCGCAGCATGTAATTTAATTTTGCGGAAGCGCAGCGGAACTCCCGCCATTGACTTGCATTGAGACGCACAGAAACCGCGACTGTACATTTTTACAAGCGGCTTCTATGCGTCTCTATGTGCGGATGGTACCCAGTTCTGGAGGAGAGGAGACTCTGATCCAGACCTGGGTACCATTGTACCTGTAAAAAAAAGAATTAAATAACAAATAAAGTTTATATTCACCTGTCCGGCGTCTTCTCTCTGAATGCCAGCAGCGCTGAAGGACCTTCGGTGACGTCACAGTCATGTGACCGCAGGCCCTTCACCGCTCTGTCTCGCGATATGCCGGCAGCCGGGAACCAGCCAGGAAGCAGCGCTGCAGCCACGCCGGGGCCTCGGGGGTGAGTATAGCTTTATTTGTTTTAATTTTTACGGTTCACACTGCATAAATCCATGCTGTTTCCATGGATTTATACAGTGTGACCTAGTTGTCAAGCACTTTCCAAGTGATGCTAATCGCCTGGAAAGTGCTTGTCAATCTGCATGCAGAAATGCATGTGAATCCGCATGTGGATCCGCATGTATTCTGCAGGAAAAACGCATGCACAATCTGCATGTACAATCTGCATGCGTTTTTTTCTGCCAGGGAGATGCAGAAATGCTGCAGAAATTTTCTGCTTCATTTCTGCATCGTGGGCACATAGCCTAAAACACAAAATATCTTCATATGGTGAGGAGTTGTGTTGTGTTTTCATCATTTACATTCTAGCATGGTGATCACATAAAATGTAAAATTCCTATTAAATAATTACTGAATGACAGTAGCCTGTATCCCTGGAGGACAAGTCATTTACCGCTTCACCAGGTTTGATGTTCTAATGCATTTAGATGTTTCAGTATTTGTATATATGTATATATATATTTTCCCCCCTTAAGGGTATTCAAGCGCAGACGGTGACCAATTTTTTCCTCGCCTTTGAAGCACAGCTTTCAATTATTCCTGTCGTAAACAAGGTAAAAAGCTTAGAGCCGAACACTATCAGACTCCTTCAGTCCCGCAGCAGGTAAATCTGTGAACATCGCCGGCACTCCTGCTGTTCCTAGTACCGATCCCTCTATGAGCGGCTGTGCAGTAATGAAGGCAGGATTCACCCCAAACTTGCTCGTCTTTTTTTTCGATTTCCAGTTCTGGTAATTAGTTATACACATGTGTATATCCAGTGGTCAACTCACAACCTGTGTATGGAAAATGAATTGTTTGCTGTATGCATCGCATTTGTAGGATGCACACTGTTCATTTCATTATGGAGCGGAGTAGGAGGAGACTTTCATTACTGTTCCCTTTACTTCCTCCCTGCTGATAGGAAATGCCATGCTGTTTGCTTGTGTCCTGTGATTACAGCAGCCTGCAACAGTTTTCAAGCGTGCACTTCCCGGCTCAGGCATCAAGCAGTAAATGATAAAATTAACACGCTGCTCTCCCTTTGTTAGTCACTTTTTTATCTTCTTCCCCCTTCTACGAATGCTGTAGTCCATTATTCTAGAACTGCTCTGAAAATGGTTCTCTCTGGAGTGTTGGGATTTGGGTTTAGGGTGGGTTAGGGAATTGAAGTTCAGATACTTTGTTCATGTTTTATACTATGGAATTACTATGTCATGTATGTTATTTGAAAGATGGAAAATTTGTATTTGGAGTTTTTCAATAAAAATTATTTGATTAAAAAAAAACATGAAATTAAAATTCCTCCCGTTCTTGAGAAAGAATAGGATTTTTACTAAGAGGTAAATTGCACGTTCCTTGTTTTACAGGCACTTTACATTTTTGCTAGTTTTGTGCGATTACACAATCCCTTCTAAAGGCCAGTGCCAGTTGTACATCTCTCCCTAAACTCTTGTTCAGCACTATATTTTATGCCAGTTTTATTATATGGTTTCTAGATTTTGTCCAGCTTTGATAAATAATTAGTATTTATACTTTTGCTTTTAGGCTGCGTGCCCACGTTGCGAATTACAAGCGTTTTTGATGCGGAATTTCCGCAGCGGAAATGCTTGTAAAACGCATGGTAATCCCCACCCCATGGTCCCCAAGGGGATTCCGCAAGTTCTATGCACATGCTGCGGATTTTTCCGCAGCTTTTATGCTGCGTTCAAAAATCCACAGCATGTCAATTAATTTTGCGTTTCCGCAAGCGGAATTGCCTTGTGCAATGCATTAAAAACGCAAGGCAATTCCGCATGTGGAATACGCGAGATAAACGCACGAAAAACGCGCGATAAATGCGTGCGGAATTCCGCATGCATTTTTCCGGGAGAGGACTTGCAGAAATTAAGCAGAAATTTTCGGCTTCATTTCTGCAACGTGGGCACATAGCCTGAGGCTGAGTTCACACGATGCGTTTTTCATGCGTTTCCGCGGCGTTTTTGCAGTTGCGTAAACGCTGCGGAAACGCATGAAAAAAGCATGGTAGAAGGGCAGCAATGTTCCCCAATTGAAATCCGCATGTGCAGGTTTGCCTTGGTTAAAACTGCACAATCCTTTACTGGACTGGTCTACTAATGAGATTAAGTCTTGGAGTCCTAAGTGCTATGATAAATGTTGTAATGGTCGCATTGCAGCTGTGGAAAAAGGGGAATTATCTGTACCTATTCAGGATTTTTGGAAGGTTTTTTCAGAGGAGGAGTCGCAAGTTTTACCTCCTCATAGGGACTATGATTGCACCATTGAGTTTGTTTCTGGAGCTACTCTTCCCAAGAGTCGCTTATTAAATCTGACTATCCCTGAAAGAAAGGCCTTGGAGGAATACATACAGACGAGCTTGGCTGCTGGTCACATTAGACCTTCTAAGTCGCCTGTGGCCGTTGGATTTTTCTTTGTTAAAAAAAAAGATGGTGGTTTACGTCCATGTCTGGACTTTCATGAAATTAATAAGATTACCGTACGCAATTCCTACCCATTGCCGTTAATTCCAGACTTGTTTAACCAGTTAGTGGGGACCAAGTGGTTCTATAAAATTGATCTCCGGGGGGCATACAATTTGTTACGAATGAAGGAGGGTGATGAATGGAAAACTGCTTTTAACACTCCGGTAGGACATTTTGTGAATCTGGTGATGCCCTTCGGTCTTACCAATGCACCCGCGTTTTTTCAGAACCTTATTAATGACATCCTGAGACCTTTGATTGGCAAGAATGTGGTTGTGTATTTGGATGACATTCTGATTTATTCACCAGATCTGGATTCCCATTGGCAGAGCGTACGTGAGGTGTTGCAGTTATTGAGTGATAATTCACTTTTTGCTAAGCTGGAGAAATGTGAGTTCGCTGTGCAGAGAATTAGTTTTTTGGGCTACATTATCTCCAGCGAGGGCTTTGAGATGGACCCGGTGAAAGTTCAGGCTGTGCAGGAATGGCCTAGGCCTATTGGTTTGAAATCGATACAGAGATTTTTGGGTTTCGCCAATTATTACAGAAAATTCATTAAGATTTTTTCTATAATTGTTAAGCCACTGACTGATCTCACCAGGAAAGGTGCGAATACGGTCCAGTGGACTACTGAGGCCATTGAAGCTTTTGTGTATCTCAAGGAGAGGTTCAGTTCTGCCCCTATCCTTATGCAGCCTGATGAGACCAAGCCTTTTTTGGTCGAGGTTGATGCTTCTTCGGTGGGGGTCGGTGCAGTTTTGTCTCAGGAGAACAAGGATGGAGTACATCCCTGTGATTTTTTTTCAAAAAAATTTTCAGAAACCGAACTTAATTACGATGTTGGTAATCGGGAATTGTTGGCTATTAAACTTGCGTTTGAACATTGGCATCATTTCTTGGAAAGTGCTAAATTTCCTGTTCAGGTTTTCACAGATCATAAGAATTTGATCTATCTGGATGCTGCCAAACGCTTGAATGTCCGTCAAGCTAGGTGGGCACTTTTTTTTTCTCGGTTTAATTTTTCTGTTACCTATATCCCTGGTACTAGGAATGTTAAAGCCGATGCTTTATCTCGCAGCTTTTCCCCCATGGTTGGTACCGAGGAGGAGGAGAGCATTTTACAGGAAGGAGTTGTGGTAGCAGCATTAGACTCTGTTTTGGAAGAAGGGATTCTGAAAGCCCAAGAGGATGCCCCATCTAACACTCCTCATGGGAGATTGTTTGTGCCTAGAACCTCTAGGAGAGATTTGTTTGTGGGGTATCATGAGTCTCGGTTGGCAGGTCATCCAGGAATTTCTAGGACTAAGAGACTTATCAGTCGCAGTTTTTGGTGGCCCGGGTGGCAGAAGGAAGTCATCAAGTGGGTGCGTCAGTGTACGGTGTGTGCTAGGTCAAAGGCTTCCCATACCCCTGCTGCGGGGTTGCTCTGACCTCTGGAGGTTCCTAGTGTGCCTTGGACGCATTTGGCAATGGATTTTATTACTGACCTTCCTGTGTCCGAGGGTTTCACTGACATCTGGGTGGTCATGGACCGTTTTAGCAAGATGTGTCATTTGGTTCCATTCATTAAGCTACCCTGCGCTAAGACACTCGCTAAGGCGTTTGTTAAGGAAATTGTCAGGCACCATGGCGTTCCCACCGACATTGTTTCTGATAGGAGACCTCAGTTTGTGGCTCGCTTTTGGCGTGCTTTTTGTGACAGGTTGGGAGTCCATTTGTCATTTTCGTCTGGTTATCATCCTGAGTCTAATGGACAGACTGAAAGAAAGAACCAGGATGTGGAACAGTTTTTGCATTGATTTGTGGCAGACAATCAAGAGAGGTGGTCTGAGTTTCTGCCACTCACAGAATTTGCTCTTAACAACCATACATCCTCCTCTGCTGGGTGTTCTTTTTTTGTTGTACTGGGAGACATCCGTCTTTTGGTTCGTTCTCCAAATTGCGGTCGGCGGTGCCGGAGGAGGAGAATTTTTCCGGTGATTTGGAGAGAGTTTGGACTAATGTACGTTGTAACCTTCAAGAGGCTAACAAAAAGTCCAAGAAGTATTTTAACAGGAAATGTAAAGAGGTTTTGTTTACTGTGGGTGACATGGTTTGGTTGTCCTCAAAGAATCTGCGATTGAGGATTTCCTCTAAAAAATTGGGTCCGAAGTTTGTGGGGCCTTTTAAGGTGCTTCAGGTGGTTAACCAGTCTGCTGTTAGGTTGGAGGTTCCCTCCTCCTGGAAGATTAATCCTGTGTTTCATGTTTCCTTGTTGAAAAAGGCTGATGTATCGGATAGGGAGGCCACTGTCACAGTTCCTCCGGTGGTGGAAGACGGCGAATATGAAATTTCTCGTATCCTGAATTCCAGAGAGCATAGAGGGAGATTGCAGTATCTCGTCGCTTGGAAAGGTTTCGGTCCCGAGGAATAACTCCTGGGTTAAGGCGGATGATGTCTCTGCCCCTAGACTTGTCAGAGCTTTCCACAGGAGATTTCCAGATAGGCCTGGGCCTGGAGGATCCGGAGGATCCTCATAAAAGAGGGAGTACTGTTAGAACCCTCCTGTTTGTTTTTGTTTCTATCTTGTGTTTTGCGGTCACGTGACCATCTTCCTATTTATTCCAGCTCCGCCCTTCTGGCCTTGCTAGACTTCAGTGTTGTTTAGACTGTCTTTCTAGCCAGGTGCTTTTGTGCCTATCTATCTCTAGTTTGCTTGGTCCTCTGGACCTCTAGTACTTTTGTCAGTTTTTCTTTTGCTCTGCAACAACTTCTGTTAGGAGGTGTCCCATTTTTGTTCCAGTCCTTAGTTCTTTTAGGGACCCCTTCCTTTCTCTATAGGTCTCCGTTCAGACTAGCCGAGGACGAAGGCGGGTCTGTTCACAAGGAACAGGTTGCCTGCTACAACGTAGGGACTCAGCTTAGTCTTACTGTGGGGACAGCTCTCCCCTTCTTTCCCTAGTTTATGTTGCAGATCATAATAATCTTGGATCTACTCATACTTAACAGACAGAACCTTCAGTGTTTCTCACTCACACACCACCTCCTCATCTCGCATCCTATCTGTCAGTGTTCCCCAAGGTTAAGTCATAGGACCCCTGCTCTTCTCCATCTACACCTTCGGCCTGGGACAGCTCATAGAGTCCCACGGCTTTCAGTATCATCTCTATGCTAACGACACACAGATTTACCTCTCTGGACCTGATATCACCTCCTTACTAACCAGAACCCCAAAATGTCTGTTCGCTATCTCATCCTTCTTCTCTGCTAGATTTCTAAAACTTAACATGGATAAAACAGAATTCATCATCTTTCCCCCATTTCACTCAGCCTCCCCATCTGACCTATCCATCAAAATCAATGGCTGTCCACTTTCCCCAGTCCCACAAGCTCGCTGCATCAGAGTAACCCTGGACTCTAACCTCTCCTTCAAGCCACATATCAAAGCCCTTTCCTCCTCCTGCCGACTCCAACTCAAAAACATGGATCCGCATATTCCTCAACCATGAATCTGAAAAAACACTAGTGCACGCCCTCATCATCTCCCGCCTCGACTACTACAACCTCCTGCTCTGTGGCCTCCCCGCTAACACTCCCGTACCCCTCCAATCTATCCTAAACTCTGCTGCCCGACTAATCCACCTGCCTTCCGCCTACTCCCCGGCCTCTCCTCTCTGTCAAATTCTTCACTGACTCCCCATTGCCCAGAGACTCCAGTTCAAAACCCTAACCGTGGCATACCAAGCCATCCACTACCTGTCTCCTCCATACATCTGTGACCTAGTCTCCCGGTACACACCTACACGCAACCTACGATCCTCACAAGATCTCCTTCTCTACTCCCCTCTTATCGTTTCTTCTCACAATTGCATACAAGATTTCTCCCGTGCATCCCCCCTACTCTAGAACTCTCTACCCCAAAACATCATACTCTCGCCTACCGTGGAAACCTTCTAAAGGAACCTGAAAACCCACCTCTTCCGAAAAGCCTACAACCTGCAGTAATCATTGCTCCACCACACCGCTGCATGACCAGCTCTACCCTCACCTACTGTATCCTCACCCATCCCTTGAAGATTGTGAGACATCGCAGGTAGGGTTCTCTCTCCTCCAGTACCAGTTTGCCATTGCGTTTTTGTTCAAGATTTTTGCAATTGTGTTTGCTATGTATACCCCCTTTTTCACATGTAAAGCACCATGGAATAAATGGAGCTAGAATAATAAATAATAATAATAATAAAGTGCCACACACAGTGTCCTGGTATCTCATCCATGCTCTTTCTATTTTATCTTTCATTTGCAGAGATATTAGCAATGAAAGTATTTGGTGCCTAATGAGTTAAAAAAAATTAAGTCCAAGTAGATGTTATCAGAGTTTTCACTGGGGGTGCGAAATTCTTCTCCCTGCATGATGCTGACCAATTATAAGCAGACGACAACACTGAAAAGAAAGATGATCACATCCCCACCATAGTTTAGAGCAGATTTCTCAGTGTCTAAGATGTAAGGATACAGACCTGGTCTCCTGGGCTAACCTCCTGCATGATTAGAGCACACAACTGACTAATACCTTTCAGTTAAGGTCTCTGTGGGTGAAGGGGCAGCACAAGAGAGTTTAGTTGTGCAACATTACAAACCTTTCTAACAGCTTTCCTCCTCTTATGGCACTCTCACCTCTGCTGTTCTGCGCCTATCCCAAACTGCCTGTCCAGAAATGAGAGCACAGTGTCAGTATCACACTTAGATCCGCTGTGCTCAACTTGTACTCATTCTGCAGTGAGATTAGAGCAGACTGTCATTGCATTTCACCATAGAAGTAACCCAGAACACACTGCTCCTGTGTGAGGTGTAATAACAGCCTAATATCACTGCAGAAAGAATACAGGTTGCTTGAGCACAGAAGACATAAGTGTGATACTGGCACACTCCATAATCAGGAGAGTCAATAAAAGGGTTTGTAATGTGACCCAGAGAAACTCAGCTGTGCGGCTCCTTCCTTGTCTAAGAGCTGTTACCTCTGCTTTCTAATCATGCAGAAGGTTAGACCAGGAGATCAGGACTCTCCATCATTACACATCTTAGGCTAGGTTCCCACGATGAGCTTTTGGTGAGTTTTTGATGTTGCAGAATTTCTGCACCCATTAAGATAGGTTACTTGCATTATTTCTAAAATATGCAGCGTAAAAACTCACTAAGAACTCATAGTGAGACTGTAGCTTTATACCCTAAGAAACCCGCTTTGAGCTATGGTGGGGGCGTGTTCTTCTTTTCTTTGAGTGTTGCTGCTTGCTTATGATTGGTCAGCATCATACAGGAGAAATCTGCAGCATATTTAAGGATTTCTCACAAGCCTCATTCGGGTAAGGCTGAGTGCCCACGTAGCGTTTTTCAAGCGTTTATGCTGCGGAATTTCCGCAGCATAAACGCTTGTGAAACACTAGGTGATCCGCACCCCATGGTCCCCAAGGGGATTCCGCATGTTCTATGCACATGCTGCGGATTTTTCCGCAGCGTTTATGCTGCGTACAAAAATCTGCAGCATGTCATTTAATTTTGCAGAAGCGCAGCGGAAGCCCCGCCATTGACTTGCATTGAGACGCATAGAAACCGCGACTGTACATTTTTACAAGCGGCTTCTATGCGTCTCTATGTGCGGATGGTACCCAGTTCTGGAGGAGAGGAGACTCTCATCCAGACCTGGGTACCATTGTACCTGTAAAAAAAGAATAAAAAAACAAATAAAGTTTATATTCACCTGTCCGGCGGCTTCTCTCTGAATGCCGGCATCGCTTGAGGACCTGCGGTGACGTCACAGTCATGTGACCGCAGGCCCTTCACCGCTCTGTCTCGCGATATGCCGGCATCCAGGAACCAGACAGGAAGCAGCGCTGCAGCCACGTCGGGCATCAGGGGTGAGTATAGCTTTATTTGTTTTCATTTTTACGGTTCACACTATATAAATCCATGCTGTTTCCATGGATTTATACAGTGTGACCTAGTTGTCAAGCACTTTCCAAGTGATGCTAAAATCGCCTGGAAAGCGCTTGTCAATCTGCATGCGTTTTTTCTGCCAGGGAGATGCAGAAATGCTGCAGAAATTTTCTGCTTCATTTCTGCATCGTGGGCACATAGCCTAAATGCAAAAAGGTAAATAAAATTACCAAAATTTCCACAACAAAAGTGTAGCTCTACCTACAGCGTATTCACACCCAGACTATAAGATTATGGCCGGTCTCTGGGTGGGTGTTTTTTTACACAGTAGTCAGAACCTACAACATTGTGGTGTCGTGCATTACATGAGCTATACTAAGGGAGTGCCTGTCAGCATAGAGCGAATACATCCATATACCGACCAGCAGAAAGTGTAAGAGAAGAACTATAGAAGGATGGACCATAGTGGAGCATTCCGGACTGGAGCAACATAAGGAGCCAGAAGGCTTCCCCCCGGTATTCCATGCTATGTGCTCCTTATAAAGTGACATCTCTCCATAGACCCCTCTGTGAAGACCACCCCATTATCCAGATGATAGATTCTCACTTCCACCATATATAATGCAGACTGGCCATTTTTTATTTTTTTTTCAGAAAATCACCAATTTTGGGTCGTCAGCTGTAAAAGAAGAAATGCTTTACACCAGTGCTGGGAACCTATGGCAGCGTGCAGAGGGGGCAGCAGAGCCCTCCTGGGGGGCACCATGGCCGCAGCACTAGCGCTACTGGATCGGGCCGGCGGGGGAGAACTCTGAGCCGCCGAGTGCCGGCACCAGCTCTGCTACTGCAGCTAGATGTGCGATCTCTCTCGGACGGAAACACATCGAGCTGGAGTGTATTGCAGCGCACGAACTAGCCAGGCCCGTGCGCTGCAATACACGCTGCCGGCCAATCAGAGGCCAGCGGCTGCCGGCCAATCAGAGGCCAGCATGACGTCGGCTGGTAAATCAGAGGCCAGCGGCTTCCGGTCAATCAGAGGCCAGCATGAATTCGGCCGGACAATCAGAGGCTAGCGGCTTCCGGACAATCAGAAGCGGCTGCCGGCCAATCAGAGGCCAGCATGAAGTCGACCGGTCAATCAGAGGTCAGTGTCTGCCGGCCAATCAGAGGCCAGCATGATGTCGACCGGCCAATCAGAGGCCAGCGGCTTCCTTCCAATCAGAGGCCAGCATGAATTCGGCCGGCCAATCAGAGGCCTGCGGCTTCTGGCCAATCAGAGACCAGCATGACGTTGGCCGGCCAATCAGAGGCTAGCGGCTTCCGGACAATCAGAAGCGGCTGCCAGCCAATCAGAGGCCAGCATGACGTCGACCGGTCAATCAGAGGCCAGCGTCTGCCGGCCAATCAGAAGCCAGCATGACGTCGACCGGCCAATCAGAGGCCAGCGGCTTCCTTCCAATCAGAAGCCAGCATGAATTCGGCCAGCCAATCAGAGGCCTGCGGCTTCTGGCCAATCAGAGACCAGCATGACATTGGCCGGCCAATCAGAGGCTAGTGGCTTCCGGACAATCAGAAGCGGCTGCCGGCAAATCAGAGGCCAGCATGACGTCGGCTGGCCAATCAGAGGCCAGCGGCCGCTGGCCTCTGATTGGCCGGCAGCGTGTACTGCAGCGCGCACGGACCTGGCTAGTACGTGCGCGGCAATACACTTCAGCTAGATGTGCCGACTACAGGAGAGGACGCTGCGCGGGAGAAGAAGGAAGGTGAGGAGGAGGGTTTATTATGTGTTTTTTTTTTTTTTTAATATGGGATGCACAATGGCTGGGGGGGAGAGGGAGCATATATGCATGGACTGAGGGGGGGGTGTCTCCCTTCACTCAGGTAAGATGGGAGTGCTGCACAGAACCCCCCAAAACACCTGCATCCAACATGCAGAGTGCAGCTGCTGAGCCCTGTCCCTGGCTGGAGTGGGGGGAACCCAAAGGTAGGGGGAACCAGTAGTGGGTGTGGGTGGAGGAAGCCGTTAGAGGGAGCACTTATACAGTAGGTATATAATGGGAAGCCATCTTAGGGTGGCAGTTCAGAACAGAATGGTCAGTCAGTCTACCATTGGTTCCTATAAGACGTTCTTCATCTCCCGTTGCAGTGGGGTTTTTATTTGTCAAAAAAAAAGACTGGGGGTTGCGCCCCCGCCTTGATTTTCGCGAGTTTAATCGGATCACGGTCTGGGATGCATATCCTCTCCCTCTCATCCCCGACCTCTTTAGAAAAAAATTTGGCTCCTACGATTTGATTAAACTAGACCTCAGGGGGGCTTATAATCTCATTCACATTGAGGAGATGAGTGGAAGATGGCCTTCAATACTCCTGAGGGGCACTATGAAAAGCTTGTGATGGCATTTGGGTTGACTAATGCTCCCGCTTTCTTTCAACACTGTTAGTGACATTTTTAGTCATCTGGCAGGTAGATCACAACAAACCAATCTTGATGACATATTAATTTACTTACCTCCAGTCACATCAGGTACATATCAGGCAGGTCTTACAGATACTCAAAGATAATAAATTATTTGTCAAACCAGAGAAATGTATGTTCTCCATTCAGGGTTAGTTCTTATCATTCACCGTTTTTGCATGGATCTGGCCAAAGTCCGGACGGTACTGGATTGGTATTATATTCAAGACTTAAAGGCGTTACAAAGTTTTTTGGGTTTTGCCAGCTACTACTGTAAGTTCATCAAAAACTTTTCGGTAGTGGCCAAACCTCTGATGGACGATTTTGCCAAATAGAAAAAAAAAATTAAGATTTTATTATTTTACTTTCCATTCTTGTAGCTAAATACAATCCAGCTAAGTTTAAAATTGAAATGAAGCCCCTGTACCCCCCTCTCTAGGTGCTTCTGTACCAAGTCTTCCCTGGTCCAGGATGGTCTCTATATCACAGGCTCCAGCAATAACCTATTGACACATGATTGTGGCAGCCCTCACGTGCTGATATATCACAGTGCCAATAGAAGTGGGAAGCGGCACAGAAATCACAAAATAAAGGCAGTGTTTGTGGTAATGCAAGAATCCAGCAAGCAGAGTAATCCACACGTCATACAACAGCCCAACATGGATGATGAAAAGCTGCGTCTTCAGGCGTCTGTGTAAGAACATCACATTTTTGTTTTCCTTCCAGAATAAGCACCAAATGGAATAGCTGAATGCCAGGATACAGAGACGGGCGGGGGGCAGGGAAGCGCTGTCCGCTGGATTTTGTGCTGGTTTCACAAGCGGTCACCCTGCAGTTTTCTCTGGATAATGCTGTGGAGACTTTTCACAACACATCTAATAATTGTGAACCTTCCACTCACATGTTTATTATCTTGTCCGCTGGTCAGACTGGGGGGGATGAAAGCTGGACAAGGGATGAAGAATGATCCTTATTACATATAATGGGTGCACTGAGCGATTGTGAAAAGTCGCAGAGGACTGAGAGCAGAAGGGCAGAGGGTTTCCTCTTCCTCACAGGGACCAGCACAGAAGCCGGAGCAGAAGGGCAGAGGGTTTCCTCTTCCTCACAAGGACCAGCACAGAAGCCGGAGCAGAAGGGGAGACAAGGGCTGAGCCACTTACACAGACAGAAAGCTGAGAAGAGGAGGGCATGTTATTACTCCAGGATCCGCTCCATTCATTCCCTATGTGGCATTCAAGCGCTGAGCTCGGCTTTTCCGGAGCCCCATAGAGAATGAATGGAGCTGCAGTTGATCCCTGACTTTCCACTCCTTCCCGATCAGACGATGGCTCGCAGCGGTCAGACCCCACGATCAGTAAGTGATCACCGAGCCTGTGGATAAGTGATAACTTGTTTTCTTCAGACATCCCCTTTAAGTAATGGAGCATGCCAGCAGAGAAGGTGGGAGGAGGCGCTGGTTACAGGGGAAACGTTACCTCTGGAGGCCGCATTTAGGGCATGTGAGGGGCGGACACTTCCCATATTCATCATTACTGAACCCCCGCTCTGTGCGGCTCTTATCTGAGCTGCAGGAGACGCAGCAGTTACTAATCAGCCGCTCTCTGTTCACTTGCAGCCGTCCGAGCTCTGCTGTGCCTGTTAGGGGTGAAGTTCGGGTCCTTCGAGGCATCTACTATGCAGCCTGCACAGCAGATCACAGCCTGAGCACAGCGTCTCCGGGTAAATCTCCACCTTGTGAGTTGCTTCTTGTGCAGCAGCCCCATGCAAGTTGCTCTGCTCTCCTCGGCCAGCTCCTGCTGAATACTGAGCTTCTCTGCCCAATCTAGGAGCTCAATAGCCCTGATCACGTCAGTGGTAGCCCAGCGCTGCTGGATCAGATTTACAATTGGCAAACTAATCAGCCCTAGGTATTTCTAATATGTGCAGAGCAGGCGACATAAGTCTGACCGGTGTCCTCATAGACCTTTCCTCAGCCGGGGTCTAATAGGAGCAGTAAAATGGCCATCATGGGGTCCATTGTTAGATCTCAGCTGCCATAGAAACTCATTGACACCATGATCATGCCTCCCTCTCCTGTCTAAAGTGCCTAAATGCTGTGGAAGCCCCCTACTGTGTCATTCAATGGATTAAGCTGCCAGGATCAAGGTTGGCTCCACTGTGGGCAGCTGAGGCAGGAGCAGGACTGTGTTATACAGCCACACTTCTGCCGCAGATCTTGTAAGGACCTGCCTGATGATAATGTGTCCTATAGAGCAGGTCTTGGTACCGGACTGCCCTGTACATATTTACCACTAGCTGGGAACCAGTTACTTACAAGGTCTAGTTTCGAATGTGTTTCCAGGATCTGTAGTTATCAGCATTTTATCCTTAAGGCCGAGTTATAATATCACTGTAACACTCTCGCCCTGTACCTGTATACCTGCCCTGTGTGCTGCACAAAAGTATATAACAAAATGTGTGTACACAGATATCTATCTCCTGAATGGTATTACTGCTAGATCTCCTGTACATAGAAATATGAGGTTCTTAGCGCACATTTTGAGCAAATTGTGCGAGCCCATCTGCCAACGTCAAGGCGACCTCTTCAGATGGGTCCCTACACTAACATTACACTAACTTACTAACTGGGACTAGTTTTTTGTATTATTATTATTACCACCATTTTTACTATTTATTATTATTGCATTAATGCAATTAATTGTAACTGTTATAAAACGAATTAAAAAAATGTAATTCTAATTTTTTTTTATTAATCTTGTGATTCTAATAATGGTATTACTAAAATCCCTATGCCTAAAGCTGTTGATCCAGAAGAAGGCAAAAACCCCAGGACACCTTCAGCCACTTTGTGTCACAGGGGAAAAATTCCTTCTTGACCCCGGGAAAAGGCGATCAGTCTTAGGACCCTGGATCAAACCTAATAATGTTATTACAAGTTATATAATATTACACTAATTATTGTACTACTGGAGTTATTTTAATTTGTTTTTATAAATCTATTTGATATGGTTATTATTACATTGTGCTATCTTATTACAGTATTATTCTTCTTTCCTTTCACTACTAATACTGCCCTATACCTACAGTGTTGATCCAGAAGAAGGCAAAAACCCCAGGACACCTTCAGCCAATTTGTGTCACAGGGGAAAAATTCCTTCTTGACCCCGGGAAAAGGCGATCAGTCCTAGGACCCTGGATCAAACCTATTAATGTTATTACAAGTTATATAATATTACACTAATTATTGTACTACTGGAGTTATTTTAATTTGTTTTTATAAATCTATTTGATATGGTTATTATTACATTGTGCTATCTTATTACAGTATTATTCTTCTTTCCTATCGCTACTAATACTGCCCTATACCTACAGTGTTGATCCAGAAGAAGGCAAAAACCCCAGGACACCTTCAGCCAATTTGTGTCACAGGGGAAAAATTCCTTCTTGACCCCGAGAAAAGGCGATCAGTCCTAGGACCCTGGATCACACTGCTATTCTACCTACTACTATTACTACTGTTATTTTATTACTTTCTTACTATTATCACTAGTATTATTACTCATATTACACTAATACGGATATACTACCACTATATTACTACCATCCCTTTCCCCCTAGGGATCTTAAGGTGCAGTTCTGTCCTCCTCCTCCTATTCTGTCCTCCTCCTCTTCCATCCTCCTCCACTTTCGTCCTCCTCCTCTTCCGTCCTCTTCCTCTTCCGTCCTCCTCCTCTTCTGTCCTCCTCCTCTTCCGTCCTCCTCCTCTTCCGTCCTCCTTCTCTTCCGTCCTCCTCCTCTTCTGTCCTCCGCCTCTTCCGTCCTCCGCCTCTTCTGTCCTCCGCCTCTTCCGTCCTCCGCCTTTTCTGTCCTCCGCCTCTTTCGTCCTCTTCCTCTTCCGTCCTCTTCCTCTTACGTCCTCCTCCTCTTCGGTCCTCCTCATCTTCCATCCTCCTCCTCTTCTGTCCTCCTTCTCTTCCGTCCTCCGCCTCTTCCATCCTCCGCCTCTTCTGTCCTCTGCCTCTTCCATCCTCCGCCTCTTCCGTCCTCCGCCTCTTCCGTCCTCCTTCTCTTCCATCCTCCTCCTCTTCCGTCCTCCTCCTTTTCCGTCCTCCTCCTCTTCTGTCCTCCTCCTCTTCCGTCCTCCGCCTCTTCCGTCCTCCATCTCTTCCGTCCTCCGCCTCTTCCGTCCTCTTCCTCTTCCGTCCTCCTCCTGAGACGTAATAAATAGCATTAAAGCTGCAGTAATTATTTATATTATATATACACACTGCTCAAAAAAATAAAGGGAACACTCAAATAACACATCCTAGATCTGAATGAATGAAATATTCTCATTGAATACTTTGTTCTGTACAAAGTTGAATGTGTTGACAACAAAATCACACAAAAATCATCAATGGAAATCAAATTTATTAACCAATGGAGGCCTGGATTCGGAGTCACCCCCAAAATTAAAGTGGAAAAACACACTACAGGCTGATCCAACTTTGATGTAATGTCCTTAAAACAAGTCAAAATGAGGCTCAGTATTGTGTGTGGCCTCCACGTGCCTGTATAACCTCCCTACAACGCCTGGACATGCTCCTGATGAGGTTGCGGATGGTCTCCTGTGGGATCTCCTCCCAGACCTGGACTAAAGCATCCACCAACTCCTGGACAGTCTGTGGTGCAATGTGACGTTGGTGGATGGAGTGAGACATGATGTCCCAGATGTGCTCAATGGGATTCAGGTCTGGGGAACGGGCGGGCTAGTCCATAGCTTCAATGCCTTCATCTTGCAGGAACTGCTGACATACTCCAGCCACATGAGGTCTGGCATTGGGCACAACCCCCATCTGTGGACGTCTGGCCCTCATCCCACTCTCATGGAGTCGGTTTCTAACCGTTTATGCAGACACATGCACATTTGTGGCCTGCTGGAGGTCATTTTGCATGGCTCTGGAAGTGCTCCTCCTGTTCCTCCTTGCACAAAGGCAGAGGTAGGGGTCCTGCTGCTGGGTTGTTGCCCTCCTATGGCCCCCTCCACGTCTCCTGGTGTACTGGCCTGTCTCCTGGTAGCGCCTCCAGCCTCTGGACACTACGCTGACAGACGCAGCAAACCTTCTTGCCACAGCTCGCAATGATGTGCCATCCTGGATGAGCTGCACTACCTGAGCAACTTCTGTGGGTTGTAGAGTCCGTCTCATGCTACCACGAGTGTGAAAGCACAACCAACATTCAAAAGTGACCAAAACATCAGCCAGAAAGCATTGGTACTGAGATGTGGTCTGTGGTCTCCACCTGCAGAACCACTCCTTTATTGAGTGTGTCTTGATAATTGCCAATAATTTCCATCTATTGTCTTCCATTTGCACAACAGCATGTGAAATTGATTGTCAATCAGTGTTGCTTCCTAAGTGGACAGTTTGATTTCACAGAAGTTTGATTTACTTGGAGTTATATTCTGTTGTTTAAGTGTTCCCTTTATTTTTTTGAGCAGTGTATATTTTCTCATGTCCATGTATTTACTACTAAAAGTAATTTTTTACATTTAGGTTTCATTAAGTGTTTTACACCGACTATTACAGACTTATTGTTTCCCTGCACATTCAAGTTTTGTGTTTTCTTTGGGCATAGATCAGCTAATAGGCACTCAGGAAAAAAAAACAGATTAAAGATCTACAAACTCTCCCTTAAGACTAAGGAGCTCACTGATAGATTCTCAGTTAGCTAATTTTGCAGCCAGCAATAGACAGTGCAGCACAGATGCTACAGAAGGCAACATTTTTAATGAAACTCAATTACAGAAATCGATTTTAGCCCCAAATACTTGCATTAAAGTAAAAAAAATGGCCCCAAAGCTGGACAACCGCTTTAACTCCTTACCAACATCTGCCGTACATGTATGGTATAAGTCAGTAGCGGGTGTATGGAGCAGGGTCAGCTCGCCCCGTACATGGCAGATAATGGCTGTGACAAACAACCAGGACCTGCCTCTAACAGCTGCGAGTGGAGCGAAGATCTGCCCACCACTGTTAACCTGTTCAGTGCTGCTGTCAATCTCTAACAGCAGCATTAACAGCGCGCCAGCATTGGGACGCGTCGTTCCATACGCCCACCGGCGCTCCTGTGACACGATCATAGGGCGCCGATGGACTGCTATGACATCCGGGGGTCTGCTGAAGCCTCCGTGCCTGTCATCATAAAGCTTCATTTGGGCTGTAAAGAAGACCGTGGTTTTGCTATATGGAGCATTACTGTGGTATCGCTGTATATAGCACAAGCAATCAGATGATGTATACAAATACAGTGAAAAAAAGTATATATATATTTATTAAAACCCCACACGTTCAACTCACCTCCCACTAAAAATAAAGATAATAAAAATATACACATTTTGTGGTATGGTCTCTTTCAGAGAAATACAATCTATCAAAATATAAAAAAAAAAAACGATCAGTGAACACAGAAAAAAATTCAAAAAGACAAAATTGCATTTTTTCGTTCGCCTCAATACTGCAGAAAATCCTGTAAGAAGCGATGACCATGACATATGTGTCCCAAAATGTTATCAATAAAGTCCTCTTGCCCTTCAAAAAATAAGCCCCCACACAGCTCCATCAACCTGGAAACTGAAAATGTTTCGGGTCTCAGAAAAAATGGTGACAGCATCAAAAAAAAGTTTTTTTCTTTTGCCAAAACTATTGGAGAAGTTTGGTCTTGCTGTAATCACACTGAGGAGTAGGATCCTATTACCAGGTCATTTTTACCACACAATGTGCGCCGTTAAAACCGTTCCCAGAAAAACAATGTCAGGCTTTTTTTTCGCACTTTTACTGCACTTGAAATGTTTTTCCCGTTTTCTAGCACTATGTGGTAAATGAATGGTGTCATTTATAAGGACAGCTCATCCTACAAAATAACAAGACCTCACACTATGTGGACAGATATCAAAAAGTTATAGCCCTTGGAAAAAGCGGAGGAAAAAACAGAAAAAAAACATAAGTTGGTTATGTCGGGAAGGGGTAAAGCTGAAGAAACGCATGTAAGAGCAGAATATGGAGGAAGGTCAGATATCACAGACTGGTGGATACTACCTGCTCCATCGCTGGCAGAATACTCCACCCCCATGGTGTCCGCTGATATCTTCTCTTGTAGCAACGTCTCCAAACTCTATAAAACATCGGGAACAGTCAGCAGAGGGTTTGATGATTGGCTCATATTGGCGATATACTCAGGGGCATTACTGGGGCCAGGGAAGATTGGGAATGAATAGCGTATTGACTGTTAGAGATGTGATCTCTTCCATTAAAGGGGATGTCTAGTTGGAACAAGTTATCACTGATCTCTGGATAGGTGATGACCTGTCCCAGTGGGAGCACCCCTTTATTATGTGGTATATATGGAGGATGTGATATCATGCAGAGTTCTAGCAGTATTACACTTCGGTCCGTTCTGCGTGCATCTGGGCCATTCCCTATGGAGGAGCGGAGCTGGGGGGAAATATCAGGATCTCGTCGCTGGATCCATCCAGATGGGAGATGTAACGAGTGCGGCGTCCCCCACTGGTGTCTCAGCGTATTATGTGTTGGGGAATAATAACTTATTGTCTGGTAAATGTGCTGATTCCTGTCAGTTGTGATCGCTGAGTGCGTGTGATGGGATGTGGCTCCGTCCGTTATATTATATCACGTCTTATACCTATAATCTCTCGCTGATCGCAGGTGTCTGTCTTCACACTCAGATGAGAAGGAACAAACTGACGATATAGGACTTTTTTTTTTTCCAAATTCAAACCGAGCAATCCTATTGGCTGAGTATGAATGCAGTTACCATGGTGACAGAAGTAGCAGCAGATTTAAAGGGACAAAACACTAATATTGTACTAAAGTGTATTTTATTATATATTTCACATAACTGACTGGGTACACCTTGGTGCGGGTGGGATGGCTTTTTTTAAATCAAAAACCATGTTTACTAAGTACCCTATATTATATATATTCACTATTGCTTTTTACTTACTTATAGCAGGGTATATGCTCATATTGTTTCTATCCTAAGTTTGTCTATTTTCTAATAGAGACATGACCAGTCCTCTTTAGAATTTTATAGTGACCCCATTGAGGTCATGGACTGATATTGGGGATTGCAGAGTTGGGGCAAGGTGACAGGTGACAGTAAGTGACATCAAATGAAGGCTATGGTGCATACACAGTAAATCAGTCGTGTTATTCCACAGAAATGCTGTTCTATAAGGCTGTGTGCCCACGTAGCGTTTTTCAAGCGTTTATGCTGCGGAATTTCCGCAGCGGAAACGCTTGTAAAACGCTAGGTAATCCGCACCCCATGGTCCCCAAGGGGATTCCGCATGTTCTATGCACATGCTGCGGATTTTTCCGCAGCGTTTATGCTGCGTACAAAAATCCGCAGCATGTCATTTAATTTTGCGGAAGCGCAGCGGAACTCCCGCCATTGACTTGCATTGAGACGCACAGAAACCGCGACTGTACATTTTTACAAGCGGCTTCTATGCGTCTCTATGTGCGGATGGTACCCAGTTCTGGAGGAGAGGAGACTCTGATCCAGACCTGGGTACCATTGTACCTGTAAAAAAAAGAATAAAATAACAAATAAAGTTTATATTCACCTGTCCGGCGTCTTCTCTCTGAATGCCAGCAGCGCTGAAGGACCTTCGGTGACGTCACAGTCATGTGACCGCAGGCCCTTCACCGCTCTGTCTCGCGATATGCCGGCAGCCGGGAACCAGCCAGGAAGCAGCGCTGCAGCCACGCCGGGGCCTCGGGGGTAAGTATAGCTTTATTTGTTTTAATTTTTACGGTTCACACTGTATAAATCCATGCTGTTTCCATGGATTTATACAGTGTGACCTAGTTGTCAAGCACTTGGCAGTGATGCTAATCGCTTGGAAAGTGCTTGTCAATCTGCATGCGGAAATGCATGTGAATCCGCATGTGGATCCGCATGTATTCTGCAGGAAAAACGCATGCACAATCTGCATGCGTTTTTTTCTGCCAGGGAGATGCAGAAATGCTGCAGAAATTTTCTGCTTCATTTCTGCATCGTGGGCACATAGCCTAAAACACAAAATATCTTCATATGGTGAGGAGTTGTGTTGTGTTTTCATCATTTACATTCTAGCGTGGTGATCACATAAAATGTAAAATTCCTATTAAATAATTACTGAATGACAGTAGCCTGTATCCCTGGAGGACAAGTCATTTACCGCTTCACCAGGTTTGATGTTCTAATGCATTTAGATGTTTCAGTATTTGTATATATGTATATATATTTTTTTCCCCCCTTAAGGGTATTCAAGCGCAGACAGTGACCAACTTCTTCCTCGCCTTTGAAGCACAGCTTTCAATTATTCCTGTCGTAAACAAGGTAAAAAGCTTAGAGCCGAACACTATCAGACTCCTTCAGTCCCGCAGCAGGTAAATCTGTGAACATCGCCGGCACTGCTGCTGTTCCTAGTACCGATCCCTCTATGAGCGGCTGTGCAGTAATGAAGGCAGGATTCACCCCAAACTTGCTCGTCGTTTTTTTCGATTTCCAGTTCTGGTAATTAGTTATATGTAGCACCCTGAGGATTCGGCTGCTACAGGGGTATTGCACCTCAACCCAGAGGTGTGATATTCCACTCCCGGGTAAGGATGGAGTGTGGAACTGAGCTCAGATAGACTGCATGCACTACATACATCCCATTTCAGAGGAGCAGGCCGACGGTACTCCCACTTGGAAATGTGCAGGTACAACCGAGCCTGTTCCTGGCTGGAGTGGGAGGGGGGTGGTACATCCCACGTAGTGTAGGGGCAGATAGGGGGAGCAGTCTGGGTAGTGATAGGAGCTCATTGGGTGCTGGTCACCTGAGCTCACACATAGAGGGATATATAAGGTGGGCACCAACTAGAATCAGGGTCAGACGCAGAGAGTCAGTCAGCTGCAGAGGACAAGTCAGATGCAGAGAGCAGGAAACAGCAGCCCTGGAGAGAGAGAGTGGAGCAGAGAAAGACCCAGAGGGGGAAGACTGAAGGGACCCAAGAACCCAAATTAGAGCACCGGGTGAGGAGTCAGCAAAAGGGCACCGGAACCCAAACTGGTGGGGGTAAAAACAATCCCTAGCCAGAGACCGGAGATCGTGGGCAGCGTTTGCCACGGTCACCCACCATATTCACCCCGAAGGCAAACCACATGAAGGGTCAGGGAACCCAGGGCCAAGGGTGTCCCAAAAGAAGGCCCGAGGGAGCTGGACCTAGGTGAATCACTGGTGGGGACGGCTGAAGAAAGGACAGAGGGAGAGCTCAGGGCCACGCTCCGGACTTGTTTGGGGGTTGGCTGGATCCAGGACCTGGTGGACGCAGCACGGCTCGGGTGGTCACTAGCAGCTGGAGTGACCAGTACAACATCTGCAGTAAGTAAACACCCTTAACTGCACAACCCGAGTCTGTCTTCATTGCCGGCTGCACCGCACCACCACAACCCCCATCCTCTGCGCCTGTCCCCTCTGAGGCTATACCCCTCCCGTTGGGGGTTATCCCACCAAGCTGCGCATCCACCATCAGCCTCAGCGGACCCTGCTGCAGCGGCGGCCACAGTGACCGCATCACAACGGGTGGCGTAGTCGACACAAAAGAACTTTAGTAACATCTGTAAAGCTGCCACATAACACTGAGCTTGACGCCCTGGGCACGGGACCGGGTCACAGCCGCTCGGAGACTACAACCCCCCATCTGATCCGGTGCCGGGTATTCCCTTCAAAAAGGAATATGTCCCAGGGGGCGCGTCATATACACATGTGTATATCCAGTGGTCAACTCAAAACCTGTGTATGGAAAATGAATTGTTTGCTGTATGCATCGCATTTGTAGGATGCACACTGTTCATTTCATTATGGAGCGGAGTAGGAGGAGACTTTCATTACTGTTCCCTTTACTTCCTCCCTGCTGATAGGAAATGCCATGCTGTTTGCTTGTGTCCTGTGATTACAGCAGCCTGCAACCGTTTTCAAGCGTGCACTTCCCGGCTCAGGCATCAAGCAGTAAATGATAAAATTAAAACGCTGCTATCCCTTTGTTAGTCACTTTTTTATCTTCTTCCCCCTTCTACGAATGCTGTAGTCCGTTATTCTAGAACTGCTCTGAAAATGGTTCTCTCTGGAGTGTTGGGATTTGGGTTTAGGGTGGGTTAGGGAATTGAAGTTCAGATACTTTGTTCATGTTTTATACTATGGAATTACTATGTCATGTATGTTATTTGAAAGATGGAAAATTTGTATTTGGAGTTTTTCAATAAAAATTATTTGATTAAAAAAAAATCATGAAATTAAAATTCCTCCCGTTCTTGAGAAAGAATAGGATTTTTACTAAGAGGTAAATTGCACGTTCCTTGTTTTACAGGCACTTTACATTTTTGCTAGTTTTGTGCGATTACACAATCCCTTCTAAAGGCCAGTGCCAGTTGTACATCTCTCCCTAAACTCTTGTTCAGCACTATATTTTATGCCAGTTTTATTATATGGTTTCTAGATTTTGTTCAGCTTTGATAAATAATTAGTATTTATACTTTTGCTTTTACGCTGCGTGCCCACGTTGCGGATTACAAGCGTTTTTGATGCGGAATTTCCGCAGCGGAAATACTTGTAAAACGCATGGTAATCCCCACCCCATGGTCCCCAAGGGGATTCCGCAAGTTCTATGCACATGCTGCGGATTTTTCCGCAGCTTTTATGCTGCGTTCAAAAATCCACAGCATGTCAATTAATTTTGCGTTTCCGCAAGCGGAATTGCCTTGTGCAATGCATTAAAAACGCAAGGCAATTCCGCATGTGGAATACGCGAGATAAACGCACGAAAAACGCGCGATAAATGCGTACGGAATTCCGATGCGTTTTTCATGCGTTTCCGCGGCATTTTTGCAGTTGCGTAAACGCCGCGGAAACGCATGAAAAACGCATGGTAGAAGGGCAGCAATGTTCCCCAATTGAAATCCGCATGTGCAGGTTTGCCTTGGTTAAAACTGCACAATCCTTTACTGGACTGGTCTACTAATGAGATTAAGTCTTGGAGTCCTAAGTGCTATGATAAATGTTGTAATGGTCGCATTGCGGCTGTGGAAAAAGGGGAATTATCTGTACCTATTCAGGATTTTTGGAAGGTTTTTTCAGAGGAGGAGTCGCAAGTTTTACCTCCTCATAGGGACTATGATTGCACCATTGAGTTTGTTTCTGGAGCTACTCTTCCCAAGAGTCGCTTATTAAATCTGACTATCCCTGAAAGAAAGGCCTTGGAGGAATACATACAGACGAGCTTGGCTGCTGGTCACATTAGACCTTCTAAGTCGCCTGTGGCCGTTGGATTTTTCTTTGTTAAAAAAAAAGACGGTGGTTTACGTCCATGTCTGGACTTTCGTGAAATTAATAAGATTACCGTACGCAATTCCTACCCATTGCCGTTAATTCCAGACTTGTTTAACCAGTTAGTGGGGACCAAGTGGTTCTATAAAATTGATCTCCGGGGGGCATACAATTTGTTACGAATGAAGGAGGGTGATGAATGGAAAACTGCTTTTAACACTCCGGTAGGTCATTTTGTGAATCTGGTGATGCCCTTCGGTCTTACCAATGCACCCGCGTTTTTTCAGAACCTTATTAATGACATCCTGAGACCTTTGATTGGCAAGAATGTGGTTGTGTATTTGGATGACATTCTGATTTATTCACCAGATCTGGATTCCCATTGGCAGAGCGTACGTGAGGTGTTGCAGTTATTGAGTGATAATTCACTTTTTGCTAAGCTGGAGAAATGTGAGTTCGCTGTGCAGAGAATTAGTTTTTTGGGCTACATTATCTCCAGCGAGGGCTTTGAGATGGACCCGGTGAAAGTTCAGGCTGTGCAGGAATGGCCTAGGCCTATTGGTTTGAAATCGATACAGAGATTTTTGGGTTTCGACAATTATTACAGGAAATTCATTAAGAATTTTTCTATAATTGTTAAGCCACTGACTGATCTCACCAGGAAAGGTGCGAATACGGTCCAGTGGACTACTGAGGCCATTGAAGCTTTTGTGTATCTCAAGGAGAGGTTCAGTTCTGCCCCTATCCTTATGCAGCCTGATGAGACCAAGCCTTTTTTGGTCGAGGTTGATGCTTCTTCGGTGGGGGTCGGTGCAGTTTTGTCTCAGGAGAACAAGGATGGAGTACATCCCTGTGATTTTTTTTCAAAAAAATTTTCAGAAACCGAACTTAATTACGATGTTGGTAATCGGGAATTGTTGGCTATTAAACTTGCGTTTGAACATTGGCATCATTTCTTGGAAAGTGCTAAATTTCCTGTTCAGGTTTTCACAGATCATAAGAATTTGATCTATCTGGATGCTGCCAAACGCTTGAATGCCCGTCAAGCTAGGTGGGCACTTTTTTTTTCTCGGTTTAATTTTTCTGTTACCTATATCCCTGGTACTAGGAATGTTAAAGCCGATGCTTTATCTCGCAGCTTTTCCCCCATGGTTGGTACCGAGGAGGAGGAGAGCATTTTACAGGAAGGAGTTGTGGTAGCAGCATTAGACTCTGTTTTGGAAGAAGGGATTCTGAAAGCCCAAGAGGATGCCCCATCTAACACTCCTCATGGGAGATTGTTTGTGCCTAGAACCTCTAGGAGAGATTTGTTTGTGGGGTATCATGAGTCTCGGTTGGCAGGTCATCCAGGAATTTCTAGGACTAAGAGACTTATCAGTCGCAGTTTTTGGTGGCCCGGGTGGCAGAAGGAAGTCATCAAGTGGGTGCGTCAGTGTACGGTGTGTGCTAGGTCAAAGGCTTCCCATACCCCTGCTGCGGGGTTGCTTTGACCTCTGGAGGTTCCTAGTGCGCCTTGGACGCATTTGGCAATGGATTTTATTACTGACCTTCCTGTGTCCGAGGGTTTCACTGACATCTGGGTGGTCATGGACCGTTTTAGCAAGATGTGTCATTTGGTTCCATTCATTAAGCTACCCTGCGCTAAGACACTCGCTAAGGCGTTTGTTAAGGAAATTGTCAGGCACCATGGCGTTCCCACCGACATTGTTTCTGATAGGAGACCTCAGTTTGTGGCTCGCTTTTGGCGTGCTTTTTATGACAGGTTGGGAGTCCATTTGTCATTTTCGTCTGGTTATCATCCTGAGTCTAATGGACAGACTGAAAGAAAGAACCAGGATGTGGAACAGTTTTTGCGTTGATTTGTGGCAGACAATCAAGAGAGGTGGTCTGAGTTTCTGCCACTCACAGAATTTGCTCTTAACAACCATACATCCTCCTCTGCTGGGTGTTCTTTTTTTGTTGTACTGGGAGACATCCGTCTTTTGGTTCGTTCTCCAAATTGCGGTCGGCGGTGCCGGAGGAGGAGAATTTTTCCGGTGATTTGGAGAGAGTTTGGACTAATGTACGTTGTAACCTTCAAGAGGCTAACAAAAAGTCCAAGAAGTATTTTAACAGGAAATGTAAAGAGGTTTTGTTTACTGTGGGTGACATGGTTTGGTTGTCCTCAAAGAATCTGCGATTGAGGATTTCCTCTAAAAAATTGGGTCCGAAGTTTGTGGGGCCTTTTAAGGTGCTTCAGGTGGTTAACCAGTCTGCTGTTAGGTTGGAGGTTCCTTCCTCCTGGAAGATTAATCCTGTGTTTCATGTTTCCTTGTTGAAAAAGGCTGATGTATCGGATAGGGAGGCCACTGTCACAGTTCCTCCGGTGGTGGAAGACGGCGAATATGAAATTTCTCGTATCCTGAATTCCAGAGAGCATAGAGGGAGATTGCAGTATCTTGTCGCTTGGAAAGGTTTCGGTCCCGAGGAATAACTCCTGGGTTAAGGCGGATGATGTCTCTGCCCCTAGACTTGTCAGAGCTTTCCACAGGAGATTTCCAGATAGGCCTGGGCCTGGAGGATCCGGAGGATCCTCATAAAAGAGGGGGTACTGTTAGAACCCTCCTGTTTGTTTTTGTTTCTATCTTGTGTTTTGCGGTCACGTGACCATCTTCCTATTTATTCCAGCTCCGCCCTTCTGGCCTTGCTAGACTTCAGTGTTGTTTAGACTGTCTTTCTAGCCAGGTGCTTTTGTGCCTATCTATCTCTAGTTTGCTTGGTCCTCTGGACCTCTAGTACTTTTGTCAGTTTTTCTTTTGCTCTGCAACAACTTCTGTTAGGAGGTGTCCCATTTTTGTCCCAGTCCTTAGTTCTATTAGGGACCCCTTCCTTTCTCTATAGGTCTCCGTTCAGACTAGCCGAGGACGAAGGCGGGTCTGTTCACAAGGAACAGGTTGCCTGCTACAACGTAGGGACTCAGCTTAGTCTTACTGTGGGGACAGCTCTCCCCTTCTTTCCCTAGTTTATGTTGCAGATCATAATAATCTTGGATCTACTCATACTTAACAGACAGAACCTTCAGTGTTTCTCACTCACACACCACCTCCTCATCTCGCATCCTATCTGTCAGTGTTCCCCAAGGTTAAGTCATAGGACCCCTGCTCTTCTCCATCTACACCTTCGGCCTGGGACAGCTCATAGAGTCCCACGGCTTTCAGTATCATCTCTATGCTAACGACACACAGATTTACCTCTCTGGACCTGATATCACCTCCTTACTAACCAGAACCCCAAAATGTCTGTTCGCTATCTCATCCTTCTTCTCTGCTAGATTTCTAAAACTTAACATGGATAAAACAGAATTCATCATCTTTCCCCCATTTCACTCAGCCTCCCCATCTGACCTATCCATCAAAATCAATGGCTGTCCACTTTCCCCAGTCCCACAAGCTCGCTGCATCAGAGTAACCCTGGACTCTAACCTCTCCTTCAAGCCACATATCAAAGCCCTTTCCTCCTCCTGGCGACTCCAACTCAAAAACATGGATCCGCATATTCCTCAACCATGAATCTGCAAAAACACTAGTGCACGCCCGGTACACACCTACACGCAACCTACAATCCTCACAAGATCTCCTTCTCTACTCCCCTCTTATCGTTTCTTCTCACAATTGCATACAAGATTTCTCCCGTGCATCCCCCCTACTCTAGAACTCTCTACCCCAAAACATCAGACTCTCGCCTACCGTGGAAACCTTCTAAAGGAACCTGAAAACCCACCTCTTCCGAAAAGCCTACAACCTGCAGTAATCATTGCTCCACCACACCGCTGCATGACCAGCTCTACCCTCACCTACTGTATCCTCACCCATCCCTTGAAGATTGTGAGACATCGCAGGTAGGGTTCTCTCTCCTCCAGTACCAGTTTGCCATTGCGTTTTTGTTCAAGATTTTTGCAATTGTGTTTGCTATGTATACCCCCCTTTTCACATGTAAAGCACCATGGAATAAATGGAGCTAGAATAATAAATAATAATAATAATAATAAAGTGCCACACACAGTGTCCTGGTATCTCATCCATGCTCTTTCTATTTTATCTTTCATTTGCAGAGATATTAGCAATGAAAGTATTTGGCGCCTAATGAGTTAAAAAAAATTAAGTCCAAGTAGATGTTATCAGAGTTTTCACTGGGGGTGCGAAATTCTTCTCCCTGCATGATGCTGACCAATTATAAGCAGACGACAACACTGAAAAGAAAGATGATCACATCCCCACCATAGCTTAGAGCAGATTTCTCAGTGTCTAAGATGTAAGGATACAGACCTGGTCTCCTGGGCTAACCTCCTGCATGATTAGAGCACACAACTGACTAATACCTTTCAGTTAAGGTCTCTGTGGGTGAAGGGGCAGCACAAGAGAGTTTAGTTGTGCAACATTACAAACCTTTCTAACAGCTTTCCTCCTCTTATGGCACTCTCACCTCTGCTGTTCTGCGCTTATCCCAAACTGCCTGTCCAGAAATGAGAGCACAGTGTCAGTATCACAGTTAGATCCGTTGTGCTCAACTTGTACTCATTCTGCAGTGAGATTAGAGCAGACTGTCATTGCATTTCACCATAGAAGTAACCCAGAACACACTGCTCCTGTGTGAGGTGTAATAACAGCCTAATATCACTGCAGAAAGAATACAGGTTGCTTGAGCACAGAAGACATAAGTGTGATACTGGCACACTCCGTAATCAGGAGAGTCAATAAAAGGGTTTGTAATGTGACACAGAGAAACTCAGCTGTGCGGCTCCTTCCTTGTCTAAGAGCTGTTACCTCTGCTTTCTAATCATGCAGAAGGTTAGACCAGGAGATCAGGACTCTCCATCATTACACATCTTAGGCTAGGTTCCCACGATGAGCTTTTGGTGAGTTTTTGATGTTGCAGAATTTCTGCACCCATTAAGATAGGTTACTTGCATTATTTCTAAAATATGCAGCGTAAAAACTCACTAAAAACTCATAGCGAGAACGTAGCTTTATACCCTAAGAAACCCGCTTTGAGCTATGGTGGGGGCGTGTTCTTCTTTTCTTTGAGTGTTGCTGCTTGCTTATGATTGGTCAGCATCATACAGGAGAAATCTGCAGCATATTTAAGGATTTCTCACAAGCCTCATTCGGGTAAGGCTGAGTGCCCACGTAGCGTTTTTCAAGCGTTTATGCTGCGGAATTTCCGCAGCATAAACGCTTGTGAAACGCTAGGTAATCCGCCCCCCATGGTCCCCAAGGGGATTCCACATGTTCTATGCACATGCTGCGGATTTTTCCGCAGCGTTTATGCTGCGTACAAAAATCTGCAGCATGTCATTTAATTTTGCAGAAGCGCAGCGGAAGCCCCGCCATTGACTTGCATTGAGACGCATAGAAACCGCGACTGTACATTTTTACAAGCGGCTTCTATGCATCTCTATGTGCGGATGGTACCCAGTTCTGGAGGAGAGGAGACTCTCATCCAGACCTGGGTACCATTGTACCTGTAAAAAAAGAATAAAAAAACAAATAAAGTTTATATTCACCTGTCCGGCGGCTTCTCTCTGAATGCCGGCATCGCTTGAGGACCTGCGGTGACGTCACAGTCATGTGACCGCAGGCCCTTCACCGCTCTGTCTCGCGATATGCCGGCATCCAGGAACCAGACAGGAAGCAGCGCTGCAGCCACGTCGGGCATCAGGGGTGAGTATAGCTTTATTTGTTTTCATTTTTACGGTTCACACTATATAAATCCATGCTGTTTCCATGGATTTATACAGTGTGACCTAGTTGTCAAGCACTTTCCAAGTGATGCTAAAATCGCCTGGAAAGCGCTTGTCAATCTGCATGCGTTTTTTCTGCCAGGGAGATGCAGAAATGCTGCAGAAATTTTCTGCTTCATTTCTGCATCGTGGGCACATAGCCTAAATGCAAAAAGGTAAATAAAATTACCAAAATTTCCACAACAAAAGTGTAGCTCTACCTACAGCGTATTCACACCCAGACTATAAGATTATGGCCGGTCTCTGGGTGGTGTTTTTTTACACAGTAGTCAGAACCTACAACATTGTGGTGCCGTGCATTACATGGGCTATACTAAGGGAGCGCCTGTCAGCATAGAGCGAATACGTCCATATACCGACCAGCAGAAAGTGTAAGAGAAGAACTATAGAAGGATGGACCATAGTGGAGCATTCCGGACTGGAGCAACATAAGGAGCCAGAAGGCTTCCCCCCGGTATTCCATGCTATGTGCTCCTTATAAAGTGACATCTCTCCATAGACCCCTCTGTGAAGACCACCCCCTTATCCAGATGATACATTCTCACTTCCACCATATATAATGCAGACTGGCCATTTTATTTTTTTTTCAGAAAATCCCCAATTTTGGGTCGTCAGCTGTAAAAGAAGAAATGCTTTACACCAGTGCTGGGAACCTATGGCAGCGTGCAGAGGAGGCAGCAGAGCCCTCCTGGGGGGCACCATGGCCGCAGCACTAGTGCTACTGGATCGGGCCGGCGGGGAGAACTCTGAGCCGCCGAGTGCCGGCACCAGCTCCGCTACTGCAGCTAGATGTGCGATCTCTCTCGGACGGAAACACATCGAGCTGGAGTGTATTGCAGCGCACGAACTAGACAGGCCCGTGCGCTGCAATACACGCTGCCGGCCAATCAGAGGCCAGCGGCTGCCGGCCAATCAGAGGCCAGCATGACGTCGGCCGGTCAATCAGAGGCCAGCGGCTTCCGGTCAATCAGAGGCCAGCATGAATTCGGCCGGCCAATCAGAGGCTAGCGGCTTCCGGACAATCAGAAGCGGCTGCCGGCCAATCAGAGGCCAGCATGACGTCGACCGGTCAATCAGAGGCCAGCGTCTGCCGGCCAATCAGAGGCCAGCATGACGTCGACCGGCCAATCAGAGGCCAGCGGCTTCCTTCCAATCAGAGGCCAGGAATAATTCGGCCGGCCAATCAGAGGCCTGCGGCTTCTGGCCAATCAGAGACCAGCATGACGTTGGCCGGCCAATCAGAGGCTAGTGGCTTCCGGACAATCAGAAGCGGCTGCCGGCAAATCAGAGGCCAGCATGACGTCGGCTGGCCAATCAGAGGCCTCTGATTGGCCGGCTGCGTGTACTGCAGCGCGCACGGGCCTGGCTAGTACGTGCGGTGCAATACACTTCAGCTAGATGTGCCGACTACAGGAGAGGACGCTGCGCGGGAGAAGAAGGAAGGTGAGGAGGAGGGTTCATTATGTGGTTTTTTTTTTTTTTTTAATATGGGATGCACAATTCCTGGGGGGGGGGGGGGAGAGGGAGCATATATACCAGGATTGAGGGGAGGGCCAGCATATATACCAGGATTGAGGGGAGGGCCAGCATATATACCAGGATTGAGGGGAGGGCCGCATTTATACCAGGATTGAGGGGAGGGCCAGCATTTATACCAGGATTGAGGGGAGGGCCAGCATATATACCAGGATTGAGGGGAGGGCCAGCATATATACCAGGATTGAGGGGAGGGCCGCATTTATACCAGGATTGAGGGGAGGGCCAGCATTTATACCAGGATTGAGGGGAGGGCCAGCATATATACCAGGATTGAGGGGAGGGCCAGCATATATACCAGGATTGAGGGGAGGGCCAGCATATATACCAGGATTGAGGGGAGGGCCAGCATATATACCAGGATTGAGGAGAGGGCCAGCATATATACCAGGATTGAGGAGAGGGCCAGCATATATACCAGGATTGAAGAGAGGGCCAGCATATATACCAGGATTGAAGAGAGGGCCAGCATATATACCAGGATTGAAGGGAGGGCCAGCATATATACCAGGATTGAAGGGAGGGCCAGCATATATGCCAGGATTGAGGGGAGGGCAGCATATATACCAGGATTGAGGAGAGGGCCAGCATATATACCAGGATTGAGGAGAGGGCCAGCATATATACCAGGATTGAGGAGAGGGCCAGCATATATACCAGGATTGAAGAGAGGGCCAGCATATATACCAGGATTGAAGAGAGGGCCAGCATATATACCAGGATTGAAGGGAGGGCCAGCATATATGCCAGGATTGAGGGGAGGGCCAGCATATATGCCAGGATTGAGGGGAGGGCAGCATATATACCAGGATTGAGGGGAGGGCCAGCATATATACCAGGATTGAGGGGAGGGCCAGCATATATACCAGGATTGAGGGGAGGGCCAGCAAAGATACCAGGATTGAGGGGAGGGCCAGCATATATACCAGGATTGAGGGGATGGCCAGCATATATACCAGGATTGAGGGGAGGGCCAGCATATATACCAGGATTGAGGGGAGGGCCAGCATATATACCAGGATTGAGGGGAGGGCCAGCATATATACCAGGATTGAGGGGAGGGCCAGCATATATACCAGGATTGAGGGGAGGGCCAGCATATATACCAGGATTGAGGGGAGGGCCAGCATATATACCAGGATTGAGGGGAGGGCCAGCATATATACCAGGATTGAGGGGAGGGCCAGCATATATACCAGGATTGAGGGGAGGGCCAGCATATATACCAGGATTGAGCGGAGGGCCAGCATATATACCAGGATTGAGGGGAGGGCCAGCATATATACCAGGATTGAGGGGAGGGCCAGCATATATACCAGGATTGAGGGGAGGGCCAGCATTTATACCAGGATTGAGGGGAGGGCCAACATATATACCAGGATTGAGGGGGGGGCCAGCATATATACCAGGATTGAGGGGAGGGCCAGCATATACACCAGGATGGGGGTGAGCACATTCTTTATTTCTGCAGTCTCTTACCCCTGCTCCTGTCTGTGGCTGCTCTATGCTGCCCTCGTCTGCTCTTTGTATCAGTTGTTTGTATCAGTAAAACCTCAATATTTAGGATAAATTGCCGTGTTGGCACTTGGCGATAAATAAGTGGGTTTTGGATTGCAGTTTGGGCACTCGGTCTCTAAAAGATTCGCCATCACTGCTTTAAACCAATCAATGTGCAAATATCAACATTTTTGAGAAAATACAATACATTTGATCAGATGTCAAAAAATATTCCAGAAAAAAAAAATTGTGATCAGAAATCATAAAGAAAAATTAACTCTTTAAAACCATTTTTACCAAAAATACATTGTAAAAAAAAAGAAGTGTAATTTTCTACAGTACAATATTTATTTCTATTTTTCTCAAAAGAATTTTCATTTTAGGCCCCCAACAATTGAAAATCAATGTAAAAAGTGTATTTTAATACAATAAAAAAATCAGGGTAATTGTTCAGTTGTATTGCCAGTTTTACAGCACGACCCGTAGCGATTTACGATCCCACAGGCCGATGAGCTACAATCTTCCTGAGAAAGGATTCATCAATGTATCAGATGCTTTCTTGCATGTTTCTACATGGAGCAATACACATATGTTCCATGTCCCTTCCTCTAAGAAACCTTCAATGAACCCTGATAGGATCTACAGAGAATAGACAAGACGTCCTTTACAGTGTTACTCACTTACTCGATACTCAGTCTAATTTCATCATTCATTTTACTTTCTGCTTATAAATGCATTCATTAAAATAATGAATATCTGCATTGAGGACAGTAGAAGAACTAGTTTGTGTTTGTTCATCAAGATGCATTATCTTGGTCTCGTCTTGGCACTGTTAACTGTTGGTAGGTAGGCAGAGTACTGGAGAGGTTGCTCCCGTCGTTCAGAGAGTTGCTCCGGTGCGGTGTTCTGTTTGTAGACTGACCGCTTTGTTGGTTTGCTATCAGGTGGTGAATCATATCGGTTATGAGATTGAGTTTATGATCCATTTGAGTTACCTACAAATGTATAAAAAAAAATTCAAACAAAGAGAATAGCATAGATACAGACCACACTCCATACACATTTCACACTACCCATGAGCGCTGCCTGATATTGTAGCTTATCCCTAACCAAATCAATGGGGCACTGAGTTGCAATACCAGACACACCCCATGGACAAGAGAGGCACAGTTTTGGGGAGAAATAAAGTAGATAGATCCTTTAATGCAATATTGGTTAGCCATTTAGACATTGTTGTTTTAATTGAAAACTAGAGTTGGTGCGATTCGTTTCGCAGCACTGGGTCCATCGGCCACGTCAGTAATCTTTGGATGCTGGACAGGAGCCTCAAGACCTGCCTTCTACCTTCCAAGATTCCCTGCTTCTCTTCTGATTAGCTGCATCTTTATGGTTACAGCATGATGCATATGTGACATTGCATCAGGCCGGCTAATCAGTAAAACAGCTGTGGATGCCGGGATGTAGGAGGTGGTTCTCAGGGCTCCGATGCAGCGGTCAGAGATTATGGATGTGGCTGATGGACTGGGTCCTGCGAATTGACTCGCACCAACTCTATTGGAAACCTTTGTCAGATTGAACTGCTTAATGAACTCAGAAAGAGCTTTCTGTCCACATCCATGAAAGTAGTAGCCAACACTTAAAGGGGTTTTCTACTACTCGGACATCTCCTTCTCCATATATATATTTTTGCCCTCAGTAAAATAATAACACCTATACTCCCTTCCAGTGTTCCAGCCGTGTCGGCATTGGCTCTCCTTGGGATCACGTGACATTGTTATGTCAAGTGATCCCTGCTGCCAATCAGCGCTGGCTTCACTCTTCCTGCCTCCAGTTATAGCACATACCTGTACATCTGGAGTAAGAGCAGCAACATCTCTCACTTCCTCTGGATGTATGCAAGTTGGCCAAAGGCGGGGAGAGTAAAGTCAGCACTGATTGCCCCTAGGAATCATGAGACATAATGTCATGCTGTCACGCAAGGTGTGGGAAAGACTAAGTGCAACACAAAGGTAAAACGGAAAGGGAACCCAGACTAGGGAAAGTGGGGAGTGGAGAACTCCTAGGCTGATCTAGTGTCACCCTGTCTCCACTAATGTCCCTTTATTGGTTCTTCACCAATCGCCGCACGCATACCTCAGCCTGTCTATCCCTGGCATTAGGCTCAGGCTAGGGAACAGAAAGGATGAGCACTAGTTGATCCCCACTGAACACTAAAGACAACAAGGGGGGACAAACAAGGGAAAATCGCTTAGCTTTACTCGACTCCAGACAAATGCGCACACGTTCTCTAGCACCAGAGAGATAGAAGTACTGCTCTTGCTCAAGCCTTCACAAGGGGTAATGAATATCGCCGGCACTTCCCTCTGGCTCACAACAGGTATTTATACATCCAGGCCAGGGTGTTAATTAGCCCGAGGAAGCTAGCCCCTGGGTCCTAGAGATACATATTCTAAGAAGTTGTCTGTAAGGCCAAATGAAGAGATCTCCTGCAACCAACTGCAGGATGACTGTCTGTCACTTCTGACACACCCATGACACACGCAATCCCCAGGAGAGCCAGTGCAGACACCGCTGGAATAGTGCTGGCACTGGAGGTGAGTATAGGTGTTATTATTTTACTGGGGGACACACATATGGATTGAGATGTAGTTGTCTGAGTAATGGAAAACCCCTTTAAGCCTCCATACACAATAGACTAAGCTAATAGTCTAAGGGGACATCCAGACTCTTCCCTGCCAGATGAGGTCAGAGGAGGTAAAATTCAAACTGCCTGACCCTTAATGCCCGACCCTTTTGTTATTCAGGTGATAAGCTGCTGCCAGAGCCGTTTGGCAGTGATTTTCACAGTTCTCCACTTTGAAAACACATGAACATTTAACCAAGCCAAACCTTCTCGTGTATGAGAGTTGGGAGAGGTAGTGGACGGCCGAACCAGCAATCAACGTTCAGTTATTGTGTGTGGCCTCCTTAACTTGTCTGTGCAAGTCACAGATGACCACAGGTATTTAGACTCTTTGCAGTGTATGAGCAGCGCTGTAGAATTGGTGTCTGGATGCACCATTATGTATTTTACACTTTTTCAGAGAGTGAGGAATATTCTGTATGTAGTATGTGGTAATTGTCTGTATATCCTGTACTCCATGTGTGTATGTGTAAGTAGTAGCTGTGCATAATATAAATATATATGGTTTTATCTTATTTTCTTACCTTGTCCTCGACACGGTTCAATCTTGACCCAATTGTATTAGAGCCTCGATCTTTCACTTTATCTGGAAATAAATAAAAGTAAAAAAAAGTCATTTTTAAATTTACTATTAGAAATTAGCATTTTTTGGGTCCACTGGCATTCAACCAAATTTGTGAAACTGTTTATGATTTACAGTTCAGAGAATATAACATGAGAAACGATTTACCTATTCTTCCACAAAGCGATGAAATATGGCATCCTTATTCTGGACAACCTCTTAAAAAAAGGCTTTCCCATTGTTACAAATGACGGCATATTGCTTGGATTTGCCATCATATGATGTCAGATTACTACCATTACTATTGTTAATTTCTCTAAAACATAGCATTTATTCCATTTCATAGTGGTAGGAAGTGGAATCTATCCAGAAAGAAACAGCGAGGGCTTCCCCAATGACTGGTCCAGTCTGTAAGAAAGGAAAAAAATCACTGGTGTAATCAAAAAGTATTTTTATTGAAGAGAAATTCCACCTAAAACTTGCAAACTGTCTCTTCCAGTGCAACCTATTAGAAGTAGCAATCCTAAAAGTCAATATCAACCTTTTAACAAGCCTTGCCACATGATTTAGGATAAATGGCAAACTAGAATCTCAATTTGCAGCCATGGTGTTTCGGGGTGTTGCCCCTCAGCAGTGCAAAGCATGAGATCTGATTTAGCTGTGTGAGAGACTTCAGAAGGAAAAACTTTACCCCTTAGATCCCAGTGAGGAGAGTGAAATGCCAGAGTAAGGAGGCTTATAAACCATGCAATGGCTCCCCGGGGAGCTTACAAGCCTCCTTACACTGGCATTTTTTAGACAAATTATCTTACTTTTCCTCTAAGGATTCAATTTTCTTCCTTTTTTCTATTACTTTATCACTGTTGATGACTCCCACTGATTTGCTATAGCAATGAGATGTGCACATATATACATATATACAGTTGAAACCAGAAGTTTACATACACTATATAAAAAGACACATATGCATGTTTTTCTCAATATCTGACATGAAATAAGTATAAACCTTTCCCGTTTTAGGTCAATTAGGATTACCATCATTTTTAATATTTGCCAAATGCCAGAATAATGAGAGAGAGATAATGTTTTAAGGCATTTTTATTACTTACTGCAAAGTCAAAAGTTTACATACACTAAGATTACTATGTATTTAAACAATTCTCGACTGCCCATATGATGATGCCATGTGTTTGGAAGCTTCTAATAGTTTTTTGGGCAACATCTGAGTTAATTAGAGACACACCTGTGGATGTATTTTAATGCACACCTGAAACACACTGCTTCTATGTGTAGCATCATGGGAAAGTGTAAAGAAATCAGCCAAGATATCAGGAAGAGAATTGTAGACTTGCACAAGTCTGGCTTATCCTTAGGTACAATTTCAAGATATCTGAAGGTGCCTCGTTCATCTGTACAAACAATTATATGCAAGTACAAACAAGATTGGAATGTCCAGCCATCATACCACTCAGGAAAGAGACGGGTTCTGTGTCCCAGAGATGAACGTGCTTTGGTCCGACATGTGCATATCAACCCCAGGACAAAAGCAAAAGACCTTGTGAAGAGGATGGCAGAAGCTAGTAAGATTGTCAGAGAGACAATTCACAGTGAAACGAGTACTGTATCAACATGGGCTGAAAGACCACTCTGCCAGGAAGAAGCCATTAATCCAAAAGAAACATAAAAAAGCCAGATTAACGTTTGCAAATGCACACAGGAACAAAGACCTTAATTTTTGGAGACATGTCCTGTGGTCTGATGAAACTAGAATTGAACTTTTTGTGCATAATGACCATCGTTAAGTTTAGAGGAAAAAGGGAGAAGCTTAGAAGCCTAAGAACACCATCCCAACTGTGAAACACGGGGGCAGCAGCATCATGTTGTGGGGTTCCTTTGCTGCAAGAGGGACTTAGTGCACATCACAAAATAGATGGCTTCATGAGAAAAGAAGATTATGTGGCAATACTGAAGCAACATCTCAAGATATCAGCCAGGAAGTTAAAGCTTGAGCAGAAATAGGTCCTCCAAATGGACAATGACCCGAAGCATACTGCCAAAATGGTAACAAAGTGGCTTAACCCCTTCATGACCAAACCAAATTTTTTTAAATCTGACCAGTGTCACTTTATATAGTAATAACTCTGGAATGCTTCAACATATCCCATAGTTTTCGAGACTGTTTTTTGTGACACATGATACTTTATAATAATGGTAAATTTAGGCTGATATGGTTTGCGTTTATTTATAAAAATATCAGAAACTTGGCAAAAATGTTTTAAAAATTGCACTTTTCAAACTTTGATTGATTATGTCTTTAATCCCAATAGTCATACCACACAAAAACAGTAATAAATAACATTTCCCTCATGTCTGCTTTACATCAGCACCATTTGTAAAATGTTGTTTTATTTTGTTAGCATTTTAGAAGATTTAAAAATGTAGCAGTTATTTTTCATTTTTTTCAAGGAAATTTACAAAACTTATTTTTATAGGGACCTGTTCAGTTTTGAAGTGACTTTGAGGCTGCGTGCCCACTGTGCGTTTTTCAAGCGTTTTTGCTGCGGAATTTTCGAAGCGAAAACGCTTAAACGCTTGGTAATGCGTGCCCCATGGTCCTCACTGATAACCCGCATGTGCTGTGTGTTGGTATATGCAACAGTTGTGGACTTCTTTGTTTGTGTGAAGGAGGACTTTATGCTGATCTGACAGTAGATGGCGATGTTGTGTAAAGTTTCCTTGTTTACTGTATTGTGAAAGAAAAAAAAGTCTCTCTTGTATTTTCTATTTTGTTCTTACTTCCTGATGCAGTACTGTGTGACTGTGCGTTTTTTCCTTTACCTCATGTTCTGAGAAGTAAAAGCTTGTTATCCCATGTAATCTGCTTTGTGAAGTTTTATACTGCAACTGTGGGTATCCAGAAGCTGTGCAACACTGTGCACATGCTGCGGAAATTTACGCTGCGGATTATCATTGCGGAAAAATCTGAAGCATACCCATTAATTTTGGATAAATTTTGGACTGAAGGCATCAAAACTATGAATTAACACATGTGGAATTATATACTTAACAAAAAGTGTGAAACAACTGAAAATATGTCTTATATTCTAGGTTCTTCAAAGTAGCCACCTTTTGCTTTGATGACTGCTTTGCACACTCTTGGCATTCTCTTGATGAGCTTTAAGAAGTAGTCACCGGAAATGGTTTTCACTTCACAGGTGTGCCCTGTCAGGTTTAATAAGTGGAATTTCTTGCCTTATAAATTAGGTTGGGAGCATCAGTTGTGCAGAAGTCAGGTGGATACACAGCTGAGAGTCCTACTGAATAGACTGTTAGAATTTGTATTTTGGCAAGAAAAAAGCAGCTAATTAAAGAAAAACGAGTGGCCATCATTACTTTAAGAAATAAATGTCAGTCAGTCCGAAAAATTGGGCAAACTTTGAAAGTGTCCCCAAGTGCAGTTGCAAAAACCATCAAGTGCTAGAAATAAACTGGCTCACATGAGGACCGCCCCAGGAAAGGAAGACGAAGAGTCAACTCTGCTTCTGAGGATAAGTTTATCCGAGTCACCAGCCTCAGAAATCGCAGGTTAATAGCAGCTCAGATTAGATACTAGGTCAATGCCACACAGAGTTCTAGCAGAAAGAGAGGACATAGAGTTTAGCGATAAAAAACATAATTTTATTAATTCAATTTCTTAAAAACTTGCATACATAATTTAACATACAGTTTAAGATGTAAAGATGGGTACCCAGTGAGGGCTGAAGTGCCCAGGCGCACAGCACATACACAGGTCGCAGAGATCAGCTGCATTTATTGGACAAAAATGGGGCACTACTTATAGCAGGCACTTTGCAGAGAGAAAAAAAAGGGGAAGGGGGGGGTTAAACATATATTGGTAGTCCATACAATATTACATGCAGAGGTCCATGTAATAATCTCCCCAATGAATCATAAAGTGCAGGTGTCTTGCGCAAAGAAAAATAAATAATAGTAATCCATTCAATGTTCCATGCAAAAGCTCTATGCAATAGATTACCCAGTAGATTGTATAATCACAGTCCCTGCAATAATGTGCCACTAATGACAGGTGAGATACCTATACATGGAAGCCCTCAGTAAAGAATGTATTAGGCATGCCATAAAAGCATGAATATAAGAGGAGCTTCCCAAAAAGTAGAGAGAGAAACAGTCAGAAACAATGCATACCCATGTGTGTGCAGCCCGCACCAGGTCGTCAGCCTAGCCCCGAACCCACGCTCTCGCCATATGGCTTCCTCCGAGTTCTAGCAGCAGACACATCTCTACAACAACTGTTAAGAGGAGACTTTGTGCAGCAGGCCTTCATGGTAAAATAGCTGCTAGGAAACCACTGCTAAGGACAGGCAACAAGCAGAAGAGACTTGTTTGGGCTAAAGAACACAAGGAATGGACATTAAACCAGTGGAGATCTGTGCTTTGGTCTGATGAGTCCAAATTTGAGATCTTTGGTTCCAACCACCGTGTCTTTGTGCGACGCAGAAAAGGTGAACGGATGGACTCTACATGCCTGGTTCCCACCGTGAAGCATGGAGGAGGAGGTGTGATGGTGTGGGGGTGCTTTGCTGGTGACACTGTTGGGGATTTATTCAAAATTGAAGGCATACTGAACCAGCATGGCTACCACAGCATCTTGCAGCGGCATGCTATTCCATCCGGTTTGCGTTCAGTTGGACCATCATTTATTTTTGAACAAGACAATGACCCCAAACACACCTCCAGGCTGTGGAAGGGCTATTTGACCAAAATGAGAGTGATGGGGTGCTACGCCAGATGACCTGGCCTCCACAGTCACCAGACCTGAACCCAATCGAGATGGTTTGGGGTGAGCTGGACCGCAGAGTGAAGGCAAAAGGGCCAACAAGTTCTAAGCATCTCTTGGAACTCCTTCAAGATTGTTGGAAGACCATTTCCGGTGACTACCTCTTGAAGCTCATCAAGAGAATGCCAAGAGTGTGCAAAGCAGTTATCAAAGCTAAAGGTGGCTACTTTGAAGAACCTAGAATATAAGACATATTTTCAGTTGTTTCCCAAATTTTTTGTGTTAAGTATATAATTCCACCTGTGTTAATTCATAGTCTTGATGCCTTCAGTGTGAATGTACAATTTTCATAGTCATGAAAATACAGAACAATCTTTAAATGAGAAGGTGTATCCAAACTTTTGGTCTGTACTATATATATATATATATATATATATATATATATATATATATATATATATATATATATATATATATATACATATATATATATATATATATATATATATATATTATTTAGAATCATTTATGTTTATTTCAGACATGTAGTTCATACACATTCTAAAATATGTAGATCTATATTCTTTCTATTTGAACAAAGGAAATGTTTGATGCCTAAAAGGAGTTTTCATAAGTGATCTCTTGAGCAGCTCAGAGCTATGCAGTCTCCTTACTTCCTGATTTCTGGCAGGACGGGCTCTTCTCCCTGAGTGATACCTCTGATGAGCAAGCACACAGCCACAGACAGTGAGAGCCTAGATACTGGGTGCAGGAATTGTGATTCTACAGGATGGATAAGAGCATCTCGTCAAAAGCCTAAAGGGAGAAGGCAGGGAGCAGCTAACTGGTGTATAGAAATGAATGGGCTGGACAGAGATAACGGTATGTTAGGAATTAACTTTTCTCCTGGAATGTGACTACTGCACACTCTCTACCAAGGTCTACTAGTGACTGAACTCCATGGAAATGAGCTTTACACTATGTAAGATAAAAGCTCTCATTGCAGGAGAATGACAGCAGATAGAAAAAGCAAGTCAGTGGCAAACTTGCGTATTTTCATGCTGTTTAACTAATTAAAGCAACTTAGTAACTTGAGAATACCTGTTTATTGACAAAGGTGTTATGAGACTTAATGAGGTTGTCTGGTTTAGAAACCACTTGCACATACTTGGGGCACTATACAGGTTAATAGTGGGGATTCTCCGTTGTAAACCTGAACCCATTTTATGCAGACTAGAGAGCAGTTACATGGAGTCATTCCCACTTTGAAGGTCCCAGTACTTCATTCATTACATAGTCAGCTTATTGATTTCACTGGATACTGTGCAGTACCTCCTGTTTCCTTTGGTGGCAGTGCAGGAGAATTAAATGCTTGTTGCCAGATTTTTCAACAAATGGCTTATCGCTGAGATTGCCAGCAACAGATCATCCTTTAGTCAGCATATTGGGGCCCTTCTAACAAAAAGACATTAACTAATGCAGACATTCCTTTTAAGTACAGAGCATATGCCAGTATACTATCTGCAAAGTAAAAAATAAATACATTCTTAAGTGCTTAAAAGGAACGTGTCCTCTGTTGTTTAACCCCTATCTGCCCTACATGTATAGTGCATGTTGGGTGCGAGTGTGTGGAGTGGACTCTGCAACTCAACCCGCAATATACCTGCAGATTCCAGCTGTGTTATACTGCCGGTATTTGTCTGTAAAAGCCGCTATTAGAGCAGCTCTGGTTGCTGCTGTTAACCCCTTACATGCTGCAGTAAATCCCTGACCGTGGTAGTTAAGGTGCGATGTCCCAGAGGTTCACCATTTTGGATGCCCATGGGATGTTGCCTTCCACCCCCCTTCACTAAGTGAAAGTGCTGCTTATGGATTTCAGTGGCAACCATGAGCCTGCTGACCGCCCCCATGGCTGCCATGTTGGTACATGAAAAAGTGGGATTGAAACATCGTATATAACCCAAAAAATGTTATTAATGAAAACCTCAGCAATTAACAAGCCCTCATAAAGCTCTATCGACCGAATCTCTGAAATATTTTCACCATCAAAATAAAACTATACAAGTTTGATATCTGGTTTTTCAAGTTTGCTCGACGTGAAGAATCATGTTCACAGGTCATTTTCACTGCACAATGAAACCTTAGAAACAAAACCCAAATACAATGAAAAACGCAATCCCATTTAACTTCACTTGGAATTTTTGTTCCAGTTTTCCAGTATATTGTAGGGTAAAAAAACAGCCCTCATACAGCTATGTCACATGAAAGGGGAGAAAGAAGGAGAGGAACAAAGAAAAAGCGCAAAAACTAAAACTGTCCATGGTGAGAAGGGATTACATTAAATTTACTTTAAATGTCATTTTTTTAGATTTTCACTTTTTAACATCACAATCAAAAAAACCAATCCTGAAATCTTACAATTTTCACACTGGCCACTATTCCTAAGAATAGACTCATTGTGAAGGAAGGGTGAGGAGGTGAGCTGTGACTATCATTTATAGTGAATGGTGGCTACTTTATCTGCTTTATATAGAGGTGTCATCTTTCATTGTCATTTTCACTGATGATAATAAAACTGCTGAAAAATCTTCTGCATACAACAGGAAATATGAAACTAATTTTGGCCAGGGTGATAATTGCAGGATCTGTGGGTGTGTTTTTTTAGTTTAGATGGTTACTATAGTGAAAAAAAAGTTAAAAAAAATAATAAATTTCATGTAAAAAGGTAATTTAAACAATTGGTTATTGTTTGATAACACATTCTCTTTAACTGCTCTTCTCTAATAAGATGGCAATATTGCACCGCTGCAAAAATAGGAAGAAGTAGTTTGTCAATTTTAAAGCAGCTTCTTGGAAACTAATGACTTAGTCATTGATACAACATCCTGACAAAATGACTGTTCACTGTCTGTTTCTGAGAAATGAATTCAAAGGTCACAACCGATATGGCTGCACTTCCTATTATCACTTTTGGAAAGACAGACAGTGGATAATGATTATTTCTATTATATATGATCTACGGTATATTCTGATTTGCTAAAAGTGAGATAAGTGACAAGTCTATTGGAAATAGCAATCCTAAAAGTCAATATCGACCCTTTAACGAGCCTTGTCACATGACTTGGGAGAAAAGCCAAACCAGAATCTCAATTTGCAGCCACGGTGTTTCAGGGTATTGCTCCTCGTCAGTACAAAGCATGAGATCCGATTTGACTGTATGAGAGGCTTCTCACTGGGATCTAAAGGGTCATTTTTCTCCTTGTGGAGATTGACATGCCTGGCATGCCAGTGTATATATAGATACTCGGCACTCAAATATTCATAATGATAATGCAATTCTTTATTTCATAAAGAAATCCCAAAATTCAATGTAACGTTTCAGCCTTATGCAAAAGGCCTTTTTCAAACACTGAGACATAAATGAAACAGATAAAGAAATCAATATTACAAAATTAACACCACAATAGAATTTTTTATTTTAATTGTTTTATTATAAGAAAATAACATCCTGTTGTATTGTTGAAATCACTGAGATTTATTTAAATATAAAGACATTATTATATAATGTCAAATTAATGTGGGAATTCACTTACTTCATTCAAAATAAATTACAATATGACCAATTACATTTCAATATCTCATATACAGTTGAAACCAGAAGTTTCCATACACTATATAAAAAGACATACAGTATATGCATGTTTCTCTCCATATCTGACATGAAATCAGAATAAACCTTTCCTGTTTTAGGTCAATTAGGATTACCATCATTTGTAATATTTGCCAAATGCCAGAATAATGAGAGAGCGAGAATGCAGTAAGTAATAAAAATGCTTAAAACAAAGTCAAAACTTTCCATCCATTTCATTAGTATTTGGTACCATTGTCCTTAAAGTGAATGACTTGGGTGAAACATTTGGGATTTCCTCCCACAAGCTTCTCACAATATAAGGCTATGTGCCCACGCTGCGGAAATGAAGCAGAAAATTTCTGCTTCATTTCCGCATGTCCTCTCCCGGAAAAACGCATGCGGAATTCCACGCGCGTTTATCCTGCGTTTATCGCGCGTTTTCCACATGCGGAATTCCACGCGCGTTTATCCTGCGTTTATCGCGCGTTTTCCACATGCGGAATTCCACGCGCGTTTATCCTGCGTTTATCGCGCGTTTTCCACATGCGGAATTCCATACGCGTTTATCCTGCGTTTTTTATTGCATTACAAAGTCAATTCCGCTTGCGGAAACGCAAAATTAATTGACATGCTGTGGATTATTGCGCGCATCAAAAACGCTGCGGAAAAATCCGCAGCATGGGCATAGAACTTGCGGATTCCCCTTGGGGACCATGGGGGGCAGATTACCTAGCGTTTCACAAGCGTTTACCCTGAGGAAATCCCGCAGCATATACGCTTGTAAAACGCTACGTGGGCACATACTCTTAGGTCGGAATTTGGGCCCATTTCTCCTGACACAACTGGTGTAACTGATCCAGGTTTGTAGGTCGTCTTGCTCGCAGCCTTTTCAGCTTTGCCCATACATTTTCAATAGGACTAAGATCAGGGCTTTGTGATGGCCGCTCCAAAACATTGACTTTGTTATCCTTAACCCCTTATTGACCAATAGACGTCTTTTTACTGATCTGCAATATAAGAGACTAGCGTTCCCCGACAGGTGACTATCCTGTAGCTGTCACCTGTACATTATAGCTGACAACTTGCTGCATCAGCCATGATCAGTGTTGGCACAGACCATGGACGTTTAACCCCTTTGATTCTGTTGTCAATAGTGATTATAGAATCTAAATAGTTAACACAATGTGGGGGCTTCCTTTTAACTTTATCGGCACCTTGATATCTTGATTGTGTGGTCCTGATGTTTGCCTTGGCAGCTCATGGCCAAATAACTACCTTTAAAGTATGCCGGCTATAATTGCCTGTTCAGAAGTTATCAAAATCTAGATTGTAAAAATAAACTTTTTCATTCTTGTCATTCCACTTTCCATTACTTCCTGAAAAGAACCAGAAGGGTTAATGAACTATATGAAAGCAATTTTAAATACGTTGAGGGGTGCAGTGTTTAAAATGGTAACACTCTTGGGTGGTTTCCAACATATAAGACTCGCAGGCTAAGTGCCCACGAAGCAAAAATGCTCCGGATTTTTTCTGTATCTCCCTGGCAGGAAAAATGCATGCGGATTTTACATGCGTTTTTCCTGCCAGATAAAAGCTTTTGTCAAGCGTTTTTGCATGCATTTTTGCATGCGGGTTGTCAAGCGCTTTTCCAAGCGATTTTAGCATCACTTGGAAAAGTGCTTGACAACTTGGTCACACTATATAAATCCTTGCAACCGGCATGGATTTATATAGTGTGACCAAGTTAATAGTTAAAAAAAGAATAAAAATGGTAAACAAAAAAAACATTCTACTCACCTTCCGATGGCCCCCGGTCTCCTTCTCCGGTGCGTCCGGTGTCTTGGGCGGCTCGCGATGGTGTAAAAGGACTTTCCATGACGTCATTTAGTCTTGTGACAGGTCAAGCGACCGCCGACATCAGCGGTCACGTGACCTGTCACATGACTAAATGACAATAATTAATAAAGACCAAGCTCAACTATTGAAAAAGAAGGGTGCCAGGAATACAACACATGCATCCATGTAGATAAAGATTCCGGCACACCAAATAATATAGAAAAGTCTCATATAGGTGATAAAATAGTAGATGCTTTATTTCTCCAATATCAACTGGTTCAAATCGTGGTCAGTATACAGTTGCCCAACGTTTCAACCCCAACAGGGTTTTCCTCAGGGGGCATCAGAAGAGCTTAAAAACCAGAGCATAAACATAAATAAAGACATAAGTGAGATACAATATAGTAGATAATATAATGAGTAATATATACAAAAATAGGTACATGTTGATGGAACAAGACGAGGGGGAAAAAAGGGGGGGGGAGGGGGCTAGGGGGAGGAAAAGGAGGGGAAGGGAGAAAAAAGGGAAAGTATTAGGGAGAACAACGGGAGTAAAGAGAAAAGGGAGCGTATACACTCAAAACAAAAGGAGCGGACCGTTGTAAAGTGAAAGAATTTCAAGATACCTAGTTGCTATGTACTGCTTAATATCTGGGAATCTATCCACGTTACTGCAGAGAAGCTCAGGATAAATTACAATAAAGAGAACCAGTCGTTGTTGTCGTAAGGGAAAAATGTCAGCCGGCAATAGTAGCTGTGGATAGACAGCAAAGGGAAAATGAGTCACCAGTATCCAGATATAACCTGTATCAAGCCACGAAAATACTTGCCTTAAGCAATAATAGTGGTAAAGGCCGAGGAGGTATGCCTACGGGGTATGGTAAGTGGACCTAAGACCAGAAAAAGTGGGTAAATACCGAAGTCTACATGGGGTCATGATGATCAGCCCAGAAGGCTCTTACCTATGTGCCTCTTGGAAAGTGTATCCTGCCGGTGGTGGTGTGGTGTCAGGAGCGGTGACGGTGTTTAAATAGCGCTGTGTGACTTCCTGCTTCCGGAGTGCGATGATGCAACATCTGGTCTCGTGGAACGCAACTTCCGGTTGCGTGGAATGCATGACAGCGCATGCGCGCGACACAATGGATGAGATATACATAGAGGGAAAAAACAACAACAGCGCGTGCGCAGGATGCGTACTGTGGAGCTGAGTGAACCTAAAGAAAGCCATTAGGAGCTCAGGGAGCGGTAGCTAAAAATGGATAAGGGTAATATAGATGAAGGGGAGGACCATATTGGGGAAATGTTAATGTATGCCTGGGAGAAGGAAAAAATGAATAAACATATACATAAGAGGAGAAAGGCTGGGGAAACATATACAGATAGTATATGATGATACATGCAGGGAGAAGGGGAACGACAGGGGGGTGACTGATAAATAGACACACATACATATCCATGTGAGAGGGGAGAGGCAGGGGAAATATATATTATATAGAGTACATGTAATATAGCATCCGCAAAACATTATAAGCAATACAGTGTAACATAGAAAATATTATATAGGGTGACAAAAAGGATATATCCGGTTCATATATGTAGGATCTGTGAAAAAAGTAAAAACATAATATAAGAAATACAGAACAAAGCAATAATAATGGGCAATATGTCATGGTATGTAACAAAAGACCTCTGAACCTTAGGGACAGACTGGTACAGGCCGACATTGGGAGTTTTAACCCAAGGACACACCAGACGACATTATCTACACCACGATTAGGCAATTTCCCGTGCCTAGGCTGCCGCCAATGTTCAAACATCCACAGGTGTGTCTCTAATTAACTCAGATGTTGCCAAAAAAACTATTAGAAGCTTCCAAACACATGGCATCATCATATGGGCAGTCGAGAATTGTTTAACCACTTCGCTCCAGAGCCTGTTTTTGCCTTCGTGACCAGGCCAATTTTTTCAATTCTGACCACTGTCACTTTATGAAGTAATTACTCTGGAACGCTTCAACGGATTCCCCTGATTCTGCGAATGTTTTTTCTTGACATATTGTACTTCATGATAGTGGTAAAATTTCTTCGATTTTATTTGTGAAAAAATCGGAAATTTGGCAAAAATTTTGCAATTTTCAAACTTTGAATTTTCATGCCCTTAAATCAGAGAGACACAGTACAGACCAAAATTTTGGACACACCTTCTCATTTAAAGATTTTTCTGTATTTTCATGACTATGAAAATTGTACATTCACATTGAAGGCATCAAAACTATGAATTAACACATGTGGAATTATATACTTAACAAAAAAGTCTGAAACAACTGAAAATATGTCTTATATTCTAGGTACTTCAAAGTAGTTACCTTTTGCATTGATGACTGCTTTGCACACTCTTGGCATTTTCTTGATGAGCTTCAAGGGGTAGTCACCGGAAATGGTCTTCCAACAATCTTGAAGGAGTTCCCAGAGATGCTTAGCACTTGTTGGCCCTTTTGCCTTCACTCTGTGGTCCAGCTCACCCCAAACCATCTTGACTGAGTTCAGGTCTTGTGACTGTGGAGGCCAGGTCATCTGGCGTAGCACCCCATCATTCTCCTTCTTGGTCAAATAGCCCTTACACAGTCTGGAGGTGTGTTTGGGGTCATTGTCCTGTTGAAAACTAAATGATGGTCCAATTAAACGCAAACCGGATGGAATAGTATGCCGCTGCAAGATGCTGTGGTAGCCATGCTGGTTCAGTATGCCTTTAATTTTGAATAAATCCGCAACAGTGTCACCAGCAAAGCACCCCCACACCATCACACATGCTTCACGGTGGGAACCAGGCATGTAGAGTCCATCCGTTCACCTCTTCTGCGTCGCACAAAGACACGGTGGTTGGAACCAAAGATCTCAAATTTGGACTCATCAGACCAAAGCACAGATTTCCACTGGTCTAATGTCCATTCCTTGTGTTCTTTAGCCCAAACAAGTCTCTTCTGCTTGTTGTCTGTCCTTAGCAGTGGTTTCCTAGCAGCTATTTTACCATGAAGGCCTGCTGCACAAAGTCTCCTCTTAACAGTTGTTGTAGAGATGTGTCTGCTGCTAGAACTCTGTGTGGCATTGACCTGGTCTCTAATCTGAGCTGCTGTTAACCTGCGATTTCTGAGGCTGGTGACTCGGATAAACTTATCCTCAGAAGCAGAGGTGACTCTTGGTCTTCCTTTCCTGGGGCAGTCCTCATGTGAGCCCGTTTCTTTGTAGCGCTTGATGGTTTTTGCAACTGCACTTGGGGACACTTTCAAAGTTTGCCCAATTTTTCGGACTGACTGACCTTCATTTCTTAAAGTAATGATGGCCACTTGTTTTTCTTTACTTAGCTGCTTTTTTCTTGCCATAATACAAATTCTAACAGTCTAGAAGGACTATCAGTTGTGTATCCACCTGACTTCTGCACAACACAACTGATGGTCCCAACTCCATTTATAAGGCAAGAAATCCCATTTATTAAACCTGACAGGGCACACCTGTGAAGTGAAAACTATTTCCGGTGACTACCTCTTGAAGCTCATCAAGAGAATGCCAAGAGTGTGCAAAGCAGTCATCAAAGCAAATGGTGGCTACTTTGAAGAACCTAGAATATAAGACATATTTTCAGTTGTTTCACACTTTTTTCTTAAGAATATAATTGCACATGTGTTAATTCATAGTTTTGATGCCTTCAGTGTGAATGTAAAATTTTCAAAGTCATGAAAGTACAGAAAAATCTTTAAATGAGAAGGTGTGTCCAAACTTTTGGTCTGTACTGTATGTCACACAAAATAATTAATAAATAACATTTCCCACATGTCTACTTTACATCAGCACAATTTTGGAACCAAAATTTTTTTTTGTTAGGGAGCTATAAGGGTTAAAAGTTGACCAGCGATTTCTCATTTTTCTAACAAAATTTACAAAAACATTTTTTTAGGGACCACATCATATTTGAAGTCACTTTGAGGGGTCTTTATGACAGAAAATACCCAAAAGTGACACCATTCTAAAAACTGCACCCCTCAAGGTGCTCAAAACCACATTCAAGAACTTTATTAACCCTTCAGGTGCTTCACAGGAATTTTTGGAATGTGGAAGAAAAAAATGAACATTTAACTTTTTTCACAAAAATGTTACTTTAGACCCATTTTTTTTTTATTTTCGTAGGGGTAACAGGAAAAATTGAACCCCAAAATTTTTTGTGCAATTTCTCTTGAGCGCGCTGATACCCCATATGTGAGGGAAAACCACTATTTGGGCGCACTGCAGTGTTCGGAAGGGAAGGAGCGCCATTAGACTTTTTGAATGTAAAATTTGTTTGAATAATTAGCAGACGCCATGTTGCGTTTGGGGAGCTCCTGATGTGCCTAAACAGTGGAAACCCCCCACAAGTGACACCATTTTGGAAACTAGACCCCTTAGGGAACTTATCTAGATGTGTGGTGAGCACCTTGAACCCCAAGGTGCTTCACAGAAGTTTATAATATTGAGCTGTAAAAATAAAATTTTCACATTTTTCCCACAAAAATGTTTTTCATCCCCTAATTTTGCATTATCATAAGGGTAATAGGATAAATTGCACCATGAAATTTGTTGTGCAATTTCTCCTGAACACGCCGATACCCCATATGTCGGGCAAAACCACTGTTTGGGCGCAGGGAAGGAGCGCAATTTGACTTTTTGAATGTAAAATTTGCTTGAATAATTAGTGGACGCCATGTTGCATTTGGGGAGCCCCTGATGTGCCTAAACAGTGGAAACCCCCCACAAGTGACACCATTTTGGAAACTAGACCCCTTAGGGAACTTATCTAGATGTGTGGTGAGCACCTTGCACCACCAGGTGCTTCACAGAAGTTTATAATATTGAGCCGTAAAAATAAAATGTTCACATTTTTCCCACAAAAAATGCTTTTCTTCCCCTAATTTTGCATTATCATAAGGGTAACGGGAGAAATTGCACCATTAAATTTGCTGAACAATTTCTCCTGAGTACGCAGATACCCCATATGTGGGGGAAAACCACTATTTGGGTACATTGCAGGGTTTGGAAGGGAAGGAGCGCCATTTGACTTTTTGAATGTAAAATTTGTTTGAATAATTAGTGGACGCCATGTTGCATTTGGGGAGCCCCTGATGTGCCTAAACAGTGGAAACCCCCCACAAGTGACACCATTTTGTAAACTAGACCCCTTAGGGAACTTAACTAGATGTGTGGTGAGCACATTGGGAGACATAATAAACAAATCAGTAACAGGTGAAGAATTGGTTTTATTTATTTTTTACGCCGTTCCTCGTGCGGTATAAGTGATGAGATTACTTTATTCTTTGGGTCGGTGCGATTACAGAGATACCAGATTCATTTTGAGTTTTTATGATTGACAGCTGTCACACACTAAAAGACGTTTTTTTTTGTAAAATCTAGTTTTTGTGTCGCCATATTTTGAGAGCTATAATTTTTCCATATTTCGGCCGACAGAGTCTTGTGACGGCTTGTTTTTTGCAGGCCGAGTTGACATTTTTATTCGTACCATTTTTGTGTACGTGAAATTTTTTGATCGCTTTCTATTCCGTTTTTTGGGAGGTAAAATTAACAAAAACCAACAATTCAGGAATTGTTTTTTGAGGTTTTTTTTATGCCGTTCTGCGTGTGGTAAAATTGATGAGGCAGCATTATTCTTCGGGTCAGTACGTTTACAGCGATACTACACTTACTGTATATTTTTTTATGTTTTGGCGCTTTACACAATAAAACAATTTTATAGAAAAAATATTTTTTTTGCATTGCTTTATTCTGAGAGTTATAACTTTTTTATTTTTCGGCTGATGGAGCTCTATGGTGGCTTGTTTTTTGCGGAATAAGAGGACGTTTTCAGCGGTAGCATTTTTATTTCCATTTTGCTTTTTGATCGCATTTTTTTCCACTTTTTGTTTGGCGATATGAGGAAAAAGCATAGTTTTTTGCTCCGTTTTTTATTTATTTTTATTACGGTGTGCACAGAAGGAGTTAATTAGTGTGACAGTTTTATAGCTCGGGTTGTTTCGGATGCGGCGATACCAAATATGTGTACTTTTTTTGTTTTTGCATAAGTATATACGGATTTATCGGTTTAATATTTTATTTATTTATTTTTATTTATTTTGTGATTTTTTTTTAGTAGTTTGAAAACATTTTCTTTACTTTTTTTTACATTTTTACTTAGTCCCTGTATGGGACAGTAATTTTTATTTTTCTGATCACTGATCTCATGTAATGTAATAGACATGTATTACATTACATGAGATCTTTGCTGACTGTTTCACAGTCAGTGTCTCCTGCCAGGCTTCAGCTGCAGGCTGAGCCTGGCAGGACACCATATATGGCAGATCTGGAGGCGGTCATGTGACCTCCAGCTGCCACAGCAACGCCAGGTCCTGGAAGGTATCAGGGGTCGTCGGAGAGGTAAGTAGACGACCCCCTCTCCTCCTGCTGTCTTCTATATGCCGCGATCACTATAGATCGTGGCATATAGAAGACAGCAAAGGGTTAACATCACTGGGACCTGATCCAATCAGGTCTCGATGATGTTCCCTGTCACAGCTATCGCTCTGCACCGCACCCGCAGCGCTTGCAGGACCCTCGGGGTCCTGAGTGCTGCGGGACCACCCACCGTTTTTAAGCGTCCGCGCTGCACAGAGCCCAGGCTGCGCGGACTTTTATCTACAGTGGGCGGTCGGGAAGTGGTTAAATTTAAAAAAAAAAGTTACACAAAGTAAAATAGAGAGTTACCTTTTTGTTATCATCTAGGACTGTGTTCATACTTTCTATCCCTAGCGTATCAATAGGTCCATCAAAGATAACCCATTTTCTTTCCGGAGTCTCAGATAACGCAAACTCCCGGAAAGTATTAGCGACTATCCCATCGGTCCGCTGCAAATGAAGAGAGGCATCAATAAAATTGCTCTTCCCATAAAATCCAATACAATCCCACAATTGAAAGGTTTATTAAAGGGAATGCCTGGGATTATGATATTGATGATACACATGTATTGACTACACGTGGCCCCTATTGAAGTGAACGTGCCGGCACTGGGAGAGACCGCAAGTAAGTGATTTGCATATATGCGGTCACATGCCAACTAGAAGTGCGTGACCTCACTCAAAGCAAGTGTATTGAGTGAGGCCAGACACAGTCTAGTCAGAATGTATCTGGAAGTATGCAAACTTATGCTAATTTCTGCCATAAATAATACAATTTGTTGTTTCCATGTCTGATGGGGAAAATAAAACAGTTTCCAATTTTTGTGCAAACAGGGAGTAAGTCATAATAAAATGATTGTCCGGCAATGTATGGCTGGGGTCTATGTCTCTGAAGGAACCCCTTCTACCATGTCCATAAGCCATAAAAGGGGAGATTTTCCCATTTTCAGCAAAGATATTAGTATTATAAACAATAATTCCAATCATAGACGAACCTCATGTGACACTGGATCAAACTGCCCGAACAGCTGCCCCATGGTGATGGCTTTAGGGTTCACTGTCCGGTAAATCACTTTTTCTTCTTCGCACCCTCGCTCATTCATAAGAGACAGCGTATCAGCGAGGACGTGGAGGACCTTCGTTTTTCCAGAGAACGGCTCTCCAACCAACATAAAACTGTACGGGATAAACAAAATGCAGCATGGTCCATTGTATAAAATGGAAACAGCGAAGAATAAATCCCCCGTCCCATGGACTTCTGTAGTTACAGCTTACCCGTGTCTGACAATCATCATCTCATACGTCTGGATCATGTTCTCCAGGAAGACCTTCTCGGGCTGGATGTTGTGTCCAGCACAGCTCTCCTGTGCGCATTCCAGTAAATCCTGAGCAAAAGGAAGGTAAAATATTTCATCAGTCTGTTTACAGTGGATCCAATTAGAGGTGGGAGAATACATTTTCAGGACCCAGATCAGTATTCTGTGGCCGCTGGACGGGATCCCTGAGAGCCGCCTCTTAGCTGCCGGCATCCCCGACTCCTCTTCTGATTATATGGCCTGGTGTACATCATGCTGCAACCATAACGTCATGCCAGGCCGGCTAATCTGAAGAAGAGCCGGGGGGCAGGAAGAAATAAGGTGGCTCTCAGGGGTCTCATTCAGTGCCCACCACTGACCTCATGTCACGCACAGTGTAGGAAAGACAAAGTACGACACAAAGGGATGAGGGGAAGGGAGCCCAGACACTAGGGAAAGGGGGAAATGGAGACCTCCTAGGCTGATCTGCAATCACCCTGTCTCCCCTACCGACTCTATATTGGTTCCTCACCAATTGCCGCACAGGAACCTATCCCTGTATTTCCTTGGCCCTGGATAGGGAAGGGGGGGTGAGCACTAGTCGATCCCCACTGACAACTAAAGACAGCAAGGGGAGACAGACACAGGGGAAGTAGCTTAGCTTGAGTCGACTTCAGAGAGATGGCACACACATCCTCTTAGCATCAGAGAGGAAGTAAGAGCTGCACTTGCTCCAAGCCTTCACAAGGGGTCATGTGAATATCACTGGCACCTCTGTGTAGCAACCTGGAAGTATTTAAACACCCAGGCCTGATTGTCGATTAGAATAGGAGGGAGGTAACCGCTGGGTCCTACAGTGAGACCGCTAAGAAGATGTCTGTAATGCCAAACGAAGGGATCTCCTGCAACCAACTGCAGCGCGACTGTCTGTCACATCTGACGCACCCATGACACCTGGCCATTGAATCATGCTCCTGCAAATCGATTCATTCATCTAAAAAAAAAATGTCTCCATAACCTACAACTAAACTAGCGATAAATCACTAACAGATGTTTTAACCATTTGTTTTCTACATCAGATCATCTTGCATTGGAGGTATAAGTGAGCCCCCTTACCTCTGGTGCCCCTGTGCAGCTGCCCAGGTTGCACTAATGGGACCGGACGATGAGTGACAAGGTCATGTAACCCAATTCCAAAGCAGTGGATCAGGATCGGGAGATTTCAATGGGATTGGTCTACCATCTACTGTGTATGGGGGCCTCATGACAGATTATGTTGGGGGACATAAAAATCGGGCGGTTGGAATTTAATCACCCGATCCTTACTTTCTGACCCTGAAATTAGCAGCTGCCATAAGATTCTGGCAGCGACTCTGTCATAGAGAAAACAGGAGCGAGCATTCCTGAATATGGGGGAGCCGGGAAAGATAACTGTCATCCAAATGATAGCTGGCCCGCTATATAGGACCTATCACTTGCCATTAATATGCAATTTTATTACCTGGTGTAAATGCCACTGTTCTCCTGAATCCGGTGTTGTTTTTCTTTTGCTCCTGCGCCTCTCCATTCCTGACATATAGCCTCTTTATAGAAATCTAGTTCATAATTTTTAATAGCCAAGTGGGCGTGGTCATCAAGTCCTCTCTGTGGGAATCTTCAGGAAGGCCTTGCCCAGTTGGCTTAAAGGGCTAGAGGAGAGTGACAGATGTCAGGAACGGAGAGGAGCAGGAAGAAAAGAAAAACAATGCCGGAGTCAGGAGAACAGCGGCATTTACACATTTATGGCGAGGGACAAGTCCTCTTTAAGTCTTGGAAAACCCCTTTAAGACACTATTATATTTTAATACCTTATAGTCGGCTTTCGGAAGTTGAATGCCAGGGAACAGGTCGCTGGTAATCCCATTGAACAGAGGAATATCATGAGACAAAAATTTGGGTTCGTTTACATCCTTAATTGACGGCAAGAGCTAAATAGAATGAAAAAGGATTAAATGATAAAATAATTCATATACAATATGACATGAAACAATATTAAAAGTGAGGAACCCCATTACAAAGGAGCCGTCAGTTCTTGTGGTATGTCTGTATTAGTAAAGAATAGTATTCTCCAAAAAATAAGTATGAAACCTCTTTTCCTAAAACTCTACATTGTATCGTCCCTCTGTTATACCTCCTGGAAATGTATGTGTAAATGATATATAATGTATATATAATCTATATAGGGGACAACCCTATACAATCTGACTGTGCCCAAACAGTGGTGACATTGTCAGACTGTGTAGGGTACTCGTTATTGACAGATTTCAATTAATTCCTACATTTCCAGGAATGATAAAAGAGGAATGGAACGCTGCTGAGTTGCACTAAAATATGCTGCAGAATTGTTTTTCCATAGGGAATACATGTGGCCTCTGTGTTGCACTGTTAATTGCCGGCTGCAGAATGAGTTAAGTGAGAAACTGTCAGTGAACTCGTTTTTGCTGGCTGACAGGGAGTTTGTAAATGTTTTATCGGTCTTTTTCTGAGCTCCTCTCAGTTTATTTATGACCACAGACCTTATCAAAATTGAATGTGCAGGGAATCAAAAAGCCGGTGAAAGCCAAGCGATGCAAAATTTTTAATAAAACCCAATTGTTAAAATGATTTTTAGCCTAAAATACATGTGTTTAAGTTAAAAATCAAAACTGTCCCATAAGATGAACAAGCTACGTGTTTAACAACTATAGTTTTGACATTTTTGCACAGATGAGATCTAACAAGCCAGGAACAGCAATGTACAGAAATTATTTGCAAGTCTCTGTCTGCTACTATAAAATCATACAGATCTAATTTTTGTGATCCAAATGCTTCTCGGTAAGATGGTAATGCTATCCTATACGAGATGTAAAACGACCAACAGTTCAGAACTTACAAGAATATCTTCATTTTCATGGGGGAATTTCAGCTTCAGATTGCCAGCAGCGGTCAGCACAGCCTTTACTGCACGCATCCCATAATCATAATGGAACTGGGACGAGAGCGGCTCCGAGCACAGCCGGTAAGTCATTACCATCTTCACCGAGAGAGGTTTAGCGTGCAGAAAACCGTAAGAATAAAGGCAGATCTCCGCAATCAGAGCATAGTTGGGGACCATCATTGCTACAGTCCGGAAAAGAACCTGAAATGCGCAAACCAGATGGGTCAGTCAACAAATGAAACTAAATTACTGTAAACTAGGCATAGAGCCGGGGAACCCATTATGTCCATTTACACTATCCTCCACCCCAGACCTAAAAGTGATGTGTCTATTCCACATCAGAGGAAAGTCAGTCAAAGTGTGGTTAAAGGGGTATTCCCATCTCCAAGATCCTGTCCCAATATGTAATAGGTGTAATAATAATAATGTTTGCAAATATCTCCAATTAGAAATGTAGTATAGTTCTTCTGATTAGCTATGTTGCTTAAACCCATGTGCAGGACATTGCAGTAGCTTAGGTATCCATGGTTACGAGCACTCATAGTAACAGTTAGTTACTTGCTAGTGGTCGTAACCATGGATACCTAAGCTACTGCTATGCCCTGCACATGGGTTAAGTGACATAGCTAATCAGAAGAACTATACTACATTTCCAATTGGAGGTATTTGCTATTAATATTATTATTACACCTATTACATATTGGGATAGAATCTTGGAGATGGGAATACTCCTTTAACACTTTCCAAATCTCTCTCCACACCTCTACTGTGTCCATTTTGGAAAATAGGAGAACGAGACATCAATATTAAGGAGCTTGCAGAAATGAGGGCATCCGGTGTTGTGATTATACATAGGAAATGAACAATCTCATATAGGTTTGGGGGAGAATAATCCCTTTGATGAAATCTTATGTTTCTTTTGTAAACCTAGTATTTACTTGAAAGTTTGTGAACCCCTCAAAAATTTCTGTATTACTGCATAAATTTGACTTAAAGCTACATCAGTCTGTGAGGTCACAAAGAAACTCAAGGTAACCTCTAAGCAACTAAAGGCCTCTCCTCACATTAGCTAATGTAATTGTTCATGAGTCCACCATCAGAAGGACAATGAACAACAATGGCGAGCATGGCAGGATTGCAAGGAGAAAGGCAATGCGATTTAAAATGTCACTGCTAAAACTCACCTGGGCACATCAATAGGTAACTGGAATAATGCTTTGTGGAAGGATGAGGCCAAGATAGAGATTTTAAGTGAGAAGCTATATGTTTGCAGAAAGAAAATACTGCATTACAGCATAAGAACCTCCTATCATCTATGAAACACAAAGATGGTAATCGTAACATGCTTTGGGCCTGTTTTGCTGCACTTGGCCAAGGACGGCTGCCATCATTGATGGAACAATGAATTCTAAAATCGATCAGCAAATGCTAAAGGAAAATATCAGGATATCAGTTCATGTACTGAATCTCAAGAAAACGTGGGTCATGCAGCAACACAATGGCCCAAAGACACAAGTCGTTCTACAAAAGAATGGTTGAATAAACATAAAGTTTTGGAATGGCCGAGTCATAGTCCTGAGCTTAATCCTATAGAAATGTTGTGGAAGGACCCGATGCAAGGCACTGGGACTCTTTACCTTGAGGTTATCCGGCAGCTCAGAACGTCCCGCGGAGCCAGGATTCATGGTAATGGCTACGAAGCAATTTGGGTTAAACTTCAGTTCTGTTCCTTCGAAGTTGAACATGTCCATCTTCATCTGGATGGCTCTCTGGATGCGGAGAATCTGTTGGGCCACCACGGACAACACCTCCAGCTCAATACGGTTAAACTCATCAAAACACGCCCATGCTCCCGATGATGCCAGCCCTTGGAAAAACTAAAAAAAAGTATATACAGTACAGACCAAAAGTTTGGACACACCTTCTCATTTAAAGATTTTTCTGTATTTTCATGACTATGAAAATTGTACATTCACACTGAAGGCATCAAATTATTAATTAACACATGTGGAATTATATTCTTAACAAAAAAGTGTGAAACAACTGAAAATATGTCTTATATTCTAGGTTCTTCAAAGTAGCCACCTTTTGCTTTGATGACTGCTTTGCACACTCTTGGCATTCTCTTGATGAGCTTCAAGAGGTAGTCACCGGAAATGGTCTTCCAACAATCTTGAAGGAGTTCCCAGAGATGCCCTTTTGCCTTCACTCTGCGGTCCAGCTCACCCCAAACCATCTCGATTGGGTTCAGGTCTGGTGACTGTGGAGGCCAGGTCATCTGGCGTAGCACCCCATCACTCTCCTTCTTGGTCAAATAGCCCTTACACAGCCTGGAGGTGTGTTGGGGTCATTGTCCTTTTGAAAAATAAATGATGGTCCAACTAAACGCAGACCGGATGGAATAGCATGCCGCTGCAAGATGCTGTGGTAGCCATGCTGGTTCAGTATGCCTTCAATTTTGAATAAATCCCAAACAGTGTCACCAGCAAAGCACCCCCACACCATCACACCTCCTCCTCCATGCTTCACGGTGGGAACCAGGCATGTAGAGTCCATCCGTTCACCTTTTCTGCGTCGCACAAAGACACGGTGGTTGGAACCAAAGATCTCAAATTTGGACTCATCAGACCAAAGCACAGATTTCCACTGGTCTAATGTCCATTCCTTGTGTTCTTTAGCCCAAACAAGTCTCTTCTGCTTGTTGCCTGTCATTAGCAGTGGTTTCCTAGCAGCTATTTTACCATGAAGGCCTGCTGCACAAAGTCTCCTCTTAACAGTTGTTGTAGAGATGTGTCTGCTGATAGAACTCTGTGTGGCATTGACCTGGTCTCTAATCTGAGCTGCTGTTAACCTGCGACTTTTAAGAACCAAGAATATAAGACATATTTTCAGTTGTTTCACACTTTTTTGTTAAGTATATAATTCCACATGTGTTAATTCATAGTTTTGATGCCTTCAGTGCGAATGTACAATTTTCATAGTCATGAAAATACACAAAAATCTTTAAATGAGAAGGTGTGTCCAAACTTTTGGTCTGTACTATATAATCAAAACATGTCAGCAGAACATCGGTTGGAGTCAGTTTATTATCTGCAATGGAGCAGCTTAACATTGTATGTACCTTTGACATTGCTATGTAGTCCAAACCATCAGAGCAGTTAAAGACCACACACTGCACGGCCAGCGCCTTGGCCAAATCTTTGGTGGTCTCAGTTTTTCCTGTGCCGGCCGGACCTTCTGGAGCTCCACCAAGATTTAGATAAAAAGCACCGATCTACCAATGAAACATGAAAGAACTGGTATGAAATATCAATAAACTTTCTAATAAGTTTCATGCATCATACAAAAGTCAAAAAGATTTCGGAGCATAACCCATCACATCATAGCAGAGTCCGCTAGCATCTGTCAGTGAGCGGAGTGATGACCAGGCGTGGGGAGTCGCCCAGGTACTCATAGGTGGACTTCACATTGCAGTTGATGATTCGCACTCTCGCATTCTCATTCTCCCAGTAATAGCGGAGTTGGGCAAGCCACTGGAAGTCTGTTCATGAGAAACTCCTGAGCAATGTAGGAAAAGATAGTCAACCTCTAAGACACTGCAGAATCACAAGGGAGAGTTTCTAAAGGGAAGGCAAATGCACATACATTATAGGACAAAACTCCTAGTCACCGAATTCTGCTTTTTTCATTTAGTCCCATTGCCCACGGTGTATAACATCCGGACTCTCAGCCCCCAGTTTATAAAATCCGGCCTCTCGCCTCCCCCGGTGTATAACATCCGCCCCTTGCCCCTAGTTTAGTACAACATCCGTCCCCTTGCCCCCCCCGCCAGTGTATAAAATCCATCCCCTCAACCCCACTGTATAACATCCAACCCCAAGCCATCCATTGCATAACATCCGGCCCCCAGGGTATAACATCTGGCCCCCAGCCCCAGTGTATAACATCTGTCCCCTCGCTCCCTCCCCCTGGTGTATAACATCCGGCCTCTCGCCTCCCCCGGTGTATAATATCCGTCCCCTCGCTCCTAGTGTATAACAACCATCCCCTCGCCCACGATGTATAATATCCGTCCCCTCGCTCCCTCCCCCTGGTGTATAACATCCGTCCCCTCGCCCCCCGCCAGTGTATAAAATCCATCCCCTCAACCCCACTGTATAACATCCAACCCCAAGCTCTCCTTTGCATAACATCCGACCCCCAGGGTATAACATCCGGCCCCCAGCCCCGGTGTATAACATCTGCACCCTCGCTCCCTCCCCCTGGTGTATAACATCCGGCCTCTCGCCCCCCGGTGTATAATATCCGTCCCCTCGCCCCCAGTGTATAATATCCGTCCCCTCGCCCCCGGTGTATAATATCCGTCCCCTCGCCCCCGGTGTATAATATCCGTCCCCTCGCCCCCGGTGTATAATATCCGTCCCCTCGCCCCCGGTGTATAATATCCGTCCCCTCGCCCCCGGTGTATAATATCCGTCCCCTCGCCCCCGGTGTATAATATCCGTCCCCTCGCCCACGGTGTATAATATCCGTCCCCTCGCCCACGGTGTATAATATCCGTCCCCTCGCCCACGGTGTATAATATCCGTCCCCTCGCCCACGGTGTATAATATCCGTCCCCTCGCCCACGGTGTATAATATCCGTCCCCTCGCCCACGGTGTATAATATCCGTCCCCTCGCCCACGGTGTATAATATCCGTCCCCTCGCCCACGGTGTATAATATCCGTCCCCTCGCCCACGGTGTATAATATCCGTCCCCTCGCCCACGGTGTATAATATCCGTCCCCTCACCCCGGTGTATAATATCCGTCCCCTCGCCCCTTAGTGTATAACATCCAGCCCTCGGACTTGTATAACATCTAGCCCCTTGTACCCCCAGTGTATAACATCAATCCCCTCGGCTCTGGTGTATAATATCCGTCCCCTTGCCCCTCAGTGTATAACATCTAGCCCCTCGGCCTTGTATAACATTAAGACTCTCGCCCCCCACCAGTGTATAACATCAATCCCCACGCCCCCCGGTGTATAACATCCGCCCTCCCATGCTGTGTGCTGTTACTAACATATGACAGAACGGCTGGTGGTGCAGAGCCCTCTGATACCAGCGCGGTCCTGTAATAGGAGCCACCGGGGTAACAAGTCTGGATATTAAAATTTCTTCCCTCCTAAATCTTCCCCCATCACATGTGAGTGATATTATTAAGGAGTAGAAGGAACTGCAGCAACTCAGGAGACCCCGGAACATTACAGAGCGGGGTCACTGAGTGCTGAGGAGCAGAGGGCAGAACGCTTTCCTGACTCCATTGGTAACAACATCACCACAAACACTGCGCCCCCGCCAGGAGCTTTATGGCCGAGCAGCTGCATGCAGCCTTACATCACCAAGCACGATGCCGAGCGTCAGATGGAGTGGTGTGAAGCCGCCACCACAGGACTCTGGAGGAGACCTGTTCTGTGCAGTGACGGATCACACTTCTCTATCTGGCATCTGATGGACGAGTCTGGATTTGGTGAATGCCAGGAGAACGTTACCCTATTAACTGCATTGTGCCCGCTGTACAGTTTGCTGGTGGGGGTATGGCCTTGTTTTTAGGGGTTGGTCTAGGCCCCTTAGTTCCAGTGAAAAGATATCTTAATGCTTCAGCACAAGACATTTTAAACAATTGCAGCTTCCAACCCTAAGGGAATAGAAGAGCAGAACTGTTTCACACACGTTCTCAACCTCAACCCCACTAAACACCTTTAGGATGATTAATTAGAACAAATACTGCACAATGGCAGCATAAATATGTCACCGCAACATAGGGAAGAACAATGTCAGTCACACATCAATTACATTGCCATATGTCTGCTCAGGCTTAGAATGGCTGACCATTCGGAGAATTACATAATACCTACAAAGAAGCCGAACAAAAGGTCATTAAAGGAATTGACATAAAAACCCTTTATTAGTACATCCATGGTTATGGAAGGACACCGCACAGAGGAGGGCACACACACCATTGATAGAAAATATTACACACCGCACCTAGGCCATCCAAAACACTGACTATAAAGAATATCAATTGTGGCAATGAGTCATATACAGGGGACGCCGACACCTACAGATGCCAAAACATTCCTATACAGTTATATGAAAAAGTTTGGGCACCCCTATTAATCTTAAGCTTATTGTTTTATAAAAATTGGTGTTTTTGCAACAGCTATTTCAGTTTGATATATGGAATAACTGTTGGACACAGTAATGTTTCTGCCTTGAAATGAGGTTTATTGTACTAACAGAAAATGTGCAATCTGCATTCAAACAAAATTTGACAGGTGCATAAGTATGGGCACCCTTATCATTTTCTTGTTTTAAATACTCCTACCTACTTTTTACTGACTTACTAAAGCACTTTTTTTGGTTTTGTAACCTCATTGAGCTTTGAAGTTTATAGCCAGGTGTATGCAATCATGAGAAAAGCTACTTAAAGTGGCCACTTGCAAGTTGTTCTCCTGTTTGAATCTCCTCTGAAGAGTGGCATCATAGGCTCCTCAAAACAACTGTCAAATGATCTGAAAACAAAGATTATTCAACATAGCTGTTCAGGGGAAGGATACAAAAAGCGGTCTCAGAGATTTAACTTGTCAGTTTCCACTGTGAGGAACATAGTAAGGAAATGGAAGAACACAGGGACAGTTCTTGTTAAGGCCAGAAGTGGCAGGCCAAGAAAAACATCAGAAAGGCAGAGAAGAAGAATGGTGAGATCAGTCAAGGACAATCCTCAGACCACCTCCAGAGAGCTGCAGCATCAACTTGCTGCAGATGGTGTCACTGTGCATCGGTCAACTATACAACGCACTTTGCACAAGGAGAAGCTGTATGGGAGAGTGATGCGAAAGAAGTCGTTTCTGCAAGCACGCCACAAACAGAGTCGGCTGAGGTATGCAAAAGCACATTTGGAGAAGCCAATTTCCTTTTGGAAGAAGGTCCTGTGGACTGATGAAACCAAGATTGAGTTGTTTGGTCATACAAAAAGGCATTATGCATGGCGGCAAAAAAACACAGCATTCCAAGAAAAACACTTGCTACCCACAGTAAAATTTGGTGGAGGTTCCATCATGCTTTGGGGCTGTGTGGCCAATGCCGGCACCGGGAATCTTGTTAAAGTCGAAGGACGCATGGATTCCACTCAGTATCAGCAGATTCTTGACAATAATGTTCAAGAATCAGTGACAAAGTTGAAGTTACGCAGGGGATGGATCTTTCAGCAAGACAATGATCCAAAACACCGCTCTAAATCTACTCAGGCATTCATGCAGAGGAACAATTACAATGTTCTGGAATGGCCATCCCAGTCCCCAGACCTGAATATCATTGAACATCTGTGGGATCATTTGAAGAGGGCTGTCCATGCTCAGCGACCATCAAACTTAACTGAACTGGAATTGTTTTGTAAAGAGGAATGGTCAAAAATACCTTCATCCAGGATCCAGGATCTCATTAAAAGCTACAGGAAGCGACTAGAGGCTGTTATTTTTGCAAAAGGAGGATCTACTAAGTATTAATGTCACTTTTCTGGTGAGGTGCCCATACTTATGCACCTGTCAAATTTTGTTTGAATGCAGATTGCACATTTTCTGTTAGTACAATAAACCTCATTTCAAGGCAGAAACATTACTGTGTCCAACAGTTATTACATATATCAAACTGAAATAGCTGTTGCAAAAACACCAATTTTTATAAAACATTAAGCTTAAGATTAATAGGGGTGCCCAAACTTTTTCATATAACTGTATAGTGACCACCATCTCAATAGGCATAAATGACTACTGCCCCATAGACGTCACTGTAAGTACACCCCAAGATTGCTTTACTGTGACAAGATCAATTGTGTCCTATGAAAACTCAAAGAAAAGAGGGGGGGATATAACATAGATATGGAAAGAAGATAGGAATGGGGTGAAATGTATGAAGGTGCTCTGCATTTTGAGCTGTGATATCTGTAGAGGGACGGACTCCATATTAACATCCTGTATATGGATTTAGAATAGGAGGCCATAAAAGCCCCTGTAGGTGTAATGTGGAGGGGGCACAATACCTTTCTCCATGTAGTGTATAATAAATAGAACATGGTATTGGAAAGTTTGGTGCCAGCCATGATGTTTGCACAAACCTGTTTGGATCATTTCCATGCCCACGTCACGAGCGTGCCCCTCTATGGTGACGAGAGCCCCCAATGTGCTGCGAGTCTGCTGGGACAATTTGCCTCCTCGCACAAGCTCCACAATATCATTTAGCTGGAGCTGCAGATTATCATAGGAGTTTTTCAGGCCCTACAAGAAGGATGTAACGGTGAAATCATCTGCAGAAACATTCATAGAACATACATATTGCAAGGGGGCTGAAATCTATACAGATTATAAGCTGCAGACTAGATTGAGAACTCCACAATATGCAGGCACTTTATAATGTACACAACAATTTTACAACATATCTTTATAGAAGTTGGAGATCTGGATTGAACCCAGAGCTCCAAATACCCCGATGTACCTCTATAAAACCCTGCCACAAACAGCATGGAAAACTCAATGCAGATGGATTCATTTTATGCTGGTATTATGGGAAATCCCATACAATGTCTTCCCTTATTGGTAGATATGACGAGAGTAGAGATGAGCGAATGGATTTGCAGGACTCTGGTCCAACAGTCGGGTCAGTATTCCACGGCCGCAGGACCGGAGCTCCATGAAACGGCATCTCCGGCTCCTCTTTTGATGTCGATGTCATAGTTGTGGTGTGAGGCACAAATGACATCACGCCTGGCCGGCTAATCAAAAGAGGAGCCAGGGATGCCGGCATGTAAGAGGCGGTTAGCAAGGCTCCCATCCAACAGCCACAGACTACTAACCTGCTCTCTTAGACCAAGGTCCTGCAAATTTAGTTGCTCATCTCTAGACAAGATGCATGAATCAATGCAAAATCCCAACAATACTATGGAGCCTTTTGGGTACCTTCAAGATATTGAGCCGCTGTACAACTGCAACCCCCAGGAGAAGACCCCTGGGCAAGAACAGTACATGGGCTCTTTGCAGTCTAATAACGTGCTGTGAAAGAAGCTACTTGCATCTTTTGATGTGAATGTGGGTCCCCTTACCTCTGTTGCACCAATGGTATATCCACCCCTGGAAACTCCTATAAGCTGCGTCCCTGGGTATGACAGTCTATTAGCAGGAGAACACATGAAGTCTGTCTATGAATGTATATATATGTATTTCTCCCAGAAAATTATTACAATTACACATGTTTTGTTGTTCACATGTTTATTTAATTTGTGTGTATTGGAACAACACAAAAAGAAGATATTGGTCAACAATTTTGGTTCTCAAGTCCTCAGACAGTTCTCTTTTCCTCTTTCTGTTCTCCCTACTTAGTGTGGCACGTAACAACGCAAAGATTGAGTCAACTTTTCCCCTTTGTATCGGGTTTCAGGTCTGATTTTCATATTGCCCACACCTGTTACTTGCCACAGGTGAGTTTGAACGAGCATCACAAGCTTGAAACAAAATTGTTTACCCACAATTTTGGAAAGATGCCAACAATTTTGTCCGGCCCATTTTTGGGGTTTTGTGTGAAATTATATCCAATTTGCCTTTTTTTCTCTGTTTTTTTTGTGTTGTTCCAATACACACAAAGGAAATAAACATGTGTATAACAAAAAATACACATGCAATTGCAATAATTTTATGAAAAATACTTCAAGGGTGCCAACACTTCCGGCCATGACTGTTTCTAGTGAAGCAACCTTGATCAGTAAAGGAGCTTATGCCGTACCTCTGGGCCACTGCCGATAGCTTCATGCCCTTCACTGGTCCAGAACATCTGAGACACACAGAGCACGACCTGTCCCGGCCATTCCCTCACCCAGTCTTTTCTTGCAGTCTCAGGGTATGCCTTTTAAAAAACAAAGTTAAATTACGTTGACAGAAGCATTTAAGAGAGGGACAACCTTACTAGTATTATCTAGCAAATTCATTTCTACCGATTGCAGGTAGAAGATCTGCTACCTGGCTCTATAGCAAGAGATACATCATCCACAAATCATTCACTGCTGCCAAATAATCTTATACAAATATAAAAGTACTAGATTAGTTCCAATTAATGCTTTTGGTCTGTAGGTAGATTCGTACCATTCGTGACCGAGCAATAACATCATGCACGCTCCTTAACATGACATCTTCCCCTTGGATGAGCCACTTCTCCACGGCCCCCCGAGCCTCGGAGGTGGAGATGGTCTGGATGAGCTCTACGCGTTCCCCCTCGGTGCTGTACATGGCTTTGATGTCCAGGTTAGGAAGGAACTCCAGCTTTGCGATGCCTTCAAAGCCCTTCTTTAGATGTGGTTGGACCCGCAGAGGATCTTTAGTCTCAGAGAGAATTTCTAGCATTTCGTCGTTGGACAGGAAGAAAAAGCTAAAGCGAAAATGCACAATATGATAAAGTATTGGGTCAGGCGCCATTTGTATTAGTGTCTGTGAGAAAATAGAAAAGCAAAGCTTTAAAGTAAAGATTCAGTCCCCATACACATTGGATTAAAATAGTTTAAACCTGACGATTGCAGCAGGACCGGCCTACCCACTGATGTGTATGGGGGTCTCCTGACTCTCCCCCGATAGAGGATGTCAGGGCCAGAAGGATCGGGCAGATGGGATTTCAATACCCGGTCTTTTGGTTCTCAGGGGAGATAACCCGCTGCCGGAGGTGTCCAGTACTGACTTTCTCCTCTCTCCCCATTAAAAACACATGACTGTTCAGCAGAATATGTGGGAGTCAGAAGAAGTAGCCAAATAACCATTCAGACCACAGGTATCTCATATCTGATGCGTATGGCTAGCTTAAAGGGGCTATCCAGTTTTGGGAACTTTTTTTATTTAACTGAAATGTGTATTCCCATCTCCAGGATTCTACCCCAATATGTAGTAGGCGTCATAATAATATTAGCAAATACCTCCAATTAGAAGTGTAGTATAGTTCTTCTGATTTGCTTTGTCGCTTACCCCATGTGCAGGGCATTGCAGTAGCTTAGGTTACGACCACTAGCAAATAACTGTCACTATATGAGTGGTCGTAACCATGGATACCGAAGCTACTGCAATGCCTTGCACATGGGGAAAGCGACATAGCGAATCAGAAGAACTATACTACACTTCTAATTGGAGGTATTTGCTAATATTATTATTACTACGCCTACTACATATTGGGATAGGATCTTGGAGATGGGAATACCCATTTAATTGCGAGTATTTGCGACAATTCAGTTTCATTAAAAATGTTGCACCGTTAGGCTTTTTGTTTCCTGCACATTCAGCTTTGATGTGATCTGTGGTCATAAATCGGCTAAGAGGAGCTGAAAAAAGACAGATTAAAAATAAGTCCAATAGCCAGCGCAACACAGAGCCAATAGAAGGCAAACAGTGCAAAATTATTAATGAAATCCAATTACAAAAATGATTTCAATGCGTTTAAATAAGAAAAAAAATAAATTCTTTAAGTAGTATATAGAATCATTGCAACAAGTGAAAGGACTATACCGTGGGAAAAAAGCCTCTTCTTCTCCAGATAGGCATTCAGCCCTTTCATGATTTTATCCAGAAGCACATTGCTGTCCTGAAGTTTTTCCTGAAGTCCGGTCAGAGAAGTGGCGCTTAAAACCTAAAACAAAGTAGATAGCCCATAAGTAAGATTCCATTATATAGTTATAGAGACTGAAAAAAGGTCACATTCATTGACTATTGTGCCAATAGTTCATATTAAAAAAATAATTAGAACATACAGTTATATGAAAAAGTTTGGGCACCCCTATTAATCTTAAGCTTAATGTTTTATAAAAATTGGTGTTTTTGCAACAGCTATTTCAGTTTGATATATGTAATAACTGTTGGACACAGTAATGTTTCTGCCTTGAAATGAGGTTTATTGTACTAACAGAAAATGTGCAATCTGCATTCAAACAAAATTTGACAGGTGCATAAGTATGGGCACCTCACCAGAAAAGTGACATTAATGTTTAGTAGATCCTCCTTTTGCAAAAATAACAGCCTCTAGTTGCTTCCTGTAGCTTTTAATGATTTCCTGGATCCTGGATGAAGGTATTTTTGACCATTCCTCTTTACAAAACAATTCCAGTTCAGTTAAGTTTGATGGTCGCCGAGCATGGACAGCCCTCTTCAAATGATCCCACAGATGTTCAATGATATTCAGGTCTGGGGACTGGGATGGCCATTCCAGAACATTGTAATTGTTCCTCTGTATGAATGCCTGAGTAGATTTGGAGCCGTGTTTTGGATCATTGTCTTGCTGAAAGATCCATCCCCTGCGTAACTTCAACTTTATCACTGATTCTTGAACATTATTGTCAAGAATCTGCTGATACTGAGTGGAATCCATGCGTCCCCATCCGTCCATCCTGGATAGGTGTATATGCACCGCCATCCATCCATCCTGGGTAGGTGTAGATGCCTCTCCATCCATCCATCCTGGGTAGGTATACATGCCCCTCCATCCATCCTGGGTAGGTGTATATGCTTCTCCATCCATCCTGGGTAGGTGTATATGCCCCGCCATCCATCCATCTTGGGTAGGAGTAGATGCCCCTCCATCCATCCATCCTGGGTAGGAGTAGATGCCCCTCCATCCATCCATACTGGGTAGGTGTAGATGCCCCTCCATCCATCCTGGGTAGGTGTATATGGTCCTCCATCCATCCATTCTGGGTAGGTGTATATGCCCCTCCATTCATCCATTCTGGGTAGGTGTATATGCCCCTCCATCCATCCATTCTGGGTAGGCGTAGATGCCCCTCCATTCATCCATTCTGGGTAGGTGTATATGCCCCTCCATCCATTCTGGGTAGGCGTAGATGCCCCTCCATCCATCCATTCTGGGTAGGTGTAGATGCCCCTCCATCCATCAATCCATCCTGGGTAGGGGTATATGCCCTCCATCCATCCATTCTGGGTAGGCGTAGATGACCCTCCATCCATTCATCCTGGGTAGGTGTAGATGCCCCTCCATCCATCCATCCCGGGTAAGGTGTAGATGCCCCTCCATCCATCCATCCTGGGTAGGTGTAGATGCCCCTCCATCCATCCATCCTGGGTAGGTGTAGATGCCCCTCCATCCATCTATACATCCTGGGTAGGTGTAGATGCCCCTCCATCCATCCACCCATCCTGGGTAGGTGTAGATACCCAGGATGAATGGATGGATGGATGGAGGGGCATCTACACCTACCCAGGATGGATGGATGGATGGAGGGGCATCTACACTTACCCAGGATGAATGGATGGATGGGCAAGTGTAGATGCCCCTCCATCCGTCCATCCTGGGTAGGGGTAGATGCCCCTCCATCCATCCATCCTGGGTAGGTGTATATGCCCCTCCCTCCATCCATCCATTCTGGGTAGGTGTATATGCCCCTCCATCCATCCATCCATCCTGGGTAGGCGTAGATACCTTTCCATCCATCCATCCTGGGTAGGTGTATATGCACCTCCATCCATCCATCCATCCATGCATCCATCCAATCTGGGTAGGTGTATATGCCCCTTCATCCATCCATTCTGGGTTTGCGTAGATGCACCTCCATCCATCCTGGGTAGTCTATTCTGGTAGGTGTATATGCCCCTCCATCCATCCATCCATCCTGGGTAGGAGTATTTGCACCTCCATCCATCCTGGGTAGGTGTATATGACCCTTCATCCATCCATCCATTCTGGGTAGGCGTAGATGCCCCTCCATCCATCCATCCATCCTGCGCAGTCTATTCTGGTAGGTGTATATGCCCCACTATCCATCCATCCTGGGTAGGTGTAGATGCCCCTCCATCCGTCCATTCTCGGTAGGTGTAGATGCCCCTCCATTCGTCCATTCTCGGTAGGTGTAGATGCCCCTCCATTCGTCCATTCTCGGTAGGTGTAGATGCCCCTCCATTCGTCCATTCTCGGTAGGTGTAGATGCCCCTCCATCCATCAATCCATCCTGGGTAGGTGTAGATGCCCCTCCATCCATCCATAGTAGGTGTAGATACCACTCCATCCATCCATTCTGGGTAGGTGTTTATGCCCCTCCATCCATCCTAGGTAGGTGTATATGCCCCTCCATTCATCCTGGGTAGGAGTATTTGCCCCTCCATCCATAGTGGGTAGGTGTATATGCCCCTCCATCCATCCATCCTGGGTAGGTGAATATGCCCTTCCATCCATCCTGGGTAGGTGTATCGGCCTCTCCATCCATCCTGGGTAGGTGTATATGCCCCTCCATCCATCCATCCAGAGTAGGTGTATATGCCCCTCCATCCATCCATCCTGAGTAGGTGTATATGCCCATCCATCCATCCTGGGTAGGTGTATATGCCCCTCCATCCATCAATCCATCCTGGGTAGGTGTATATGCCCCTCCATCCATCCATTCTGGGTAGGCGTAGATGCCCCTCCATCTATTCATCCTGGGTAGGTGTAGATGCCCCTCCATCCATCCATCCATCCTGGGTAGGTGTAGATGCCCCTCCATCCATCCATACATCCTGGGTAGGTCTAGATGCCCCTCCATCCATCCATACATCCTGGGTAGGTCTAGATGCCCCTCCATCCATCCACCCATCCTGGGTAGGTGTAGATGCCCTTCCATCCATCCATTCATCCTGGGTAAGTGTAGATGCCCCTCCATCCATCCATCCTGGGTAGGGGTAGATGCCCCTCCATCCATCCATCCATTCTGGGTAGGTGTATATGCCCCTCCATCCATCCATTCTGGGTAGGTGTATATGCCCCTCCATCCATCCATCCTGGGTAGGCGTAGATACCTTTCCATCCATCCATCCTGGGTAGGTGTATATGCACCTCCATCCATCCATCCATCCATCCATCCATCCATCCAATCTGGGTAGGTGTATATGCCCCTTCATCCATCCATTCTGGGTTTGCGTAGATGCACCTCCATCCATCCTGGGTAGTCTATTCTGGTAGGTGTATATGCCCCTCCATCCATCCATCCATCCATCCTGGGTAGGAGTATTTGCCCCTCCATCCATCCTGGGTAGGTGTATATGCCCCTCCATCCATCCTGAGTAGGTGTATTTCCCCCTCCATCCATCCATCCTGGGTGAGTGTATATGACCCTTCATCCATCCATCCATTCTGGGTAGGCGTAGATGCCCCTCCATCCATCCATCCTGCGCAGTCTATTCTGGTAGGTGTATATGCCCCTCTATCCATCCATCCTGGGTAGGTGTATATGCCCCTCCATCCATCCATTCTCGGTAGGTGTAGATGCCCCTCCATTCGTCCATTCTCGGTAGGTGTAGATGCCCCTCCATCCATCAATCCATCCTGGGTAGGTGTAGATGCCCCTCCATCCATCCATAGTAGGTGTAGATACCACTCCATCCATCCATCCTGCGCAGTCTATTCTGGTAGGTGTATATGCCCCTCCATCCATCCATTCTCGGTAGGTGTATATGCCCCTCCATCCATCCATCCTGGGTAGGTGAATATGCCCTTCCATCCATCCTGGGTAGGTGTATATTCCCCTCCATCCATCCATCCTGGGTAGGTGTATCGGCCCCTCCATCCATCCTGGGTAGCTGTATATGCCCCTCCAGCCATCCATCCATCCTGGGTGGGTGTATATGCCCCCTCCATCCATCCAGTGTAGGAGTATTTGCCCCTCCATCCTTCCATCCTGGGTAGGTGTATATGCCCCTCCATCCTTCCATCCTGGGTAGGTGTATATTCCCCTCCATCCATCCTGGGTAGGTGTATATGCCCCTCCATCCATCCTGGGTAGGTGTATCGGCCCCTCCATCCATCCATCCTGGGTAGCTGTATATGCCCCTCCAGCCATCCTGGGTAGGTGTAGATGCCCCTCCATCCATCCTGGGTAGTCTATTCTGGTAGGTGTATATGCCCCTCCATCCAACCTGGTTAGGTGTAGATGCCCCCTCCATTCATCCATCCTGGTTAGGTGTAGATGCCCCTCCATCCATCCATCCTGGGTAGTCTATTCTGGTAGGTGTATATGCCCCTCCATCCAACCTGGTTAGGTGTAGATGCCCCCTCCATCCATCCATCCTGGGTAGGTGTATATGCCCCTTCATTCATCCATCCATCCTGGGTAGGTGTAAATGCCCCTCCATCCATCCATGCTGGGTAGGTTTATATGCCCCTGACTAGCCCAGGGGAATGGGTATGACTCGGTACCCGGGCCTTTAGGGATGTCGCGGTGGTCGGCTCCCGGGCCCGTACCCTGGGGTCGCTCCTTTAAAAGGGTTGGTGATTTGTGAAGTTTATAAAAGAGTTTGTGACGCCACCTGTGGTTTCTGGTGAGGATCACCAGCGCTGCGCAGTCCACTGAGGCCGGTGATAAGGCAGCTCGATGGTATAGCTTCCCACAGGTGGAGCTAGGCCTCAGGGCAGCGTATGGACGGGGAAAGCAGGACGGAGAGACCCAGCCGGGTCAGAGCAAGAACAGGGACAGACACGATTGTCACTTCAGTACCTTTTACTGATGGAAATTCAGGCACGTCCCAGAGCACTGTAGGGTGAAGGGTGCACGTCAGGATCCTCCCCAATGAGCGGGTTTTGGGCCTCCTGTTTCTTGCCTCTGCGTAGTAAGTTTCTGACCTTCCTGGAGCAAGGCCTAACTTTGTCTCTGTCCTGCGCTGGCTGACCTTCTGGTAGGGCCTTTTCTTGGATTACACGCTCCCGACTTAAGGGGCCTATGTGTCTCCTGGCTCTATTACGTATCAGCACTTTTGCAATACTGGGACTTGTAGTTCTCCAGGGATTCTGGTTATATCTTACTGGGTCGTGGAGATCCCGGTAAGCTTCGGACCCGATGTCCGGTAACTGCTTCTTCGGGGTGAGCTAGTTAAGCTCCTCTGCCCCCTATGTATTAACTCTCCACTCGCCTTCGGCCTACTCGGGCCCTCACTAGGCTATACACACTAACGGCAGCTTGCCGCGCTTCACCGATCTTATGGCGCCGGCACACCTAAAGCTCACCTCTCTGAGCTACAACTGAGTCTAGAACGTGCTCCACTGCAGACTGACCTCTCTCAGGCTTTTGCACTGCAGGAGCTCTCTCAACAGGTTTGCTTTCTGTCGACTCCAGTCTAGACTAACTGCTGCCTGGCTCCACCTTCCCTTATATATCTATCCTTAACGGGCTCCCTCTGATGGTCTGAGGTGGAAGGTGGAGATGTGTGAATGGTTATGGGGGCCTCTTGTGGAGGAATCCATCAATACACCCTGCTAGGATCTGTGATACCAAGCGCAGCTAGGCGTCACACACCCCCATCCATCCTGGGTAGATGTATATGCCCCTCCATCCATCCCGGTCAGTATATGCCCCCCTCCATCCATCCATCCTGGTGGATATATCCTCCCCTTCATACTGGTGGGTATATGCCCCCCCCCTACATCCATCCTGGTGGGTATATGCCCCCCCCTCCATCCTGGTGGGTATATGCCCCCCCTCCATCCATCCTGGTGGGTATATGCCCCCCCCCTCCATCCATCCTGGTGGGTATATGCCCCCCCCCTCCATCCATCCTGGTGGGTATATGCCCCCCCTCCATCCATCCTGGTGGGTATATGCCCCCCCCTCCATCCATCCTGGTGGATATATCCTCCCCTTCATACTGGTGGGTATATGCCCCCCCCCTCCATCCATCCTGGTGGGTATATGCCCCCCCCTCCATCCATCCTGGTGGGTATATGCCCCCCCCTCCATCCATCCTGGTGGGTATATGCCCCCCCCTCCATCCATCCTGGTGGGTATATGCCCCCCCCTCCATCCATCCTGGTGGGTATATCCTCCCCTTCATCCTGGTGGGTATATGCCCCCCCCTACATCCATCCTGGTGGGTATATGCCCCCCCCCCTACATCCATCCTGGTGGGTATATGCCCCCCCCTCCATCCATCCTGGTGGGTATATGCCCCCCCCTCCATCCATCCTGGTGGGTATATGCCCCCCCCTCCATCCATCCTGGTGGGTATATGCCCCCCCCCTCCATCCATCCTGGTGGGTATATGCCCCCCCCTCCATCCATCCTGGTGGGTATATGCCCCCCCCCTCCATCCATCCTGGTGGGTATATGCCCCCCCCTCCATCCATCCTGGTGGGTATATGCCCCCCCCTCCATCCATCCTGGTGGGTATATGCCCTCCCCCCTCCATCCATCCTGGTGGGTATATGCCCCCCCCTCCATCCATCCTGGTGGGTATATGCCCCCCCCCTCCATCCATCCTGGTGGGTATATGCCCCCCCCCTCCATCCATCCTGGTGGGTATATTCCTCCTCCTCCATCCTGGTGGGTATATGCCCCCATATATTCAATGCGAAGGGAAAAAAAACAAAACAAACGCTTCTACTCACCTTCCACGTTCCCACGCAGCGCTTTGTCTGTGTTGCCTGAAGATGTCGGCGGTGATAACAGCTGAGAGGCTGAGATCACCGCACGGCGCCGCTGCAGATACTCACTCGGGACGTCCACTCCTAGGCATTTCCTCCCCGGCAGTTCCTGTCATGGCATGCTCTGACTGAGCAGTGCGTGCGACGACAGGGGGAATGTACAGCTTACACTGCAGGCTCCACAAAGATGGCTGAAATCTCCTCCCACGGCTGCGACCTGAACAGCCAAGGGGGCGTGCCCAGGTCACAGCTAGAGGCAAGAGGAGCGGCCTCTAATGTTAGAGAAAGGGTCGGTGACAGACTACTGTCTCTTATGGCCAGGGCTGCCGTAAATGAGGTGTGTAAGAGCGCTTCTTACACACCCCCCCAAATAAAAATGGCAGCCCCTAGTGGCCAATGTAAAAATAAATAAAAAACTAATAAAGTGGTACATTTAATTTTGTATTAAAAATAATTGATTACATAATTATTAATACAAAACATAAAATGGTGGCCCCTTCCCTGTAAGAATAGCACATGGCTCTTTTCACGTCTGGTTATTTCTCTAGCAGGTAGAATATGCTCCGTTATAGACCGTGGACAGGTTTACAGCTCTATTTATTGTGGACGATTGATCTGCAAATCAGAACTGAGACCGGTCCGATTTTCATCCGATTTGTAGATAAAGATCATCTATTGAAGTCAACGAGTCTGTCAGAAAAATGGCCAGAACCAACCATGTTGCCTGTACTGCTTGTTCTCCAGTGTCTATAGGCCAGGCAAGCGAGGCGAGGAAACCTTTAGCTTTTTACTTTACATATAAAAAAATATGCCCCACTGAGGAGAAAAACTGACACACTGACCAAAATCAGATGAAAATTAGAAAAAAAACACTGATTAAAACCTGACATGTGAACGGGGCCTTAGGCCTTAATCAGATGTCAGCAGGGTCGGACTGGGGTGTCTGGGGCCCACAGGGGACGCTGACTCTAGGGGCCACCTCCAGCAATATGCAGATCTCTCTTCTCTGCTCTCCCTGTTATAGTGGAGCAGTGACCGGCGGCTCCTCACATCTACTCTGCACAGACTACAACAGGGATGGACAATTTCTGTAGTTTACATGAAAGAGCTTCTTTGGTTAAAACAAGTCATCACAGATTCATGGGCTACACAGGATAGGTGATCACTTATTGATTGGAAGAATGGGGAAGTTTTATCCCTGACAGGACACTTATCCCCATTTTAAAATGCAGCGACAGGTGGGACGTCTGACCACAGCCTCATTCGTTCTCTTGGGGGCTTCCAAAAAAGAGCAGCGCTCGCAGCCTCTGAGGGAATGAATGGATCAGTGGTCGAGTCGCACATGAGCTCCAGTGTAATGGGGAGAAAAGCTCCACAGTCTGCCGATCGCTGCAGGTCCCAGTAGTCAGACCCCCACCAATCAATAAGTTATCACTTATCCTGTGGAGAGGGGATTACTTGTTCTCCCCGGAGAACCCCTGTGAGTGCATCTCTGACGCTCTGCTCCAAGTATTTCATCTCTAAGGCCACAGCCCCACTATCAGTATTCAGTCAGGATTTTTTCTCAGGAGTGGGAGCCAAAACCAGGTGAGGAACAATCAGAGAAAAGGTAGAATAGAAACAAGTCACCAATTCTGTATTTATCACCCACTCCTGCTTTTGGCTCTCACTACTGAGAAAAAATACTGACCAAATACGGATAGTGAAGCCGTGGCCTCATGGAAAAAAATCTTTTCCTAGGTAATCTCAGCGAGAACAAATGACCGCCATACACAACATAATCCACTATAACAACACCAATAATATCACATACAAAAGGGACAAATATCACCACACCATGACCAGACCACATATTACCACCACATAGTGACCAAATAATACAATACTGATCAGGAATACAAACCACAATACTAACACTGTCACTATACATATGAGCTCTGTATATAGTGTCAGTGTACAGGTAATACAGTGATCCCCAGTGACAATATAAACAGGATCTCTGTATATAGTGTCAGTGTACATGTAATACAGTGATCACCGGTGACATTATACACAGGAGCTCTGTATGTAGTGTACAGGTAATACAGTTATCACGAGTGACATTATACACAGGAGCTCTGTATATAGTGTATAGGTAATACACTGGTCACCAGTGACATACACAGGAGCTCTGTATATACTATATACTGTAAGTGTACAGTAATACACTGACTCACCAGTGATGTCTCTAGGTGAAGTTCTTCATCTTCGCTTTTCCTCATCTGGCACAGTCCACCATCACTTCTTCCAGCCAGGAATCATCTCTGCAGAAAATAACACACAGTTATCAATAACTGATCTCTTTTAGAGCACATTCCCACTTTTCCCCAGGCTTCTACACTACACCAGTTGAAGAAATAAAGCGACATAGTGGCGCCCTGCACAGTAACAGGACCCCCCTTTTGTCCCCTCTTACGGAAAACAGTTTCCTAAAAATAAAATTATATTACAGAAGTAATAATGTCCCTAATTGGACTCTAAAGTAATAATGTTCCCCACTCGCCATCATAAACTAATAAAGTTCCTCAATCTGGCCCCTAAACAGTAATAAAGTCCCTTGTCCAGCGTGGCCCCCCATCTATCCATCCTGACCCCCCCCCCCATGTATTCATTCTGGTCTCCATGTGTCCAGCCTGCCCCTCCCATATATCCATCCGGGCCTCCATGTGTCCAGCCTGCCCCCCTTCATATATCCATCCTGTCCCACTCATATATGCATCCCACCCCACCCCATATATCTATCCAGGACCCCATGTGTCCAGCTTGCCGCCCTTCACCTCCATGTGTCCATCCAGGTCCCCATGTGTCCAGCTTGCTGCCCTTCACCTCCATGTGTCCATCCAGGTCCCAATGTGTCCAGCTTGCCCCCCTTCACCTCCATGTGTCCATCCAGGTCCCCAACTTGGCCCCCTTCACCACCATGTGTCCCCTTATGCGTCCAACCAGCCCCCCCCTTTCAGCCCCATGCCTCCATCCATATGTCTCCCCATGGGTCCAGCCAGCCCCCCCTTCAGCCCCGTGCCTCCATCCATATGTCCCCCATGCGTCCAGCCAGCCCCCCTTCAGCCCCATGTCCCCATGGGTCCAGCCAGCCCCCCCTTCAGCCCCATGTCCCCATCCATATCCCCATGGGTCCAGCCAGCCCCCCCTTCAGCCCCATATCCCCATCCATGTCCCCATGGATCCAGCCAGCCAGCCCCATGTCCCCATGGGTCCAGCCAGCCCCCCCCCCTTCAGCCCCATGTCCCCATGGGTCTAGCCAGCCCCCCTTCAGCCCCATGTCCCCATCCATGTTCCCATGGGCCCAGCCAGCCCCCTCCCCTTCAGCCCCATGTCCCCATGGGTCCAGCCAGCCCCCCCTTCAGCCCCATGTCCCCATCCATGTCCTCATGGGTCCATCCAGCCCCCCCTTCAGACCCATGTCCCCATCCATGTCCCCATGGGTCCAACCAGCCCCCCCTTCAGACCCATGTCCCCATCCATGTCCCCATGTGACCAGCCTGCAACCCCTCCATATATGGATGATGACCAATGCTGGGAACACTCACCCAGAAAAACGTGGATATTGCACTTGACTTGAAGTTGAAGCAGGGAGAGCTGTAGCCAGACCTGCAGCCTTGTTTCCAGGGTTATGGTGAGAGAGCAGAGTGCTGGTCACCGCATACTCAGCCCAGGAGCCGGCTTAAAAGGCAAGAGAGCAGGAGAGAAGAGGGCGGTGCGCGGTGCTGGTGCGGTGTTCCATACCCGGACGGGAGCCGGTGTTACAAGGCCAATTCCAAGGGAGCAGGAGCCGGGACTGGAGAGCAGAGCGCGGCGTCGGCGTATCAAAAGCCGGCAGGGGAGCAGGGAGAGGAGAGCGCGACGTCAGCGTGTCACCGCCCACCAAGAACACGTCCTCAGTCATGTGACTATGCGCGTCACCCGCTGTCACCACTGAATAGTATGAGCGCCGCAAGCGACGCTACATTTACTTCGGCTGCGCTTTTAAAGGGCCCGCACTTTTTAAGAGCCTCCGCTACCAATTCTCTCACTCTCTCATCGGGGCCCACCGGGAATTTTTCCAGCTATCACACAAGGCCAGTCCTACCCTGCGCGCTGGCATCGGGGCCCCCTCCTCAAATACTTACCTCTCCCGTTCCCAGCAACTCCTGTGTCTTCAGCGTCTTCGGAGTCTGTCGTCACTACCGTGCGCCCTCTGTCTTATCTAGCAATCCATAAGTATAATGCAAACTATGGGGCCATTATACAGTATGGGGCAATCTATGGGGCCATTATACAGCATGGAGCAATCTATGGGGCCATTATACAGCATGGAGCAATCTATGGGGCCATTATACAGCATGGAGCAATCTATGGGGCCATTATACAGCATGGAGCAATCTATGGGGCCATTATACAGCATGGAGCAATCTATGGGGCCATTACACAGCATGGAGCAATCTATGGGGCCATTACACAGCATGGAGCAATCTATGGGGCCATTACACAGCATGGAGCAATCTATGGGGCCATTACACAGCATGGAGCAATCTATGGGGCCATTACACTCATGGAGCAATCTATGGGGCCATTACACTCATGGAGCAATCTATGGGGCCATTACACAGCATGGAGCAATCTATGGGGCCATTATACAGCATGGAGCAATCTATGGGGCCATTATACAGCATGGAGCAATCTATGGGGCCATTATACAGCATGGAGCAATCTATGGGGCCATTATACAGCATGGAGCAATCTATGGGGCCATTATACAGCATGGAGCAATCTATGGGGCCATTATACAGCATGGAGCAATCTATGGGGCCATTATACAGCATGGAGCAATCTATGGGGCCATTATACAGCATGGAGCAATCTATGGGGCCATTATACAGCATGGAGCAATCTATGGGGCCATTACACAGCATGGAGCAATCTATGGGGCCATTACACAGCATGGAGCAATCTATGGGGCCATTACACAGCATGGAGCAATCTATGGGGCCATTACACAGCATGGAGCAATCTATGGGGCCATTACACTTATGGAGCAATCTATGGGGCCATTACACTTATGGAGCAATCTATGGGGCCATTACACTTATGGAGCAATCTATGGGGCCATTCCACTCATGGAGCAATCTATGGGGCCATTCCACTCATGGAGCAATCTATGGGGCCATTCCACTCATGGAGCAATCTATGGGGCCATTCCACTCATGGAGCAATCTATGGGGCCATTCCACTCATGGAGCAATCTATGGGGCCATTCCACTCATGGAGCAATCTATGGGGCCATTCCACTCATGGAGCAATCTATGGGGCCATTCCACTCATGGAGCAATCTATGGGGCCATTCCACTCATGGAGCAATCTATGGGGCCATTCCACTCATGGAGCAATCTATGGGGCCATTCCACTCATGGAGCAATCTATGGGGCCATTCCACTCATGGAGCAATCTATGGGGCCATTCCACTTATGGAGCAATCTATGGGGCCATTCCAGCATGGAGCAATCTATGGGGCCATTCCAGCATGGAGCAATCTATGGGGCCATTCCAGCATGGAGCAATCTATGGGGCCATTCCAGCATGGAGCAATCTATGGGGCCATTCCAGCATGGAGCAATCTATGGGGCCATTCCAGCATGGAGCAATCTATGGGGCCATTCCAGCATGGAGCAATCTATGGGGCCATTCCAGCATGGAGCAATCTATGGGGCCATTCCAGCATGGAGCAATCTATGGGGCCATTCCAGCATGGAGCAATCTATGGGGCCATTCCAGCATGGAGCAATCTATGGGGCCATTCCAGCATGGAGCAATCTATGGGGCCATTCCAGCATGGAGCAATCTATGGGGCCATTCCAGCATGGAGCAATCTATGGGGCCATTCCAGCATGGAGCAATCTATGGGGCCATTCCAGCATGGAGCAATCTATGGGGCCATTCCAGCATGGAGCAATCTATGGGGCCATTCCAGCA